>NC_092812.1:46554343-47178718 GCF_040954645.1 Diabrotica undecimpunctata
TTCCTCTTGTTCTTTTTCCTACTGGCACTGATTTAAATATTTTGTTTGGTATTTCGCCTTCTTTCTTTCTTCCCACATGTCCTATTCAACGCAGCCGTCCTATTTGAATGAACGTTATGTCCGTATTGGACCGCTAAACTAATAATACCGCAGTCACCTTTTTTGCTGACGATGTACTGACGATGTAGCGTTATTAGCTGCAAATGAAGATCTAATACAAGCCTCATAAGACTTACAACATCACCTAAATGTACTTAATGATAGATATATAAGATGGCAAACAAAAGGAAATAAAGGAAAATCCACTCAAATAACATGTACCAACCGCCACAAGACATGCTCACCGGTGCGAATAGATAATGTACGCACGCCTTCAGTAACGGACGCAAAATACAAGGGTCTTAATAGTGGCTTACGTTTCACTTGGAAAACCATCTCCACACAAAAAAAAAAGAAGAAGAACTCGACTTGAAGTTCCGCCAAATGTACTGGCTCCTAGGAGGAAAACCAAAACTTAACTTCCAAAACAAAATCATTCTATACAAAGCAATATAAAAACTTATCTGGTACTACAGACTTCATCTAAGGGATGTTCAAAACTATCGTCGCTGAACATCATCCAAAGATTTCGGTCTAAAGTGCTAAGATCGATATTAAACTCTCCCATTTACCAGAGACAAAATTGAGCGAGCTGCAAAGACACAAAATAATTGTACCATACACCAAGAAAACTAGTTAGGGAACTATCAAACAGTGGTCCAAATACAATAAGACTAGATATGACCTGACTCCGAGACCTACTTCAAGTCTAAGCCATCGGAGAATAAGGTGAAAAATTACTGGATGTCTTCTCTTCACGCGTTAAAACCTGTAATACATCTACTTAATACTGTATAACGATGAAGAACAACAAAAATTATACACCTAAAATGAAAAAAGGTAAATCATCATCAACAGATGATAAACCTGAAGAAATATCGAAAGCGTTAGGAGAGACAGTAACAAATTGGCTTGTCTTTCAAAGCTAAGGGCATTTTGTTATCATGGGATTGAGATATCGGCACCGAAAGACCAGAGGAACCAAAGATTTGGTCACCAACATAAGGATTAAGAAAATGGGAAACTACCTGATTATATTTCCTTGATCACACAATTATCAAAGCAGTCTGTTGGCTCTCAGCAAAAGGAAGGAAGAAAGAAAGGTTGGGACAAATGTCCGATGAATAAAGGAGCAGCATTTTAGTATCTCTGTAAAAAATAAATGCGATGTTCATGGAAAAATGTAGGGATAAATAATAAAATTTCAAAATATTCTTACCGGTTTCTTCACTACTTTGGTACTATCAGCAGCGTCAACGTTATCATCAGTTCCAGCATCTTCATCTTGTTCAGTTTCTTTTGCTTCTTCTATATCAGCGGTGTCGTCGTTTTCATTACTAGCTTGATCTTCATCCTCTTGATCCTCTCCGTCATCATCTTTATCGTCGAGATCCTGAACTTTGTCATCATTCTTGTTATCATCGTCATCATTATCAGCACCCTCGTCATCATCATCGCCATCATTACTTAACTTCTCTTCAGAAATGTCTCTTTTCTCTCGACTAGCTTTAATATCATCCTCCTCGTCTTCATCTTCTTCATCCTCTTGATCCCTTTGGTTAACTTCCTCAGTGTCACCGTCATCTACTTCCTCAGTTTCTGCTTGATCATCATCTTCTTCATGATCTTGATCATCATCTTCGTTTAAAATATATTCATCTTCTTTAGAAGCAATATCTTCATTTTCTTCTTCATCTTCTTCGTAATTGCTTTGTTCATCATCATCATTATCATCTACTTCATCATCTTGATCTACATCATCTTCATTCTGTTCGTCGTCATCCTCAATGTGTTCTTCATGATCTTCTTCTTCACTTTCCTCTACTTCTTCTGATTCTTCATCATGTTCGTCATCGTCATCATCATGTTCCTCTTCATCTTCCTCTTCGTGTTCGTCATGATCTTCATCGTGATCATCATCCTCAATTGATTCTATAACGTGATCGTCGTGATCATCATGACTGTTAGTATCGACCCATCCTTCAAATATCTGGGAAAACTTAGAATTCGAATCTGTCGTGTCGACTGAAAAGAATATAAATAAGTATATAAATGTATGTTCGCGTTGTGTATGTTTTTTTAATGAATATTTTAATATTTAATACAAACAATGGTGGCAAAACATTATTTCCACTCACAATAGGTTATTTGTAATGGTAATAAGATCGGATAATATAAATTGTATTTTATATAAATTGTATAACAGTCTTTTATTAGGAGATAGAAAAGAATCTGATAATAGTTTTATTTATAGCAGAATTTAAAATTTAATAATTAAGCGTACTTAAGAAAACTCTTTCTTATTCGTAAACGACATTTTCTGCATAATGAAAATACCCACATCCATATGTTACATGTTACCTGTAGTAATATAAGGATGAGAAACATGAACAATGGCCAAAGTAAATTCAGAAAAACTCGACGATTTAAAAGAAACATAATAAGAAGATTTTTCGCCCATAACCTCAACTCAGTAAAGAATAAAAACAAATATAGGTAACTCTATAATGATAATAGAGAAGGGTCAGACAAGGAGATTCTATCTCACCCAAGCCATTAACTTTAGCTCTAGAAGATATGTTCCAAACTTTAGAATTGAAAAATAATAGCAAAAGACGGAGAAGCATTGCAGGAAATGCTATTAGACCTAAATAGAAAATCAAAAGAACTAGGACTTAAAATAAATCTAGCAAAAACTAAATATCTAACAAACGAATCTCTAGATATAACGGAGGGTATATTTCTGGACAATAATAATATAGAAAAGGTTGAGTCATATATATCCTTAGGACAAAAAATCGAATTAACAAAGCTTAACTTAAAGGCTGACCTTAATAGAAGATGTTCCTTAGTATGGGCAGTATTCGAAATATTACAAACAGTATTTAAATCAAACTTACCAAATACTTTAAAGGCAAAAACTTTCGATCGCCGGTACTGACATATGGAACTGAAACATGAGCCTTTAACAACAACAGAGTAACAAACTCCAAGTGACTCAGAGAGCTATGGAATGGAGAATGCTCAACATTAAGCTCATCTATCGCAAGTCCAATGAAGAAATAAGAATGTGAACGAGAGCTATGGAATGGAGAATGCTCAACATTAAGCTCATCTATCGCAAGTCCAATGAAGAAATAAGAATGTGAACAAGAGTTACAGATGTAATACAAAAGATTGCCATGTTAAAATGGAGCTGGGCAGGACACGTAGAAAGAATGGAAGAGAACCGAATTATTGAATGGCGACCAAGAGCAAACAAGAGAAGTACAGGCAGACCTCAAACCAGATGGACTGATGACATCAAGTGAATGGCTAGTCACGAATGGATGCAAAAAACAACAAATAGAAATAAATGGACACACCTAAGGGATGCTTACATCCGACAATGGATGGAATAGCTATTGATGATGACGATAATGATAATGGTATTGCCTATGAGATAAAATCCCAACGACCAAGGCCGGCAAGGCACTTCATAGCGAAAAACTTGTAAAACCGGTTTGGGAGGAGGTTTTCAAAAGAAAAACGCTACTTAAGCATCCAATTCCTTTTGATTATAGATTGTTGAAAGATCAAGCCAAGTGGAAAAAAGTACCAGTCATCCAAGACTCACCCAGGGTAATAGCACGACATAATAATGATAATAAATGTATAAATTCCATAAATAGATATACATATATTATAAAGAACAAATATAGAATAAAGTGTAGAAAGGAACTAAAATAGAGGTTAGCCAGAGAGATATACAAAATTGTTGAATGATTTCTTCAAGAAACTATACTGGGAGCAACGAAGCAATACAATAAATGGAGAATACCTAAATCATCTGCAATAGTGTAATGGATATGAAGTATACCAATTAATACTTTATGATTCTTTTCCAGCCAGTTGTTATTCTTTCCTACTGAGCTTATCTGCTTCCTTTGGATCAGTTTTAATTTCAGGGACCGCTTTTTGAAGTTTTTTAATGTTTAAATAGTACGTATATCAATATTGTTGTCATGTACTAACCGAATGGTAGGTTTTGACAAATAACAAAAAATCCACAAATTATGATAAAAACAACTTTCAATTAATGAAGAAGCAACTTTTTAGATACTAATAATTTTCTTACAGGAATTTGTAAATTTAAATAATTATTTTTTTCATTTTTGTATAAGAATTTCTATTGATTTTATAGAAAAGTTAGTGTTTCATTTAAAAATACAAAGACGAATACTTACGATCAGTGAGTCCTCTATGTTCAGTTATAATAAGACCGATAAGTACAGCTAGCGCCGAAAACAAAATAAAAAATACAAGTTTTGCACATATTCCTCCCCCTGTACCTTCCTCCTTGTGTACGTGGATCTTTAGGTCTTCGTTGACGACTGTATTATTAGTGAAAACAGGAACATGCGGTTTTTCTGGAATTAGATCTCCATCTTCTAAAAAATTAAAAATGCTTTACATAATTTCGTATAGCAATATAAATAGATTTTCGCCGCCGTCTACGTAGCTAAAAATAAATGAAAATTGTTAATGAAATACCTTTTCTTTTTTTCTTGTCTTTTCTCTTCCTGGGTTGTACGTCTCCCGACATGGTGTAGACGGGGTTAGGGTAAATGTATCACCACCATACAAAATCTCCTTTTTTATTTGGAAAATGTATTTTTAACGACTTTTGACAGATCGCGCATCACGATCTTGATTTCACTCGAAGTGCACACTTCTCAACGAGACAATCCGAAAGTGAACGAGTAGACTGGACTATATTCTGTAAAGACGAATTATGTTAATTTTAACAAACAATGAAAAATTCTAAGGTTCATTGTGGGTGGCCAGTAGATCAAATTATTCAAATATATTTTATATTAGCTTTTTAAATCAAGTAAATGCATACACTACAATAACTCTCATACATATATTTCTATTTTAAAATTTTTAAACAGCGAAATCATCATTTTCAAAGATACTTGACGTTAAAAATAGCGTGGCTCACTAAAATGATTTTAAAGATTATAAATCGTTCAATTTGTACAAACTTTTCACCAGAGTTACTACAATGAGACTTGCAAAAAAGTATTTTTTTCTACAAACCACGAGAATAGGCTGACATTTGAACAAAGTATAGAAGAAACGAACATTTACAATGTCTGGGACAAGGTCGTGATTGAGAGATTTTAGAGTATAGTAAACTTTTTACACTAATTGTCGTACGCTAGCAAAACACACTGATTAAAGTCTTTTCTTTTTAAGACATATTGGTATGTCGGACGATTTGAAAATGGTGGTTCGAAGGCTGCCCAAGTAAGTCTTATACGACGGAGAAACTCAACGGTTTGGTTATCTTTTCCTATGCGAATCTCGTGCCCTAGGTATTGATAGGCCATTACCTGGTCTATGGATCTTGTTCCTACGCATATATCCTAGGTGACTACAAGTTTTGTCATCATCTGGGTTTTAAATATATTTATTTTTAATCCCCCTTCTAGCGAGGAAAGGTACACCTGGTTTAAAAGTTCTTTGGCTTCATCTATCCTATCAGCTATTAGCACAATATCATCTGCAAACCTCAGGTGGCTAAGCTTTTCTCCGTTTGTGTTTATGCCTTTATCGGTCAGTTTTGCACTTTTACATATATTCCAAAAGTGAACAGTTTCGGTGATATGGTGTCTCCCTGACAACGTGGAGTACGTCAGAGGGACACCACATATAATAATTATACAGTGTGTAAAAGCCAAATGGAATAAATTCATTATTTAGGTTACTGTACATATTTATAAAAAATATCGAAACACGTCAAATTTAAATTATAACTTGACATTCTTTAACGTGAAAATGCAACCCCTACCTTTAACCCCCTTGGAATGACAGGTACAACCCCCAATTTTTAAAATAGGAAGTATAGGCTTGTGATATATCGTTTGAAAGGTCTTTTCATTCTCCATTCAAAAATGTTGTCGCTTTCAAGTTTATTAAGATTAATTAAAATAAAATAAATTAAAATCATGTGGTTACCGAAATTCGCTAAAATATACTCAAAACTTATTTCCCGTTTAGGTCTTGATAATGAGAAAGTGAACAAAAACCATAGCAATGTGGTTTTTAGATGGTAACCATTAAAAAACTTTAAAGAATTTCCGTGGCAACGTTATTTTAACACGCATTAGTAAATTGTTTTATTTAAGTTGTCAGTATTTTAATTTAAGTAAAAAGTTCGTTCAATTCAATTCTGAAAAATGGTTAGATTAACGGAAATGCATAAAATAACAGTTTTAAAATGATTGGTTACGGAGATAACACCCGAACACAACAGGAAGTAACTCGCCTATTTCATGAGAAATTTCCTAATTTACCGCCTATATCCCAAGGAACAATAAGTAAAATAGAGAACCAGTTTCGCGAGTTTGGTCATGTAATATTCATATTCATATCATCGTTGTCTTTTGCCACAAATTGTCTCCGTTTTTCCGACTTCTCTTCCTTCTCCGCTACCCACCGTTTTTTTGCATCCCAATATTTTAAAAATGCTTTTCTTTATCCATCTTCATTCCTCTCCGTCGACTATAATCTTTTTAAAACCTACTTTTACCGTTTTAACGTTTACCCTGAGTTCTTCACATTACTCAGTTATGTCTTTTCTAATTTATATTTCCTTCGTTGTTAAATCATAATTTATGAATACATATTCAGAATGATATTAATAAGTAAATAATGTTAAGGATATACAAAAAACTTTTCACATTGACCATTTTGTCAAAGGCGTGCAATTTAAAACAAATAAATTTTATTTTCACCCCGTCGTACGCTTATGGTAATAGCCAGAAACTTTTTATCACTAATTAAACTGTCCAATGATTAGGTTAGAGAATATCATACAAACGCAAGACAAAAGCATTACTGAAAGGATGGGCTACATTCAAAATGTAACAAAGGGAAAAGCAATTAAAAAACAAAAATTGCTGTTTCAATGTTTACTGTAAAAAATTATTAACCACAAAATAGACATCATGTTGAGACATATTTCATTAATATAAACCACATTAAAATTCCCAATGACATAAGATATGATACTCAACACTTGGAGCTACCATAATAAGAAAATCAATCAAATACCATGAACTAAATAAATAGGAAAATATACACGCTACTAGAATAATAATTGACGACTGGAATGGATGTTTGACGATATCAGCAGAGTACTGTTGTATCCCTCTCACACTACTATGAATTCGAAGAAGATTTTAAGAGCATTGTCATTGTGATTTTTGTAGAACAGTAAGTGTGCCTTAAAAAAATAGTACCGACCAATATTTATGATATTGACTAGGTACAGCTGGACACCATTTTCACTGAGGAATTTTTTTTAATCGGTACTAGTATCTCTGGTTGAATTCCATTTTATATAATTTTTCCAAAAACATTTGTTAAAATATAGGCCTAATCAAATATTACATTGAGAAGGTCAAACCATAATTGTCACGTCAATCCAGGGCGTATCTCAATAAGGATTTTTTCGATATCTCTATTAATTATACACATTATAATTTATTGGGATATTAAAAACATTGTTGCGAATTAATATTTGGGTGTAGTAAAAACTCCTTATTAAAAATTTGTTATGCACATTCTGATCGTGCTTCAATTATTACTGTAATGTGTGCATTTAATAGCGTATGTATAATCCCTAACTTCCCTTTCTGTCGCTGCCACTGCCTTGACTGAAGACCATCTACAGCAGCGTTAGGCGCGTGTCGGTTGTGTGACAACCAGAAAAGTGTGGTTCCCACGATACCAAACCAAAGTTCTTTCGATCCCTTTCCCTTTTTATTGGCAACTCCTAGTCCTTTAGTCGTGCCCCCTCCAGACCACCCTATCATGATTATTATCGCTTTTCTCGTCATATAATTCGGTTTTATATTCCTCTGTACATTATAATAATTGAATTAGACAATATTTATTTTAGCGCATATCCATTTGCTTTCGCGGATACTTAATCAGATTGATTTTTTCGTTATTGCAGTTGCAGATGTTTTAATTTTGGAATAAAGAGCGATCATTTATATTTAGGGAATATTATTTCGGCAATAAACGTTAAATAAATGAAGCATGTAGTTACAAAATGAAATATTTAAAAGAGCAGTAGTACGGTTAGAGTAAGAAATTAAGTGAAAACAATACGTTTAAAAATATGCTTAGAAATAATTTTAGCACCTAGAAAAAATCTTATGTCATTATATAAAACAATAGGTTTACATTTTGATAATATTGTTCTACCAAAAAAGTAACTTTTTATAATTACTGTTCCCTTTAAAAGACCTACACACTTCCCGACAAGACCACCCAACTGTCATGACCGACAACGTTCGGCCCGACGGTTGGTGTGTGTGTGTAGGCTTGTTGGCCGACAAAAATAGTTGTCATATCCCAAGTAGACAGGTTGGGTATGGAGAAGTCGAAATCTCACGGTTGCACAACCAAATCGGTCGGCCCGACCGTCGGGTACCACTATTTTTGACGGTCAGTAAGCCTACACACACCAATCGTCGGGCCCAACGTTGTCGGTCAAGACAGTTGGGTGGTCTTGTCGGGAGGTGTGTAGGCCATTTTTGTAAGAAATTTTATAATTCGTTTGCATTAAAATTAAGGCATAGTTATGCATAGGCGCCGCTTAATGAACAAATACTCATTTAAATTAATTTAAAAGAGTCACCTTGTTGGTATTAATAAAAATCCCCAGAGTTATTATCTTATACCAAAAATATGGACAATAATAATCTATATGACGAATTCCACAGAAAATATCCACTTTTTTGATGCCAAAAACATTGATTTTGAAATTTGAGAATGCACTCTTGGGACCAATTTTTTTTATTCTTTAGTACCCAGAACTGAAGAAAAAATAGTGCCGCCACCCGGAACGAGGGTAATCGTGCCTTTTTTACGAGATTTTAAAAATTGAATGAACGAAATAATAGTGATTTTAGAGTGTAAAAATGTCGCGACTTAAAATCACTGTAGAATCTGTTTCGAAAGTACCTATATACAAACCTTTTTAAAAAACAAAAATTAAAGGCCTTTTTTATACTCTTAAAATATTGCTTTTGTTTTTCTCTCCATTCTACAGGGTGAGTTTTACGTATAGAACGCCTCAATTATGTCGGAAACGGTTTGCACGATTTTTATAGATTTTGGAAAAGTCTTGTGATTAAAACTCTGATTATGTCTATTTTGCGAAATAATAGTGATTTTTTTTTTAAATATTTTATGTTTCATGATGATATTTTTGAGGGTCGTTCAGAATTGTAATATTAACACTAAAAACATAAAAAAAACAGAAGGACACTAATACAAGAAGACAACTAACATATTAAAAGAGATAAATTTCGGGTTGTTCACATTATCTTCTTCACGTGCCATATCAGAATTATCCGAAGTTGGCGATCACCATAACGAAGGCATCTACATCTTCTGCCACATGGAATAATAGACCTGCATTTGGTATCTGAGTCCATTCACGAATGTTTTTATGTTTTTTAGCCATATTTTCCTATAAAACGGCTTATTCTTTCTATTCTAATCATTTTCTGTTAGACATTGAGTTGTGGAGATAACTTTATACCCGCTACGGAAAAAGTTGCAACATTTGTGCTACCACCTCTGTTAGTTAAAGTACCCAATCTTAATTTGGATTTAAGATTTGACTGGTGTAACAAGCAAATTTCTTCTTAAATTAAGATCCGTACTCTTCGCTACCCCAGCAAATTCCTTGGAACTCCAGCCTTAATCATAAGGAATTTGACAGTACAGACGGTGAACACATTGTTGACAGCTCTATATAATTCAATTGAGTACTTTTCTTTCCTACTTGTCAGTCGACTTAAGCGAACTTATTTCAAAGTTAAGAAAGTTGCAAATAAAACAAGAGACTACAGTAGGTGATCAAATTATTATGATCAGTAACAAAATTTAAATCGAAAATCTATAGAAGCTCATGAAGATGGGGATCGCCCAAGAAATTGTCACAAATAAGCAGCAGTTAATTAAGAGACTCATTGCTCGCCTGGCACAGAGCCGGCCTGAAAAACATTCAAAGCATGCCAAATAGGATCAAAGCTGTCATCGAAGCTAAAGGAGGTCACAAGAAATATTAAAAAAATTCTTATTTAAGGTCAAAGAAAAAAGTATTTCAAAATTTTGTAAAAGAACGTGTTCCTGATCTATTTTTAACAAAGTTTTTTGCAGTGATCATAATAATTTGATCACCCACTGTAAATATAGTTAAGTCATAGAAATCAATACTTAAAATCTTTTATTGAAACAGTTCATTCATTTTTTTTTATTATTAAATATTTAATGTTACCTAATATTCTTGTGCAGTCTGTGCATATTATAAGTGAGGACATAGTTAGTAGAGAGTTAGTCAAAAAATAAGTTTAGTAAGACAATTCTCATGTTGTTATCACAGTAACTTTATCGATATTTGATATATTTGACACGATATTTATTTACCTTATTTAAATATTTTACCTGGATATTTTATTTTCCTATTTTGTGATATTTACTGATTTTGATATTTTTGAATAAAGTTTGATATGGTGAATTTTATCTTTTTTATTTTAATGATATTTACATTCTGTCTCGTTCATTTGTGAATATCCCATTTCGTTTTTTTTTTTGGCTTCAAACATTTAAAAACAATGGGGCTCTTTTTTTGACTTATTTCTTTTTTTTGTTGTTTAGTATTTATTCTTTCCCATGTTTCTCACCTCTAAGAACGATCCCGTCCATAATCTAACCAGACTGAGCAACAGTGCCTTCGAGCATATTGTGTACCGGTGTTCTAAAATTAATTCTTCGTAATCTAGATCACTAGGTACGGTATAAAGCGGCGTAACTTCTGTAGGGGGATTAGGCTCTATACATAGGAAGAATTTAGACCTAGGTATTTCCTTTCTTATGTGTTAAGTTTGTATTCGCGTTGTTCCACCTTGGTTGTATTTTTCCTTCAAACAATTACTAAAAAGTATCTTTAGACATCCTTTTATCTGTTTTCCTCGTTCTTTTAGCATTTCATTTACAATATTATCTTCCCAGAAGATTTATTCCTTTTCGTATGTCTTAACTAGCTTCTTTATTTCTTCTATTGTTATTTGGAGTAGTATTTCGGGGTTTAGATTTGGTCTCTGCTTTTTATATCTTCCTAGTTTGTACCTGATATTTCTTAATTTAGTGTTTTCTTTTATAATTAATTATATATTATATTAATTCTTTCTTAAAAATTTCTTACATTAAAACAGTATATTATATTAATTCTTCTTTAACCTTGATGTAAAAACAGTTTAATGAAAAAACAAAAAAAAGCTATAAATAATACTGCAATCTACGCAATGAAGAGAAAAACAGGATGTTTTGTACAACTTTCTGGGAAAATTTATATATTTCGTTTTCCCCAATTATAGTAAACAATAACCGTATCAGATAAAATATTTCGTTTAGTGTATATACACATAACCAACGTAAATACCAGACATATCTAATCATCGGAAAGGTTGTATTTAATGTATGATAGAGGTGAGTCATAACTAATGCTACTAATGGTAACTGTACCTTCAGAATATTAAATAAATAAATATGTTATACTATAGAGTCTTTTGCGCAATCATCGAACAACTTTTCGTTGAGCAATTAAGCCATACTATAAAAGTATCAGTACCACTAATCGGACCGGACCGTTCCTGCCGAAGAATTTTATATCTAAAAATTAATATTCATAATTTATTTTATTTAGATTGTTCTGAATAAATAGGTGTTTTTCGGCATTTTAGTCAAGTTAACCTACACCTATTGTCAACATATATATGTTACCAATTTCTGAAAATATTTTCCTTAATAAACACTAGTTGTTGAGCTTGATAAAAACTGATTAACTAAATTAATTATACCAGGAAATGTTCCAGAGTGTCTGCTCCACCACTCAATTGGGTCTGACTTTTTATCAATAATCGGCATATCAGAGCAAACTTAAGTTCATGAAGTATGTTGGCTTTCCAACCACTCATAGAGAATGTAGAAGTTGAGGGTGATAAGTCATCGTAGCACTTCCACAGTGTGAAAATTGAGTTTGTTAAAGAATAGTTTTTTCATTTATCCTCGCTTTTTTTTGTCCAGCGGTTAAAGGTACTTCAACCTCATCTTCACTAATAGTAATCACGATATCCCTATCATCTGCCTGATTTTCAGAATCAAACTCATCTATATTGATTTTAATAATTTCTGTGATTTTTCTCACAACTTTGTTGTTAATAGCTTCAACCATAGTCTTGCACAATGCACCACAATGAGCGTCTGCATACTTCCAGGGTCGTGCGAAAATTCCTCGAAGACAATGAAATTGAGGTTTTATCATGGCCTGCACAATCGCCAGATTTAAACCCAATTGAGCATATATGGGACATATTAGGCAGACGCATTTTATAACAAAATATTGCGTTCAATACAATATAGCAACTGTTTGAGGGCCTTTCAATGGAGAGGAACAGAATATCGCAGCAAGACATTGACCATCTCAGCATGAGTTTGACTTGCAGATGTAGGGCAGTAATCAACAACCGTGGATGTCATACACTATACTAACTTAACCTAAACACTACTTTGTTGGAAGTTGAGGGGCAACAAATTAGTTTTTTATTTTTTCTTTTAATTTCTTAAGAGCTAGTGCGATAATTCTAAGAAAAAATATTTGAAATCCTTCTGTAATCTCGCATTTTGTTTTTGTCCCTTAGATTATTTTGATGTGTGTATTATGCCAGAGGCCTGTTCTTGTCCGATCAAGAGGTTGCAGTAGTATTTGTGATGTTCACTGGCACCTACCCCGCCATTTTTAAAGGATCTTACTGGTGGTCTGGGGCTTGTTGGTCTTAAATGCCTTGCTATTAAGGCTAGTCTCTCACCATCCACTCGCATGCTAGTTTCATTCCCGACTTCTGGTATGTGCTCTCATTTCGATCGCATATTTCCTTATTGGTCTTATACATGAATTGTGCTAAAAACCTTTCCTATCGTTTTCCCTAAATGCGAAAGTCATATATTACTGATCGACATTTCCTAGTCAAGTAGAATCATAAAAACATCTAGTCTGAAACCCATAAATTAATATCCTGGTACCAGTTTTATTGTTCTTAACCCTCCGTTCATCGGGCGTGGTCTGTGAGTCTACGACAAAATAAAAATTTTAGATAATTCTCTCATTTTATTTTTTTAAATTTCTACCTTTTCAGTACCTTCCTAGAAACTAAATACCATTCGTTTTTTTTTATACAAAACTGTTTTTGAAATTTCTAAATAGCTGCTGCATGGCCGTTTATCCTGACAGACCCCACCCGATCAAATGTGTAACAATATTTGCACTGCTTCTTAGTTGTATTTTTCTTGCAATCTTGTTTCACTTAACAACCCTGTGCATTTTTGCGAACTGGATTATTCGGTTGTTCCGAGAAAATACGTCAGTTCACCGATAAAACACTGCCGTATCATATATACCGAAGAAAGGAAAAAATGTGATTGCTGTTTCCACTGTGCACAGAGATGATCGGATTGATGAAGATACTGGTGATCAGAAAAAACCAGAAATAATTACTGTGTATAATTCCACAAAGAGTGGAGTAGATGTTGTAGACAGAATGATCACATCATATAATGTTTCCAGAAATTGTTGGCCAATGGTAGTAGTTTATAATCTCCTTAATCTCGTAGCAATTAATGCATTTGTAATTTACAAAGGCATACGAGTATATACGAGAGAGTATACGACGGAGAGCAGTTGACACGAATTTGACAAAAGCTGTGCGTGCTTCGGCCTTGAGACTCTCAGGTATTGAGGTCGACGTTGTACCAGAGCCCCAGCCAGGTAAGAGAAGAAATTGAAAATATTGCAAAAGACGAAAAACTCGCTTTTTTTGCAAAATTTGCAAATCCTGGCTATGTATGGACCACATAATGGCATGCTGCAAAGATTGCTTAGAAAATTTGACCACCAAAGTTTGACGACTGTAGTTTGTATCCACAATTTAATTTTTTAGTTTATATATGTTTTTGTAGTACTTATAGTTACTATATATGTTTCTAATTAAAGTTTTAAATGTTTTTTTGTTTTTTTCATTATTTAGTAGCTGTTCACAAATTTGAAAAAATATGCGTTAAAATTGTAAACATTTTTAAAATTTACCTAATACAACTTAAAAAAATTTTGGAATTATTTCTGTAATAAATATTATATAGTAAATGATTTGTTTAAAACACGTTGATGCGAAATTAGCAATAAAATGTATGCTGTTGCTCGGGAGGCGGTATTTCATTTTGGTCTTCACAGACCACACTCGACCGAAAGTGTTTCAGAATGGTTACCCGATGAATGGAGGGTTAATAGTTCACCGATCTACACAGTCGACATAAAAGTATAAGTAACCTTTGTAGATGGCACCGTTATATTAGCTTTTCCCCAACATCTCATCAGAGCATACGTAGACTTCCAAAAAGACTTACACAATATTCAAACGTGGTTATCTTGAATTGTGCCAGGTTATGTAAAGTACCACCGAAAAAACAGTGAAAAATAAAATTATTTAATTTAATTAAAGAAAATTTTATTAACACAGTACGTACTTTCTTAGTTCTTATCTTTATTATTTTTTCTTTTCATTGACGTTATCATTATACTGGCAAAAAATATAAAACACGATGAACAACTATCTAATATAGATCTATGAAAGATATAATTATGGGACGAGAGGGTGTATGAACACCTTTTTACCTGGCGATGGTTTTTTGTTATTTAGAATCATCCACGGTCGATCTATAGAAATATGAAGATGATGTATTATATTGTTCAATTTAATCATAACTGTTAGTAAGAATCTTTTTTTATATTCCGGGGTGGGTATCTGCTAAATAATAACACGGAAATGTTATGGCGGACTTAACGGTAAAACATATTGAAAGAAAAAGTACAGCTTGGTTACGGTAATATTCCCTTTCTACGGGGTTTTGTTACTTCCTCATCTGAGATAGTTTTAATAATCATTATGGAATTTTAGGGTCTACATAGTCATAAATATATTTTTTACAAAATAATTACCAGACGGACAGTATACTGAAGAAAATAATAAAGTAGATACTAGTACAGTCCATCACCCTTGGCTTTTTTTATTTATCTTTACCATCTTCTGTTCAACACAGAAGTTTTCGAGGCACATGCTTTTTCCAAATTATTGAATGCTATACGATCGCTTAATTCTTTATTTATCTATCAGTATTTATCTATCAGTATCTTATTATGTAAATTGCATCTGTTGTTGATCTGCCTTGCAAAAATCCATTGGATATTTCGATTTGTTTACCTATTTGTCTATCAATGACTCTCCCATAGTTTTCGGTCCGGGAGAGGACATTCTTATTTCAAGTACGAGCAAACCCAGAGTTTTGTATTTTGCACATCCGCATCTGCTCTCGGAATAGTTCTCTTCAAACATTAAAAAGACATTCTTCAGCATTGGTCTCAATTAAGGCCTTGGAATTCTGTAAATTTCTACGAGATTTCAATCTAGGTGGATGCCTTGGCTGACCAAACATAAGATAACATAGATTACTCTTTTTTTGCCCTTCAATCTCAGAAACAAATTTTCTTTTATGTTGGTACGAGCAATTCCTATCATAGATAATATCATGTGAGCTGAAGTGGCTTTCGAACAGAGTTATTGAGATTTTTTGATCAGACTCATTTATAGGGCGATTCACGTGAAAGCAATAATAACAAAATAAAGTACTCTGCTGGAGAAGAATGTAAATCCAGAGCTGATGTTCCTAATACACTTGGCTGAGCTTTCCAACTTGTTCCAGTTACCTCACGAATTACCACTGATGAGTGATCATTAGTGATACAAATATAAGCATTGATGATAAGAGAATGACAGATGAAGATGGTTCTAAAACGAGGTCCAATCTCAAAAAGAAGAAAAGCAGGACAAATATGGTTTGATAGCGTAAAAGAAGATTTTGGATGATTGAGCATTAAATATATATAGCTTGCTATTAAATGTAAGAGTGTAAACAAATTTTACCCTAGCAGGTAAGAGTTAGAGACAAGTATTTTGGCAGTAACTAAGCCGTTGCCTTGTGCCAAGTCCACGATAAGAAAGGAGAAGGGGTAAGTGAGAGACTAACTATTCCTTTTTGTAAAAAAAACCCTTTATTAAAACGAAGCACATGTCTCGGATCTTTTAAGATGACAAAAGCGATAACAAAGGACAATAAATATGGAAACCTGAAAAGTACTAAGCTTAAATTGGCCTGGAGCCTTAACTCAGACAGTCAAAGAACTTGAATACAGAAACATGGACGTTACAAGAGATTATATGGTCTGGAGAAGACATATTGAAATTTAGTAAATTTGTACTATTTTTCAGCAGAAGTGAACAGGAGCACGAATTCGGCACTGGGTTCATAACCTTTAAACCAGTTAACGAAAACCTTTGCTATATCAGGCTAAAAGGACAGCTGCATGACTACTTCTTAATTCCCACCCATGCAACGGACAGAGGAAAAGGAAGAGCAAGTAAAAGACAACTTCTTTGAAAAACTAGACTATCTTTCCAAACAGGACGTGCACATTATCTTGGGGAATTTCAATGCAAAGATTGGGAAGGAAGTAGCATCCAGACCAACGATAGGTAACCATAGTCCCCATGGTTAACATGTATTCCATAATAAAATCAACAGTATGTATTGTTATCTTAATCTAAATGAATATAATGTAGAGCAAAGTTCAGAGTTTTGTACAATTTATGTAGCTTTATTAAAAACCAATATTTTAACTGTATACAGATCGGATAAGGGTGACTTTGACTTTTTTTGGTGAATTTTGAGAATATTATAACGTCCTTGCTTAGTAAAGCGGACAAACTGATCATCTTTGGTGATTTTAATATAAATTTTAAAATTGAATCTGACCCTTCTTTTGATAATCAAAATCTATTAATATCTTACGTACTATACACGTAACTATAAACGATTATACTAGAATCACATCCCGGTCCAGTAGTTGCATCGAAACATGACAAATTTTTCTGAAAATATCTAGGCGTATTTGAACCTTGTTTTTCTGACCTTCGAGCTCAATTTTTATTTAATAACACTGAGCATAAAGTTGTTGACACTAATAAAACATTTCATTACTTCTTCGTTATTACATCTTCAATTTTATAGAAGC
Source organism: Diabrotica undecimpunctata (assembly GCF_040954645.1). Classification (NCBI taxonomy): domain Eukaryota; kingdom Metazoa; phylum Arthropoda; class Insecta; order Coleoptera; family Chrysomelidae; genus Diabrotica; species Diabrotica undecimpunctata. Next base: position 46,571,694 of record NC_092812.1, read on the forward strand.
TTAAACGTGCGCTAGCTAGTACAAAGATGGATTTTTTCTATGACACCAATAATAATGATTCTGATTTTTTGACAGACTTTCTAACCGAAACTAATAACAACTTAATATTAAAGCATTTTTCATTAAAAAAGTAGGACAAGCTGCTGAAAAAACACTAGGGCAATGGTTTAATAACGAATTAAGATCTTACAGATCTAATCTTTCTCTTATTAAACACATTGCAGATAACAACAATTTGAATATACAGTAGAGCGATAATTAGAACTAATTGGGGGACATTTTTGTTCGGGAAATCGGTTTTTTCGGATAGTCGAACTGTATTGATATAGCCATACATATTTATCCACGGGTGAATGAAAGCCATATTTACATACCTACATATGTATTTATATTTTTAATGACAAATAAGAATTAAATAAAAAAGTGCAGTCTTCGCAACAAAACATATTCTAGGTACAATATTGGTGAAAATTGAAAATTTTTAAGCGTTAATTACTAAAGCTTAAAAAAATCTTCAATTCTGGTCTGCTGAAACAAGTCTACCCTTTCACGAGCAGCTAGGTCACGTAGTTTTGTGATTTAAATCAATTTTTTTCGTCCTGTTGTGGAAGAAGAGGTCTCTCAAATAATAAAGTCTCTTAATAATTCCAATTGTCCAATTGTTCACGAAATTAATCGCAGGATTTTAAAAGAAACTTACCAAATAGTTTTAACACCTTTCACTCATCTAACTTAATTCTATCAACTGGAATATTTCCGGAAGTACTAAATTACTCAAAAGTACTTCCTATCTATAAAAAAAGTGATTCCTCAAAAACTGACAATTACAGACCCATAAGGATTGTTTCTACTTTTGGGAAAGTGATTGAAAAGGTTATCAAACAACAATTTTATTCCTATTTTGAGTTCACTATAGCAACTCATAATATATATTCAGAAGTGCTCTTTCTACTACGAACGCGGTATATAATGTTGTGAGAGAGGTGATTGAGGGAATTGAAAGCGACAATCGCATAGCAATTTCTCTTTGCGACTTGTCGAAGGCTTTTGAGTGCATTTCACACGACATTTTGCTCCACAAATTAAATTACTAATTAATCAAAGGTATCCCTCTCAAGCTTATAACTTCTTATCTATGTGGCAGACACCAGGAGGTAGTATCTAAAGGTCATCTCTCCGATTTTCTATCCGTACAACATGGAGTCCTACAAGGTTCGGTCTTAGGAATTCTTTTGTTTATTATTATGTCAACAATTTGGCTAAATTCATATCTCCGTACAAATCCATATAATTCGCAGATGATACGACATATGTTATACCAGGAAAAAATAATTATAATTTAAATATGTCTTACAAGTCTCTACTAAATCTAGCACATGGTTTGCAGCAAACAAACTGAAACTTAACTCCGATACAAACGCAAAACTTGGTTATATATCTGCGAATAATTTAGATAATGATCCAGATAACAAAGATACTGTTAAATTATTGGGAATAGCAAGAGTTGTCAACTTTAAAACATGAAAAATGACAAATTTTTCTTTATTTCACTTACACCTACACTATGGATTAATCATATGCGGCAATTCAACAAATCATCATCAACTAGCCTCTAACTCACTTAGTCCGATTTTGCGCCATCTGAATCCAATTTGTAGTCACTCTTTTTATGTCATCTGACCATCTCGTTGGGGGTCGACCTCTATTTCTGTTAGCTTGTATTCGGGGTCTCCATTCCAAAATTCTTTTTGTCCACCGGTCATCAACTGATCTTGCTACATGACCTGCCCAGTTCCACTTTAGTGTTGTTATCCTTTTGTGTATAGTAGCATTTTGTATTCTATCACGTAGAGAAATCCCTAACATTATTCTCTCCACTGCCCTTTCCGCAACTTGTAGTTTACTCACTGTTGTTCTTGTGAGTGTAAGGGTTTCTGCGCCATAGGTCATCACTGGCAAAATACACTGATTAAATATTTTTCTTTTTAGACACATTGGAATCTTAGACCTAAAAATATCCTTCATCTTTCCAAATGCAGGCCAAGCGAGGTTTATTCTTCTTTTCAGCTCGATTGTTTGGTTATCTCGACTTATTCTGATCTTATGGCCCAAGTATTTATAGGAGTCAACTGGCTCAATATCTTTGTCTTCTACTGAGATGTTTTTGTTGTGGACTAAATTTGTCAAAAATTGTGTTTTTGAAAAATTTATTTTAAGACCAACTCTTTTTGTGGCAGTATGGAGTTCTTGGAGCATTATCTGTGCCTGATCAAAGCTGTCTGCAATAAGAACGATATCATCTGCAAATTTAAGGTTATTTAAAAATTTTCCATATACATTGATGCCCTTTTCGTTCCAATCTATTGTTTTACAAGCGTATTCCAGCAAAGTTGTAAATAATTTAGGAGACATGTTGTCTCCTTGCCGAACGCCTCTTTCAATACGAAAGGTTCCAGTATCTTCATTAAGTCTTACACAGGCTGTAGCATGCTGATAGATGTATCTGATGAGGGATATGTATCGGTGATCTACTCTACATTGTGTTAGAGCTTGGAGCATTTCACTTTGATTGACCGTATCAAATGCCTTTTCAAAGTCGACAAAAGACAAGTATCAGGGGTCTATTATATTCAATGGTTTTTTCAATCAACGACTTAATGGTTTGCAAATGATCATTTGTTCCGTATCCAGCTCTAATCCTGCTTGCTCGCAAGGTTGATAGAAGTCTAGTTTTGATGTCAACCTATTAGTTATTATCTTCATAGACAACTTATAAACGTGAGATAACAAGCTAATAGGTCTATAGTTCTTTAGCTCTGTTATATCTCCCTTTTTGTGCATGACTAATATAACAGCTTTATTTCACTGAGATGGTGTAATTCCTTTTGAAAGGCATAAGTTATATAATTGTGTCAATGCTTTCAATACTGTCTTTCCTCCTGCTTTAACTGACTCAATAACGATTTGGTCATCACCAGCTGCTTTATTGTTTTTCATTCGATTTAATGAATTCAACAAATGTACTTCAAATTTAGAATGCAAAAGAAAGCCATCAGGATTTTTGCAGGGGTTAGTTATCAAGAACACTGCCGACCTTTCATTATCGAATTAAAAATTATGCCGCTACCTACTCTGTTAATATTTCAAATTCTGATTAAAATTCACAGAACATGGACCCATTTAATAAAGCAGTCTGATGTTCACGTTTACAATACGCGAAACTGTCACTACTTACGAACAAATTGCTGTATATTGCGTCTTTCAGATAAAAATTGCATTAACTATGAGTATTACAATATTTTACCAAAAAGTAGTAAACAGCTAAGTGTAATAGAAGAAAACAGCTAAGAAAATTGGAAGTACAACAATGTAACACAATTATTTAAAGGAGTTTCAGGGATCAAGGCCAGATACCAAGCAAAAAGATCAAATTTCCTTTAAAAATACAGCAGAGAGCTGATTAGTCATCATCATCAGCCTCCCTGATGTCTCGCTCATCTCTTTAAATCTGTCTCTGTCTTGTGCGGCTTGCATCCACTTATTGCTAACACGCTTAAGGTCGTCAGTCCATCTAGTTGGTGGGCGTCCTCTGCTTCGTATTGCTTCTTGTCTTGGTCTCCACTCGACAATAAGTTTTTTTCATCAAGCTGATTAGTAATGACAAGGAAATCCTAAGAAATACTTCTGTCAACTGTTAAACGACAAATTTAATGGAACCATATTAAACATAGAGGAGCATACAGCTGAAATAGAAGACCACATCCCCGACATATGAAAAAGCAGGCTGCAATGATATACCCACTTGTACCCCCATAAAATTTGTAAAGTCGTTGGAGGTGGACATTTTGAACATTTACTTTAGACTTATTTCCTAAATATGACATTAATTGTTCCATTCATTGCGTATTGATATGGTTTATATTTTGTACTCGTTGTTTATTGTTGTTGTTTACTCGTTGTTTATACAGTGGAGTTGAAAAATCATTAAGAGCAAAAAGAGGTGTGTCTATAGCCGTGCATACAAAACTCAAAAACAATATCAAGAGTTGGGAAGAGATAGACGAGCAGATCATTATGATGGATCTTGAGAAACATGGGGAGACGATAGTTATAATAGGAGTATATGCTCCTAGTGACGATTCTGATACAAAAGTTACGGATGAATTCTATGACAAATTGCTTGACGTGTTGACCCATGTAAACCGATCCAAAGAAATATGCCTATTAGGAGATTTCAATGCTCGGGTAGGCAAAAAAGTACAAGACAATGTGGTAGGAAGATATGGTGAAGACAAAATAAACAACAACGGAGAGCGACTCATTGATCATTGTGGAACATTACAGCTTAAAATAATGAATGGATTTTATCAGCACAAAGGTATACATAAATTTACCTGGGAACAACCAAAGAAAAAGATAAAATCTATAATTGACTATCTCATCCAACCAGAAAACAAAAGGCTCCAAACAAATGACGTAAGGGTGTATCGTGGTGCCGAATGCGGATCTGACCACTATATGGTGGTCGCAAAAATAACCATACACTACAGGAAAGTAAACAAGAACAAAATTGAACAGGAGAAGGTAGCAGCTTCCACAAAGATAAGATATAATATTGATAGCCTCAAACAAGAATCAGTACAATTCCTCTACAAACTTAGACTAGCCTCAAAACTAACTCACTTAACTCGAAGAGAAACAGCCGAAAAAGAATATCAAGATATAAAAAATTGCATTCATCAGGCGGCCAAAGAGGCATTGGGGTACGAAGAAGCTGACAAAAGAAAAAATCCTGAGTGGTGGAACGAAGAAGTAGGAAAATTAATTAAAGACAAAAAAAAAGCTTATCAAACATGGCTATCCACGAAAGACTCAGAAGACCGCAGAATTTACAGCAGACTCAACAGGGAAGCAAAGAAGGAAGTCACTAAAAGAAAAAACGAAATGTGGGAAGAGAAATGCGAAGAGATGGACCGATGCTTAGGAGGAACCAAAGTGACACAAGCTTGGAAATTCATAAAAAGTATTAGAAAAGAAAGAAAAGATGAGGGAAATATAAACCTGATTCAAAATAAAAAGTGGGAAAAATATTACGAAACGCTATTAACAGAAAGTAGGCACGAATTTATGGAAAGATCTGACCATATCTCAATGACAGAAAACTCAGAAGTGCATAAGATAAACAAAGAAGAATTGAAAAAAGAATTGAAACAAATGAAAAATGGAAAAGCACCCGGACCTGGAGACATTCCCATCGAGTTGGTGAAACATGGACCGGATGCTCTTTTGGAAAGCATAGTGAATATTTTTAATAAATGCTTAATTGAAGGCCAAACGATTCCAGACGATTGGAATTTGGCCCACATTAGCCCCATTTATAAAAAGGGAGACAGAAAAGAATGCGGAAATTATAGAGGCATTAGCGTAACTTGCTCGCTGGGAAGGTTATATGGTCGTATATTGAAAAGAAGAATAGAAGAGGAGTATAAAGAAATTGAAGAACAAAGCGGCTTCAGAGCAGGAAGATCGTGCGTGGACAACACATTTACCCTTCAACAAGTAATTGAAAAACGAACAGCTCGAAACCTCTCTACGCATCTGGTATTTATAGATCTGGAGAAGGCTTATGATACAGTTCCTTTAAAACTCTTATTTAGTGTCTTGACGAAAACGGACCTTAGTAAAACATATCTAAAAGCAATACTGAACATCTATAAATGTCCTCAAAGCACTGTAAAAACAGGAAATACTTTCTCAAGGGTATTCACAGTAACGAAAGGCTTGAGACAAGGATGTTGTCTTTCCCCCACCCTATTCAAAATATATATCCAAGAAGCACTGAACCAGTGGAGACAAAAATGTGCGGGAATGGGGTTGAAGCTTAACAACCATTATCTGACAACGCTGTTCTTTGCAGATGATCAAGTACTAATTGCAAGCTGTGAAGAAGATGCAGATTATATGCTTAGAAAGCTCAAAGATGAATACGAAAAATGGGGGATGAGTATGAATATGTCTAAAACAGAATATATGCGAATAGGCAGTGAAGACGAAGACCCGGATTTGGAAATTAGACAAATGAAAAGGTGCTACGAATACAAATATTTGGGAAGTATTATCTGCAGTAAAGGACCAACGGAACGAGATATAGACTATAGAGTGCAACAAGGCAGGAAGAGTGTTCAAATTCTGAATTCGATACTTTGGTCCAACAAAGCTACTATGAGAACTAAAATGACTATCTACAAAGTAATTGTAGAGCCCATTCTTACATATGGAGCAGAATGTTGGCAAATGACAGTAAAAGGAAAGAAAAAAGTTGACACGGTTGAAATGGACTACCTAAGAAGAGCTTGCCGTATATCAAGAGTAGAACGTATACCTAATTCTGAAATTAGAAGAAAAACAGATAGAGTACATACAACTTCTGAAAGAATAGAAACTAGACAGTTAATATGGTATGGACACGTACAGAGGATGGACGACAACAGATGGCCAAAAAGAGCTATGGAATACAATCCAAGTAATAGAAGGAAACGAGGAAGACCAGCCAAGTCTTGGATACAAGGTGTTATGGAAACCATGAAAGATAGAGCCATTGATGAAGACACCTGGAGAGATAGAAAAAGATGGCGATCGAAATGCGGGAAGCGGCAGAAGCTGTAGGATCCCCGCTTATATATATATATATATATATATATATATATATATATATATATATATATATATATATATATGTTTATTGAAAAAAATAACTCTGTATACGAATTTTCTTCAATAATATCTGTTAAAATTAATTTGAAAACTAGAACATATTGTTAACCTTATTATGTAAAATGAATACTTATTTACGCATTCCTTCTTTATATATATATTTCTAAATAACTTTTTGTATATATCATTATAGTTTTTTTCTTGAAGCTTTAATTAATATTCTAATGATCGAATGAAATGTAACTTATAAAGAAGAGCAAAGTAATAATTACAGCAGGGGTGCAGTATCAAGTACCAACCTCGCATTCTCTTGACTAATATCTGATATGTCGCTCGTTGATGTGGGAAACGTTAAAAATTGGTTATGGGTTCAGGCACGCGTCTAGCAGTAAAAAATCTTTGGATCAAAGCGTTGATGAATGGAAGACTAAGTAGGATACGGGGCGATTTAAGGAGCGTGGCACACTACACGGGGTTTTTATACCTGCTCTAAGATTTATTTCTTTTAAGGGTTTCTATCTACGTGTCGGGGTTAATAAGAGATGTGTACATACATTAGGAAAACAAACATATTATTATAAGACCCTATATATATATATATATATATATATATATATATATATATATATATATATATATATATATATATATGTATATATATATGTATATATATATGTATATATATATATATATATATATATATATATATATGAACTTTGATCAGATAAAAGGCATATATCGAGCACAGTTTAATTTAATCTTGCCCAAGTACTTTCGATCCCTAGATCATCTTCAGGGGCATTTCGTCAATTGTGGCCTATCCGGCAAGAACAAGATGTCATAAACATATAAATGTACATTACACTACACTACAAATGGACAAACAAACACTTTAAAATTATTTAAGAAAGGCTACATTACTTGAAGAAGCCGGAGACAGAATGGTCCGGCTTCGGTATATATTATATATATATATATATATATATATATATATATATATATATATATATATATATATATATATATATATACCGGAAAAGTCTATAGGGATATTTTTATAACATAATAAAATTAATAAAAATAAATTCATGTGGTCGTTTAATTTCAATTGAATTTGTACAGTTGCTCATCCTATAGATTTTTGTGAGTGAAACAAAATGGTCAAAGTGCTAACGAATATTTGACAAAGTTGACACACAGATTATAGTTTTTAGACTGCATTAAATATTCTGGTAGTTTCGATTTTGTTCGTGCTATAAAGTTCTTGTTTAGTTAGTGCATTGAAAATATTGTATTTTTATCATGGACCGACGTCATTTAACTTTGGATGAAATGAATAGGGCTGTAGGCCTTCTTCAAGGTGGCATGCACCAAACTAATATAGCTGAGCGCATGAGAGTCTCTCAAAGTGTTTAAGTCGATTGTGGCGACGTTTTTGTGACACTGGAAGTCCAGCCGAACGTCATTCAGGACGTGAGCGTGCTACAACTGCAGCTCAAGACCGATTTTTAGTGTTAACTGCTAGAAGACAACCAACAATTACAGCACTTGAATTGGTTAGCGACTTGCAGCGGGCACATCTTGTAACCACAGGCCGTGAAATTATAATAAATCGTCTCCATGAAGCCAATCTCCACACTAGAGGCTATTCAGATGTCCACATATCTCCAGAGGCAATCACGCTGCAAGATTAGAGTGGTGTCAAGAATATCAAAACTGGGATGCAAATGATTGGGCTAAAGTTTTATTCTCCGGTAAATACGATGTCCAGGAAGTTTAAACATATGGAGGTGATACAGTAACGGACCTCGTTTTTCAATACCGCTTTCTTACAGCTTGGTAGTACCTCGACACCATTCTTCAACCTATCGTTCGTCGGTTTGCTAGTGCTTTTGGTCAAAACTTCCACCTCATTTATGATAATGCTCGTCCACATATCGCTAGTCTAGTGACCTAGTGAAAAACTGGCTGAAAAATTAACTTGACTGTGCCTTGGCCAGCATAATCTCCCGACCTGCATCCCATCGAGCATGTTTGGGACATACTTCAACGAAGAATTGCTGTACATATGGGTACCGTAAACACGCCAAACGTACTTCAACAGGATATCGACAATCTCATTTTGTCTGTGAACGAAGATATACGTAATAAACCAGGCTGGACGCCATACTTTGTATTTATTTTGTTTTTTACTACGACCATTCTTTGTGATCGCCTAAATTTTTTTTTATACTTAAAGGCATTCTCGTTATTTTTGACATTTCATCAAATTTTGTTGTAAATTAAATACTACAAATCGATTATATATAATCGATTGTGAGTAAGTCTTATTATTTCTTTTTACCTATATATAATATAATATATATATATATATATATATATATATATATATATAATATATATATATATATATATATATATATATATATATATATATATATATATATATATATATATATATATATATACGCTTTCTGTGGTTTTCAGGGTTTGACTAACTTCAAGCAACAGTAAGCAGCGATTCTTCTCCTATCCTTCTCGTTTTTTTTTTGTCTCGCAGAGTTATTCCTAACATGGATCGCTCCATTCTTCTCTGTATGACTCAGTTTGGTAGCCGAGGCTTTTGTTAAAGTTAGTGTTTCTGCTCCATATGTCAACACTGGGGAGACGCATTGTTCAAATAGGCAAGGCCTGTGGAATTAAAGGAACTATAGCCCACTCATCAACACAAATAGTAGCATATACAGATGACATAGTTCTTATGGGAAGAGACAAGGAAAGATTAAAAGAAGCAGTAACAATCCTGGCAAATGAAGCACGGAAAAGAGGTCTATAAATTAAGAAAAAAAACTACACTTTTGAAAAAATTCAACAATTTAAATATTTGGAAGTAATTGTGAATGGCAAAAATAACACAGAAGTAAAGAAATAACAGAGTGATTACTAGCAGGCAACAAAACATACTGGAGATATTATAGGCTAATGAATGACAAGAACTTATCCTGAAATAAACAATTGAAAATATACAGAGTTACAGTCAAACCAGTAGTTACACACGCAGCTGAGACAATGTGCTTCACAGATAAAGATGAAAAAAAAATTAAGAATATTTGAAAGGTAAATCCTCGAGGTCTCTAAAGAAAAATTACGGGACCAACAAGAATGAAAAATGAAGAAATGAGAAGAAGGATGAACCATGAACTAAGAGACATATTGAAGGGAGAATGAGATAGCTGAGATACATAAAGAGAAGGAAAAACGGCCTACTGATTAAGAAGATCACCAGATGGAAGCCAGAAACTGAAAGACCAAGGAGAAAACTCAGAGAGATATGGGAGGACATCAAAATCCTGAAAGTGAGAAACTGGAGGAAACTATTCACAAATCGAAATGAGTGGAAGAAAATTGTAATGAAAGCCAAAACATACAACAAACTTTGACAATGCAAAAGAAGAATGCGGAGTGATTTACCACAATAAGCGAATTTGCGAGTTCTAAGTAAGAGCGGCAAACATTCCATCAGGAATAAAAGACCTTGATGATGATCAACGATTTGGTTAACTTTTTCTATGCGAATCTCGTGACCTAGATATTTATAAACCATTACCTGGTCTATGGATCTTGTTATACGCATATACCTTCGCTGACTACAAGATTTGTCATCATCTGGGTTTTAGATATATTTATTTTCAATTCCTAATTTAACGTAGAGCAGATTTAAAAGTTCTTTGACCTCATCTATCCTCTCAGCTATTATTAGCTATTAGCACAGTATCATCTGCATTACAGATACCGTTATTGAAATACTTGGAAAAACGTCCGGAAATAAGTTTCAGACTAAAGAGACCTGGTGGTGGTCAAAATTCAAGAAAAAATAAAAGAGAAAATAATATAAAGAGTGAAAAGAAAATAGGTAAGACACAGATCTTCAAAACTATACGGTTGCCAAAAGAACAAACAAAAATATATAAAATAGTCAAACATGGCGTAAAGAAAGTAAAAGATTTTAATCAGATTAGATGTATCCGGGATGAGAATAATAAAATACTTATTCACGAGAAGGGTGTTAAAAGGAGATGGAAAACGTACTTGGACAGTTTATTAAATAAAGAATTTGGCAGAAAACCATTTGAAAATTATCTGGTATCTGTACTGGGATTGAACTCGGGCCGTCCGCCTCGGTAAGCCAGTACCTAGCCACTGAGCTATGCCCGTCACAGATTCAGATCTGGACTAAAATATGACGTACAAAGTTGAACAAAAGTAAACCTACCCATGTCAACTTTACTAATAAAAAACACAACACATTTCAAAATGGATAAATAATGGTCAGGTTTCCTATGCTAATACAAAAAAATATTATAATCCTATGCTAATAATAGAAAAATATCACTCAACACTAGGCATTGCTGGAAAGCCCACATCAAAAAGAAACGTGAAGTGCTTTGTATAAAATATAAATAAAAATATTGTCAGCTAGAAGAAAGAAGAAAAAGCATATAGAAAACTAACTGAAATAATTAGAGAAGTATAACACATAAATGGAAACGCGAAAATTCTACACAAGATTAACCAGAACAGAAAGGAATTCAAACCTAAATTATCAATAGTTAGACAGAGAACAGGAGAGATCATTGGTAATTAGGAGCAGATACTAAAAAGATGGTCAGACAATTTTAAATCCAGCTCGGAGGCATGGAACACGAAAGATAGAAAAATAACATCCAAACAGAGGAAGAAGTCATCAAAGTAATACAAACATTAAAAGAAAACAAAGCTCGTGGAATAGATGGCATTCCATCTGAGCTTTTAAAACGTGGCGCAAAAAAGCTGACCTGTTGTATAAATAGGCTAGTAAAAATGATTTGGAAGCAGTTACAACTACCAGAGGACTGGAACGTGGGTATAATTGTATCTATTCACAAGAAAGGAGATCAAACTACAGAGTAATTACCCTCCTAAACCTGACCTACAAAATATTGGCCTACATTCTTCACGATCGACTATCGGGATATTGTAAAAACATAATAGGCAAATACCAGTGTCGGTTTCGCCAAAGAAAATCAACTATCTATCAAATATTCCTTCTAAGGCAAGCTTTGAAAAAAAGTATGAGTATGGAATTGATACTTACCATTTGTTTGTGGATTTTAGATGTGCCTATGACGGTGTAGACAGAAAAGCCCATACGAAGCCCTGGTAGAATTCAATATCCCAATACACTTGGGTGAAACTGCCGAAGGAACTCTAACAGTCGAGTGTAAGGTTAGAGTATCAAGAATTTTCCAGACACAAATAGTACTCCGACAGGAGATAGCCTATCGTGCCTCCTATTCAACATTGCCCTAGGGAAAGCTTTTAGAGAATCTGGAAATACAACAAGTGGAACCATTATTAAAAGGGGTGTACAAATACTCTAAGTATATGAAGGTGACAAATATTAAGCAAGAAGCAAAGTCCGAAGATCTAACGGTTGGAACATATACTTTTGAAGCATTAAGCGAGTTCATATATCTAGGCTCACAAATCAACCAAAGTAATACAGTAACTGCAGAAATTAACAGACGTATCTATCTAGCAAATAGAGCATACTATGAATTAAAGAAACTTTTAACATCAAGCATAGTCACAAAAAGAACGAAAATATTAATATACAGAACTCTTCAGAATGTGGACCATGACAAAAACTATGAAGAACGTTTAGGCTGCTTTGCACGTAAAATCCTCAGAATATTTATAAAGACGTGCAGGAAAACGGATTATGGCGTAGGCGATATAATTTTGAGCTTTATCACCTTTAGAGTGAACCTAGGATTAGTAGGTCCATCAAAATCAACAGGCTGCGCCACTTAGAGAGAATGAACGAAGAGAAGAGGCGTACCCAGAGCACGATTTAAGTACCAGATGTAAGACGACTAACGAGTGTTAAGAGTACGCAATTAAGAAACCAAGGCGAATGATAAGGAAGAACTGAAAGCTGATCCTAGAACAGGCAACAGTTGTAGGGGCAATGATGATGATGCTTGGCAACTAGAAAGTTGTCTGCACATAACAAACTGCCCCTCTAGAAACACATATTGAAACCCATTTGGATGTAATAATAGTCAGTAGTTGGGAAAGTGTCAGTAAAAGTAACATAAAAGTTATTCAATGATTCCAGGACGAATTCTTAAGAAAGATTATCTATGCAGCTCGGTACTGTCGCATCAGATATTTTTGTACAGACCCAGATGTAGGAACTGTGACAAGATCATATCCAAATCTGACATTAGTCATGAATAACAGCTATTTCAATATGGGAACATTGACGTTTTTCAGCTTCTTGATAATATCCATCTATAAGAAGACTCAAGAAGAGCAAAGCTCTATGATTCAAAGAACACCATATTATATCAAATATTTCAATATTTTCTATTTCTTATTATATTTTGGGAGTATTTATTATTTTTCTTTAAACTTATATTACCTTTTATTATTATAAAAATGTCCTTACTTTACTATAATATAATATAAAGAGGTGTAATCAAAAATCAAATTATATTGTTTCAAAAAGACCTAATTATTATTACCGCACACGAATTGGAAAGCAATAGAAAAATCGAAATAATATTTATTGGCTACTAGCGAACGGTCGGAGGGCCACCCCTATTTTTGCGGCCCATACACCACGCGTAAGTGCACGCTTACCACACCCCCGAAAATCGTGGGAATCGGTTCTGTACTAATACTAAAGAAAAGGAAAAAGGATACAGTATATAATATCGGGGTGAGTAGCGCAAACTAAAAGGAACAAGTCGCGTGGACTGGTCTTCTAGTGGGGGTAAAGTGGGGGTAAAAACGTGGCTGAACGTTGGTTGATCAACAGGGCTGTACACATTCCGCATTTGCGAACGACAGTAACACACGCGCGTGAATCTACCGACGGCCGTTTGGCACGCGCCTTATTTCCGATCTTCATCTTTAGACACAAGTGGTAGTGATAGTGACCTATTTTTTGGACATGGATCACTCTTTATCTCAACACACTCCTTTGCAGTGGGGATATTCCGCCGGTAACAGTGCGACTTCGTCTTGGCAGCCTGTCTCAAGAGGTGCCAAAAGGCCTCTTTCCGAAAGTGACTGTGATGATGTTTACTCCGAGGAATCCTCAAAAGAACAGTAAGTCCAAATACACTAAATATACAATCATGTTTCTTTATCGTCAAATAAATAATCATTTCGTCTGCCCCATATAAAATGCATACAGTTTTTAAATTTCAAATATTAACTGCTAAAAAAAGATTTATAAAAAATTAGTTAAAATTTTGACTTTAAAGTCGATTTTTGTTATCGAAGTAATCATTTCTATTCAGTATATTTGAATTATTCATCTCAGTGTGTAGCATTGAAATTAATAAATATCTGGCAATCATTTACATCTGTTTAAATAAACAATGAATTTTTTCATTTTCAATTTAAGAAACAGTTTAATTTGGCTTATATTTTTGGCTTATTTGGCTGAAATTTTATAATAATTATATAGAAATGACATATTTATTTTTTTGTTTGATTTGAAAACTTTTATTTGTTCAAACTAAATTCAATATTGACTTAAAAACATTCTTATTATTCCTACTATTTATTTATTTATTTTACTACATATTTATTTAACATTAATGGAAAAACAATAATCAATAATGACTTTTATACTTTATTTTACTATACTGCTTGAAATCCCGAAGAAGATTTTCCAATACTTCAAAGTGACCTATATTTTTACTCATCGGAATATTTATACGAAGTTTTTAATGTGTAATATAAAATATTCGTTGACGCATTTCGCACAATGGTACTAAGTAGTAAGAAATCAAATGAAATTACCAAATCAAGTGAAATTGTGAAAATATACTCTATATGAATTAATGCTCTCAGGTTGCAAATTGTAAATATAATAAGAAAATTGTAAAAAAAAACACAAACATTGCCATATAAAAATATAATATATATGTATATTACCTATATATATATATATATATATATATATATATATATATATAAACATTATATATTTATGTATATATACAGTGAGCACGTTAAGTTTTGAATAAATTTAATATTTTTTATTTAACAATATTTTGACAAAATGCTTTTACAAGTCAATTTTTATTTCCAACTGCGCCATGTTTGCTATAATTTAATGTATTGTTGATATTACCACTTTCACATTTATGACTTCATCGATTTTTTAATAGAATAATATTTTTTTCCATTTTTAAATTGTATAATAACAGAAGATTACAGAAATGTTTAACACTTTCAGTGCAATTTCATTGGTTTCCGAATTCGGGGCCAACATATCAACTGGAATAATAACAATATGACAGATTTTTATTATTATCGTTCTGTTTCTGACATGTATATATTAATTTTACTAATGTCAAACAATCCTTATTGAATTTCTTAACAATAGTACGTTTGAGTAAAAAAGATATAATTGAGATTGTAATATTGTTTGGGCGTGTTGCTGAACCAAATAAGATGTTTGTAATTTACGTAATGATACACATCCAGATTTTTCAATTTTTCATTTCACTGTTTCGATATAAAAATATATCAATTTTATCGGAGATGTCTGTTATTGGAGAATTAAAAAATGGAAAAAATATATGTACTTCTATTTAAAAAAATATCGATGACGTCATGTATTAATAACCACATATTACACAATAAAAGCTGGTCACTGAATTTCCGTTCCCAGTTGTTGTCTCCAAGCTCTATGAATTTCACCTACGTCTTTTAAATCATGCAATCCCATGGTACAATTTATTTCCTTACTTCATAATATACGGAGCAGATATCTTTTAATTTTTCCAAGAGACTACTTCAGATACTTAGACCGGTCCATTGTATTATGCGTACTGGGCCTGCGATGGCACGTCTGAAGACCCAAATATCCCGAGTCTTCTATAAGACATACTAAACCTCTACAAGTTGGTACTGAGTTCCAAAATGGAACAGGTATCATGAATGAATAAAAGATGTACAGTAATAGTATTGAATGCAACGCGATCGGTGTGTAGCAGACAACTTCCAGAAAGGAGAAAAATAGGTCTTGCCACCTCTATTTTCCTCGTCGTCACATAGGTGGCACCTTGGGTTATCTACAAATCCCAGTAGATACAGGTGACTATATAAATATTATACTGACCGACAAAAACATCTCCTACAGTTAAGTAGGAGTTGAGTTGAGAAGTGAGATTCTTGGAAAGCCCCGCTACAAGGAGCCTAGCCTGTCTCATATCACCACCACTAGCTTAACTCCGCAAGAGAATCTCCTTTGACTAACTCGATCAGTACTGAAGGGCACTCTAATTACAAGTTCCGGTGGTCTCATATGGTTTGGACGAATATTTCCAAATCATCATTAATTATTGGGAATAGTCATTGTAAACAAAGTGAAAATCTCAAAATATAACGAAATAAGTAATTTATTTATTATTACAAATAAACAAGACTGTTATCAATTTAAATTTAAACACAACACCCTTTCCTACAATTTAACAATGAATAATATTGAATTTTTATTAGCACAGCATTCAACGGTACCAATTATCCTCCAACCAGTTTCTTTCAATAAATATGGAGTTTTTTCAAACCGTTGTAAAAACCATTGTAGCGAAACAATATATTATAATTCAAGATGTCCTTCACGAGAATCAACCACGCATTATTGAATTGAGCACCTACTGCCATTCTCCATTTATTGTCAGGATTCAGTCAAAAAAGCGCAAAAACCAGAAGAACTAAATGCTAGCTGATAGTCACCAACAAATTAACAACCAATCAAACCATTAAATTAATGAAGAACAACTCAAAGACAATATTTCTGAGTAATTTTTCAAATTTTATGCATTATTTAATCATCCAACTTTAAAAATCTTGATCTTTTAATTTCTAAATTCTATTACTATTACAGTTTCACAAAACCGTTTAAAAAATACAAGCCGTATACCTTATATGGGCCAAACAAACAAACTTATAACTGTTAGAATGTACACTCATAGGCTTGCCTATTTTTTTGTAGACTGCTTTATTTATAAATATATATTTTCAGGTGCACGAGTCCAGGTGATGCTGACAGTTGTCAAATGTTATCCAGGAAAAAGAGAAGAGGAGTGATAGAAAAAAAGCGAAGAGACAGAATTAATATGTCTCTAAGCGAGTTGAAAAGATTAGTGCCTAGTGCTTTTGAAAAGCAAGGATCTGCCAAGCTAGAAAAAGCGGAAATTTTGCAGATGACAGTGGACCATTTAAAGATGCTGCACGCGAAAGGTAAGGACTAATAATACCTACACTTTTCTGGAAATAAAATAAATCGAATATATAGTTTAAAGGCGATAAAATATTCTTAATCAAAATCTTCCACAAAATAAATCTATCCCATCAAAAGTTTCAATGTATACAAGGCTTTTCATTAGGATATGTGATTTAATAGTTTTAGAATTATTTTTAACCTTTACTTTTATACGAATTAAGATTTTTCTATAATATTCTGTAGAAAGATTACCTGCGTAAAGTAAAAAACTTTATTTACGAGGGTACAAATCCAATAATACTTAAAATATTTTTGACCAACCAGTAGTTAAATTATTTACATAACTTATGAGACATCTTGTATATTTCCCGAATGATCGCCAAAGAGGAAATTCCAGAACCATCAAAATATCAATATGGGCCCCTGATTTCTGACCCCTACGATTTTAAAACCATATGCGGCTGGACTTTTGACTTAACATCCCTAATATATCGTTTTTCTCGTCTTTAAGGACATGTGTGAGTTGTGAATATTTTGCACAATGTAGAATTTTATAGTGGAACATTGTGTACACAATTTTAAATTCTCAACGATGTTTTAAATGGGACGAATGTATAAAAAATCATTATTTTCAAATAATAATTTACAGAAATACTAATTTAAATAATTGCACTAATATAAATAAACGATTACGTGCGTTAATTATATTGAAAAACGAACTGGTTTTGATTATAACTTTCAAATTATGTTTTAAATAGTTTGTACGACTGTAATTACTAATTTGCTAAGCATTTTACAGCAAAATAATGTTTTTATGTTTTGTTAGGTTAAAAAAATAAGTAATTTTATGCCACGATTTCATCGAACTGGTTCATTTATATTAATAATTTGGTCATATTCCTATACATTTCACTATGATCTATGACATCTTCTGAGTTTGTCTACCTCAGCAAATTTATTTGCTGCTTCTCTTTCATATAACGTTATAAAGAAAGTTACAATCTTGGATTAATGTAAAAGTTTGCCCTTTAATTTGGATTCTTACATTCCTTCACATATATACATATATTTTGCTTAAAACATCAACACTACATGCCGAAGAAAACATTGGTCAATACCAGTATGGTTTCATCAAAATAGAGGAGCCAGAGATCAAATTTTTTGCATCCGGGAAATCTTGGAAGGTCGATGGGAATATAATCTAGATGTCCTCAACCTATTTGTAAATTTTTAACAAGTCTAGGACAGTATTAAAAGGAACAGTTTATGAAGGATAATCAAAGAGCATGGTTTTCCTGAAAAATTGATGACAAAAGCATGTGTACAGAACTCTAAATCCAGTTTCAAAATCGGTAATCGAAAAGCATCCACAGAGTCATCTACGACAAAGACTCGTTGACAACATCTAAAGGAACATATATACACGTAAGTATGAAGATAATACTCTCTGATAGAATAGGAAGCAAACAGGGACTAAAACAAGGACATCCTTTGTGTCTAGAAAGTAAATTAAACAGAGCAGGGACTTTAAGAACAAGAGCTATCAAATATTGGCTTTTCTTTCGGAAGCCGTGTGTTATGCGGTCGTATTGTAGTCAATTGGTTTACTGCACATCTACCATTTATTCATGATACCCACTCCAGAATTCTGGAATCCTGTACAAGCTTGTGAAGATTTAGTGGCCATTTGGCAGTCCCCAAAAAGTATTTGCCGCCTGAGATCTAATCCCTCGCAGTCCCTCTTAACAAATGAAAGAATAAGACAAATCATGGACAGAACAACCACCATCATAGAAGAAATACAGTGAAAATACCCTATTTGCTGCTCTCATATCATGTTCAAAGCATTTTAATTGTTGGAGAAGGACGTTTTTTGGAGAGCCGTTTGCTGTCATTAGCATTAGCATACTTTAGCTCATTTAAAATTGAACTATTTCTCCTGTGGTCGGTCCACGGAATTCGTAAAATTCTTCTCAAAGATAATATTTCAGTGGCATCTATCTTTCTTCTTTCCGCTTGTCGACGTAGGGTCGACGATTCACATGTGCATGTCAGTATTTGGCATATTAAGCAGTCGATAAACCTGATTTTTAGAGATTGTAAAACTTGAGAGTCCTTCCATATTTTGGCTTTCTTTCCTACTACGACTTTAGCTAGATCAGGAAGATTATATTAAGTAATAAACAAATATAGACAAAATATTTTTAGTTTACAACTTTAACACCATGTATTTCTGTTATTTATGCCTTTCTTAGTAGGATATCCTGTATATAGGACAGTGATGAAGCCCACAGTACTATATGTAAGCTAAACTAACTACAAAAAGGCAATATATGAGAAAGGAACATTTAAAGAAGAATTTTTGGAGGTATTAAAAAAGTAGATAAGAACCAAGGACGCGATACTGAGATTATTTGAATGACCTACGATAGAAGAAGAGCAAAATTATGGATGGGAAATTTAGAATACATAAATGAGCAAAGTGTACCTATAATATTGATAAAAGCACATATATGGTATATATATAATTTCATAAATTGGAAAATTTCTTTTTGATACACGGTATTATGTCCTCTGATTTTATATATTATGTAGATCTATAGGTACCAGTTCTCAGAAAATTTTCATTTTTTCTTGTCAATTTCCAATCGTCTCTCTAAACCATAAAAAATGAAAACAAACAGTACAACAATTTGTTTATTCGCAATTTTTTGATTGTCTATTGACCTATTGATTTAATTTATATTGCACAAGTCTATTATCAATTAAAATTATAAATAATTTTCAATAAACTTATTGGACAGTATGATTCAAACACATTTTAAAATTTTTTGTATGTATCAAATGCTCTGATTTTTTACATGGGATTTCTAATAAATCTTTAAATAAACTTCCATGTTTTCTTGTGGATTTTTGAATCGACATTCTAAGTCTAACAAATAAAAAACCCAAAATAAAATAGAATAGAAAAGTATAGCGGTTGGTGTATGTGGAAATTTGTATGTATTTTAAGTCTATGATCAATTAAAATTTTAAATCAATTTTAATGAAGTTATTGGAAAGTATGATTCAAACATATTTTAATTTTTTCTGCGTAACGAAAATTTCCCGTACAGTCAGTAAATGTCAATGATCCCATGTTTAATTAAAAACATACATAACAATTTTTGTTTTATCGCTGGTAACAGCAAAGCGAGGGGTCCGCGCTCAGTGAAAAGCCGATAAACAATAAAAGAATGTAAATTATCGATAAGGGTAGCGAGTGGAGAGGGGGAGTGAAACCTGTTGCAGTTGTATGTAGCCGTTCAGCGAATCGGTGTTATTTTCGAGGGTTCCCACGGGTGTCCCCACTACCGCTAGTTATTACGGTCTAGGGGTTTATGTTTGTCACAGCTGGTTCATCGCATATTCCCACGCATTAAACTCTAGGTTAAACCCTTTAATTTCGTATTCACCTGCTACCTGAATGACTGTTGGCTAAATCGTTTATTGTACACTACATTCCTAAACTATCTGTATTTTAAATATTTTCCAAAATAAATTATTTTCAATTATATGAATTTTTGTTTGGATTTAATTATTTCTTCAAATCATCTATGCTTTTGTATATAATATATGAAATTGAAAGTATTTATTTAAACATTTAATTAAATAAGATTTTTAACATATTTTTTCTACTTTTTATTAATTTTTGACAAATTGTCTTTTTTTGCTTTTCATATATTTGCCTTCACTGTACTTAGTTACCGTTGCAACCTCTTTAGCACTACTAGTGTTTTATTTAGTGTCATTCTTCTTCATACTTCTTCCATTCTGTTAATGTGTTCATTTTACTCTTTTTTCTTTCTTTTACCCACTTATTTATTACATCTAAGATCTTGCATATATGCCTTCGCTTCTTTCTCTGTCTGTTTTCCAGTTATTCTAGGAATAAATTAGTTTAAAGAGAGTTTATAAACTCCAGTTATATATGGAAAACGTTAAGAAACTAAACAAAATATCATTCATAATAATAATAATAATAATAATAATGTTTATTTACTTCCCAATATGCAATATACAACAATGTTACAATATGATAGTACAATATAATACAATTACAAATTAATTCTAAGTTAAATATTTTGTACAAACAAATAGTTGCTAGCAAATAAACAAAGAAGAAATTCCCTGATGAACCAGAGGTTGTGCTCAGGGATTACACTCATTTACACTATTCAATATTTGTTCTACAGTACCATTAGGTTGATAATACAAAAAATTGTTACAAAGTATACTGTATAGTATTAGTTATATGATGAATTTAATTAAAAAAGATCGCATTCAAAATTTCAGATCCACTGTTCTTGAGAAATTTTGTAAAAATGGATTTAATCATGTTAAATGAGTTGATTTTTCTTATGTAAATTTTATACATCTCGGGTAAATAATTAAATATTCTAGGAATGAAGTAAGAGAAATTGTGTTTTCCAATTGATTTATAAGTACTAGTAATTTGAACATAGTCCTGAACTTTTCTTCTAGTGCTATAAGTATGATCTATTGATTTTAAAACATGTTTATTTTTATATGTAAGCAAAATAATGTTTAACAAATATAACTGTCTAATACTAAAAATATCTGCTTTCTGATAAAGAAGTTCTGAAGGATATAAGTGAGATTTTTTTAGCATTATTTTCAAAAACCTCCTTTGTAATATTTCAAGTTTATTTAAATGAGAAGCATATGTTCCACCCCATGCTAAAATGGCATATCTAAGACGTGACTCTATTAAAGAATAGTATATTATCTTTAAGTAAGACAAATTAAGAATATTGCTGAGATATCTAAATTTGTATAATAACATTCTTAGAGTTTTACATACCATATCAATATGTACATCCCACTTCAAGTGACAATCAATATAAACTCCTAAATATTTTATGTATTTTTTCCTATTTATTTTAATGAACGCGTTATTATAGCTTAGATTTAATTCCAAAAAGTCGGGTAAATTGTTTTTGTATATTGAAAATGGTATGAAATAAGTTTTATCAGTATTAACTGTCAGTAATTTCCTATTTAGCCATTCTAGAACCTTTATAGTTTCTGTTTCTGCTAAAGTTTTAAGTTTTTCCCAAGAATCACTAGTGTAAAGTATGACAGTATCGTCAGCAAAACAAATAATCTTTCCATTTATTTTCATTGATGCTAGATCATTTATATATATTAAAAACAGTAAAGGACCTAAAACAGTTCCTTGCGGCACACCATACTCAATGATTTTTTCAGCACTTACTTTGTTATTAATGTTGACAATTTGCGATCTATTTTTTAAATAACTTTGAAATAGTAAGTACGGTGTGCCCCTTATTCCCAGATCATCCAAAGCACTTAACAACTGCTGATGACTAACAGTGTCAAATGCCTTAGCTAGATCCAAAAATATCGCTAAAGTAGGAGAGCCATTTTCCAGCATCTTATATAAATAATCAGTAGCGGACGTTATAGCATCTGAAGTGGAATATCCCTTCTTAAAGCCAAATTGGTTTGGAGACAGCAGGTTAAACTTTGTAAGATATTGATTTACTCGTTCTGCTAAGGCCTTTTCAAAAATTTTTGCAAGGCTGGTAATAAGTGATATATTCATGCTAATAAGCTTTCTTTATTTGTCTTCTTCGCCCTGCAAAAGATCCAAAAGCAAAAGAAATGTATATTTATATTTATTTTTATTCGCAAATATAGGCGTGCTTTCGCTTCAGATAATTGTAGCTATTTTTCACAATTTTTTAATGTTCCTAGTTAAGTGAACGAATTTAACATCTCTAATAATTCTTCTTCTTTACAGGTTTGGATTCCTTTGCCTACGACCCCCACAAATATGCGATGGACTACCATGGGATGGGCTTTCGGGAATGCGTAGCAGAAGTGGCTCGATATTTAGAACGAATTGAAGGCCTAGATGTACAAAATCCTTTGCGGCTAAGGCTTACATCGCACCTTCAATGTTGTGCGGCTCAAAGAGAGTTAGCCTCCAAACAAGCTACCTCAGCTCCGTGGGGTTATCCAGCCTCGCAACCACCTTACCCCCCATTAAACACCTTGCCACCTTCTCCTGCATCGAACAACGGTCCACTGTCAAATATAAACCATCACCAAGTACCTCCTCCACCACCTCCTCAAAACCTACATCATGACTTGGGACACTTTGATGTATCGACCTCTTGTGCTCAGACGACGGTGCCTGTAGCCACTTCGGACAGCAATAGACTCCCACCATCAACGTCGATTCTTACACCTTTAACTACCACAACACCTTCTGCTCTAGCCTATAGTCCTCACCAGTACCCTCCCAATGCCTTTAGTATTCCTACGTCCAGTCACCACCAAAATTATAGCCAAAGTATTCCCACGCCGCAAGGAATGAAGCCGTACCGACCTTGGGGTGCCGAAGTTGCCTATTGAACCTAATTTTAAGTTTGGGACGTTTTAATAAACAAGTCTTCGAAATTATTGAACATCACAAGAAAAAACTAAATCACTATAAATTTAATTTTAGCTTATCCTTTTGATGTCGATGTTTGACAAAACATAGTGTTTATTTTATATTCACGTAGCAGTTGAGTTCTATTTTTGACAAAAATGTACAGCATGCACTGTTATAATTAGCAAACATGCTGGATCATTCTTAATTATAAAAAACCCTGGTCATTTATTTGCAACTTCTATTGAAAGCAAGATTAGTTCACCTAGCTAATTATTGTTAACCGCAGGTATAAAATATTACCTGTGTTTACCATTACAACTCACGTAATTGATACCAGGAAAAATTGAATTGATATGCATTGTTATTAAACTGTAGGCGAATTCGATAAAATAAGTTTTATCAATTTTTTTCAGTTGCAACTATTACTGATGTTCAATAATTTCGGTAAGAGACTTAATATGAGGCTGTACATAAATTTTGCCTTATCCAGACGATGCGAGTCATTTGTACCTTATTTATATTTTTATTTATTTTTAGTGTAATATAGTTATACAAAGCTTTATACGAACTTTTCAGTTTTGCCATATAGAAAGAAGTATTTTTATAAACATTTATGATCTCGAGCGTAAGATTTTATTGTGATTACAATTTTTCAGCAATAAATGTTATTTTCTTAAGTGTTTGGTTTTAATCGAACAATTGCAAGAGCTATGGATACACATATCTCATATACCTATCATTAGTAAGCTTGATTTGTCTGGTATTCCAAAAAAGAGGTCACTGGATGCTCGGTGACATTAAATAATGGTGATTATGGTTGAATCTTGGATGTTATTTTGATCCTTCGGTATCTAATAAGTTTTTCGTTGATTTATGAATGATGATACTTCGTGAGGAGTAGAAATAACATGATTAACTAATGTTGTTAAGCGTTCATGAACACTCCAAAACTTCTTTAGCTAGACGTTTTTAAATCCATTTGGGCAAGGATATTTATAGTAATGAAGCTTTTTGTTAATATTCGAGACTTCTACAGCAGTGAAGAGTTCGTAGGGAGTTTTACTGAAGAGTTGGGGCGTCGCATTTTCGATACATCGAGCATTGGTGTCAAGAGTAGTAGGTGTGGAAAGTTAATTTCCCAAAAAATTATTATCATTATAACTATAATAGAAAACGTTTAAGTCTGTATTTAAAAAAGTTGGTAGACGGGGCACAGACAAGCTTATTATCAAGATTATTGCAGATGTCAAAAACTCTATTTGGTAGGAAGTTCTATCTTAATCTTGTTAAACTGGTGACCTCTGAGGTGTTCATCCTGATTTATGGTAAACATTTCTTTGAGATTACCGAAATTAAATTTTAATATTTTAAATGCGGTAATTAAGTCTCTACGTTGTTGATAAAGCTCAAAAAAGATAAGGTTATCCATATTAAGTCTTTGAGTGTGCTTTCTTTGAACATTTACAACAAAGTTTTATCTCGAACCAAGTTAGAATACCATGTTGAACCAGCGTACTCAAGAATCGGTATTACATCTTCTTCTTAAAGTGCCTATCCGTTCGTAAATTTTGAAGCCAGGAAATGCGTCTTCTTCCTTATTCTTCTTATTATTTGCCTTTTCCTTCTTTATTTGTTCACGCTGCGGTGCTTCTTTTAGT
This sequence comes from Diabrotica undecimpunctata, assembly GCF_040954645.1. Classification (NCBI taxonomy): domain Eukaryota; kingdom Metazoa; phylum Arthropoda; class Insecta; order Coleoptera; family Chrysomelidae; genus Diabrotica; species Diabrotica undecimpunctata. Next base: position 46,596,826 of record NC_092812.1, read on the forward strand.
TTTTTTGGTTTATTTCTATTACATGCACTGGATTTGGATGACCATGTCTTCCAAAATTCCTTTATCTTTTCCACTTTAATTCCTTTCTCCATAAACTTTCAGTTTCTTATACCCTATTTATGTCGTCCTTCCCTTTCTCTTTCGTCTTTTGCTATTTTTCTAATCGTAGCCTGTATTCCTCTTTCCATTTTTGTCATGTTCGACTCAATATATATATATATATATATATATATATATATATATATATATATATATATATATAAACTGATGCCTTTGAATATCACAATAATTATAATTCTAAGGACACATGCATGGGAATGCAGTTACCAAATGATTATGTTTTAATTTCTTTAGATGTGGTGTCGTTATTTACAAACATTCCACTAAATATGGTCACGGACATTATAGAATCAAATTGGAACCTTATAAAATACTACACGACATTATCAAAAGACAATTTTCTACAAATTCTTAGGTTCATTTTTAACAACACTTACTTTAGTTTCAATGGTAAATTTTATTCTCAAATTTTTGGAACACCGATGGGTTCCCCGATTAGTCCAATCCTTGCAACTATTGTAACTGATCATCTCTTAGATAATGTGATTACGCAATTACCTTTTGAATTATTAAAAAAAAAATCCACAAGGAAAATAATTCCTGTAGCTGGCTGTATACCACGTATAACAAAAGAGGTTAGTCTTTGTATGTGGGTATATTTTATTTTATAAAAACCCTTAAAAGGGCAACATTACAAGCACGAACGTTTTCGGAACAACTGTTCCATCATCAGGTTAAAATACAGGTTACCATGCCTGAGCCACCAAAATATTTGGGTAAAAACCCTTTAAAATGAAAAATGTTACCAAAGATTGTACATGATGTTGATAATATTATATGATGTTTAATATTTTAATTAGATTTTACTTCAGGTAACATACACCCATGCTTAAGTGAGTTCCAGTGTCCGGAGAGTAAACCTCTTCAAACGGACTACGGCTGGTAACTACCAGTATCAGTTAAGTTATCAGAAAGTAAATTATTTCTTGAGATGTATTACATTAACAAAAATAAAAACACTTTAAATTATAAAACGGACACTGGACAGTTAAGTAACGTATATTGTAATACATTGAACAAAATTTATAAATATTCAAAATAGCCAACATTCACCTTAATAACAACTAACCTTAATAATTCAGAAGAAATATCATTCTTCTAACATTTCTTTTATTGTTATTTTTATTTTTACTTTTGAAGTCATTTTAATTTTTTATCGCATTGCTGTAACGAACGTGCTTAAGACAATTTAATCTTGACATTCAATATTTCAAATACTTCAATGTCAGTTTTTATTTGCGAAATCTTTTAATTTTTGTGAGTGTTTTTAAATGTATTTGCACGCCATTTTTTGTAATGTTCAAATTGTTTCAATTTACTCCCGAGGAAGCTATCAAATAAATAGCGAAATATTGAGTATCTTAGAAAAAAAAAAAAAAGATTTTCATTAGAGACCACTTTACCCGATAATTCCTACGTATATATATATATATATATATATATATATATATATATATATATATATATATATATATACAGATATCAAGGAACTGGAGCAAATGCTCAAGGAATTAAATCAGCAGTCAAATAAAATAGGTCTTAAAACGAACCTTCAGAAAACAAAAATAATGAATAATTTAAGCTTTATCTTGAAAAATAAAGATACACCAATGTGTCTAAAACGTAGAGTTTATGACAAATGTATCTTGCCTGTAACTACGTATGGACTGGAGACCATGGCCTTTACAAAGAAAACCTTACAGCAGCTCAGTACAACCCAAAGAGCGATGGAGGGGGCCATGCTAGGGATTAGTTTGAGAGATAGGATTCGATATATCGACATTCGGAAAAGAACAATGATTACTGATGTCACAGAACGTATAGCAAGGTTCAAGTAGCAATGGGTCGGACATGTTGCCCGAGATAATCCCGAAAAATGAACACAGAGATTAACAAACTGGAGATCAAGAGAGAACAGGCGAGGAGTAGGCAGACCATAGAAGAGGTGGGCAGATAATATCAAACAAGTCACGGGTAAGCAGTGGATGAGAATTGCCAAGAGTAGAAATCAATGGAAGCAAATGGAAGAGGCCTATGTCCAGCAGTGGACGAATATAGGCTGAAGAAGAAGATACATATATATATATATATATATATATATATATATATATATATATACATATATACGGGGCATAATAAGTTCTGAAATCCATTCCCAAAATGTTGCTGCTTGGATTGAAATATCTTGAAGAAGCTTTTTGATCATATTATTCTTTTTCGAAAATATCGATATTGGTAGAATTATTTGTTTTTTTTTTTATAATTCGAAGATTCAAATTTTTTGTTTATTATCAAAATCTCAAGTAATAATAATAATAATAATGCGATAATAATAATATTTTAATTAAGATTGTCGACGGCTTGATACTTAATCAAATTTAACTACTACTGTAATTTTAAAAATTTTGTTTATTTTTGTGAATCATCGTTATTCTGTTTGTTAAATTCAGACGAATCACTAACTTTGAATAGCATTTTTTAATATACGCAATTATAAATGGTCTGTATTGTAAGAGACTTAGTTCCTAATATTAAAAAAAATATGCAACAGCAGGCTTACAATAGAAATAACGACTTCCTGTATAAGAGCCGCACGTGCAACTTGTTTTAAAATATTCATATGGGTCATAAGTGGAACCCAACTTTTTAATAATAATGTAAAACTAAAATCCTATGTGTCTGTTTGACCGTGCTTTTGCGAATTGTCACATAATCGTCTGAATAGACCTTTTACAGATGATGGGTTTCGTAGCCCTAAAACAGGTTTTCACAATCCGCTAATGAGGGTTGATTTTTTGCTTGACCACCACTATTGGCATGGTTCACTTCTATACTATGAGGAAAACCAGTTAAACAAATCCAGGGGCCAAATTAGCCAAAATGACACTTTTTAAAAAATATTTTTTATAAAATTTTTTATAAGCAAAAAGAATAACAAAAATTATTATACACTTACTAAAGTAATTTATAAATATAAAATTATTCGTTTCTATATTAGTGTACAAAAATGTTATACTTGAATTAGTAACATTTTCTGCCATGTGCCAGTGTTATGTTTTTATAAACCATTTCTACTACGAAAAAATAATACTTAAAAATAAACGAAATTATATTATAATCCAAGATTCTTGAAAAACTCACCGTTTTTGATCCACTGCGAAAACGTTTGATATTCTCATTGGTGGTGAGAGTGTTAATTACCTTAATAAATAAAAAAAACAGGGTATGTGTTCCTATAGTCATATAGAAAAAATGGTCTGTACAACGACAAAAAATCATAAATATTCCGAAGAAGCACTTAACAATTAGCACTTAACACTGGTGGCTATTAGCGAAGATGATAGAGCCTTAAGAGAAACAAGTAACGTTCGTGCTTTTAATGTTGCCCTTTTAAGGGTTTTTATAAAATAAAATATACCCACATACAAAGACTAACCTCTTTTTGTTAAACAAGTAATTGTAACTGTAAATTAAGTGTACCCTAAAGACACGCTGCAAGATCGTCTTCATGATAGAATAGCATAAAAACTACGACACGTGGGTCCAGATCCTATTTAAACACTATCAAAAAAGAAACAGTAGCTTGATTGAATAATCAATATTACTAAATGTGGCATTCCTGAAAAACAGGAGATAGTCAAAAGCCGGAGCCAAATTAAATCTTCCAATCATTTTTTTTTTCAAAAGCCGTCTATTATAAACCGTCCGTACTGCAGCGAATTAGCTTATCGTACATCTTCCATTTATTCATGATTATCATCATCATCATCAACCTGTATGCGTCCCCTGCTGGACATAGGTCTCCCTCACCTCTTTCCATCTGTCTCTGTCTTGTGCGGCTTGCATCCAGTTCCTGCTAACACGCTTCAGGTCGTCAGTCCTTCTGGTTAGTGGGCGTCCTCTGCTCCGTAGTGCTTCTTGTTTTGGTCTTCACTCGACAATACTTTTTATTCATCTGTTGTCTGATAATCTGTCGACGTGTCCTGCACAATTTCATTTTAGAGACGCGATTTTTTCGATGGCGCCTGTTGTTTTTGTTCTACGATGTATTTCTTCGTTTGGGATTCGGTCTTTGACACCCAATATCGCCCTCTGAGTCGCGAGAATCTTATTCACTACCTTTTTGTGAGTGTTAATATTTCTGCTCCATAACAGAGTACAGGTAACACACATTGGTCAAAGATTTTCCTTTTGATGCATATGGGTAGGTCCGATTTAAATACATACTTTAATTTACCAAACACTGCCCAGGCTCATCCTATGCGACATGGGAGCTCAGATGTCTGCTTATCTCTGTCCAACCTAATTTCATGACCTAAGTGCTTATACGATGAGATCTGCACAATAACCCTTCCATCAACAACAGCAATATTTCGATTTAGCACCAGATTAGTCATTATTTGCGTCTTGTTCATATTAATCTTTAGTCCTACCTCCAAGGAAGAGTGATATAATTTTTCAACCATTATTATTGCATCATCCATACGATCGGTTATACCGATCGTATGGATGATGCAATAAAACCGCTAGTTTTAAAGTTGGCCGCTTTTGAGGATCACATTTTGAAGCTTTGTGGACGATTCCATTAAAATAAAATCTTTTTCGAATTGTTCATATTAAAACTTTAAAGTGTGTCCTTTCAAATGACGCTAATTAGATGTCTTAATTGTTATAAACAAAGCTGCTGTCAATTAAAAAAAAGGGACTAGCTTCGTCCCAAATTGTCCTAGGACAAACTTTTTTTTTCAAATTTGTAGAATAATAAAGGCTTTCCAAATATGAAAAAATAATTTTCCAATGCAGATAAAAAGTTATTCTAAATGTTTATAAGTAAAAAATCGATATGTTTTTGCAAAATGATTTTACAATATTTAAAATCCTTTTTCTTCGTCTTTTATTTAATAATATTGACCAAATAAAAACCAAATTGACCATGTACTAATTGATAATCGACATTTCTCGGACGTACTAGATGTAAGAGCATGTAGAGGTGCTAATATAGACTCCAACCACTACCTTGTAAGAACAAAACTCAGGGCTCGTATATCAAACGCTAAGAAGAGCCAGAGCACAAACTCTACTAAATATAATACTGATGTGCTAAAATCTGAAGACGCTAGGAATAACTACAGGAAAATTTTAAATGAAGAGCTGACAAGAATTGACGAAAATATAAGTATAGAAGAACACTGGACTAAATGCAAGGAAGCTATCCATACAGCGGCTAAAGGCTTTTTAAAACCTAACCAGGCTAAAATAAACGAAGATTGGTTTGACGAATAATGTAGATCCATTAACCAACAGAAAAATGAAGCATACAAGAGACTTCAGCAGCGCAGAACGAGATCAAACCTGGAAGACTATGAAAATCTCAGACGAGAAGAAAAAAGGACGTTTAGAAGGAAAAAGAAAGAGCCATACGAAAACGCTCTAAACGAGATTGTTAACCGCCACAATAGAAAAGACTCGCGAAAATTCTACCAGAAGATAAACAGATGCAGAAAAGAATTCAAACCCAGAATAACAGCATGTAAAGACAGAGATGGTTCCATAATTAGTGACAAAGAACAGATACTAAACAGGTGGGCGAATTATTTTTAAGAACTGCTTAGCGATAGTCGTGAAGAAGACCAAATAGAAATTACTTTGCCTGCAATGGATGCAAACGCTCAAGAGACGCCCCCCACCGAAGAAGAAATTAAAAAAGCCATTTCAAAACTGAAAAATAACAAAGCTCCCGGTTTGGACAATCTTCCTGCCGAACTCTTTAAGAATGGTGGTGACACCCTTTTTAAACACATGCATAAATTAGTAACCAAAATCTGGCAACGGAAGGAAACGCCCGCGGACTGGAAATTAGGTGTAATGCACCCTCTTCACAAAAAGGGAGATATGATGGTGTGTGATAATTATAGGGGCATCACCCTACTTAACGTGGCATATTATAAAGTATTGTCCAACGTATTGTACAGAAGATTGACCCCCTATGCTGAACAAATAGTTGGGAACTACCAGTGCGGTTTCCGACCCAATAAATCAACAACGGATCAAATCTTCACAGTCAGGCAGATTCTTGAGAAAACGCTTGAGTTCGGAGTCGACACCCACCACATATTCGTGGATTTCAAAGCCGCATACGACTCAGTCAACAGACAAAAACTTCTACAGGCTATGGTGGAATTTCAAATGCCTCTTCATCTTGTTCAACTAACGGAACTTACACTCATAGGCGTAGAGAGTGTAGTCAGAATCCAAAACGACTTTTCCAGACCCTTCCATTGTAAAAATGGACTGTGACAGGGAGATGGACTGTCGTGTCTCTTATTTAACCTTGCACTAGAAAAAGTAATTTGAGAGTGTCATATTAATACGAATTGCACCATCTTTACAATCTGTACAAGTGGTCGGATATGCAGATGACATAGACATTATTGCTAGGTCCACAGAATCTCTGATCGAAGCATTTCGATCACTAAGGGCGTCTGCACTTAGAATGGGATGAAAAATAAACGCACAGAACACCAAGTATATGTATTGTACTAGATCAGGCAACCAGATACCTAGACTATTAATTGATGATCTGGAACTGGAAGGTGTGGACACGTTCGTCTACCTAGGCTCGCTGTTGACCAAAGACAACAATGTCAGCGAAAAAATTAAAAGAAGAATAGTGCTTGCCAATAAGTGCTACTATGGCTTGAGGAAACATATGGCCCCAAAACTACCCAGAAAAATTAAAGTTACCATATATAAAACACTAATAAGGCCAATGTTAACAAACGGGTCTGAAACGTGGTCACTTACACAGAACGACCAAGAATTGATTAAACGTTTTGAGAGAAAAATTCTAAGGAAAATATATGGAGGAATCCAAGAACAGGGTTTGTGGCGTAGGCGCTACAACTTAGAGTTATATAGAAGTTTTGGGGAACCTGACGTTGTAAGATGTATTAAATTAGCATGCCTTCGATGGATAGGACATGCAATTAGGCGAGATGAAGATGCAACGATCAGAAAAATTTTTGACCGAAGAGGACCAATGGGAAGACGAGCCAGAGGAAGACCAAAACTTAGGTATCAAGATAACATAGAAGATAATCTACAAACTATCGGAGTTAAAGCATGGAGAAGAGTTGCCAGAGACAGGGGCAAATGGAAGATTGTTCTGAAGAAGGCTTTGGCTCACAACGAGCTGTAATGCCACTGATGATGATGATTTAATAATATTGATAAAATAATCATTTTTATTTCATAAACTACCCTTAGAATTACTGTTACTTCATTAATTTCGGTTGCAAAAAAATTTAATTTCTGATAAACAAATAAAATGACTTTTAAACAATTTGACCGATCACTTTTAAATTTTGATCATATTTTACGCACTATATGAACCAACATTCGCTCTAATATAAAGGTTGAGAGTTCACTTTCAAAAAAGTTATTAATATTTATAAAAAACCGAAATTTCGGACTTATTTTGCAACTTTCTAAGTAAAAACTAAGAATAAAAACATTTTAAAATGCCATTTTGAAGGTTTTTGTATGACATAAGTTTGAATTCTTAAATTTATTTCAAATGCTTCACAGAGGTTGTTTTTGTCCATACTACTCAAAACAACTGTCGTTTGCCTGGCCGGTTCGGTGTCACAAACAGGATGCCTTTTTGATTATTTCCCTGGCTTATTACCATGTATAGAAAAAACAGATATACATATTATGATATAAATAATTGCTTTCTTCTATTTTTCCATCCTACTCTAGCTCTACTGCAATCATTTTATTAATTGCAATACTTCTGTGAAATATTGTGCAATATCTACTTTATGACCAAGGGAGGATACTCAAAAGCATTTTATCATTTTCTGCAGATACATTTTGAACCTCTCAGTTCCTTGATCAGTCTCTGTCTGCCGTAATACAGTTGAAGAAAGTAACGCTATGTATGAATACCATGTAAGAACATATCAAGGGCTACAGGTTAGACCTACCTACATCCCCCTTTTATTCTTGTTAGAGCTACATACTAAAATTCAGAGCCAGAATCATTTTGTTTGACGAAACCCGTTTCGAATAATACTGCATAAAAAATTGTTTATTTTTCGATGGGTTTTCACTCTAACCTATAAACTCTAACAGATATACAAAATATAAAAGCATCAAAGGAAGTTGAATGCTACAGAAAGTAAATAAATAATTTATATGTTCTTTAGTATTAGTCTTTCGATGATGAAAACATAAATGGTGGTCATCAAGATTAAATTCTCATTATGACTTCTTTTTTTAATTTCTGTTAACAATTTAACAATAAACAATATGTTTGAAAGAGATTACACAAAAAATTACACAGTGGGAGTTACACCCAATTGTGAGCACCCTTTTTTATACCTATATTTAGTTTACATCAATTTTATGACTTTTATAGAAATGTGTAACTTCTATCTGGCGGTGGAGAGATCAATAGATCCAACCTCTTTAGTCTTCTAAACAGTGGTGGGATGGGGTCATTTTCGAAAGGTGATAATAATTGGTGATTACCAATGTGGTTTCAGACCAAAGAGTTCAGACTAAACACATATGTTAAGAGGTATACATGAAAATTGTGCTGAATATAACATATCAATTTACAACCTTTATATTGATTTCAAACAGGCGTTTGATGGAGTAGATATACAAAAAATGTTAAAACAACTATTCATGTTAGGAATACCGAAAAGTTAAATAAAAAATAGTTAAATTTATACAAATGACTTTGGAGGGTTCCAATGCCATGATGAGGATAGATGATTGAGATATGACAGATGCACTTGATATTGAAAATGTAGTTAGGCAAGACGATGTGTTATTAACAACATTTTTTAATCTATTTTTGGAAGATATTATCAGAAAACTAGATATGAACGACTGTATTAATATAAGACCAACTCAAATATGCGCATATGTGGCTGATGTTGCCATCATAAGCCGCAATAGAAGGGTATTAAGCAAAAAAGCTATAAATTTGAAACGAGAAGCTGCTGCATTTGGTCTAAATATAAATGAAAGGAAAACAAAATATATGGAGTGTACAAGGTCGAGTTGATATGAGAATCTGGAGGTAGACAACCATATCTACGAATATGCCTCCACCCTTCCCTATCTAGGCTCAATAATAAATGACAGCTACAAAGTCAATAAAGAAATGCAAGGACGGATTCTTAGCGGTAATAAGTGCTTTTAGGCATATAAAGACATAATGAAAATATACTGAATCTTGAGTCTAAGCTTAGAATCTACAGAACAGTAATTAGACCAGTGGTCACATATGGATGTGAAACTTGGGCTCTTTCAACCACTGATGAAAATAATTGAGAATATTTGAGCGCAAAATATTATGACATATATTTGGACCAACCCATTGTAGCGATGGTTCGTTAACTGGCTTGGCCACTTAGAAAGAATGCTAGATAATAGAGGTGTATAAGTAATTCAGAGATCGAAACCCCAAGGAAATAGGACAAGAGGAAGGCCCCGTAAAAGGTGAATGGACGATGTAACGGAAGATCTTAAAACCATGAACTTTAGGCAGTGGCGAAGGACAGTATTCGGCAGAGCAGAATGGAAGAACGTTGTTGAGCTGGCCAAGACCCACAAAGGTTTGTAGCGCCATTAGAAGAAAAAGAAGAAAAGGAAGCAGTGGTGGGGTCAGGAGGTCGTTGGCGAGTGGATTTGGATGAGATGATACGTTTTTTTGAGTTTGTACACTGAGTGACGGTTGCTTCTTGAAAAGTTTCAACATCTAGGTCGTGATGATTAAGGGGGCGTTCAAGTATTACGTAACGTAATTTATAAAAAAATTTGACCCCACTCCTCCCCATGTAATACACCGTAACGTTTTACAAGACTCCTCCCCCTACCTAAATGGTACGTAACACCCAAGTGACCTTTTTTACCTAAAAGTAACAATTTGATGTTGAGAAAATTACAGAAAAGTCGGTAAATAAAATAACTGTTTTATTGTTTTAATCGTTTACAGCATTTAAAAGCTTAACTAGAGCACTGATGTGGCCCTCTTGTATAATTTTTAAGAGTTCAGCTGTTATTTAGGGTGGCAGTGAATGAAATGAATATGGCTATAATGGTAACTAACGTTCTAAAAGGACATGTTACGTGAAGAAGAAGAAGCTGGGGTGTTGTCTGGTCCAATTTCTTTCGTGGTTTTAACTGATTTTATTGTATAAAGAAATTCATATTTTGTATGTTTGGCATGTCATCCTGGAGCAATTCAGTCATATCATTACTCTGTGTTTCAAATATTTCTCCTTCATCACTGATAACTTTTCCTGCATTATCTACTAGAGTATTGGTGTATCTGGTATTCGGCCAGAAACTTAACGACCTTTCTTGTGCTGCAAAATTGTAAATCTTCCATTTGTAAAAGAACATGTCATGATTCTTTTACAATTGGAGATTCTAATTGATTATAATTGGAATTTCATTTCTGGAGCCACTATATTTTAGCTGCACGTATTTTTTGTTCTATTTCTCTTTGTTTTTTTTTTCTGTATGTATTTATCTGCCTTGTCCTTGTATTGCCTTCTTTATTCAAAAAGGTCTAATATTTCTTCCGTCATCCATTGAATCTATTAGTTATGACACAAGATCCCACTGCAGGATCATTACGTTCATAACGTAGTTCATCAAACTCACATTTTTACATGGATTTAAAATTAAATAGGTGAATTATTAATTAATAATAGGTTGCCAGTCAAAAAGTGGCCGCAAATATTTTTAATTCAATTAATAGTAATTAGATTTTGACAAATATTTTATTTCGTTTATTTATTGATGGGGTGGCCAGCTGTTAAGAGCGTAGGCGCAAAATTTCGGGCCAATGCTTTTTAAATGCATTCATTTTTTTTCCTGGGTAAACTATTAAGTATTTTTGAAAAATTTAAACGCAGAATGAAAGAATACATTATTACTGAGGGCCAAAAGTCCCTGAAAACTTCTATAATGTTTATTTTAATAAGTTACAGGGGTGAAAAAGAAGAGAAAATTTAGTAAGATTTTAAATTTAAAATATCTCATTTAAAAAATTTTTTTTTTATTCAAAGGGACTTTCGGCCCTCGGTAATAATGTAATCTCTTATTCTGCGTTTAAATTTTTCAAAAATATTTGTTAGTTTTCTCAGGATTCGAAAAAAATGAATGCATTTAAAAAGCATTGGCCCGAAATTTTGCGCCTACGCCCTTAAAGACGCGAATTTATCAAAGATATAGTAAAATAGAGTTAGGGCGCAACGACACTGGTTTGACAAGTGATAATATGTATATTATTATACATCTATCGACGCATGCATTAAAATCTCACATAACTTATACTTCAAACCAGTAGCGTTGCGCGCTAGCTGTCTTTTATTTTATCATTGATACCTTTCGTTGATGAACGAAATAAAATTTTTGTCAAAAATTAATTACTATTAATTGAATTAAAAATATTTCCTGTCACTTTTTAACTGGCAACCTATTATCAATGTATTCTCCTAATTTTAAATGTATGTACAAATTTAAATGTGAGTTTGATTACATTTTCTCAATATTTTCGGTCGTTCTTATTTTTTTCATGTGATTATTTACATCATTTTCTATTTTACTTTTGTTGACATCTGAAATAGTAAAATTGTTTTGCTGATGTTTTTTTTCTATTCGTTTTAGTTTAACTCTTGCATCGGCGACTAAAAGTCGCCGATTGATTAGATCTAATATCTGCTGGATATGTCGTAATTTTACTGTTGGAGTTCCTAAATTTTTTGTTGATAAATATTGAAGAAAGAGGTAGGTATTTAAAAAACAATTCAATTGGAGTTACTAAGTACTACTCTGTCCATAGGTTTGACAGGCACTCAGATACTTTCAATATTGACATCCGAAGAGCAGACGAAGAGGGTTCTGGAATTATTAAACCACTTGCATCAACTTTGTCTTCGTTGAGCCAATCGGCATCTTCAGGCGATGTGTTATTGTAGTGCGCAATGCAGAGGACCTCATTTGCCCTTTTGGCAGTAAGTCGCTGTGGGAGTAGAAACAGCAACATTTGTCCGCGTATTTAATCACTTGCCAGTCGTATACCATTCCAGATTAAGTTCTTCTGTATCCCTAAAGCTATCTTCAGACTTTCTGTAATTCGCCGCAACATCGTAGTTGTCAATTTTCACGTTTTTTTTTTTAACTTTTGATGACACTACAGTATGAATTCAATTTAACAACACCGACTACAATAACGTGTTTCTATGTATTACTGACAACGAAACAAAATAAAAAATACATACAATACAGTCGAAGGATTTCCCGTAAAACATAAACAAAAAGAAAAAAATAACAATATTGTTCAACACAATCGAGGGATTCCCGGAAAACATAAACTAAAAGATTGCTAACTTGAGAGATTTTAATTCCATAGTTTTTTTCTTTAAGTAAAAAAACAATGTTAAGTAACGTGTTGTTCGAACCCCCCTTCCTCCCACCCTCTAACGCACCATAACGTTTTACAACACCACCTCAACCCTAATTGCGTTACGTAATACTTGAACGATCCCTAACATAGTTGGGCATATACCATGGGTCATTACAGACATCACGAAGGACTTTGTATCTTTGGAATCTTTGGAGTCTTTGCATATTTGCATTACTAGCAGTTCTCCAGATTTGAATTCCGTACATCCATACCGGTCGTACTATTGTCTTATAGAGAAGAAATTTGTTTTGGATACTTAAACCTGACTTCCGATTTATAAACCAGTACATTTTTTTAAGCACGCCCAGTTGTAGTGATTTAAACCATATGTTTCGCTGAATTTAGGTGATTATCTATGTGGTTACCTAGATATTTGATATCGTTCCTAGCAGGTAGTAATTTTCGGTTTATAGATACTAGAGGGCAGTTCTCTCTTTTTAACGTGAACGTGAGTCGATTTAGTATTATTTACTTTGACACGCCATAGTTTTAATAAATTAATTCCTCTGTAATTCTCCGGGTCCGATTTGTCTCACTTTCTGAAGAAATGTATTAGGATGCTTGATCTCCATTGTTGAGGAATTCTGTTTTGGTCTATTATTTTTTGGATTAGTTTTAATAGTTGTTTGGTCCGATCTGGTCCTTCGTACTTTAGGAGTTCGGTATTCTGTCCTCTCCTGGTGATAGACTCATAAACCTTTTATTGTTTTGACATAACACAATTCATGATCAATAATTGTATAAGAAGTATCATATTTTTTAATACCTCTATAAAAACTGATATATCAGTATTTACCAACATTTAAATGCAACATATTATTCTCACATCAACTACTCAACCGGACTAATTCTTTTTGAATTAAAGTCAATATCATCATTTGAATCTACCGATTTAAATAATTTCAAATCTTCATCTGCAAATATCAGGAAATCGCAGTTTCTAAAACATTCTGATATATCGTTCACAAATATATTAAATAACAAAGGTGAACAGTGAGCTCCTTGGGGTACTCCTGGTCAAATGAATTATATCTGAATTAAAACAATATATTCTCACTTATCGTGTGCGATCTCTTAAAAAGCTGCTAAACCATTGCAAGGATTGAGGACTGAAGACAAAGGCATTAAAGTTTTCTAATAGGATGTTATGATGTACTCTGTGAAATGCATTGGACAAGTTAGTATAAATAATATCCATATGACTTTTACTCTCCAACGCGTTTAATATTTTTTGTTCAAAGAGTACTAAATTTGTTACCGTTGATTTATTCTGAGAAAATCCATGTTGATTGTGTATTATCGCGATTCACGGAGAAAATACGAGCACTGTATTAGACGCAAATATTAGAAAATGGGAAAATATAAACTGAAAATCCCAAGAATAAAAAGAAGATAATAGTCCACATAAACGAAACTAAAATAATGCTTAATATCTGACTCACCACACATGCATGATGGAAATAATTATGATGCTATCTCTTCACCCGGAAGTTGCCATAATGCTGATTAGGCATATCAGCATTCACAGATAAATTTAAACTGGGAGTATGCTGTATCGGCATTGTATTACTGTTAGTCAAGCATTAATCATTCATTAGTAAGTTATTACTATCAAAACATTTTTATAATATATTTATTCTTTACATTAATATTTGAAACTCGATATGAGTACTGCGAAAAAGAGTAAAACGTATCATTTTACCCTACCTCTACCCAAACGCGGAAATTTAGAACGGCATTATAAAACTTTGCATAAAAACTATGAAAATGATTTTCCGCAAAACAGTTTGTTTAGAAAACGGAATCGTAATCAGTTTAATGAGTCACTTGCTGAAACTCTTCCTTAGGATATTACACTCAAGAATGTACAAGATACTAGAAGAACTTAGCGGGTCAACACAATTCGGTTTTAAGGGAGGACTAGGAACAAGAGAGGCAATTTTATGTTTGAACACTTTAATACAAAACTGTTTAGATCAACGAAAACATGTCTATCTTACCTTCATCGACTATGAGAAGGCATTTGACAATGTTAAACATGATATCATGATGGAACATGGAACTACTACATAGGGCCAACATTGACCAGAAGGAGATCAGAATTATTCAGAATCTATACTGGAACCAAATGGCAAAGGTGAGGATTGATCAAGACCAATATACGGATGAATTTGAAATCCGGAAAGGTGTCCGCCAAGGCTGCATACTCTCTCCGATGCTTTTTAATTTATATGTTGAAAATATATTTGCGGAAGCATTAGAAGACACGGAATTAGGCATTAAGGTGAACGGCATACCAATTAGCAACCTACGCTATGCGGACGACACAGTGATTATAACTGATAAATTGAAAGATCAGCAGTTATTACTTGATAGGGTGAATAGCATAGGTAGAAAATATGGCCTCAAAATCAACATTTTTAAAACGAAATATATGGTCATTAGCAGAAACCCTCCAGAAAACCCGATGATATGCATAGGTGACGATCGCATAAAACGCGTGAAAACTTTTAAATACCTTGGCACCACAATCAATGACCAATCGGATCCACAACAAGAGATAAAAACCCGAATACAAATGGCAAGACAAGCTTTTGTGAAATTCAGACCGCTCCTATGTAATCAAAACCTACATTTCGAAATACGCTACAGAATGGTCAAGTGCTACATATGGTCCATCTTGCTTTATGGCATGGAAACGTGGACTTTGAAAAAAACATCTATCAACAAACTTGAAGCATTTGAAATGTGGTCATTAAGAAGAATGATGCGCATACCTTGGGTTTATAGAGTTCGAAACGATGACGTCCTTAAGAGAGCCGGCGTGGAAAGAGAACTCTTTAAATTAATTAAAAAACGCAAGATTGCTTACCTTGGGCACATATTGAGAGGAGCAAAATATGAAATACCAAAGTTAATCCTACAAGGGAAGATCGAATGTAGGAGAGGAGCCGGCCGCAAACAATTATCCTGGTTAAGAAATATTAAAGAATGGACAGGAATACACAATACAGGCGAGCTGTGTCACGCCGCCAAGAACAGAATTCTAGTAATGAGATAGTTGCCTACGCACTTTGGTGTATGGCATGTTAAGAAGAAGAAAACGGAAAGTAAAAGACTTGAAAAGTAGTTTGAAGACGGAACAATCAATGTTCACTAGGCCTGTTAAACAATCAGTAGCTGCAACAATTGCGTCGTTCAAAATTTCTTATATATTGGCACAACATAAAAAACCATTTGAAGATGGAGAGGTAGTGAAGGAAGCATTCATTGAGGCTGCGAATGTGTTATTTCAGGACTTCAAAAATAAAACAGATATGTCCGCCATCAAAGAAGTCCAGTTATCACGTCCAACGGTTACTAGACGTATCGAAATCATAGGCAAAGATTTGGAAAGCCAAGTTAAAAGTAATATTATGAAGTGTATGTACTTTTCTTTAGTGTGTCTTTTTCGTTTAGTCGTTTAGTCTTGTCTCGTAGTGTTTTCTCACTTGTTGGAAAAACCTATGTCTTTAATGATGACTCATGACTCAAAAAGAAAATATAAAGGATTAGTTAGTGAATAAATACAGTTTTTTAGAAAATAATCAGGAATACCATCTAGACCACTTCTTAATTTATTAGGTAGGGACAAAATGTTGTTGAAAATATGTTTCCCTCATATTGAAAAAGTAGGTATAAAAAGATTGCTGTTTTCCTTTACTTCCAAGTACAATTGACTGAAACAGTTTGCAATATGTTGTCCATTTGTTGCTATACCATTACCATAATACATACCGTCTGGTAAATCATTTGATGCTCTCTTACTACTTGCCAAACTGCCAAAAGTACTTAGGATTACTGCATAAATTATGATTTACTTGATTCAGATACGTGTTGTAACATTGATGTGATAAATCTTTACACAATCTTCTAAGTACTGGGAAATTAACATAATCCTCTTGATTACAGGAAGCCAAATAATTTTTATGAGCAATTTTTTTCTGTACAACTAAATAAAGTAAGTTGGCATTAAACCATTTTGGATGGTTTAATTTGGATGGATCAGTACTAATCGAGTAACGACGAGAAGTAGATCCACCAGGCTTGAGAATGGCAAGTGAGACCTTGCCGAAACGTCGCCAAAACAATGGTTTTTAAGAAAACCAGCATTTTACAACGCGGAGTCAAACCCGGAAAAATAGTGACAGCATATATATATATATATATATATATATATATATATATATATATATATATATATATATATATATATTGATTTATAGTATCAGCAATCGGTCAGGAAATAAAACTCTATTTGTTCAGTCTCAATATTTCGTCACGATCTTGTGACTTCTTCAGGAGAAAACTGTAAATTTATTAGAAGAATTAATGATTATATGTAAACAAAATGAATATTTTAATACTTACAACTATAAGAATGAAAATTTAAATTTTCATTCTTATAGTTTAAGTATTTATATCTTGTTTGTTCTTTTGCTTCTGGGAATTTCCATTAGTTTATCTTGCTTAAATCTTTCGGAGTCTTTATTGTAGCCTCTAAATCAAAAGGATCTAGTTATTATTCTTTAATTTTCTTTTCTCATTCATTCTCTTGTATGTTATTCAGTCTTTTTCCTTGTATTTTTGTTGTTGTGAGTTTTTTTTATTTGAGATAATTAATATTTTTATTTATAATTGTGGTTTATTTCCATAAAATTTAGTGGTTAATATAAAAATTCCATAATATAAAAATAGTTTCAAAATAACTTTCTCTAGAATTCTTCGAGAATTGTGCAAATATGTAATATATTTTTAGACTTGATCTATTATTTTTGTATGTACACTATAAATAATAAATTACTTCTTAATCCCCAATAAAAAAATGAGTGTTTTGTTACAAATAGTATTTATTTTCCATTTTAAAAGTTTAGGTAATTTAAAGGGTTGCTTTCTTATATCAGAAAAGTGTGACTATTATTACAACATAGTGCCGCGCCGGTTCGAAAATCTATTTTGGGTGACAAATAACAAAAAGAGTGAAATGCAAATATCGTGTGTTTATAAATAAAGTATAAAGCGCTCACGTGGGGCTGAAATGACATGACTTGCTCAGGGCTTAAGGTTTAGGGTGGCCGAAACGTGGGAAATATTTTAAAAGCCGGCTCTCATGCGTACGCCGAACGCCGAACAGTTGAACATTGTGCGAATGCACACGCCACTACGATGTGCTACTAAACGAATTTTGCAGGGGGTGATAAGGGGAAAACTACTAACCTGAAGATATACGTCGACCCTTCTGTTATACGGTGCACCTTACCTTATCCTACTCACGGTTCTATAATAGCGTGTTAGCTTTTAATTTTTTGAATGGTGATAATTTCACTGATTATCTTTGTTTTGCGTGCCATTTTTTTTGTTATAGTTTTAAGCTATTTTTTTGGGATAACGGATAAAGATGTACATGTATTAATATTTTTTAATGAATTCAGCTTCTTTGGATATGGTTGAACTATTTACCCAGTCTAATGTGAAAAAAACATCGATTTCACGTAAAAATCTTGTACAGGCTTTTGAAGGTTCTACAAGGTATATGAGGGATAGCTCATGACTAGACTTCGGCAAATATGCAAATAAAAATGTAGAAAATATGCGCATAAATATGCACGTGTTTACCCGAAAATATGCAAATATTTTACAAAATATGCATACAAATAAATAAAAAAATCGTAAAATAGTAACAATTTTATTAAAAAAAAAAAAGTGTACATAACTAAATATTTCCTACTATTCATTAAGATTTACATTTATTTTAAGTAACTACATCATTTTTAAGTATGAATAAACTTATTTAGAATTATGGTAACAATAAATGACCAAGTGGTGTTCAAAATTTTCTAACAAAAACTTGTGGCGTCTGTCTGAGTACATATATTTATATATGGAAAAACTTCGTTCAACATCAACTGATGTAACGGGAGCATTTTTCAAACTAACCAAAACATTTGGTTCTAAATTAATTGTTTCCGAAATATTTCCAGCTAGAACACTGACTACTTCAGAAAGAATATGGTAACCTTTATTTTTTTCCATAGTAGCTTCAAATTTTTTTAAAATATCTTTTCCAATATTACCTCTAACGTTCCGACAACATGACGCAAATTCTTTTATTAATGCTGTACTTTCGAACAATGACAGTTTTGGTGATTCTAACTGAGTAATTGTTTTTTGAACAAAACTAAAATTTGATTTTATAAATGAACGTTCTTGTTGAAGCAAGTTACTCTGAAAAGTTTGTTTAGAATCCAAAAGAGATTGGGAACTTTCATCTGTTAACGTATCAATTATGTTCTTTATTTTAACAAAATGATCTGCATAAAAATTAGCTGCTTCTAACCATGTTCCCCATCGCGTTAAAATAGGTTGTGGTGGAAGAGGAATGTTAGGTAGCATTTCTTTATAAAGTTGAATTCTTATAGGAGATTTAAGAAATACTTTTTTGCCACTGGATATCATGGTATTTACAAGAGGAAACTTTTTTCGTATTTCCTCTGCAACTCTGTTTAATCCATGCGCTACACAAGTAACATGTATTAAATCTGGGAAAAATATTTTTAAATTTTGTCCTGCTTTCACCATATAAGGAGCAGCATCCGATAAAATAAGCAGTAATTTATTAGAAGGAATAGTTGTCGGAAGAAAAAAAGTTGCTAATGTTTCTTGTATAAAACGCGAAATTGTTAAAGCATTTGTTTTCTCAAGTTGCTGGAATGAAATAAGATGAGATTTTGGTAAGGTATCTTCTTTAAGAACACCAATCAATAAATGAGCAATATACTTTCCTGAGGAATCAGTGGTTTCGTCTACAGATATGTAAAAATAATTATCTGCAATTTCTTCCTTAATATTAATTAACACCGACGAGTATAGCCCGTTCACATTATTTCTTCTTAGAGACCGATCACTTGGAACATTAAGTTTGCAATATTTTTTTAGAAACGAACTAAAATTTACATTTGCTAATTTTGAAAGCGGTATGTTTGCAGACACTAATGCGCGACACAAGTCTTCATTAAAAGTTTCTTGCTCATCTAATTTTTTTGAAGTATCGAATTTTTTTTTTTTTTTTTTTTTTAAAGGCTTGTTCATATCATGAATCTTATACTGCCGGTTAAATAGTGAAAATCTGACATCGTTTACTTTTCTTTTTGGAATTGTTCTCGTCAGTCCTGTTCCATATAAGTGACATATGAAAGTTTCTAAAGTTTCAAAAACTTCATTACAATTGAAGTCAGTTTCACCAAGTTGGATAAAAGCATCTTGACACTTATTACATTTAGCGCATGCGTCTAGAATTACTGATCTAAATGGAACACGCATCATTATTATTTTAATATTTTAAAATAATAATGATGCAAAATTAATGTCCAAACAGAATTTGTAAAATTATAATTAACTAATGAAAAAAAAATTCAATCAATTTGAAAGTTAAAAAAAATATTGAAAATATCTAAGTACAAAGTAAATTTCAAAACTTAAAAAATTGATAATTCCACTATTAAATTGATTTTTATTAATAATTATTTGTAAAATGTTAAAGGAATTCTACAAATTGAATTTTACCTATTGATAAATAGAAATAATATATTTTGTATTTGATTATTAATGTAATAATAAATCAAATTTTTCTTATATCTGAACAACCATTATTTATGCAAAATAAATTTAAAAACCTTTTTATTGTAATAAAAAATAAGTAAAATTACTATTTGTTATACCAAAAATATTTAATAGTTAACATTATAAAATTACTTTAATTTAATAAAATACAAATATCAAACATTTATTCAATTAAAAATGTAATTCGTAAAATATTTATATTTAAGAAAAAAATGTGATTTGTAAAGTAAATATGACTTTAGTTTGAAAAAAAACATTATCATATCATTTTAAAACTACAAAATATTCTATAAAAGATTCGGACGATGACGTAGAGTTTTATCAAATGTTTTAGAAAAGTTTTTCTAATTTTTTTTTCTTATCGTAAAAATCGTTTGAAAATTTTTGGAAAAAAATCATGGTATAACTTACAGAAAATCGAAAGGATTCTATAAATTAGATTTTACCTCAAAAAATTACGAAAACTCTACTTGACGCTTCTCAGAATAGTAACAGAAGTGAGCATACAAATTTTCAAATCAATCGGTATAAAAATATCATAATAAAATCAGTTTGAAAATTGTTACCGAGACCTAAAATGCGCAGGCAAGTGGTACATTTGACCCCGTTTTATGGCTCTCTGTACCAACTCAGCTGACCGCCCTTTTGGATTTAGAGTTTTTAGGGGCTAAATAATGAGCCATGAAAATGGCGGACATATTACTTATCGTTAATTTTTCCCCAAAAAATTGCAATTTCATCCCTGTCCGCCACTCCTTATGTATCCACTCTCGCGTCCGCCCTTTGGGATTTCGTCTAGTTATACCAAGATCTTACTCTGGGCAAATTTTCAGCCATATTATCGATCGTTAATTTTTCCGAAAAAAATTACAACTTCATCCCTGTATAGCCACCCCCTGTACCACGAGGGGCGTCCGCCTGTAAGACAAAGTTTTAACCCAGTTACAATGAATATATTCCAATAGAGAAATGTCATATTACTGATCAGTTCAAAATTTCGGCTCTATCTCTCCGACTATTAGGCAAGCTCCTCTTTCCTTTAAAGGAGACAGATAGTTGAACGATATTTTATAATATATATATATAATATATATATATATATATATATATATATATATATATATATATATATATATATATATATATATTATAGCAACTAAGGAAATCGAAAAAGATTACAAAACAATTTTTAGAATTAAGAAAAAGGAAATTTGAAGGTCATACCATTCAACAAAAGAATAAGGAGACAATGACAATATATAAGAGTGAAAAAAGATCTAATTATTATTTTTAAGGACATGCTGAAACAACATATATGGCAATAACACTAAA
Source organism: Diabrotica undecimpunctata (assembly GCF_040954645.1). Taxonomy (NCBI): domain Eukaryota; kingdom Metazoa; phylum Arthropoda; class Insecta; order Coleoptera; family Chrysomelidae; genus Diabrotica; species Diabrotica undecimpunctata. Next base: position 46,618,430 of record NC_092812.1, read on the forward strand.
TAGAAACCACTGGAAAAGATAAATAAAGCTCAATAAATAATTATCTGGTAGAGCACATCTATTCTGGAGTATCATTATCATGATTATTATCATCATCATGGTGCTACAACCCTTAAAGGGCCTCGACCTTATGCGCCATTCTGCTCTGTCCGTTGCTTAGATTTTACAGTGGGTAACACCGATCTGCTCAGCACCCTGTGGTATCTCGTCTATCCACCTCAGCTTTGGTCTACCCCGTCTTGTCAATTTCACCGGTTGCGTTTTCAGAATCTTTTTTATCATGTTCAATTCCTGAGCCTGGGCTGCATGCGCTGTCCTTTGCAGATGGTTTCGCTTGATTATAGTGGTAATCTATTTACCATCAAACTTATGTTTGTAGATATTCCGCAGTTTAAACTTATATCTACGCCTCCATATTGCATTCTCACAGACCGCTCCGAATATCTTGCGTAGTACCTTTCTTTCAAATATCGATAGAGATGATTCATCTGCTTTGGTTAGGGCCCATGACTCTGATCCATATGTGAGTACGGGGACTACCAGTGTTCTATACAGTCTTATATGAGTTTTTTGAGACACGTCTGTTAGCTAAGTACTTTCATAGACCATGATAATACCTGGTTGCAATTATGATTTGCCATTTTATTTCTCCTGATGTGTTAATACTGGGATTAATTGATGTGCCAGATATATGAACCCTTTGACCGCTTCGAAGTTTTGGTCATTGACAATTAGATCTGCCTCAACATTTCTAGCTCTTGGGTTTGTGTTAGCCTGCATGAATTTGGTTTTATTTTGATTTATATGTAATACCATTCTGCTGCTGCTACTAGCTCTGTTAGGATTTCCGTGGTTCTACCCCTGGTTCATGTTATAATGTCCACTGTCCACGGCGTCAGCATATTCTAGAATTTGGACTGATCTATTAAATATATTTTCCGTGCTATCTAAATTAGCGCCTCGTGCAACTTTTTTCTAGTCTATTGTTACGATAAATATATACTGGCCTAAATATATGATGACTAATAATATTCTGTTTTGTTGTAGAAATTTGGCGGAGGTTCTAGATTCAAAATTGTGGTGAATTCTCCAACTAGATATTTCTCGATTTTTCGATGCAAGACAAAGCGATCTTTCGATGCTGTTCTAGTATATCAGGATTTCGTATATAAATACAACATTTTTATATGGAGGGCCAGTTAATTCTCAACACCCGCGCTCGCGAATTTGTCACGTACGAATATAATAAATTATTGTCAGATAAGTTAATATAAATAAAGAAATAAATTAAATCCGTAAGTGTTATAAATATTGAACCTTTTAATAAATTCACAACAAATGGTGTCAGAGTGAGATCGAACATAAATTAGACTTATAATAATAATACAAGTGAATATAAAATAAATTGTGAAAATGGCTACGATTTATGAGCTGACAGTGACTAATTTAAGAAGACATCTTGAAGACAGAGAATTATCTTCCACCGGAAAAAAGGCTGAGTTAGTCCAACGACTAAAGAACGCTTTGCTAGAAGAAGGACTAGATCCAGAGACTTATATATTTGAAGATGCTGTCCTCTCGTCGATTTCCAAAGTTTCCGGTGACATCGCATCATTAGAGAACAAAGTTTCCGGTGATATCGCATCATTAGAGAACAAAGTTTCTGGCGATATTTCGAAAGTTTCCGGCGACATCGCTTCTTTAGAAAGCAAAGTTTCTAACGAGATTTCTTCTCTGGAAAGCAAAGTTTCTGCTAACATCTCTAAAGTCACTTCTGAGATGTCTGCTCTTGACGATAGAGTGTCTTCGTTAAAAAACCAAGTTGCTGCCGATATGTTGGCCTTCGAAGAAAAGATATGGAAAGAGATGGAAAGGAAGATGGAGGAAACAGGGACAGCAGAGAGAGGAAACAATCCAATTAGAGTAGAGATAAAAGAAGACGAGACGAAATGTAAGTTGGAAACACGGCCGAAATTTGAAGGAAGTGGAAGTTCTGTGCATGTCAAAGTCCCAACTTTCGACGGAAAATCGTCATGGAACAACTACATGAAACAGTTCGAATCAGCTGCAAGAGCGAATGGATGGTCTGAAAAAGAAAAGGCTATAAACCTGACTATCGCTCTTCGAGGAGATGCCTTAGATGTGCTTCAGACCATAGCAGTAGAGGAGACCGATGATTTCGAACAACTGAAGAAGAGGTTAAATATGCGATATGGCCACGAACATTTGGAGCATGTATATCAGTCGCAGCTTAAAAATCGTAGACAGAAGAAAGATGAGGCTCTTCAAGAATATGAGGTAGATATTGCCAGATTAGTACGATATGCTTATCCAACAGCTCCCGAAGACATGATGGAAAAATTGGCCGTTCAAACGTTTATTGATGGTCTTCGTGATCATGAAATGCAGAGAACACTACGATTAGCTCGTCACAAGACGCTGGTTGATGTCTTATCCGCCGCCCTCGAATACGAGTCAGCTACGCAGGCCTCTGGCGGGTACAGTAAAGTTAGGACTGTAAAAGAGGAAGGAGATGAAGATAAACTTGACCAGCTCGTTAATATGATGAAAAGCATGACATATAAGAAAACGAAGACCATCAGATGCTGGAATTGTGGCGAAATAGGACACGTACGAAGCTCCTGTAAACACCCTAGGTACGACGCAAATCAAGAAACTCACCATCAGGAAAACTAGAACGGGTCAGCCTTAGGGGGGCAGCTTCGACCCAAAACTTTTCCAAAGACCCTCTCATACTAATAGCTTCTTTGAAATGTCGTGAAGATAGTGTATATGTAGATGGAGAAATAAATGGTAAAAGACATACGTTGTTGGTGGATACCGGAGCGACCAGAACCATTATACGTCCAACAGTTATAAACAGCCGTAAGAAACTGTTACCAACGAGGTTGCGACTTCGGACCGCTACAGGTGAAAATGCCAACATTCATGGAGAAATCCAGGTACAATTGGGAATTGGAGCAGAAAAGTTCGTCCATACTGTTATAGTTGCTGACATCGAAGAGGATGTTATATTAGGAATGGACGTAATGAATATGCATGGATTCCAATTGGATTTTAAGAATAAGGTAATCAAAGTTGGCAACGAGGAGGTATTTCTCCATCCACATAATGACAACACTGTGCAAGCAGCCATTACAGAAGATACAGTCGTGCCTGCGAGAAGCGAAACGATCATAGTAGCGCGGCTACAGGGAATTGTGGACGAAGGGAGACCTGTTATGATGGAGCCTTGGAACCACGACGATGAGGTTGGCCGTGGAATCATAATTGGAAAGGAATTGGTGACTTCGGCTAAAGAAATTCCTGTGAGACTTATCAATGTCAACGACTACCCAGTGACCATAAAGAAAGAGACAAAAGTAGGAACTTGTGTACCTGTGACATCCATAATCCGTCAGGCGACAACATCTGATAATTCCAACGACAAATTCGACCAAATGGTTGCAGTTGCAGGACAGTCTCTAAATCAGATGGAGAAAAGGAAATTAAGGGAATTTCTGCGGCAGTATCGTGATATTTTCGTACCGAAAGGAGGAAAGACGGGAAGAACTACCGTTGTTAAGCATAAAATTGATACTGGTAATGCTAAGCCAATTCGTCAAACAGCTCGACGATTACCACAGGCGAAGAGAGAGGAAGCTGAAACGATTGTTCAGGAAATGAAGAAAGACGGGGTGATAGAACCTTCTACGAGCCCATGGGTCTCTCCGGTGGTCCTGGTTAAGAAGAAAGACGGAACGACGAGGTTCTGTGTGGATTACCGTTTGCTGAACAACGTTACCAAGAAAGATAGTTATCCTCTGCCTCGGATCGATGACACATTGGACACATTGGCTGGAAGTAAATTGTTTTCTACTTTGGATTTGAAGTCTGGATACTGGCAGGTAGAAATGGACCCAGTAGATAAAGAAAAGACAGCCTTCACCACAGGATCTGGATTGTGGCAATTCAACGTTATGCCATTTGGACTCTGTAATGCTCCTGCGACATTTGAGAGGCTTATGGAAAATGTGTTGAGAGGGTTATCTTGGAAAACATGCCTGGTTTATTTGGATGACATAATCGTCTTGGGGGAGACATTCGAAGAACATCTGAAGAATTTAGAAAACGTTTTTAATCGACTTAAAGCTGCCCAATTGATGTTAAACCCCAAGAAGTGCCAGCTATTTCAAGGTAAAGTCAATTATCTGGGTCATATAGTTAGTAAAGAAGGAGTGGCCGTGGATAAGGGAAAAATCGATTCCATTAAGGAATGGCCAAAACCAACTGACAAACATCAAGTGAGAAGTTTTCTTGGACTATGTACTTACTACCGGAGGTTTATTAAGAAGTTTGCAGATATCGCTAAGCCATTAACGCGACTTACGGAGGAAGCAAGAGATTACCGCTGGGATACAGACTGCCAAAATGCCTTTGAGACCTTGAAAAAGCATTTAATAACAGCACCAATTTTAGGGTATCCACTGCCAGAAGGAGAGTTCATCTTAGATACAGATGCAAGTAATGTGGGAATTGGAGGAGTGCTGTCTCAGATTCAAGGAGGACAGGAACGAGTCCTCGGATATTTTAGTAAAGTTCTTTCAAAACCTGAGCGGAATTATTGCGTCACGAGAAGAGAACTTCTGGCAGTAGTGAAATCAGTAGAGCACTTCTATCAATACCTCTATGGAAGAAAGTTTCTAATCCGAACCGACCATGCCGCCCTTAAGTGGTTGATGCAGTTTAAGAATCCAGAGGGTCAGATAGCCAGGTGGATCGAACGACTCCAAGAATACGATTTTAAGATTGAGCACCGGGCCGGAGTTAGCCACAGAAACGCTGATTCTCTTTCCAGAAGGCCATGCTCAGCAGAGTGTTCCCACTGCAACAAAACGGAATCCAAGGAAGCAGCAGTGCTAAGAACGACGATTGTCAACGACGACTGGACGCCTACTAAGATAAGGGAAGAACAAGAGAGAGATCCAGTTATACAGAAAATCCGAAAATGGAAAGAGGAAAACCGTCGACCACCTTGGCAGGAAATATCAAACCTATGCTCAGTAGTTAAGACGTATTGGGCCCAGTGGGACTCATTTATCATCGAAGATGGCTTGCTCAAACGAGTCCTGGAAAATGATGACGGTTCAGAGAAAAGAAGACAGTTGGTGATCCCAAAGAGCAGAATAGCCGAAGTACTTCGTCAGTTACACGACAGTCCATCGGGAGGGCATTTCGGTGTAAGGAAAACCCTTCAGCGAATTCGGGAACGGTTTTATTGGATGAACAGTTCCGACGACGTAAAAGACTGGTGTAAGAAATGTACTATTTGTGCTACGAGTAACGGGCCTCACCGGAAAAGGAGAGCTCCTATGAGACAATATAATGTTGGAAGCCCGTTTGAAAGAATAGCTTTGGACATTGCAGGGCCATTTCCAGAAAGTGAAAATGGGGGCAAGTACATGTTGGTAGTAATGGATTACTTCACTAAGTGGGTCGAGATTTATGCACTTCCAGACCAGAAGGCCGCCACCGTTGCAGATAAGTTGATCCAAGAATATATCAGCCGATTTGGAGTGCCTTTGGAGATCCATAGTGACCAAGGCAGGAACTTTGAAAGTGATCTATTCCAAGGAATATGTGATAGACTAGGCATGAAGAAAACAAGAACTACCGCGTATCATCCGCAATCGGATGGTATGGTAGAACGAATGAATAGGACAGTTGGCAAGTATTTGACAAAGATGGTGTCCGATCATCAGCGAGACTGGGACCAATACCTTCCGTTCTTCACAATGGCCTACAGATCTGCTGTTAACGAATCAACGGGCCAGACACCAGCCAGAGTCCTATTCGGACGCGAAATGCGACTACCTTGTGATCTAGAATTTGGGTGTCGACCTGGAGAAGATGTAGCAGGTGAAGATTATGTGATCGAATTACGAAGAAGAATGGACGATGTACATGAGTTGGTCCGTTCCCACCTTCAGATCGCTAGCGACCGAATGAAGAAACGGTACGATACACAAGCCGAAAAGGGTTGCTTTAAGAAGAACGACAAAGTATGGCTGTATAATCCCAAGAAGCGAAAAGGTTGTTCTCCCAAATTGCAGCAGTTTTGGGAAGGTCCATACCTCATCATGGAGAAGATCAACGATGTCATCTACCGAATAAGCAAGATTCCGAGGGGAAAGCCGATGATAGTACACCATAACCGGCTGGCGTCTTTCGAAGGTGACCACGACGTAGATGAAGAAGTGGAAGTAAACCAAGTCCAAGACGTGTCTGACCTCACGTTTGAGGAATTCATGGGTGCCTATGGAGGTACCGGTAAAGCAAGACATGGTGTTACCACTGAAGAAAAGCAAGATCTACTCGCGCTCCCCGATGACTACTCGCTGGCCCTTACCATCCCGGCCAGTATCAAAGACGCACCTGGGTTGGCATCCGTCTTTCGAAGGAAGTTTGGTCGAGTTGCAGAACTTCAATGCCAGGTGCCAGCTCCCGGTAAAACCTTGAAACTCCAAGATGCATCACGTTACCTTTTCTACCTGGTAACAAAAGACACTGCCCGTGACCAACCTACCTACCGAGATGTATGGGAAGCCTTACTTCAATTGAGAGAGCACGTACTAGAGTCCGACGTGCAAAAGTTAGCCATGCCAAAGTTGGAGTGCCGCCAATTAGATTGGAGGGTTATCCGAAATATGGTGGAGGAGATCTTCAAAGACACCGAAGTCCAGGTGTTAGTCTGTTGCAATCCGCTAAGTACCTTGTGCGGAGAGAAAACCGTCCCTTGTCATTTTTATACAACTGGAAGTTGTAAAAGAGGGTCCAGTTGCCGATACCAGCATACAGTTCCGGTTCCAGTCCCGACAAGGTTCCAGGAGGAACCATCTTTTAAGAGGGGGGCAATGTTACGATAAATATATACTGGCCTAAATATATGATGACTAATAATATTCTGTTTTGTTGTAGAAATTTGGCGGAGGTTCTAGATTCAAAATTGTGGTGAATTCTCCAACTAGATATTTCTCGATTTTTCGATGCAAGACAAAGCGATCTTTCGATGCTGTTCTAGTATATCAGGATTTCGTATATAAATACAACATTTTTATATGGAGGGCCAGTTAATTCTCAACACCCGCGCTCGCGAATTTGTCACGTACGAATATAATAAATTATTGTCAGATAAGTTAATATAAATAAAGAAATAAATTAAATCCGTAAGTGTTATAAATATTGAACCTTTTAATAAATTCACAACACTATGTTAAAAAGTTGATACGCCAGCGCGTCTCCCTGCCTCTTTTATTATGTATTTTAAATAGGGTTAACGTGTCGTTCTGAATTTTTACTGCAGATAGCATCTTGGCCATTGTAATCATGTATATGAGTTTGTTTGGAATTCCTAACTCATTCATAGCATTGTAAAGACTTGGTCTTATGACACTGTCATATGCCGCTTTATATATACCTGCCTGATATTCTCCTAGGAACGCTTCGGTACAAGACTTCAATCTCTCGACAACTCCGTCATTGCTGGTCCCAAGCCCGGATAAGAAAGGAGGAGGGTGAACGGCTAGTGTGATAGGTCTTGGAGATAGTATTCATACAAGTAATGCCCAAGTCTACAGTAAATACCACTAGCAATTTCTACCCTCGAAGGGATGGGTTATGTGTCCAGCTTCTTAAATCTGGACCATTTTTTCTGAGGTATGGTAGCCCTAACAGAAGTGTTCCTGCCTGTCCAAGTTGGATGTTGGCCATGAGACCAACTCCCTCATCCCGTAAAAAATTATTTTTACGAAATCTCAACACAGAAAAGCGGATTGAATTTCTGGAGTCTTAGTTTAAATAAAAAAATAGTGGGACGAAAACAACTTTAATTTATACAAAATAAAAAACATTAGAATTTAATAATCAATTATTTAAACAATTACCATTGACATATCACAGTATGGCAATCTGTTGTGGTTGAGGTTTGTGTTAATAAAAAAACTAAACATGTTGATTGATACGTTATTCAAAACACGCATAATTTGATCCAAATCGTAGCACAAGCCATGTATATAATTTTAATTTAAGTAGATTATTTTTCTACAGTTAAATGATGTAATGTCAACTTTATTATTTTGTAGATAAATATTATTTTGAGTATCAATCTTCGTTATCTATAAATACCTAAGATTTTGAGTAGGTAAACACAATAAAGTGATAGCAGGATAAATATACTTATTACGGAAAATTTATAAAGTACATCAATCCCATGTTATAAAAATACATGTACGGATTTTCTAAGGATGTCGCTTTCAATTTCCACGTTTTTCTGTCTCACGTTAGTTCCTCTTGGAAGTTTCTTGGAAGTCCTCGATATCGTCACGCCAACTTCTCCAGGTGCGTTCTCTGTTTTATTCTCAGAAGGACTATACTAATATTTTTTGGGGTGACCTGTCGTCTATTATTAACCTCTCTATATGTAGACCATAAAACTAACGATCTTCAATATATAAACAGTGTAAGATCGCTATTTGATTTTAAATTGAAAACCGGTAAATTATATGGAAAAGTGACAATTTTACCGAAAAAGCATAAAAATGCTTTAAAATGAAAGTTTGTAAAGTTATTTTTGGTAATTTTTTGATTAATTATTGCAAAAATAGCTTGAAAAGTCGATTAAAAATTTTATGTAAAATATTGTAAATTGGTTTGCAAAAGTACTGTGATTTTAAGCTTATAAGCCATTAAAATAAGTCAATAAGACCTAATAACATGTAGGAAGTTAATTTTTTTTATTTGCCATGTTTGCATTTTTACACGAATTCAAAATAAAACATGATGTCCTACGACCCTTAAAGCCCGAGTTACCTCTTTTTTTTTTCAAAAATTCACCTAGGTTTTATTTACAAACAATAAGAAATTTAAAAAGAACCATTTAAAAGATTTAAGAACGATTGATTTAAAAATGATGCGCCAAGATAAAAGATTTAAAAGCGAAGCGATTGTACATTTCAAAAACTGAATTCATAAATTTAAATTTATAAAAGTCGCAATATCTTCGATTCTAATTAACTCAAATTTATGTTTTCTTTTTAAATTGGGGTAACTCCTTGCATCCGTGCTGTCCATTTCTCGTTACGTAATCCAGTATTTCACGTTTTACGAAGAAAAGGGACACGGAGACAAAAAAGATGGGCCAGAAGAGGACTCACAAGGTCTCATCACTTTTTATCCTAGATATTTGCATCTATCTAGATATTTGCGTCTTGTCATCAGACCATCTATCGTCTATCTGTCTCGCCCAGCAAATTTCCGTTTAAGGCTTTAAAAACATCTTTTACTACGATTTTGTTACGAATCCGGCTTTTTTTATCTAACATTTTGCTATAGAGCGTCTGTATAGAGTGTATTTTTTATTTATAGTAAATAAGCTAGTTAAAAACACAGTGTCCTCCAATTATGATCTTTTTGATGACTAGTTAAAAAGTAAAACAATTTGTTTGGTGTAGATTTTCAGTACATAAATATTAATAACGCATCAAATTGGAAAAACCAAGCTATGTAAATGAGTATTTTTCATTTTCGACCTCAAGTCGTAGTAAAGTAGGGTAATCAAACAAACTGTTGAATTTGTGTTTAGCAACTTATCAAATCTATTAGTATCTTGATACGATGTCAATATAATTTTTTGAATAACGTTTTAATCAGAATTATGTATTATGATAATGTTGTCAATAGATGCAAATAATTCACGAATCACGAACATGACTCTAGTTTTTTACAACTGTTTAGTTTAATAATTTTAACTCTTTTACGCTTAAAGTAGTAGGTTAATAATGAAATTGACAGGGTCAGTATAAGAATAAGAATTTTTGTTTTGTTTATTAAAACTTAATCGACGTTTTCTTTTCTTCACATTGTTAAACAGACGTGGATCTGCAGTATAGAATGTTTTGATCTGATTTGTCCTGATATTGGTGAATGTTAGTTTCTGATAACAAAATATTCAATTCTACGCAGACTGCAAAACTGTCTACAAGTTATCAAAAACATTTGATGTCATAGTATAGTGGATAATACATTATAAGCTGTATTTAGGAGCGTAATTCATCTATCTTGAGAGCATTCGAGGCCATCTTATTTTTTGTGTATGGTACAATCACTAGGGACAGATGCAATCGTTGGTAGTTACCTTTTCCCTCTCATGTGATTCTTCTGTTTCTCTTACCTCATCTCTTTCATCTCCAAGCTCCTCTATTTCCTCGTTTATATTAAGTGCCTTACTAAAATATTCTTAGTAAAAATATTACTAATATAATTTGATACAAAATATACCACAAATATTGACGTTCGTGCTCCACAGAAAATTAAAAGTTAATATACAATAGATCTACACAAATCACTTTCACAAATAACACAAATTTCCAGTCCACAGACAATTTCTTCCTCGCTGCTAAGATGTGCAGAATAACCTTTATATTACTGGTATAATTTATAAACAGTGGCAAGAAAATAGGTCGGACACAAATCTTCAAAACTATACGGTAGTCAAAAAGGAAGCGAAAGTGGAAGTAGCAAAAGCTAAAACAGAAGCGTATACAAATCTATACCATCAACTTGATAACAGGGAATGACAAACAAAGATATATAAAATAGCTAAACACAGAGCAAAGAAAGCAAAAGGTTTTAATCAGATTAGATGTATCAGAGATGAAAATATTAAAATACTAATTTACGAAAAGGATGTCAAAAAGAGATGGAAAAAGTACTTTGGCAGTTTATTAAACGAAGTATTTGACAGACAACTAGTTGAGTTAACTGAGACAGCAACAGCAATGGTGAACAAAATAACAAACGGGGAGGTGGTTCAAGCATTTCAAGAAATAAAGTAAGGAAAAGCAGTTGGATCACATGATATATCTAGGAAAGTGTGGAGAGCATTAGGAGATACAGGAACAAGTTTTATTTAATAGAATTATAGAAGTTGGACAAATGCCATACGAATGGAGAAGCAGTATATAAGGGAGATGTAAAATATTGTACAAACTACAAGGCCATAAAACTACTTAGTCATTATCATCATTCTGGCTTTACAACCCTAGCTGGTCCTAGCCTCCTCAAGAATTTCTCTGCAGTCGTCTCTATCCATCGATAGAACAAGGAGCCTTGTTCTGACCAATGGGTCTATCAAGGAGCGTTTTTCTAGCTGGGTTATTTTGTTCCATCCGAATAACATGCCCTATCCACCTTAGATGTCCTGTCTTAATATGTTTTACGATATCTGGTTCCTGGTATATTCTATAAAGTTCGAAGTTGTATCATTTTCTCCACACTCCATTGTCATTCACCGCTCCATAGATTCGCTTTAGTCTACTTAATCACACCATGAAAATATTGGAGACAGTAATTGATAAACGAATACTTGAAGACACCGAAATATTCGATAATCAGTTTGGCTTTATGCAAGACAAAAAAAGAGAAAACACATAAAGCAACAGCAGAGAATACGTATATGGAACTTAAAGCACATGCCAAACAAATAGATCTGTAAATAAACGAAAAAAAAAAACTAAAATCCTAGTACAACGTCGATTGAAGAGATCCACACGACCCTACCTGACAGTTGACAACTTATCGGATCTAAACAATCTATCTTTCAAGCACTTCAAAAAATAAAGAATGGAAAATCAGTTGGACCAGATGATATTCCTGGGGAAGTATGGAGAGCATTAGGAGAGACAGGAACAAGTTGGTTAAGAGGTGTATGTAATAGAATTATGGAAGTTAAACAAATGCCAGACGATTGGATAAGCAGTATATAAGGAAGATTTACAACAATGTACAAACTACAGGGCCATAAAACTACTTAGTTATAGCATGAAAATATGGGAGAGAGTAATTGATAGACGAATACTTGAAGAAACCGAAATATTCGATATTCAGTTTGGCTTTATGCAAGGCAGATCAACAACAGGCGCAATTTTCATTATAAGGTAGTTGGTGGAAAAATACAGGAATAAAAAAATAAACGCTCATATGGTATCCATTGATCTTGAGAAAGCATATGATAGAGTTCCTCGAGAGATTCTGTTGTAGGCACTCAATAAGAAAGGTGTCCCCGGTGAATATGTTAAGGTTGTATTAACAACTAGTGTTAGGACACTAGTTGTTAATACAATAAAGACAATATGTCATTGTCTCCAAGTAAGATATGTAGTGCTTCCAAATCCTCCCCCCTTTTAAATTTAATGTCTGTTTCGTCCCCTTTTTAAGTGTTTTCTGTGTGTCTTAAAGTGTCCTCAATTCTAATTTTAATCTTTTAACTTTAATTATTGGACTTTACAACTATTTGTCACATATTACAACAATACTTTATCAAAGAAATTTGATATTTACAAGTTAATAGAATTGCACATCCACACAATTTGTACATCTAATCACATTCATTGTCTCACAACAGTCACCTTCTAAATAAAATCTCAATAAATAACACATATTTCATAAATATATCTCCAGAATAAATATAAATAACTTTTAAATAACTCAATCGTATAGAACATTACTTTCATCAAACAAACAATTACATTACACCTATCTCTACTTCATTGGATAAAATCTGTCCCCTCAAGAACTTCCCCGTTTACTGTCAAACAATTACAATAGCAGACTTGAGTTCTCCAAACAACAATACAGGATAGTTTGAACCATGTTCTTTCAACCATCAATTAATAGAGTACCGGCATCATTTATTTAACTTTGTATCGAGACCTCAAGATGTTTTGCATATTATAGAAAGCGAAACCGGTCGTCTGGATAGTTAAATTAAATTGATTGTGAGTAAATCTAATTTATTATTTCTTTTACCTTTTGAAAATTTGTTTTACCGTAAATGTTTTGCTGAATTTTGCCAAACCAGAAGTTTGGCATAAAATATTACACCAGACAGCTTGTTTCATGGGAAGTAGCATTTTGCCATACATTTCCGTTTTTACTAGTCTACGTCAATATACCTAACGGGATTCAGTAAGCCAATAAAAATAGCATAAATGTCTAATTTTACTGCTGTGAAATTAAAGTGTTATTTAAAAGTGCATTTGAAGACTGCACTGTTAAATGTAAGTAACGCTCCTTCATATGAAACCCCACAAGTACTGTTCGGAATATTACACCAGTCTGTCTGGGAAAAAATCATTGATTTCACATAAAAATCTAATACAGATATTTGAAGGTTCTAAAATGTATATGAGGGGTAGCTGATGACAAATCCGTGAAGAGGTACAATTGAGTTAGTTTTGTTTTTGTTTTAAACAATCTTAAAAAGTGAAAAAGTTATTTTTTTGCCTATAAAACGTTCAAATAAAAATTGTAGTTCTTAAAAACTTCTTTAATTTGCGAGTTTCTAAATTAAAATATATAAAGAATTCACCAAGTTAGTTACAAAAAAACCTTAATTTTTCAGTAAATATTAATAACTTTGTTTTTTGTATGATGGGATGCAATACAACTACTTAAAATTTTGGCATTTAATGAGTTATTGTGTGCTAAATTTAAAACAGATGGACTAAATATTTTATAAATGATTTAATTTGTTTATCCCGGAGAACGATTATTTAAACAACTGTATTTGCTCAAACAGTCACTATAGAGGTATTTTGGGTATTTTGTAAATCGCAATCGATACTTTAAGGCTTTGTTTTAAAGGTATATTAAGAAAAACCTCAAGATTTTATTAAATTTATTATTAAAAACAGTTTTAAAAAGGGCTGAATTTTTAGCTTATAAAAATTTATAATAACTTTGACCAATAGGAAACCAGTTTGTTTCTTAAAACCATATTTCCATGGTTTATTAACATTAAGAGCTGAAACTTGAAAAACAGTTTACAAATGCTCCTCAGGCATTTACTGTAGGTTTGTCTACCGAATTAAAATTTACATTATCACTCATATTGAAGGATATACCATACTCATATTATTTTTATAAATTCTTGTACAAAAAATGAAACAAGAAGGTATCGATTTATTATTTTTCTGCTTTGCATAGCCCTTTATAAAAATCGTTGTAAGATTATGGTATGGTTATGGTTATTGGCAGATCGGGACAGGGCCCATTTATGAGCCCTTCAGACAATTAGACCTCCTAAGGCGGGTCCATTATATCTTCCCTATTATACGGACTAGGCCTGTAAGGACCTGGTCTTCGGCGTTTCCGGGGCCCATACTGCTATAGGCTTCCATAACTGCTTAAATCAGCAAGGGCTCCAAATCAGAGCTCTTCCTGCCGTTCCGTACGTCTAATCCTTTAGTAAAATTGTGGCCTTACAGAAAGCCATAAGTCTCTTTAGGAGTAACTCCCTCATTTGACTCAATTGCATAAAGGCCGAACTCAGTATCTACCACCTCTGATAGGCCAGCGCCCGATACTTCCAGAGGACAATGTGAGGAGGTTTCCTCCTCTTCATCACATAGACAGCACCGAGGGTCATTCGTCAATCCAAGCAGATGGAGGTGCCGACTGACTCTACATTGGTTGGTAAGCATACTTACTAGGACACTACCAAGGATTATCTTCTACGGTCTAGAAGAAGTTGAGCTGTAACTTTTGGATGACCCCACTATGTGGAGCCTAGCCTGTCTCATACATCCACAATTGGCCCAGGAGTCGTGGAACCTACACAAAAGAAGCTCTTTGAGACTACCCCGACCATAACTGAAGGTCACTCCAATCACAGGTTCAGGTCCCACAGGCAGGGTGGATGAGACCCGTTTTGTCAAGTCGTCAGCCCGTTCGTTAACTTCCACATTGTTTAGCGCAACGTCAGCCAGTGCTCCCAAGAACTAGCTTAGAGCTGACTTTGGACGCTTCCAAAACTCTTAGCGCTGCTTAAATACCAAACCACATAAAAATGGTCCTACTTTAGCAAGCTATATTTATTATCTCTTGAATACATATTAGAATCGCAAAGATTATGGCCTTACAAACTAATACATAAGAGCCGAGAGCCTGGCTAGTCTCAAATCCGATTCCGCTACCGTATATTCCAGCACCTGCTCGGTCGTCAATTCTGGACCCATCTGTGAACCAGGTGAGCCCACCCGACGGATTAGTGCCGATTTTCGTTTCATCCACTCATCCCGGAAACGAAATTGAACCAAGAAGGAGAATGAGAAGATTAAATTGAAGGGCCATGCTGTCCTGTGTCATAGAGAGCGCAGGACAACCCTCGAGGGTCTATCTCCAAATGTCACAATAGCCCCTCCGACTATTCATTCCCAAACAGTATCTAGAACAGTTGAGACGATAGGCTACCATCATGGCTTCGTGCTCTACAATAAGATGTTGATTAGGTAAATCCAACAGAGCGTCAAGAGGCGCTTTGGAAGTGATCCTCATGGCTCCTGAGATCCCAACGAACGCCAACCGCTGGAGATGAGACAACTGGACCTTGGCTGAAGCCAGTATAGCCCGGGGTTACCACACAATGGTCGCATACGTCAGTATAAGCTTTATTTTGGATTGGTACATCCAATATAGGAATTTCCGCTGCAGACCGCTACAGCGGTCTTCTTCACCTTGCGTCCAGATGTTCCTTCCATAACAGTTTAGAATCCAGGATTACTCTTAGGTACTTCACTGACAATATAAAAATATCAACAAAAATATATGACGTTTAAAGGTAAATATTCCATAAGGACAAAATGATAATAAAAGAACGTTCACTATAACACGTGAACTATACTATACACTATAACACGTGAGTTATTTCAATCATCTATAGTGTTACACAAGTTTGGAGAAACATAGAGACATTGATCACAAAATTGGCAGATTTCAGTAAATATGAGGAACAATTCACACAACATTAAAGAACAAGACAAGAGACGATACAATGATGAAATTTGATACGACAATGACCACTGTTTTAGTCGTTAATATTTCGTTAATTCGTGCTTCCACACTGGTTCGTCGTTGCCGTCAATTCTTTTCTCATTATGAAAAGTTTATTATGACCTTTACTATCTGTATTTCTCGAAACTTATTGTGTTAATTTTTTATTACCTTCACCCACTGCTTCAGTTTAAAACGTTTTCCGTCATCAATTTGTATTTACGTTTTGATACAGAATTTGCAAATAATAACCATGCACGGATTATTGCAAAAATAAAAATAATAAATGTATATTGCCGCCTTGCACAAAAGACAATAAAATCTTTATATCTAGATATGCTGTACTAAATCATTGCTAATCTATTGCATATCAAACATATAGTATAAATCACGTAATCCAATATTATGATCCTAGATAAAATTATTTTATTTCCTTGTTTTATCTTATTACTTAATTCGACACGTTCTAAAGCATAAATAAAAATTTTGTTTGTATTTTATATTTATTGGTTGCATAATATAGAAATCCATTCCAGCAATGCCGTCAGAATGATGTCAAAGAATTAAACATAATGTACTGCGAGTGTTCGTCACGTACTTTTTCGAAAGTGTTTATACCATTTATTCAGTTTTTAAACAATGCTTTTGAAATGATTCACTAAAATAAATAATTCACAAGATTTCTTTCTATACTATATGTAATATATATATATATATATATATATATATATATATATATATATATATATATATATTGATATATCTTAGAACCTGTTGTCCTTCCATTTGCCACTGCTGCAGGTTCCAATTTGCAAGGTCACATACTGTAGCAAAAGTAAGATATTGGTTTCATAATGAGGGTATTACACTTTTATCATGGCCAGCACAATCGCCCGATCTTAATCATATCAAGCATGTATGAGCATGATCCTATTGCCTCAAACCGAAATTGTTGTTAGAATTTTATGTTTTATATTGACTTTTATGTTAAAAATTTCCATTAAATTAGTGCACTTCTTAACTTTTGTTTATTAGACTGAAATTGAGCTGAGTTCATTGCTGAGTACTCAGGCATTATAACGATAATTGGTGTATTTACTTGACTAAAATATGTAAAAATTCTCTTAAAAAAATACCTTTGGCCCCCCCGTACCACTAATATAATATGTTATAGTTGGTTTTACCACCATGTTAAATGTAGATAAAAATATAACATGTCTGGTTTTAAACCCCCATGAGAGCGTCTTGCTATCATTAAAGTAGTAATCGCTATCTTTCGTTAAATTGGCTGATTCCAAGTAAGTCTCCAGTCTAGTATTACTTCAAGATATTTTGCTTCTCTCATGATATTTGAATTAGTACCATTCCTATTTAGAAGACCTAATTTATCCCTCTGCTGCAAATTCCTGCTTCTGGTAAATTAAGCTTATATTTGAAATCCATTCTGTAACGACGTCAAAGCTTGTTATATTCTATATTTGAATGTGCCATTAAATTTCCAATGAGCTAAGATGATCAGGTCATCCGCATAGCCGAGGATGTGATATCTGTCGTTTCTAAGTCAAGTTAGTAACCCATCCGTGACCAGATTCCACAAGAGAGGGTATAATGCCCCCTTGAGGACAGCCTCTGGTTATCTGCGCTGACCCTTTACTCCGCAGTAACGTTGCGTATATCACACGGCTCTTCAGCATGTAATCTATTCTTTTCAGCCAAACAGCTCTTGTGATTGCTTCGTAGAAGGTGTTGTCGAATGCTCCCGCAAAACAATACTCAAAAGTTAATGTTCCCGAGACCAAAAACGTACCAAGGATTGTATCTTCTGTGAATAAGGAAGGAAAATTCATCCATAAATAAAATATTTTTCAGAACATTTTGTTGTTGGTTATTTTGTTATCTGATTTTTTTTATTTCTGAGAATTTCTTTGTCTTTGTGTGTCCTTTTTTCTATGAATTGTGGTCTTTGTTCGTGTAGGATGTTCTTATACTTTCAAACTTTTAAAACGTAAATGATTGTCTAATGAATGCTTTACTAACTTTGATAATAGAATAAAAGATAACACCAAGTTATTTTAGAAATTTTTAAATGATAAACGGTGTAGTCATAAATTATCAAGTTTACTATTTCATGGTGACCACTCAACTTCTAATTTTCAGGATGTTGCAAATTTATTTTAGGAATTTTTACAGACACTTTATGTTAACAATCAAGATACTGTTCATTTTGAAGTTATGGATGAAAATGTCAGTAATAATATCAATTGCAATGAAATATTTAGAACTGAAATATTAATGAAATTATTAAACTTCCTAATAAGTTAGCGTTGGGACCAGATGGACTGCCTAATAATACAACATCTTTAATCAAAAACTCATTTCTTGCTAAAAATTTTGGATTAGCCATGGGCTCTCATCCTTTTCTCTATTACTAGCAGATATATTCATGGAGGATTTCGAACATAACATTGTACACAAACAAGACATACAACCCACAGTATGGTGGAAATATGTAGATGATGTGTTCTTCATTTGGCCCCAAGGACCAGAATCATTGAATAAATTTCTGATGGACGTCAACAATAACAAAGAATCAATCAAATTCACCATGGAACAAGAAAATATTAACTTACTTCCTTTCTGGATGTGCTAATTACAAAAGAATACACAGGGTATGCAACCCAAGTCAGAAAACCAACCCACACCAACAGATATTTAAATTACCACTCCAATGACAATGTAAACAAACATCAAAAAAGGAATTATTAAATTCCTATATGATAGAGGCCGAAGCACCTGCTCTAATGAAAATACATTTCAGGAAGGAAAAACCTGCTAACAAAGGTTCTGACAATAAATGACTATCTATTGTCATTTATACACAAAGAATTCCACACGATTGAAGAAAGAGAACAATACAACACCACAAGAAATCCAGAAACACTCACAAGAAGGGACTCAAAGATGACAATACCATACGTAAAGGGCTTATCAAAAAAAACTGAAGAGGATAGGAAACAAGTACAACATCAACAACTTTCAAAGCAGCCAACACACTGAGCTCCATCTTGTCCAAAACCAAACCTAACAACACACAAGAAAGATAAAAAAAACTGCATCTATAAAATACCGTGTGAATGCAACCACTTCTACGTGGGAAAAACCGCAAGATCACTAAGTGTCAGTAGCAACGAACATGAAAAATACATCAAGAACAGAGACTTCGATAAATCCCAGATATGTAAACATGCCTGGGACAACGAGTACAGAGGCATCAATAATGCTGCATGAAACAAAACAGACATGAAAAAAAGGAAAGTCAAAGAAGCAGTCTCATCCTACTCAACGAAGAAAAATGTGTAGCAAACCCATCAGCAGAATGCAGCAGGCTTTGATTGCTAATACTAAAACAAGAAGTAAACAACAAGAATATACCAACAATAGCGGAGTAATAGGAGGTCGAAAAATATCATCTACAATATTACACATATGCAACACACAATATACATAAACATAAACAAATTTTTTTGCTCAATTTACGTACTAAACCACAATTACGGTACAGTTTTTTACACAAACATTAACACATAATACCCAAAACAGTCAGAATTTGATATTCCTAGGGTAAAAACACCACCCACGCCCTGTTGCCTACAAGATCGAGGTCCAGTATGTCAATTTTGAAATGACATAACCAATAACAAAATCTTTGGTCATACATTTTTCAGAATTTGAATAATAATCTTTTTTTGGAAACTATTTCCGGAGTGGAAATCGCAATGTCAATCATGTTAATGTTAATGTTAATTAAACATGTGAATTTCATTACAATCAATAATAATTGTGGCTTAATCCCATATAAACATAATATTTAAGTAACAATAAAACACTGAAAACTTTGTTTTCAAAATTTCCACAAAATCTATTATAAAATCTTATCACTACAGCTGTTTCGGCCGAGTGCCTTTCTCAAGTGATCTATTTTTGGCATGCGTTTACAGTTTATAGTCTTTAATGAAATAGGTTGAGGAGGGGAGAACTGTTTGTCTCAAGTTAGTGATTCAGAATAATTATATCTGTGTTTTTTAATTTGTTAATTTCCATAGATTCTAACAAATATAGCTTAAGGCTTTTATTTTGAATGTGAAGTGATTGTGATTAAAAGAATGATTATGATCTAGAAGGTGAAGTGCGTATGTAGAATTTGTTTTTCTATTATTGAAAGCCCTTTTATGTTCTGCTATTCTTTTATTAAAATTTCTACCAGTTTGACCGATGAAAGTTTTTGGGCAGTCGCCACATTTAAGTTTGTATACACCACTGTATATGTGGTGTTTATTTTGGCTATTGTTGTTTTTAATATATTTGCCTAAGTTGTTGTTTGTTCTGAAAGCTGGTGTTATTCCTTTCTTGTTTATGTTTGGCTATTTTTGTTGATATTTTGCCTGTATATGTAACCGAGCAGAAGGTACTGGGTTTTTTCTCTGGTGGTGGAAATACTAATTTCTGGGCTTTCTTGTGTAGTTTTTGATTTAAAATTTTATTAATTGTTTGTTCGTTGTATCCATTGTTTACTGCTATTTGCTCAATGATATTTAATTCTGTCTCAAACTTGTATTTTGACATCGGAATTTCTGTTAATCTATGTAACATACTATGATAGGCTGCCAGTTTATGTTGTGTGGGATGAGATGATGAATTGTGTATAGTCGTGTCAGTATGGGTAGGTTTATGAAATATGGAGACGTCATGTTTGTTTTTAAGTTTGATTATTTTTAAATCTAAAAAATTTATGGATTGATTTTGTTCTGCTTCTATTGTAAATTCAATATGACTATGAAGTGAATTAATATACGATAAAAATTGGTCGAGTTGCCTGTTAGTTCCTGTGAAACATACCAGTACGTCGTCTACGTATCTCCACCAATATAAAAACTGTTTAAATATGGGATGTTTTGAAATCTTTCTCTCTAGATGATCCCTAAAAATATCTGATAGCAATGGACTTAGAGGATTGCCCATTATAAGTCCTGCACTGTTATTTGTATATATTTGATTATTAAATTCAAAGTCGTCGTGGTTTATGCAAATTTCAAGAAGATGTAAAATTTCAGATGTAATGATTGGATTTGTAATATTTTGGTCTAAAAGGTTTTTTAGTAGAATAAAAGTTTCTCTAGAAGGAATAGTAGGAAAAATATTTTTTGCGTCAAATAAAATAAATCCAGAGTTGTTAGGTAATTGAAAATGTTGTATTTTATTAACTAGTTCTATTGTATTTTTTATGGTAAATTTAGGTGAAAATTTAGTGTGTTTTAAAATAATCTCTAACAGTATTTTTGAAAGTTTATATGACGGAGCTGTATAAAAAAAAACTGCAGGTCTTATTGGGTGATCCGTTTTGTGTAGTATAATAAAAGAGTATAATTTAGGAGACTGTGGGTTCATGATATTGAGGTATTTCAGTTCTGTTGGATTTACTATTGATTTTGAATTTTCTAGCTTAATTTGTTTTTGATACTTTTCTGTCGGATCTTTGTGTATCGTTTCAATATTTTGATTATTTAAACATTTTATTGTTTTGTTATTATATTCTATAGATATATAGCTACATTCAGCTTCAGCTGTTCTTGTCTTAATTCTTCAAATCCTAATTTTGTCTTGTTTTACACATTACGCAGCCATGAGAACTTTTTCCTAGCTATAGGTACAAAAGCAAAACTGGAGTAACCCCTACATGTCATTATTTTAAAAATAAGTGAAGTTAATGTATCGGATTAAATGAACATGTATCCATTCGTGATCGGCTGTCTTCAATTCTCCCTATGTGACCTGCTCAGTTCCATTTTAACGTATCAATTTTTTGGATTGCATCTGTTGCCTTTGATATTTCCTCATCAGGTATATGATCACTCAAATATTGAGTATTCTCCATCCTACATTAAATAGCTCCTTGAGTTACAAATTATGAATTAGATACTGGTCGTTTTGGCTTTTAGAATGTTTAGTAGGTTAGATTAAAGGACTGTTTGTAGTCGTCCAAATTCTGCCAAAGCTAAGGAAGGTCATCTATTCAAATCCGCCTTTATGCTTTACTTTGACAATTTGATTTTTTGTCTAATTATACATAAGATTCGTCATTCCCTATATTTTAATTGTCCAGTTATTTTCTCATATCTCTCCAACAACTTATTTGTTATATACAATTCCCAAAAAATAAAGATAAAAACTATAATAATATATAACAAAAAAATCACGTTTGAAAAATTTTCACCGGCGTATGTGAGTAAATCATCGAACAGTAATGAATTTAATGAGCTTATATGAATCTTTTATTTTCGCATGAGACAGTGATTAAAAGTCGCTTAGACAAAATAATTATCCCACGCAGCAACCCCTTCAAAAAACAACTCGCGGATTCGAAAGAACCGTGTGAAACCTATACCAAATCGAAAAATTATACTTGAGGGCATTAGACAAGTGTGGGAAACATTAATTCCTTATTCTAAACTGGTAGATGTAATTAGAGGGTGGAAATCAAAATGGGTCATTGTGCACCGGGGTGCAGATTGCAGAGCGGAGGAAATTTTGAAAGAAGGGGATCGTTACCACGCGCGCGCGAACGAGCATTTATTACTCGATTTCGCGTAGTAGCCCAACACAACTGTGACAACAAAGTCAATAGCTGTAGTAGTAGTTCACGTTCGCAGTTCTAGGATGTCTGTCAGGAAATTTTTTCAGTGGACTAGCCACAACTGCCTGAAGGTGAGTTTATTAATTGTTAATTACTTCAAAATAGTTTTAAGTAGCTAACAAAAAGATTGCTTTAGTGAAATGTGACATATTTGTGAAAAAGTGACAGGTGCTAATAGATCTGTTTGTTTTGATATTTTTTGGGCCATTTTATAGTGGCATCACAGCGAGTTTGGCATAATTTTTTTGAAAATAAGTAGCAAATAATACTATTAATTAAAACATACTGTTCATAACACTTTAATAATCGAATGTGTACAATTAAGTTGTTTTTATTATAACAGATTATTTGCATATCTACATCTTGACCTTTGATAATATATTTTGCATTATTTAAATATGTTAATATCAGATGTCTTCAATTTGAATAATTTATTTTTAAATATACCATCTATCCCTATGGTGAGCTATAATTAATAATAAATTGTAACTGTATGTTTAGAAGGGAAATTAATATTTAATTTTTAAGACAATAAAATAAACAACAGACAACGGATAATTACGGTTTTCCAAAATAGTTTAAATAGCTATTCTTGTTAAACAAAGCAATTTTTACTTTATCGTTTAATTATATGATGATCCCCTTTGTAATATTTATGTTGTGATTTGAATAGTAATTCAAGTATTTTATCTTAAATATCAAACACTATATCTATAAAAGGTGCTTTCCTTTAGTGATATGGCAGTATTTTTTGGTAATCTATTAAATATTCTTTAAACTTGACATTTTATTTCTTGTTCTACAAATATGTTGTTGGATCTTGCCATAGCTTTGTATGTTCGATATATCTAGAAGTTTTATATTAGATAAATCCTACTTTCATCTTCTACTTCACACAATGTGCATTCTGTAGTTTTTAAACTAATGTAATCATTAAAGGTTCCATTATTACATTTGCTTAGATTTCCTCCTGATTGTCTTATTCTTTGTAATTCTTCCGAACTTTTGCATCTTTTGCGGTGTTTTTGCATCTCTTTTGTTTAATACGTCGGAAATTTTCTACCCTCTACTCGGTTATACCACGGAATCCATGACGGTAACTAAATGTTCCATGCGGTTTTTCTTCTTCTTCTTCTTATATTATTACATTATTTCTTAATCCTGTTCTGGTCAGATTTTAAGGCTGTGATCATATTTGTGATGTTGACTGTCAGCTATCTCGCCGTTTTTTAAAAGGGCTTCCTGTTGGTCTAATAATAATAATTATTAGACTGCTTCCTAATAACAATTTTATCCCTTATGCCTCCATGCATTTTGCAGCATCCGCCTCCAGTTTTCTACCCTTAATATCTCTTTGGCGTAGGTTTTCACTTCGTGTATCGACTTCTTCCTACTGGCCGACGACTGTAGTTCCAAAAAACGTTCTACTAGGGGTTATGTTATTATCCATTCTTACAAAGTGACCTGCCTAGCGCAATCTTTGCATAATTTGCTTTCTTTGTTATATTGGTATATCTCGTGGTTGAACCTTATTCACTAGATACCATTGTCGCAAATGGGTCCCAATATCTAGTTTTCAAAAGTATTAATAAGATTTATTGTCTTTTCTATCATGATCCTTGATTCCACGGGATATGTTGCTATTGTTCGTATGATGGTTGTATATATTTTATACGAGGGGGAGAAGTATGCTTTGTTAGCAAGTATTTCCTTCTCCTCGCCGCCGTCCTCAGTTATCTGTACGCCTAGGTATGTGAGCTGTTTTACTACTTTAATATTTGTTTTGTGTATTGTCAAATTTTGTAAGTTTCGTTGTTTCCTTGCTTGTTTAGGGCTTTAGTTTTATCCACATTGACGGCTAGTACTTTTTCTTTCGCATTTTGTCGAATGCGAACCGCAAGAGATGGCTCTTGCGGTTCGTCCCATCAAGTTTACATCGTCTGCGTACATCTGCGTACAAATACCTATTTTGAGAACGATTTCCGAAGTGGAAATTGAAACGTCAATAAACGTATTTTAACCTTTAATTGTGGCTTATTCCCATTTAAATAGTAATTAGTATTTAACAAGTTTATACCGCTGTACTTTTCTGGCTGTTTTTATCTCCTTTTTTGAATAGTAGAATTAGTTGACTCATTCTTCCGGTATTTTATTGTATTTATAATTTAATTAATTAATGTTGTTAATTGTTCTGTCATTGCTGCTCCACAATATTTCAGTAATTCGTTTGTTATCCCTTCTATACCTGCTGCTTTTCTGTTCTTTAGCTTTTCAAGTATTTTACGAACTCCCTGTATATTCATATTAAGTTCTTCATTTGTGGTAATTTCTAGTGTTTCCAGTTCTAGCTTTGTTTGCTCTTCCTCTGCATAGAGTTTTTTTAGGTAGTCAATCTATGTGTGCTTTTCTGTGTTTTGGTTCTTATTGTCTGGTAATTATGGTATGCCTCTTGTGTTTTGGTTGACATGTATTTCAGGTAAGCTTTTTCTTTTATTTACATTTATCCTTCACTTATGTACAAAACCATAGAGGTCTCCGCCTTACGAACGATCTATTCTTATTTATATAATCTATTCCTACATTTCTTCGACTACATCACTTGTGTGATATATGTGTTTCTGCTTTTTTCGGTTATTCTTTTTTGGAATAAGTATCTTGTGGAGGCATCCTGTAAACTTTCGACTTTTATCTTTGTGGTGTATTCTGGCATTTTGTTATCACATATATGTGTTTTCATTCGGATTTTGCACAATACCAATGATTTATGATCGCTTCCTATTTCTGCTGATGTTAGTGCTCTCATATTCAAGATTTGAAAAGGATGTAATTCTCTATTCGACAGAATAAAGTCAATCATATATCTTTGTCCTCTAGTGTTTTCAAAAATGTATTTGTATTGTTGTTTGTAAGGAAAAATGTATTAGTAATACATATTTTGTTTATGCTGCAGAAGTCAGTCAGAAGGTCTTCGTTTTTATTTCAGATATTTTCATTATATCGCTGTTTTCCTGTTCTCACTTATGGTTCCCAAACGTGGACATTTACAAAAGAAAATATGGGCAAAATCATAAAAAATCGCTGTTTTATTCCTGGACCTATATCATTGCTAACACAGGCGTTAAAATCACCTATAATGATTATATATTCATCATTTGGGGTCTCGTTTATTCTGAAGGTGTTCGTATAAGTTTTCCCTTGCGGTAGTATCTCTGTTATTCTCTCGTGCATAGATTACTATCATATTCAGAGGTTTGACATCCAGTTTAACTGTTACACTTACTATTCTTTCAGATATATATATATATATATATATATATATATATATATATATATATATATATATATATATATTATTGAAATTCGACGGTCTAATAGGCTATCCCTAATTTCTTTTTTTTGTAATTTCTATGTCATCATTATCAACACTTTCTTCTTCTTATGCTTCGGTAAGTTCAATGCTGTCATTGTAAAATATATCTATTGTGCTGTTTCTTTTTTGTTTAGATTTTTATACACATTAATGGGTTTTTTCTACCTTTAAGGATTTTCGAAACTTTTCTTTGAGCTCTTTGTCATCGTAATGTCTGCGGTGAATATTGTCCAAATAGTCTCTTTTTATATTTATCTCAGAATTGATACTGTTGCTTGTATCCTTGTATTGCTGGTAGGTGTACTCTATATTTTCTTTTGCTCGGTTCATTTAACTTTCCTAAGAATTTACATACCACTTTGAACCCTTCTTTTAGTGCATAGATGGCTCCTTGACTATCGGACGTGATAACAATCTCTTGTGCCAGATATTTTTTATCCAACTTCAACTTTCATCAAAGTTGAATCACGAATTGGGTCTAACAATTCTTTTATTGACCATCCTATGTTTGCTCTTTATTTTCACGCTTTCCACTAGGATGTGTAAAAGTGTGAGATTAAAAATTATTTCTATAGCAGGCGTTGGACTTGCTCTCAATGTACTTGTTATGCATTCGCAACCTAGTCATTGCCGTGTAAATCAACTTTAGGATTTTTGAGTTACATTCCCAATTTTTTCCTGCAAAATTTATGCATTATATCTACGTCATAATTATTCCAGATAAGTTTATTATCCAGAACAAGGCCTAGATATTGAACTTCTATTTCCCAGCAACTATGCTCCAATCAGTTGTAATGGAAAGGTAAATGCTATCAAGGTTGTTTTACTAATCTTAATTTAACTAGATCTTACACTGGGCGTTCTATCATATCTGGTAACATTATTTATGATTCATCTTTCTTTAGAAGGTGTTATGGCTTTTGGTTCTTTTTGATGATACGTCGTTTCGGTTTAGCAGAATTTTAGTAGTCTAGACGTTAACAATGACACACTTTTTCATTCTAATTTTAGAATATATAGTTATATATTTCCAATCAGGAAACCAAAACGTCAAATAAAAATCGTACGTGACTTATTGCAAATGAGGTGTTTCCATGTACGTCAATTTTATGCCTATAAAATTGGTGCATAAATTTTAACCATTAGACCTTTATCTGAATCATGTCACAAAAATTATTAGGATTATTGGGAAATTATTTCAACTAGCGCGTTGTGTTTTGAATACGTTTGGCAAAATTCCATGTTTATTTTCATCGTCAAATTCTGTTTAAATTTTAATTTAAGCATCAACAGGTTATTTTCCAGTTAGTTACTCAGGGATTTGGAAATTCATTACAGCGTAATACGGCGGCGAATGAAATAATAACCGAAATATTGATTTAAAACGTTAAATATATATATACAGAGTGCTCTTTGTTGGCTCTAATTAGATGTTTTAGAGAAACTTGACATAATTAATATCTAAAAATTTAGGATGAGTTAGAACCTCTTACCACTTCCGGTTATATCGGAAGTTGACTAAAACTTCCTTATTTTAAATCTAATGTCCTGTTTACTATTTTTTGTTGGGGATAAGCCACAATTTGACATTAAAATAAGTTTATTTCACGTTTCGATTTCCACTTCGGAAATCGTTCTCAAAATACAAAACATTAATAAATTAAACAAATTTTGTTTTTGTTACTTGGTAAAAAAAATGTTTTAATTATTTAATTTTATCTGACTCATTCATATTAACATTTCAATTACATATTATACACATTAAAGAAAATGACATAAAAATTATACTGTCAATATTTTTAAGTTGCGTTCCTGGGACGACTTTATTGGAAGATAGTTCATTCGATTACATGAAATCAACTTTAACTTAAGAATACCTGTCAGAAAAATCATAAAATGTGATTTGTCTCTAAAAAGACAACCACATGCAATGATGACAGTAAAATTCTCCTGTTAGTGATGCCATAAAAAATACACAGAAATTTCAACGATGGGAAAGAAACATAATACGCAAGATATATGGAGGAACAAAGGATAATCGCGGCGTATGGAGAAGAAAAAGAAATAAGAAAGTAATGAAGCTCTACAAGCAAACAAGCCATCATACAAAAAGTAAAAGCACAAAGAACACGTTGGATGGAAGATGTCTATAGGATGACCTCAAACATACATGCAAAAAAAATATTAACAAGAGTGGGTGGAAAGCGCAGATGAGGAATACCAAAAAATAAGTGGTTAGAAGAGGTTAAAACTAATGTAAGAAAACTAAAAATACCGAACTGGGGGAGGAAAAGACGAAAAACAGAGATGGGTGGAAAAAAATAGTGACGAAAATAGAAGCCATGGGCCTCCAGACCTAAAGAACTGATATCTATATAGTGATCCCATAGTAAATAGTGAGGAAAAAATATAAAAAACCTCATGATAATATCCCGACATGCTAAGTATTTGGTCTTACTTTTAGTTTACTCCCAATATTAATGATGTATCCTCGATATGTAATTGACTTACTAATGGTGATATTTTCTTTCTATTGATTTCCTCTTTTAATATGGGTAAACAGATCGTACTTTATTCTGCCGAGAAATGCGACGCAATTGTTTTTATTTAACAGAATTAGAACCGCTTCTTTGATTTTTTTTAACATCTGTTTCTTTCAGGACTATATTCGAATCTTTCCATTGAACTCTATGTTCAGTTTCCCATGCGTGTTTATATATTTGAGATCTCTCAAATTCTCTATTTTCGATATAAGATTGATGTTCACTTATTCTAACATTCAATAGTCTTGATGTTTCACCTCGATACCAAAGGGTTTGAAGTTACGTCCAGCATATTCGAGCAGGTTACAAAAAAATTCTACACGAGGCCAGTTTATCCATGATCCAAGAAAGGTTAAAGTTTCATAGATCAAATTTATTTTTTATTTACCAAGACATTGTAAGTATTGAAGATTTACTTTTCTATATAATATCAAATTCTGATTTTGATCGAGTTATTTTTAGTTTACATATAGTATATGAAAATTCATATGATAAACAAAGAAATATACATTTAAATAATTTTCTTAATATCCTTTTAAATATACAGATATAAAAAGCAGATATCTGTTAAATATACAGAAATGCAACGCAGACTTTAATGCTGTCAAAAGGTCTAAACTTTGCTGTTACTCATCCATCTATTCCAAAATTAGAGATAATTAGCTCAGTGGAGAAAATATATCAATATTTACCAACCCACGAAAAAGAAGAATACAGACTACTATGTAAAATTGAATTAGAAAAGTCTAATAGAATTAAACAGAACATAAGCAAAGAGGAACAAGCTGTAAGAACTTTGAAAAATAATGACGCCACAATTATACTACCAGCAGATAAAGGAAATGCAAATAATGGATAAAATTCAACATGAGGACAAAATGAAAGACCTAATAACTAACGGACCTTGTACCAAATTAATAAAGGATCCAACGAAGCCTCTGGAAAACAGGATATTATATAGAATTTTATTCAAGGTTAAAGATTATTTAACAGATTATCAAAGCAAATTAATTACACTTCATTACATCAAGACACCTCATTGTTATGGAGTACCGAGAGTTCATAAAGCGAATACACCACAGACCTATTTGTAGTACCATGAATTTTCCTTGTACTGTCAGAATTTTATTAAATACAACCATTTGCAAATAATCATGACACATTTATAACGAATACACAACATTTTTTAAATAAATTATGTAATAATTAATTTAATTCAAATAATATTTTAGTAAATCTTGACATAAATAGTTTATTTACAAATGTGCCATTAGATAAGATTTTAAAAATAATCCAAACAAAATTAGAGAATGATGATACATTGGCAACTAGAACAAGACTAAATTTATCAGCTATAATGGAGTTATTGACATTATGTACTGATAATATCTACTTTCAACTAAATAATTAATTCTATAAACAAAGTTTTGGTCTAGCAATGGGATCTGCTTTATCTCCATTATTAGCGCATATATTTATGGAAGATTTCAAAACAAATATTATTTCTAAACAAAATTTAAGAACCACAGTGTGGTAGATGATGTATTCTCAATATAGTATCATGGATCAAAGTTGTTGGACACATTCCAACTATCTTCCAATAAAGTCGTCCCAGGAACATAACTCAATGATATTATGCTACCTTATACAGAGTGTTTTACGAGATACTACATTTTGTTTAGTGAACATTTTTTTATATTGTCTATTTTGATGAAACATTTTGTGGATAAAATAATATTTAATATACAGGGTGATTCAAAACACGAACTTAAAAATTTCCTAACTCTTTTAAGCGGATCACCCTATATATTATGGCGTTATTAGAAAGAAGTTTCTTCTTCTTTGGTGCCTATTTTTTCGAATATTAGCGATCATCCTGGCTATAATTATTCTATTGATTGATGTCTTAAATAGATTAATTGTTGGGGAGAACCATTTCCTCAGGTTTTTTTACCTATGATATTCTTCTTCTCCCATTTTCTCATATTCTCTGTACATCACTTCTCTTTATTTCCCCATTCTTCGTAGTACGGTCTCTTGGTTATCTTGTATGTCCATAATATCCTTAGGATTCGCCTGCATAGCCACATCTCGAAGGATTCAAGTTTCTTCTCCATCGCCTCAGTAAGTGTCCAGGATTCAATTCCATAGTATATTATTGAGAAGATATAACACTATAGGAGCCTTACTTTGATGTCCAGATTAAGGTTGTGGCTTTAAAGGTGTCTGGCAATGTTGTTCAATGCACTCCTACCCTTCTCTATTCTACTTTGTATCTTATGTGAGTGATTCCATTGTATTCCACAGGATACTAAACGATATCCTCCCAATATAGATAAACAGTTTTATTCGGTCCACTGGTGTTTTCTTGATAATCAGTTGTGGGCCTTCAATTTTCATCCATTTAGTTTTTGATATGTTTATTTCTAGTCCAAATCTTTCACTTATTTCATTTATTTTGTCCATTTTTTTTGTTAACTTTTTAGACTGCAAAAACAACTGTGTCATCCGCATATCAGCTGTTATTTAGGCGTTCTCAATTTAGCATTCCATATTCGCAATTTTCCAAGACTTTTGCCTAACGCGTCCCAGAATCTGTATTGCTTGCGTAGGTTGATCTCCAAGATATGTTCATTATGGCTGATTGGTTCCAGTATAAATTTTGTATTCTACGCTGGTCTTTATCAACCATTCGGGGTTTTGTTAGGACATCCATCATTTTTTGGTGTTGAACTATGTCGAATGCTTTTTGGTATTCCAAAAAGCAGGTGTAGATATCACAAGTCATATCTCCACATTGTTGAAATACTGCGTAGACTGAACAGTCCACCTCTCGTACCACCTACGTCTTTCACGAATCTAAACTGTGAGTCTTGTATTTTCTCTTCGTATAGATCTCAGTGGTTCCCAACCTCTTTTCGGCCTACCGCCCATTTTTCCAAAAACAAAATACTTAACGCCCCCCTTAAAAAACTCTTCCATTCTTAAAATTAGTAACGCACTTTCATTCACAATTGTTTTATCTTTTTTGGGTCAAAGGCTACCTTAAATATGATTCGACGGCCCCTTATCTAATCCAAGCAACAACAAATTAAAAAAAAAATGTTTTATTCAAAAATAAAGTATTCATGTATTGATCAAACTTTAGCTTAAATACATATCATAAAAAACAATATAATAATAATATAACATTTTTAATGAGAAGGCTGAGCTTGATGTAATGATAGTAATCTGTCAATATTTGGTTCCATACTTGTCATCAACAATCTTAAATCACCGCGCTCCACTATGGACAGTCTACTTCTCTTCTTTGTTAATAAATTGTTGACTATGCTAAATCCTCTTTCGGCTAAATACGATGAAGGAAAGGCAATGAAAAACTTCTTTGATGCAGCCTATAAAGCTGGATATAATACTGAAATTTGACATTGCAGCCAAAATTCTTGATATCCATTTTTAAATTTCACTTTTAACTCTTCATTTGTTGACAATTCTATCAATTCCTCCTGTAGTGATAATTCTGCTGTTTCTAAACTTGAGAACGGTTCTAGCACCCAATCTGGAATAATCAGACCAAGGATATCCTGAAATATATTCCTAAAATCTTCTTGAGTGCTTCCAAGTGCTGGCAATATACCAGAATGTCTTCATCATTTGTCTCCACAGGAAAGATTTTGAAACTGATGAAATTGTCTCCGACCCAAATTTTGCCTATACAAATTAAGTTTTGACACGAACGAGGAAATAGTTCCTTTTGCTTTGATCAAATTCAAATTATCACCTTGTAGCTGTAGGTTTGTTTCATTAAATTTATCGTATAAATCAGTTAAATAAGCAATATCGCTCTTAAGTTTTAATAAATTGTCCCTCAAAGAATCATCTTTGCTTTCAAAAAACTCTAAAACTGAGTCAAAGAGATCATAAAATCTTTTTAGACATGTACCCTTCAAAAGCCATCGAACTTCTGTGTGCAACAATAAACGATTAAAATTCTCGTCGTTTTCATCACACAGTTTTCTAAACAATCTATCATTGAGAGCACTGCTTCTGATCTTGTTAACTGCAGTAATTACATATTGTAGTGAACAATGAAGGCGATCACTAAGATTTTTTGCAACTAAATACTGTCTGTGAATTACACAATGCACGGCGAGTATATTTGGTACCGCTTTTTTCAAATATGCTATCAGTCCGCGGTGTCGTCCAACCATTGCCGGAGCACCATCTGTAGCAACAGTTATGACATTTTACAGAGGTATACCTTTATCTGTAAAATAGTGTTCCAGAACATCAAATATCGATTTGCCTTTAGTATCTGTTTCCAGTGTTCTTACAAATAACAGTTCTTGACAGATTTTTTCACTTTTTATGAAGCGAACGTACACAAGAAGTAAAGACTCATTGTTTGGCAGAGTTGATTCATCAAGCTGTAAATAAAACTCAGTAGTCTTTAAATAATCAGTTAGAGAATGCTCCACATCCTCAGACATTTCGTCAATTCGCCTCTGTACCGTATTATTGCTTAATGGAATTTTTTTAATAATATCAGATGCCGGCTGGCGCAGTACAGTCCGCAAAACTTCACTTACAGCTGGCAGTATTAATTCTTCGCCAATAGTATGGGGTTTTCCTGATTTAGCTATAAGTAAGGAAATGTTATAAGAAGCACGTAGCCCATCATCGTCTTGCTTTGATGCTGCTGAAAAGATACTAGCTAAAGTTGGACGTTTGAAATGTTGTTTTTTGAGCATTTCAAAATATGATAAATTTCTGTCTTTTCTGTCGGGATGTATTTTGGTCAAATGTTCTTGTAATCGTGAAGGTTTCATGGCTTCATTTGAGAAAACTCTCTGGCAAATTAAACACATTGGTAATGCCTTATTAGAAGGCGACTGAATAAAACCATACTTCAAATATTCGACATTGTATTGTCTGCACTTTTTCTTTGGATCGGACATACTGTAGGTATATCTGTAAAAATAAATATGCTGTAGCGACCCGCTTTAATAATTTTAAATAATAAACTTTTAAATATTTTTTTAGTTAGCAAAATCAATATTTCAGAGTGGCGGAATATCCAAGCAAGTAGTCGAGAAATTTAAAACATGCCACAAGTAAATAAATATACACTGAGAGAAGAATTTGAGGAAAAATTACAAAACAACTTATTAAAAATTACCATACTGTACACATATTATAAAAATAACTTTATATTCAGTTTATTTTTGGCAGTCTATGATCAGTATAGTAAATTTTATTAAGATTTTTTGTACTTTTTCCCCAATTCTTCTCTCAGTGTAGGTAGGTCCTAATTAACTTTTAACTTTGATCCAGTTTGTGCAAGTTGGTACTTTTTGAATATTTTACAATAACTGTACATATAAGGAAACAAATTTAGATTTATTACATTTTTACAAATACCTCGTAAATTACGATAGGGAAAAATAATAAAGAATTATAGTAAGTGATATAAATGCCACGTAGATACTTACCTTTGTGACAAATATGTATTACAATAAAATATATTTCTAATAAATGCACTGCAACTTTCTGCAAATAACACACAGAAAATTCACCACCCTGCTTTAGCGAAACAATCTGGAATGATTAAGTTATGCCTGACCATGCCGCTGCGCAAAGGAGGAGCCAAAATTCACTTAAAGCAGAAAGGTTCTACTAGAAGTGGAATTATACTAACCAAACTGAAACGTTCTATGTTCGACTGCAACGTCGAAATTGTTGCAGTGTTGGACTGAGTGATAAATAAAAAATTGCACGGTGCATAACCAAAATGCATTTTGTGCATTTCGTTTATATTTTCGGATTGTTAGAAGTTGTTAGAAGCAAAGAAGCAATGAGTTACTTTAGGGGGGCGGCAGCTGTTCCTCAACGCCCCCCAAATTTTTCTTGGACCCAAACAGCCACCTTATCTCTCTTCAACGCCCACCGGTGGGCGGTACCGCCCCCGTTGAGAACCACTGGTATAGATTATATAGTCTTCGAGACTGTAAAAAATTCAGGTATCTGAAACTTTTTTAGTTATTATAGACCTATACGTTTTCTGTACATACTTCGGCATCTTTTTTAATTATTAACAATTAAGTGTAAAAAATGCCAATTTTTCGTTTTTTTGCCTATTATTAAAAAGCTGAATATTTGACGTAAAATTACAAAACTTTATCTTTTAGAACATTAAAAACAAGAAAATCGCGATTGCTAAAACATGTAAAATTAATTTTTTGCTTCGAAAACTGCAAAATAACGCAAAATCATTAATTGTTTATAACTATTGTAAAAATTAAGGTAGATATTTGTCATAGTTTAGAAATTCTTAAAATTTCAGAACGATCTATCAATTAGTTTAAAAGTTATTTTATGGTTTATCCCAGAGACCAGCAATAACATTAGTCAGAAAATAATGAAGGTACGTTAATTCTACGCATACCAAATGAAAGTTTAAATCTTGAGTTATAAACATTTAGAATAACTTTTAAACTCGTGCTCGTAGATAAAATCTTTTTCATATTCGAAAAGCTGATAATTTTTATTAATCGAGGCAATTAAGCGCAACAATCGGCTCAACCTTAGAAAATCGGCGCAGTAAGACGGATTGAGATGCACTTAGGCGAATTCGATTCTTGAGAGCTTCAGGAAATTTTGTGAACTAACGCGATCATCAAGAAATAAAAAATTGCATTTTCCAGAGTTGCAAATTTAAAAAATTTTAGCTCGGCAAATATTGAATAAAATACGTCCAATTTTGCTACTCGGGGATTTAAGGGTCGCTGAATACTAATATCGTGTCGGCGAAGGTCTCCGGTGTACCTGGTGCCCAGTGTGGACAGTATATACCTCGTCCCCCAGAGTTTTATTCAAATTCCATACAAAATCCTTCGAAACTCGTTTCTAGAAATATCATTTCAAGGAAGGTGGGAAATGCAATAAAAATTTGATAAATAATATATGTAGAATGTTCTGTCGGTAATGAAAGGCATAACTGAAAAATTCGAATGTTTTATTTATCTTGTACGTAATAAGTTTAATATAAAAAAAATTAATTATTTTTAAATGAATTAAATCAATTACTTACTTTAATTTATACAACTTTTTATGCCCGTTTTTTATTTAATAAATAAATTTACCAATATAAAAACCAATGCGACAAAATATGCACGTGAGCGTTTGTACTATTGTTGTATACAGTAAAAGTAGATAAAGAACTCCTTACCGGAAGTAGCTTAAAAGGTAGCTCAATACTACCAATTTTTTTTAAAACCAGGGTTACTAACTTTACTATAAAAAAGGAGGTCAATTAAAAAAAAATGCCAGTAAACAAAATTTTTGAACCTGGACCAGGGTCCGGTGACTTTCGTCAACAAATCATCATCATCATCAGTGGCTTTACAGCTCTTTATGAGATAAACCCTTCTTCAGAACAATCCTCCATTCGCCCCTGTCTCTGGCAACTCTTCTCCATGCTCTAATTCCGATAGACTTCAAATCATTTTCTAGGTTGTCTTGGTACCTAAGTCTCAGTCTTCCTCTTCGTTGTCCGATCGGCCGTCTTCGGTCAAAAACTTTTCTGACTATGGCATCTTCCTCTCGTCTGATTACATGACCTATCCATCTGAGGCGTGCTACCTTAATGAATTTTACAACGTCAGGTTCTCCAAATCTTCTATGCAACTCAAAATTGTAACACCTGCGCCATAAACCTTGTTCTTTTATGCCTCGTCAACAAATAGTAAGCTGTATAATAGTAAGCAAAAAATCGAAAAAATGGCACTTACAATTTAATTGTTAATAGTTAAAAAAAGACCGAAATCTGTGCAGAAAACGTATAGGTATTCTTTATATAGGTATATAATAACTAAAATAAAATTCCGAAAAGGTTTTTTTGCTTATTTCACTGTACTAATGCATGGCTCATTCTTCTTCTTTTGGTGCCTATCCTCTGTGGATGTTGGCAATCACGTTGGTCCATACAACTTTGTTGACAGCTGCTCTAAATAGATGTATGGTAGTTATTCCTGCCTACTGTCTGATGTTCTTCAACTACGATGTCCTTCTGCGCCCTTGAGATCTTTTGCCTTCTATCTTGCCTTGTAAAATTAGTTGAATGAGTTGATACTTCTCATTGCGCATCACATGCCCTAAGTATGTCATCTTTCTGATTTTCACGATACGCATAATTTCCAGATCTTTATCCATACGTTGGATCACGGTGTTGTTTGTAACATGATGGATATAGGAAATTTTGAGCATGGGGCGGCAGCCCCACATTTCGAAGGCTTCTAATCGTTTAGATGTTGCCTCCGTCAAGGTCCAGGCTTCGACTCCATATAAAAGGGTAGAAAATACATAGCATCTCAAGACTCGTGTTCTTAGATCAATGTTCAGGTGCATATTACATAAAATCTTCCTAAGGCAATTGAAGACAGCGCTCGCCTTTTCTATACATCTTATTTCCTGTGAGTGGTCCCATTCCTTATTTAGGCTGCATTCAAGGTATGTAATTTTGTCGATTATTTTCAAGGGTTTATTATTAGCTGTGAATTGGTGCTGTATTACGTCGCTTTTACTTACTACAAGAATTTTGGTCTTCTTACAGTTTAATTTCATGCCGTATCTGTCACAGGCTTCCATTACACGGTCTATTAATGTTTGCAGATCCTCCGCATTATCAGCAATCAAAACCGTATCGTCAGGAAATTCTGCAGTTTCATAGATTTTGTTCAGTAGACTCGTGAGGAGTTTGAGTTGGTTGTTTTCAAATAGTTTCAATATTTCAGCTTGTATGTTATCAGGTCTAGGTGCTTTGTAGGTTTTTAGTCTTTTTATTGCATATGTTACTTCACTGAGCGAGTTTTTATCGAGGTTAATCAATTTCTTCATTTAAAAAACGTTTTTTGACTTATTTCAGATGCCCCTGAAGAT
The DNA here is from genome assembly GCF_040954645.1 of Diabrotica undecimpunctata. NCBI lineage: Eukaryota > Metazoa > Arthropoda > Insecta > Coleoptera > Chrysomelidae > Diabrotica > Diabrotica undecimpunctata. The sequence continues at coordinate 46,655,859 of NC_092812.1, forward strand.
GCTCTAGGGAGCGAAAGTACTTGGGCAAGATTTAATTAATAAAACTGTACTCGATATCTGCCTTTAATTTTCAAAGTTCATTCTTTCAATTGTTCATAGAATATTTCTATTTCCTGCTCTGAGCTTTCCGAAGTTAGGGCATATGCTTGAATAATGTTCACGTTAACTGGTTTAGCATTAATTTTGAGTACTGCAACTATATCTCATATTCCTATAAAACTAAGTACACATTTGTTAACTTCTTTATTTACTATTATAACCACTCCGTTTTTGTTTCTTGTTGTAGTATCTCCACAGTTTGGTTTTCTAGAATGGCTCATTAGACTTTTTTAGACATTAGACAATATAATATAGAAGCACTTTAAATTTTGCTAACTATTTTCTGTACCTACATTTAGTAGTTATTGATATATTTAGCTTTAAATGTATTGAATAAATGTTTGTTTTATGTCTTTGATTTTAGTTTAGTTTAGTCAATTTAGTTTTAAGCCGTATTTGTTACATGCTTCTACAACGTTATCCATCATCCATTGTAGCCCCTGCGCACTATCTGCCTGCAACACTGTATCATCTGCATATCTAATATTGTTTATAAGTTGGCCATTTGCAGCAATCCCATCTTCTGATTCGTCCAAGGCCTCTCTAAAGATGTTTTCAGACTATATGTTAAATAATGCCGGTGACAATATGCAACCCTGTTTAACTTCTTTTTCGACTGTCAAGATCACGGACAGTTCATTTTCTAATCGTACTGTTGCTTTTTGTTGGAGGTATCAGTTTGAGATCAGTCTTATATCCTTACCATCGAGTCCTGATATTTTTAGGATATCGATTAGTTTCCCATGTGGGGCTTTATCAAATGCCTTCTCGAAATCAATGAAACATGCATACACATCGCAGTTGACATCCATGACTCTCTATCTGAATACGTCGTGGAATATTCCTATATATCGCAACACCCTTTTTATTAATTATGATTTAAGAGAAAGAAGTTATTTATTTTACTAATACAACCATAAGGTAATATTTTATTTCACGTACAAGTTTTATCAAGAGGGAGAATCAAATAATAAATCCAGCGGAAATTTGAACGTAATGAAACATCCTGTCCATCAAAAAAAGTAAACTCACAAAGGATAAAGACGAAGGGATTTATATTTGATCAACACGGCGGGTACTAAAGCTCAGAAACTTGAAATAGTAACATCGTCAATGGTTAATCCAACAAGACAACGGTATATCGATTACTTGCTTCACAGGATTCGGTTCGTGCATGAAATAAATTCTCTCATAAAAGAAGGATTTGTAGGACTTTCAGCGAGGACATCCTTTCTGGATATAAGTTTACTGCAGAAGATATATACTCGGGAATTTTGTAGAAGAGTTGAACGAATATTGTAAATATCAAAGAAGATAAAACAAACAAAAAGTTTTTTTTGTTACTGTCCTTTCTTGTTCAATTATTTTTCTAATATTTTCTATTTGTTCCACATTATTTTCCCCATAGTTTTTCTTTCCCTGTTTATAGGATTCATAATTCAAATTTTGGAGAGGGCCGGAAAAAAAGTTTAACGAAATAGTTTCAGTAGCAAATCCAAAGTCAGTTAGAATCAGACCATTTGCTTTGATCCAATTGCATTAGCGGATATGCCTTTTGATGATGCTGCATCATCATCATCATCATGCTAGTGCATTATTAAATACGTCTTCTATATCTAGGAAGGCGCTTAATGCAATCTCTCCTTTATTAATGGCGTGATTGATTTTCTGATCTACTTCATCCAGAGCTGTTTCTGTTATTTTTTCTTCCTGGTAAGCATGCTGGTTACCATTGAGAGGATGATCCCTCAATGGCTCCTCCTTAATGTGTCTATCGAAAAATTTTTCAATTATTTTCAGTTTTCAGATTGTTAACAGAAGTTATGTAAGACTGATCGGCCTGTAGAATTTAGGTAGGACGTTGTCTTGTCGTCTTATTTTGTGTATGTACACTACCCTTATAGTTGTCGAAGTCTTCGGTATATAACCTAGTGCTATGCTGGCCCTAAAGATTTTTGTTAGGATGGGCAATAGGACTTTCAATCCTTTTTGTAGTAGCTCAGGAAATATTTCATCCTCTCTTGGAGATTTAAATGGAGCAAAGTGGTTTATGACCCACTTTACGTTTTCCGGTTTGATGTTTATTGTAGAAAATTCCCAGTCTGATTTTCTAGGATGTTTAGGTCGCTCTAGGTTTTCAGCCTGAGTGTGCTTATCAATAATTGTTAAGCTTGGGAAGTGGTTATGTAATAAGGGCTCTAGCGTGTTTCCTTTTTAGATTCGGCAAACGTGCCATCAGGTATTTTAAGCAGGCCTAGTCCCTGTGCTGTATTCTTGGAAAGAATCTTTGGATTTTAGTGCTTGCAGGTTCTTGAGTGCTTGAGACAGGATCTCCTCCAAGATTCCCTTTTACTATTATCCTTATACTAGACAATGGAATAAAAATAAATACAAATAGCTGGGACTGAAACTTACAACAAAATACTTGTTGAAGCCATTAGAGAGAAATATTTAAAGAAAATCAATAGCATTGCAGAACAGAGTAGTATGGGATAAAAAATAAGAAAAGAAAACAAATCCAAAATATGTACTAGAATTTCCTGTAAAGTCGGTTTTACGGGCGAAGATTTTACGTGACAACGTCTTTTTTATATATTATTTTATATATTATATATTATTATATTATTATTTTATATATTATTTATATTTTATATATTATATTTTTATATATTATTTTATATATTATTTATTTTATATTATATTATTGATCTTATTATTTTCTACAAAATTTATTTGAAAATTTTTTCGATATATCAATTAGTTGCGGAGATATCGATCATTGAAGTTATTGTTTGCTACCAGTATTTTATATATTTATTTTTTTCAGTTATAAAAAATTACTATTTCCAATTGTGTCTACCAAGTATGGTCACATGTATTTGCCTACATATTAAATAATAATAAGTACAGATAATGTTATGTGACGTTCACTTCTGATTATATATTTTTTAATATTTTTAATTTTAAAGAATCAATTTGAAAATCAAAACACTTATTCAGATCGAAGGTTCAAATTTTTGCTAAATAAATTTGAAATTAATTAAAATTTGTAAATGTAAATGGTAAAGTTGAAAATTAAAACATTTACTAAAATTGGAATTTGAAATTCTTGCTAAACACAGTTAAATTCTAACTCCGCGCGTGGTGATTGGTCGGTTTAGTTCGTTTGTTTGGTCGCCCTGTTTTGACAGGTTAGAAGTTATAATTTGTTATTTTAAATGTTTGACTAGAAATACGCGCTGTTTCTTCTCAATCGACTGAATTACGATTGATTGCAGAGTGATTTAAACTAATAATTTACTTAACACTATCAACATTTGTCAATAGTATGACATAACCTATAAACTCAGTTTCTTAACTTTTGTGTCAATCTAACAATTAATCAATCAATCATAGTTTACGATAATGAAATATTAGTGTACAATTATTTACCTTTATTGTTGTAGTTGTTGTAAATGACGAATCTAAGCACTCCACATTTTCACTACAGACACAGCTGACGATACTTTCAACGATTTTCAAGTTTAGCGATTCAACGCGCCTAATTCTCTAGTGCCGCGCGCAGCGGACCGATCATGTTTGAGTGGGAGACGCAAGGCATTCGCCGGTCCGGCGGGCCTCTCTCTCGTTCGGCGACTCACTGTAACAGACGTGAGCGGGCGTTACACTTTTTCTTAAATGACTCCGAGCCACAACCTAATTTAAGACGTTGTCACGTCAAAAGAAATAATGAACATAAACGTACATTTTTTACCTGGCTTATGCTAGGCTAAGAGATGCTATAAAAAGAATAAGGAATCAGGCAAGATATTTTGACCTAGAAATAAACCAGAATAAGTCAAAGTACATGATACTCAGAAATAAAAAGAAAAAAGAACATAGTCAGTTTACTTTCACATTTAACGAAGCAAGAGAATATAAATTTGAGACAGTGAACAATTTTATTGAGACATGAAGAATTAGAGTTGAATGATCACTGATGAAATCCAAATATGTATATAGAAAAACGAATTAAGAATTTATAAGACGGTAATAACACAGTGACAGATGAAGGTAAAGTAGGGATCATGCAAATATCAGATATGGAGAATTTAGAAAGGGGGGAAAGGAAAACCTTTAGAGCTTTATATGGGGGCAAGAGCGCGGTGAGTGAATTCAAGTTTGGGTACGACGAAGAAATAAAGAGCTAGACGAACTATATAATGAACCTAGCATCAGCCCCATCATAAGATAACCAAGAATTAGATGGATGGGATCATAATATGTGATAAATGGACAATATGTACTTATATTTTTGAAATGTGTAATGATTTATTTGTATTTCAGCTCTAGGTCTATATGGCCTGTTGATCATTAAAAATAAAAAATAATAAAGTGACATGGTCCAAAAAAAATTTAACGATAATGGAATAGATTTTTCTATTGGGATAATTGCTTCATACTGTTTTTATTTTTATCTATTCGTGAATTAAAATATCTTATTATTAATATGTATTTTTCTTTCTATCCTGTTTTGTCAAATTGTTTTGTACGTGAACTCTAATTTGTAACTTTTATTTTCTCCGTATATGTGTGATAAATGTTCGACTGAATAAATTTTAAAATCGATTACATTTTCAATTAGCCAATATATTTCTATTTTGTTGCAGGTATTTAAAAATTGGTCTACATCTATTCAAAACCGAAGGCAGCGAAAAAAATACACCAGCTACGGTTCGGCAATATCTTTATCAAATTATGGCTACAGGGGAAGCATTTCAACGGAAATAACGATCCTCGATGACCTTCATCCCTGCACCTGCCAAACTACCAACAACGAGGTTAATGAGAATAGACTTAATGAGTGCATAGAGAAAAGGGATTTGTCATACTAAGTATGATTTTGATATACAGGTTTTCCCTTGAAATGCAAGCATTCTTCTGTATATTATCAGCGGAAATATATTATAGTCCCCTAAATTTTTATTGTTTAAAATAAAAAGTACTTTAAGAATAAAAAGGGGATAGTCGTTGTGAATTAAACTGTGTATCCACACGTCATATCCACGTAGTATTATATACTAGTCTGTTTGGAATCTACAAGATTTGTTTCATTCACAATTTTTTGGGACGTACCATAGATAGTACACAAAATTATTTAAAAATTTTTTACTTTGTATGATGTTTTGACTGTGATATTAGCACCTAAGTAATATATACATTTTATTTCAACGGTCTTCTTTTATTTTTATCCCAGGTTTATCTTTTTTTGGCGTTAACACCTAGTAAAAATCGTACTAATGTTGGCCAGAGCATCCACGATTTCGCTGTTTAACCTTTGCCGCTACCATTAAAAAAATTTACCCTACCGCTACCATCGGTATGAGATACCGCTGGAACTAAAAGTCACTTGGGTGCTTGCATACTGCTCCAGTCAGGGGCAAAAATGCCACTGTACCTCTAAAAATCATACGAACAAGCTGAATTTAGCTAAAAATGTCAATTTTTTTACCCCAAAAAGATGCAAAATAGATTGGCACTCCTACCCTCGGGCTGGTAGCTTTTTCACGAGAAAAAACGCAAAGCAAAGCGCTGAACCATCTCCAACGACAACGTTGAAATGTTACCTTTTCTTTAAGGGAGACTTAACAACATATGTATTGTTAGATAAATTTTAAGTTCAGCGATAAATCAAAAACTGTTTATTAAAATAAAATAAAATACATTAAAATCGAATAAAATAGACTAAAATAAAATAGACAAAAAAAATATATAAAATAATATAAATATAATAATAAATAGAATAAAATAAAGTAAAATAAAATAGAATAGAATAAAATAAAGTAAAATAAAATAGAATAGAGTAAAATAAAACAGAATACAAAAAAATAAAATGAAATAAAATAAAACAAAATTAAATAAAATAAAATAAGATACACTAACAATACAATAAAATAGAATAAAATACAATACAATATAATAAAATAAAGTAAAATTAAATGAAATAAATGAAAATAAAATAAAATAAAATACAATCCCATAAAATAAAATAAAATCAAATCTTAAATTTAACGGATATTAATAGTTTTTATTTTAGTTTTTTATCAAGACATAGTTTTTTTATGTAGCTTAATATATCTTTGAAAGAAAATTTATGACGCACCATTAATATTTGACATTATGATTTGAATTAATATTTTATTTACAAAGCTCAAGAAGCCTTGACAGTTTAAGGCTAAAATACAATATTAATATAATATTTAATATATTATAAAACTTGTATCGACTGGGGTGGCTTCTTGTTCAATCATGTCACTTGCCTACTAAATTGGTTTACTATTCTCATCCATTCATCCTTGTTTGTTGCTCTTTCTTCCCAACCATCAATTCCCCCTTTTCTAAGATCCTTCTGCACGCTATCAAACCATCTTTCTCTGGGTCGTCCTTTCCTTATTTTCGTGATTGGGCCCCGTTTTAGAATCATCTTTGGCATCCTCTTCCTTTCCTTTCCCATCACGTGCCCATTCATCTCACTCTCTGTCCCTTTGTGAAGTGACTGATGCTTGGTTCGTTATACAGTTCCTCTAGCTCCATATATAGCTCTGGGCATTTTCCTTTTCCATCTTTCCAATTTCTCCGAATTTGCTTTTTTCATTATCCATACTTCCTTACCATACGTCACTGTAGGCCTTATTATATAGCCTGTTTTATATATCCTTAACTTTGTTTTTCTCGATACTTATTTTGATTTCATTAGTGGTCTTAGGTTTCCCATCTTTTCATTTCCCTTTGCCAATCTGGCATTCAGTTACCATTCTTCCCCACCTTTATCATCTATAATAACCCCCAGATAAGTAAAATGGACCACTCTTTCAAAATTATATTCACTTGATTCATTAGATATGGAAGTAAACTGCCCCTCTTCTTTTTGCTCTGTATTTACGAGTATCGTGTAGTTTGACTTTTTCTGGTTTAATTCTGTGTCAAAATATTTTGCCTTCTTTTCTAATCTTTTTATACTTCTTAATAATTACTAAAATTTCTTACTTATTTTCTTGTTTTCGTTTTTGGCATTAAATAAATGTTTATTTCCTTTGTAACTTTATGAAAGAGAATAACAGTTACAAAGACAGCAACAGTTTAACACTGTAGCATTTGTGGAAATAGCCGAAATAGTTAATAGTAGAATAAATTAAAAATAAAATAAAATAGAAAAACATAAAATAAAATTAAAAGAAACGAGAATAACAGTAAAATAAAATAAAACAAAATAAAATATAATAAAATAAATAAAACTAAAATAAATTAGAATAAAATAAAATCAAAAGAAATACAATACAATAAAATATAATAAAATCAAATCTTAAGTTCCACGAATATTAACAGACCTTCAGTATGCTAATTCAATTGTTTGGTCTGTCATTTGGTCTGTCTTTTATAGTATTTTTTTATTTTAGTTTATTATCAGGACATTTTATCAAAACAATTTTTATGTAGCTGAATATATCTTTCAAAGAAAATTTATGACGCATTAATATTTTACATTAAATAAAAGTTATTCATTTCCTTTGTGACTTTATGAAAGAGAACAACAGTTCAACACAAGCATTTGTCGAAATAGTTTATATAAAATTGAACCAACAACAAAGGATTATGTACGATACTTTGATAGAAGCTGTGAACATCGGATCTGGTGGAATTTACTTCCTTGATGATCGGGGAAGGACAAAAAAAAAATTACTAATTTTATTGTTATTGACAAGGATCAGATCCTCCAAATCCGCCCAATCCCTGTAATGATCTCCCACAAGAGATCATTACAGGGATTGGGCAGAACTTTGAAAGATATTCGTGACAATCAAAAACATTTTTGGTATAGCCATGATTCTACTGTCAAACTGTTTCTTATTTAATAATTATTCCATAATTAACTGCTGCGGATGAACCAAACGCATGCCTAACATCATCCAATTTGTGGCGGCATGAGAGACGCTCCCATTGACAAAAACTAACATGTGAGTGTTTTTGCAACAAGATCAAAGCGCAATGAAGTAGTTGTTAGATATTGGAAATGGCAAAGTACCTATTGACACTTCATTACCCAGAAATTTCTGTTACTTAATATACTCGAAAGAGGAGCTTATTGAACTTTGATACATAACTTAATTTTAAGGCGGTATTAAGTTCAGTGGGTCAGCTAGTATCTATATATATATATATATATATATATATATATATATATATATATATATATATATATCGAGAAAAGAGGTACGAACGTCTTCAATAAATAGATGAAGTAGCCACCTTCTTTGTCTTTTTTCTCCACCTTTTGACCGAAAAAACCACCACTCTTCGAGTGATCCTTAATTTATATATCTATATATATGTTGTACTTGGCTTGGACTATTGAGAAGTGGACAATTTTTCTAACTTCACCGAAACTGGTTCCAGAGACAAAGAATATATATATATATATATATATATATATATATATATATATATATATATATATATATATGGACAAAGACAAAAAGTAAAGAGGGTGCTGAGAGAAAAGAAGAAAAAACACATAGAAAATAAGCTAAAAGAAATAGAAGAGAATTACAGAAATAAAGAAATAAAAAACCTATATAAAGGTGCTAGAAAAAAAAAGAGGTTTCCAACAAAAACCCATATTTGTTGAAAACAAAGCAGGAAATAATATAAGCGGTGAAGCCGAAATAGTCGAAAGATGGAAAGAGTAGTTTGATGAATTACTAAATGGCAATAATAAGTCAAACTAAAAAGAAAGTATGGAAGCAGAAGCAAGAATCGAACACTTAGAAGACATCTAAGATAATTCACCCAGCAAAGAAGAAATAGAGGAAATCATAAAAAATCTGAAAAACAACAAATGCCCTGGAAGCGATAACATAACAGCAGAGATAATGAAATATGGTGGAAAAGTGCTAAATGATTGGATATACAAGATCATAAAGGAGATATGGATAAAAGAACGAATACCAGAAGATTGGAAGGAAGCAATTATTTGCCCATTACACAAAAAAGGAGACAAAACAGAACGCAGTAATTACAGAGGAGTCGCGTTACTAAATACCGTATATAAAATCCTATCAAAATCCATAAAAGATAAGCTAGAAAAAGAAGTTTAAAATTTAATAGGCGAATATCAGTGTGGATTTGGACGAGGGAGAAGCACAACGGACCAAGTATTTGTAATCAGAGAATTACAAGCAGAAAGATGTGAACACAACTTACCAACGAGAGCGCTATTCATCGACTTCCAGCAAGCATACGACAGAATAAAGAGGAAGGAATTGAAAGAGACCCTTGAGGAACTGGGAGTTAGCAGAAAGTTGCGTAACATGATACATCTTACTTTAGAGAATACAGAAAACAGTGTCAAAGTAAACAATCATGCATCGGACAAATTTATAGTAAACGAAGGATTAAGGCAGGGCGATCCTTTGTCATCATTACTCTTCAATTTATGCCTAGAAAAAATAATGCGAGAAGCGAAAATCAATTGAGAAGGACTAGTATATCATAAAAGACACCAAGTTTTGGCATTTGCGGATAATGTGTTGCTGGCAAGAGGAAAAAAGAGCTACAGGAGATAGTACAGAGAATAGTAAAAGCAGCAAAAAAAATGGGACTTTACATAAATGAAACTAAAACAAAATGAATGCAGTGGACAGATGATCAGTTCAGTGATGGACAAAAGTTTAAAGTAGAAGTAGAAGAACGATCATCATACGAATTCGAAATGGTAGAAAGATTTACATACCTAGGTGCAATAATATCACGTAAACCTAACATTAAAGAAGAAATACAAGCTAGAATATTGGCAGGCAATATAAGTGTGCATGCTCTTAGTGGAATGTTGAAAAGCAAGTTTTTATCAAGGAAGGCAAAAATACAGTTATACTAACAGCTATACAACCAAAAGTAACATACTGCAGTGAGACGTGGACAATGACAAAAAATGAACAAAATTTACTGGAGATATGGGAAAGGAAAATCCTGAGGAAGATATATGGAGGAATAATAAGGGACGGTTTATGGATTAGAAGATCAAATGATGAGTTAAAGGAATTATATAATCAACCTAATATTATAAAGGAGTCATAAAGGCACAGAGACTAAGATGGCGAAGTCACCTAGAAAGGATGCCGAACACGAGGACTCCAAAAAGGGTACTAAACTACACTATAGCTTCAAAAAAGAGAAAAGGAAGACGAAAAAATAAATGGAATCAAGAGATAGAAAAAGATACGGAAAAAATTTGACTAGAAGGCCAGAAAAGAAAAATGAATGACAAGAAGGAATGGAGAAAAATCACATATCGAGCCAGAGAAGATCTCAGTACGAAGAAAGAACAAACTTTTCAAGCCATGGGCCTTTAGTGCTATTGTATATATAATAACGAAATCTTTATTGTGATGACTGATGAGATGTCTCTACGGCAAGTAGCGTTGCTGACAGGAAAAAGAAGAAAAACAAACAAAAAAGTAAAAAAAAATAAAAATAAAAATGACTAAGGACACATCTGTAGGATGAATAATGGAAGCATTGATAAAATGATTACTGAGAGGTCCACTCTCCAAAAGAAGCAATAAAAGACTCAGGAAAAGTAAGTAAATCTATGTACAAGGTCTATAGAGTATTTAAATATTTGATAAATAACTATACAAACACTACGTATTTTTGTAAAAAATAAAATCTACAAGGTTTTTCCTATTTACGAAGTTACCTCCATTTTAAAAGTGAAAACTATAATATAATAATACACTTCAATAATTAACCGTTTGTTTACGATTTATCTAAAAATAGACAGGTATCTTTTTTATTATATATATAGGTTAAGTGGAGATTTCCTGAATGACTACGATATAATAATATCGATTTCGGGGTCTTTGATATTTCAGAAATAACTGATTGATGAGGTCTACTCATGATTGGGAAACCTATCTTAAAATAGGTACCGTCTTATTTTCCTAACAGCTTGGTTACTGATATTATGATAGGCTTATCTCTAGTATGCTTACACATATACAGTGCAGTCTTGGAAAAAACAGCCATCATAAACATATATAAGTTTATATCTGACCTAGAAAAAAATCGCAACCTGTATTATCTTAACACAAAATGCGTGTTGAAGAATACAATTTATTAAAAAGATTATTTTGACAGACTAATTACTTTAATTAGTGGAATTTGACTGAATACTTAGCCTTGTATACAGGGTGGCCAAAAAATCGCTTTACTGAAAATAGTGTCATTTCCATAATACAGTATACTCCCTCTATAACGAACACGGTTATTACGAGTTTTCACTTATTAAGAGGTACATTAGATGTAACGTGAAATTTATATTGAACTATAACCCTCTATAGCGAGGTAAATTTGCTTATAACGAGAGAAAATAAGATTGAAAAACGTGTTTTTTTACGTTTTGGCCCGACCGTAGCTATAAATAAATACCCTTTTTAACAGCCGTCCGCAATAAACTTCTTACAATTTATGATTCTTAGTCGGAAATTTACAATTTATGATTCACAAGTGTCATTGTAGGGGGTTGACCATGCACACCTAATAATATAGGTCCTAATAAACAAGATGTGGAAAGTGTTTTAAAGGTTGTCAGAAACTTTATCCAAAGAAAAAACGCAAATGAAGAAGCATAAAACTGTTTCACATCTTTAGAAAATATGATAGATAGAATACTGGACAATTTAAAGCAATCAAAAATGACAGACTTCTTCCAATTGCAGACGCAGTAGTTTATGTTATTCTTGAAAATACGCTTTATACAGATTTACAGAATACAGATTTTTTGTTTTAACGTATATGATTGACAATAAAAGTAAACAACTCTTTTTTTTTAATGTATTTCATTGACAATAAAAGTTTTTTTCAAAAACGCCATTCAAACAATATTTATTAGCATCTTATATTGCTCCGAATGGCTTCACTATAGAAAGTTAATGTTTTAGAAAACTACATATTCATATGTATGCACAGTATTATTGTTGTTGGATATAACGAGATCCGCTTATAACGAGGTAATTAGTCTGCCATTTCAGTTCTCGTTATAGAGGGAGTCTACTGTATTAGAATATATTTATAACTTGTAGACTACACTGGCATTATTTATGCAGATTTTTAAAAATCCTCCACCTCCATCAATGCCAAATTTAATATCAACATCACTTAATTTTTTTTTGTTTTATTACAAAATCGATAAATCGAAAAAAATTTTGTATACTTGATCTGAAGAAATAAAACTAACCCTTCTATTAAAACATCGAAAAATGCTTAATTTGCAAGCAGGACATAAAACAGTTGGCAAACGATCATCAAATTTACCATAACTATTTGTAATTTTTTTCATTTTTGCTGCAAACTTTCTTTCAGTACTATTAATCACTATTTTTGATTTTCTACAGCAAAACAAATATATCTTAATACGATTTCCTTCATGATCACAACCTTCTTTTATAATTGGGAAAAACCATTTTTATAAAATATATAATTATTTTTTCAATACACAAAAAATTTATTATAATAAGAAATATTAACTCAATTGACCTGTTAGACAAATTTATAATAAATACATACATCTAGGTGCGCTCGCGGACATAGTGTTGGTCAGAAACACAAATAAAAGTTTTTGGTAGTAAATAATATTCGCAGTAGAAGTAATTGTGATATTTATATAGTTTAATTTCATTTAATTTAATAGTTTAAGTATTGTTTTATACATATGTAATTATGAATAATAATACATATGTAATTATGAATAATAAAATCGCCAATTGTGTCAGTCACTTTGTACCTGTATCAGAAAGGATGCTCTTAGTTCAGCTAAACACAACTCCCATAAAAACAAACATTATTCAAGTATACGCTCCTACAGCGGACGCCCCAGAAGAAATCATAGAAGAATTTTACAATGACCTTACTAATATTGTCAAAAGGATTCGGAAAAACGAAATAATACTAATAATGGGAGACTTTAATGCCAAAGTTGGCAAAGGACAAAGTGGAAATTTAGTGGGATCCTTTGGTCTAGGGGAACGTAATGAACGCGGAGACCGTTTGATTGAATTTGCAACTGAAGAACAGCTCGTAGTGACAAACACCTTTTATGATCTTCCTCCAAGACGACTATATACGTGGAAATCTCCCCAGGATACTCCAGATCACACAGTACGAAATCAAATAGACTATATTCTTATTAACAAACGATTTAGAAACTCTATAACATCTGTTAAAGCGTACCCGGGATCCGACATAAATTCGGACCACAATCCACTTATCGCCAAAATGAAACTTAGTTTAAAGAAAGTTCAAAGACCAAAAATTATGAAGTACGATATTAACCAACTGAAAAATAAAACAGTAAAGGAAAAGGTACAAAAACGCCTAAAAGAAAAAACGTGGGCTCGTACAGAAAAACCATGGGCCCGTACAGAAACAGATAACACAGATGTAGAACTAGAAAATTTGCACAAAGTAAGTCAAGAAATAACAGAAAAATACTTAAAACCTGAAAGAACAAATAAAAAGGAATGGATGACGGAGGAGATTCTATGTATGATGGAAGACAGAAGAAACGCTAAAGATAATAAGAATTACTACAACAACATAAATAACGAAATAAAAAGGGCTATTAAAATAGCAAAAGAAAATTGGTTTAGCTCGAAGTGTACAGAGATAGAGTCATTACAACAAAAACATGATTCATTTAACCTCCATAAAAAGATTAAAGAAGCGGCAGGCTTATATAAACACAAGAACACTGGATTCCTGACAGATAATCAGGGAAACATAGTACTGGAAATAGAGCATAAAAGAGATATTTGGATCAAATACGTGGAAAAAACTTTTGAAGATATACGAAGTAACTCTGGTATTACAACAAACACCAATTGCGAATCTGGACCACCATTTACAGTCGAAGAAGTAAAATATGCCATCAAAAGCACCAAAGATGGTAAAGCAGTAGGCCCTGATAATTTTCACTCAGAATTCTTAAAACTTATGGACTATGATGGCATAAAATGGTTGACAAATATATTTAACAGTATATATGATACGGGCGTGGTTCCCCAAGAGTGGTTAGTGTCAACTTTTATAAATCTTCCAAAAAAACCCAATGCGAGAAAGTGCGAAGACTATAGAATTATAAGCCTTATGAGCAATTTACTTAAAACATTTCTAAAGGTCATCCACAAAAGAATATATACAAAATGTGAGGAACAACTAACAAGAACACAATTCGGATTTCGTGATGCTCTGGGAACACGGGAGGCCCTTTTTGCTGTACAGGTGCTATTTCAGAGATGCAGGGATGTGAATTGTGATATATACGTATGCTTTATAGATTACCAGAAGGTATTTGACAGAGTAAAACATGACAAATTAATGACTCTAATGCAAGAAATTGGAATTGACAACAAAGATCTTAGAATTATCAGAAACATTTACTACAATCAAACAGCCAAAATCAAAATAGAAGACCAGTTAACTGATAAAATTGCAATAGAACGTGGAGTACGACAGAGCTGTATTTTGTCTCCATTGTTGTTCAATATTTATTCTGAATGGGTATTTAAGGAAGCTTTAGACGGTTGTGCGAAAGGAATACTAATAAACGGTGAATGGTTGAATAACATTAGATATGCAGATGACACTATAGTTTTTGCCGATAATCTGAATGACTTACAGATATTAACAAATCGCATAACAGAAGTCAGCAACAAATACGGACTAGCTCTTAACATAAAGAAAACCAAATTTATGACAATTAGTAAAAAACCAATACTAAACGCTCAACTTACAATCAACCAACAGAATATCGAAAGAGTCGAGCAATATACATATCTAGGCACCAATTTAAATAGCCAATGGGACCACTCAACAGAAATTAAACAGCGAATAATAAAAGCAAAAGCAGCATTCGTTAGAATGAGAACTATTTTCAACAGTCGAGACATATCATTAAAAACAAAATGCCGTCTATTGAACTGCTACATATTCACAGTTCTGCTCTACGGAATGGAAGCATGGACACTGACTGCTATACTGATGAAACTACAAATGCACATTTTATATATTTTTAGCCTATTGGTTTTTTCTTTATACTAATAATTCGCCACGCTAAAATTTTGAGAAGTGATTCTATTTTTTTTGCGATTCAGAATCGATGCCATTACTTTTAGTCCAGTAAATGAACGTGAAATACGGAGATACCCTGTAATTTTCAGTGTCACCACCGAATTGCATGAAAATTTGGATTTCTACTTACTTTCCATTTCACTTTTGGAATTGTGCCGTTGGTTGCTTTTTATTTTTTAGGGTTGAAAACTATCCCAATTAGAAAAAAATCGTATAATTGCAACTTAAAGCGGGTAATTCATTCAATTCATTTTTTAATGAACATAATTTAAGATTTTATCACAGTTTAACTCGTAAATCTAATCCCCTAGATTAGTTACAAATAAAACAATGTCATTGAATACCTTGTCTGCACCAATTTGCATAGAAATTTAGATTTTGGTTATACTTATCCTCCACTTCAAAATTGAAATTGTTCCGTTAGTTGCTTCTTTTTTTTCAGGGGCGAAAACGACCCCCATTAGAAAAAAATCATATAATTGTAAAGTCAAGTAATTTGGAATTATTTAATTATACATTAATATTAAATTGAACGAGTAACTAATCACAAGTGTATGCAAACTTTGTACAGCAAACTAATTTTTGTCTTACAGTAAAACAAAAAATACCAAAATGTTCAGAAAAGCAAAACCTATATTTGTTTAATCTTCAAGATTTTTCGTATTACTATACTTTTTAAGTTATTTTGAAAAAAAGTATTTTCTTCAAAATTTCAACAAATAGAGAAGAAGGTTGCGTATGGCTGGCTTAAGAGCAAGAAGTTTATCTCGTCCAATGCTAACCAGGAAACATCGCGGATTGAGACGACTATGGGCTGAAGAACACCGCAATTGGACAATCAACGAATGGAGTAACTGTTTATTTACAGGTGACTCTAGATTTCGTATAAACAATTCCGATGGTCATATTTTGATTTGGATGGAACGGGGAAAGAGGTATATTGAATATTATAGGTTACTTACAACTGCTTTTGGGAAAGGCTCCATTTGCGTTTGGGGTGGTAATTGTTTTAATGGCCGCATCGACTTAGTGGTTCTGACAAATTCTACGATTGTGGCTCAGAGACATACAGATATGGTTGCAGAACCAATTATTGCCCGTCCCTACCGTGCAAGAATTGTGAAAGAAAAATTACAGCATCAGAATGGATGCATACAATGGACATACAGAATGGAGTAGCCAGCCCGGCCTCCAGATATGAACTGCATAACTGCAGAACATGTCTCGACCGCCATAATACGATAATTAAATGTGTTAGATAATCCTGTGAATACGCTTCAACAGTTGAGTGAAGCTGTGAAATTTGGATCAAAATTTTTTGAATGCATTAATTGAGAGTATGTCTAATAATAGATTACGAAGTTTAATTCGTTCGCGAGGAGGTCCAACAAAATTTTAGAATTTTTTATTAAGTTTTATTATTTAAGGCTAATTATCTCGTTTTATATATATATATATATATATATATATATATATATATATATATATTCTAACTATAACCAACAAACAAATACTACGCCGTCACCAAACTTTTAAAATATTTTAAATAATAATTATAATCCTTATCAATTGTTCAGCAGTGTATTTGTATTGTGTAAACAAACACTACTTTAGCTTGTTGCTGAGGGCTGTTGGTCGCCGATTTCTCAAGAGATGAGGTCTAAATTATCAGCGTAGGTCATAATTTGCATTGATTTATTAAATATATTTTCCACATGTGCTTTAAAAATGTTTTTTGTTATTAGATCTACCTTTTGGCAGAGCAATAAATAAAAACTTCTTAATTAGAGCGTAATAATCGCTCGTTATAAGACATGAGACAATAGGCATGAGACTCTGTAATTAAAACCGTGGATGTATGGTCCGTTCCTGTAAAGACGTTATGGTTGAAACCGGCCATCTTGGTCACGTGCTGGTTTGGAAATCGGAAACAATAGACACAAGATGAGCGCGTGTATGGCACACGTTTCTGATGTCATAAAACTCAAAAATCTTTAGTTATTGCTTTTAGAGCTCAGCACTTTGACATGCCGAAAAGGTATTAGCATTAGCATGATTCATCAAATGCTCTATAATTTTCTAGAAAGAACAGATCCGTAACAAGATTGTATTTGTTAATTTTTATTAACTAAAAGCAACAATATCAAGTACTTTAATAACAATAAATGAGGACTTGCTCTAGGAAAATTGAACGTTAAGAGAGAATATACGAAACAGACCTTTGTAAACAACTTAAAAATGATATAGTAAAACTGGAAGATTACATCGTTTTTAAGAATAGAGGTGATAATAGAGTATTGGGAACACGTTCCTTGGAACGCCAGAGAATTGGACCAATAATAGTTGAATTTTGGTGTATAATTTAATGTGCTACTTGCAAATAAGAGGAAGGTATCAAAAAATAAGTGTAATTATCACAAATAAGGATACAGAATTTAATACCACTTAGACGTAAGAGATCTTTACCAAAGACATTTAAATCAATATCTGGAACAACAAAATGCGAAAAAACAAGTGAAAAATGCAGTGATTAAAAAGGAACGGGCTTGTCATAACTACAAAATAAGAATAAGGAAAATAAAGAAATATACAGGGAAACACAGAACAAAGTATAACAATTTGGTGCTGGAGGCATATATATATATATATATATATATATATATATATATATATATATATATAGATATATATATATATATATATATATATATATATATATATATATATATATATATATATATATATATATATATATATATATATATAAAGTGTTTTGGATGGGTTGGAGTCAATAAAAGGGGCTATTGGTTAACTATTTATTATCTCGAGCTTTCAATTGTGTTTACAATTATTATCAAGAGCTGCTAAAAAAGACAAAATATCTTACAAAGTTGAACTAGAAAGAAAAAAATTTTTTGTTAACTCACCAAATAAAATTAGTTTGGTTAATAAAATTGCTGCTAATACATCTCAAAACGAATTAATACAAAAATGTCCTTATCTAATAAAGAATTAAAAAACCATCTTGTGCTTTGGCAGAGCATGTAATCGATAAAGACCATATTATGGATTTTGATAACATTAAAATTTTATGTAGTGAAAGTAATAAATTCAAAAGGACTTTTTTGGAAATGGTTTGTATTAGCAAAAGTGATAATAATTTAAACAAAAGATCAGAAATTCAAAATCTAAGCAAAATTTATAATTATACTATTTCTTTATAATTTATATATGAAACTTGTAAAATATCACATTTTGATTTAATTTTCCATATATCTGTTACATTTTTTCAGACATCTATCAATGGTGAATAAATCTTCTTCTTTTTTGTTACTAAACAAAAAAGAATTTTTAAACAAAATTTTATTTTTGGCAATATAATTGTAAAAAATAAAAATTTTAAGTTGGCATTTATGACATTGAGGCTTATTTGTAATTGATCGCTATTTTAACTTATTTATAAATTCAATTGTTTTTGTGTTAAGAAAATGTTTTCAAAATTATATTAAAATTTCAGAGAAGCATTTATTAGATAAGGACATTTTTGTATTAATTCTTTTTGAGATGTATTAGCAGCAATTTTATTAACCAAACTAATTTTATTTGGTGAGTTAACAAAAATTTTTTTTCTTTCTAGTTCAACTTTGTAAGATATTTTGTCTTTTTTAGCAGCTCTTGATAATAATTGTAAACACAATTGAAAGCTCGAGATAATAAATAGTTAACCAATAGCCCCTTTTATTGACTCCAACCCATCCAAAACATTTATATATTTTTTCCAAACGAGTCACAAATACTTCTTAAGAGTTAAGATTAAGCTTCTAGAGTTTTACGATTAAGATTCTAACGCTTTAAGCAATTTTTTTTATGGGTATTTTTGAGTACTTACACTTGCCATATTCAAAGCAATAAAAATATAAATCTCTAAACAGAGTTAACTGAAAATACAGTCTCGTCATAAGTTTTAAATTCAAGAAATTCAAAAGAAATTGCGTGCTACAATATGAAGTAAATGAAGAAGACCAGAGGAGCGTAAGAGGATGCCGGATCCCAAATAAGAATGTAATACCAGAGATAGCGAGGGATGAAGTTGTCGAAGAGTTAAATATTTAAATGGGATGAAGAATGGAAAAGCAGTAGAACCTGATGGAATACTTGTGGAAGTTTGGAAGGCTCTAGGAGAGAAAGGGGTTGTGTTTTGTGGCAAATGATGAGTAGGATATATATGAGGAAGAAAGGATGATGTCCAATGCATGGAGAGAAAGTGTGATAGTATCATTGTATAGAGATCAAGGGGACATTCAGGACTGTAATAACTATAGAGATATAAAGTTAATGTCGCACACAATGAAAATTTGGGAGAGGACTGTAGAGCGAAGGTTAAGGAGAGAGACATCGATAGGAGAACAGTTTGGGTTTATGCCAGGAAGGAGGACAACGGATGCCTTTAGACAGTTGATAGAGAAACATGACGAGGAGAAAAGAGAGCTACATTTGACATTGATAGACCTTGAGAAGGCGTACGACACAATTTCTGGACAAGAGCTATGCAGATATATGAGAGAGAAATATGTATGAGGGAGCGTACACCAATGCTGCTGGATTGACCGAAAGTTTTCCAGTGATGGTTGGTTTGCACCTAAGCTCTTTACTAAGTCCTTACCCGCCGGTGGATAACGGCGTTTGGTTCTAAAAGTTGAAAGTTATTTAAATTTGGAAAAAAATAATATGGGACTATTGACATCTATTATGTCAGTTCAGAAACGCACATGCGATGCTTGCGGTATCTCAGAGAGGACATTTCGAAGAATTAATAACATGAGTGAGGATGAAATAAATAAAGTAAGCAAGAGAAATCGTCGACATCCAAAAACTTTAGATTTGCACCAGTCAATTAAACTTGCAATTAAAAAAAGACAAGGAACTGTGTGATATTAGTTTAACAAGTTGGTGGAGAGTGCTGAAACATTTAGGTTTCCGATATAAAAAGACAAATAATAGACAAGTATTGTGTGAACTCTCTAATGTTGTATCAAAACAGTAGCATTGGTGGCATTTTTAAGAAAATACATGAACAACAAAACGTTTGATAGTCCGAGGCAAGTTGTATTTTTGGAATTACCACCAATTTGAACTTGGATTTTCGCTAAAGGAAGTATGTCAAAATCATCCTGGCAAGATTCCACCACGAATGATATTCTTACACTACAAATAATCCACAGTCACTAAAAATATAGTCACCTGATACAGAGATAGTAGTAGTTCTTTTTCTCTATTCTATAAAGTTCCTTTATTATTAATTAAAAGTATTAAAAATTCATCAAAAGCCATTATAGCGAATATATTTAGTCCCTTAAAAAGTAAATTAATTTCAAATTAAAAGGCAAAAGCGATCTTAATTCTAAGTGCACAGCAAATACTTGACATAAAACTTGACCGAATATAAACAGTAGCAAAAAATAATGACTACAGTACAAATCAGTCGAGTATTGGTCAAAAGGTTCCCTAGGGAGCAGCCGATCACCCCAACGTTCATATGTTTTACAAATAGGGTAGTTAGGCCAGGAGGAAAACATTTTATTGGTGGTTACTTGGGGATGTTACGTCTTAATTGTAAATAATTATGATTTTTTCTGCTACAATATTTTAATATATTAATTATCATAATTGTGCTATATGGAATAAACTAAAATTTTTATGATAATTCAAATTTTATTAAGAAAAGTACTAACTAATAAATTAAAATTAAATATCTCATTAAAAACAAACCTGGAAATTGAAAATGTCAGAAAATACCTTAACCAATCCATACAAGAAGCTGCATGGGAATCAACGACAATCAATGAAATAAACCGCCCTACTAATGAACTATCCAATAAAATCAAACAAACCATTATTAAGAAACGAATATTAAGACGTAGATGGCAACTGACGAGATCACGACAAAGCAAGACCAATTTGAATAGAGTTACAGCACAGTTAAAAGCGTTATTAAATAACCATAAAAACAATGGTATACATTGTCAATAATATTATTCACACTAAATTAAAATTAAAAAGTCCCCAGGGTATGACCTAATTACTGTAAGAATCTTAAAGGAATGACCAACAAAAGCCGTACTTTATCTTACACAACTGTATAACACCGTATTAAGAACAGGACATTTTCGCCTTGTTTGGAAATTAGCCTAAATAATATTAATTCCAAAACCCGGAAAATCCTTGGAGAAAATAAAGTCCTACAGACCTATAAGCCTGCTCAATATTCTAAAATCGCCTAGATATAAAATATTGGAAAAACTGCTGTTATCCAAAATAGAGCCAATTTTATTTGACAAACAAATAATACCTCATCACCAGTCTGGCCAGTCACATCCAGAGAAAGCCAAATTCAAACCCACCTAACACGCAAAAAACCGACGGACAGGTTATGGCCTCTCTATTTTGAGACTCGCAAGGATTTTTCATTGACTATTTGAAACCGAACGATTACCGGTATAAGTAATCTCCCACTCGTTGGTCAACAGCTACCGGTGGAAGAACCGACACATGCTAGTTTACTTCATTGCTCTGGAGCTGAGAAATTAACTCCGAAGCCGGAAGAGCTAAATTCGTCAACGGCATTGAGATGTGGAAAGCCGCGGGATGACTACTATATTAAAGATCCACATGAATACTCTTAGTAAAAATCATCATGGACCCACTAGTCGATAATTTACTTAATGGTCATGGAGCTCGGAATCAAACATCCGGCAGGGGAGGACAATTAGATTTGGACGAAAGGGCCTCTCAGATCGTCATCAAGGTAAATCCCTGTCAAACAAATAAGAATAAATCTATAGCCTTGAAAATTGGAACATGGAACGTAAACAATTTATACCAATCAGACAAACTAGATAACATTCTGTCGGAAATGTGTAGAATGAAGATACTGGGACTTAGTATACAATGGCCTGAATCAGGAAAATGTAACACCAGAAATCGAACAACGTATTATTCCGGTAACAACTGCAATCACAGGCAGGGAGTTGGCATTATAATTAACAAGAATTCTCAAAAAGCTGTTTGTAACTTTGTTCTCTACTCTTATCGAGTATTGCAGTTGTCTCTTAACTCTCATTTAAAGCGTAAAATAAATATAATCCAAGTCTATGCACAAACTGCAGACAAGGATAAAGACACCATAGAGACATTCTATGAACAAATTGGCAATGTCGTAAAGCTGACTAAAAGAAATGATATAAATATTATAATGGGAGATTTAAACGCTAAAGTGGGCCAAGGAGAAGTGGTGAATTGTGTGGGACGATATGGACTCTGAGAGAGGAATGAACGTGGCGATAGGCTGGTTGATTTCTGTATCAATGAGAAACTCATACTTGCAAATACCTTGTACAAACTTCCTAAACGTAGATTATATACATGGTGGTCACCAGCTGACGATAACAACAAAATAGTCAGAAATCAAATAGAGTATATTATCGTCAACAGAAGATATAGAAATTCTATATCATCCAAAACTTATCTAGGAGCGGACATAATATCCTCCGATCACAATCCGGTTGTTTTGTCGATGAGAGTGAAACTAAAGAAAGCAAAGCACCTTAGCTCCAAGAAAATCATGGATACAAGGCGGCTCAAACAAAACAACACATATGAGAAACCGAAATTTAAAATAAGCGAGAACTTCGAGATCGAGAGGAAAATCAAATATTGACCAAAAATGGGGAAACATTCAACATGCCCTTGTGTCAGTTAAAAAAGAAACCGTCAAACCAGTTGGAGGAAAAAGAAAACCTTGGATGACAGTAGAAGTTCTTGAACTTATGATAGAACGAAGAAAACATAAAGCAAAAGAACTGAATACTTAAATACAAAGAAATTCAGAAAAACATCAGAAAGAAAATTGGAGAGGCAAAAGAGAAGTTGCTCTTCGACAGATGCAAAGAAATAGAAGATCTAGATAAAAAGTATGATAGCTTTAATTTACACAAAAAAAATCGAAGAAATTACAGGTTCTAGAAAAAGCACAAGACGAATATCCTTCAAAATGATAAATTAGATATTATTACTGATGTGAAGGAGATATTGTGTCAGTGGAGCAATTACATCCAAAAACTATTTAATGATGAAAGAGAAAAACTGTTATGAAAAACCACAGAGGATATCTGTGGCGCCGTCGAATTAAGAAATCTCATTGATGAAGATGTTATTGATGTAATAGTTAAACTCTTTTTAGCAATACCCAAAAAGTCAAGTGCAACATCCTGCTCAGATCACAGAACAATAGCTTTAATGAGTCACACACTCAAAACATTTTTAAAAATAATACACAGCAGAATTGTTACACAAGATACACTTTGTTCGGCTTGAATGTGCTGGCCCAGAGATGCATGGACATAAATGAGGACATTTACTTATGTTTTGCAGATTTTGAAAAGGCATTTGATAAGGTTCAACATAAAAAGCTTGTAGATATATTAAAAAGCAAAAATATTGACAGTCGTGATATGAAAATTATATCTAATCAATAGTGGAATCAAACTGCCAAGTTAAGAGTTGACAACAAGAACACCCGAGATACCAAAATACAAAGAGGATTCCGCCAGGGTTGCGTGCTGTCACCACTACTCTCAACGTCTACAGTGAAGCGGTATTTAAAGAAACGCTCTCAGATTCAATCGAACATATATCTATCAATGGAGAAGTTTTAAATATCTTGCATTTTGCAGACGATACAGTAATAATGACGGATAACATCAATGATTTACAGAACGTAATATTACGTGTTCTCTGCCCTTCTTTATGGCTTGGAAGCATGGGCATTAAAACAAGTACATCTGAATAAGTTAGCCGTGAATTTTGATATTACAGAAGAATCCTACGAATATCATAGACTCAAAGAATGTCAAACGCAGAATTTACTAGAAGAATGGGAAATGAAGGTGAAATAATATTGCCTATCAAAAGAAGAAAACTTGACTACTTAGGGCACATGATGAGAGGGCAAACACACTCATTATTGCAACTTATTATGCAAGGTAAAATTCGAGGAAAGCGAAATGTGGGAAGACGAAGAAAATCGTAGCTTAAGAACTTGAGGGAATGGTTTGAATGCAGTAGCGCAGAACTATTTACAGCAGCAGTCAGCAGTGTTCGCATAGCAATGACGATTTCCAACCTTCGATAGAAGATGAAACTTAAAGAAGAAGAATTTTCATTTTATGTTATATTATATTTGAAGTATGTCGGAATGCTCATATTTCTTGTACAAAACTGAGACAAGAAGGTATCGATGTTTATAATCTTTTGCTTTGAACAGTTCCGTATAAAGATCGCTGTAATCTTTATGAAACAAACCGAAAGGAAGAGTAAATATAGGACGCCCCTTGAAAAGATAAAAAGATGGAGTGAATTTTGATGCAAGAACAAATGCCTAAACCTTAAGATGAAGAAGAACGAGCAGGAGTTTTAAAACTTATCAGTGACGGAAGTGACTCTAGGGTATGTTTTTCTGTCTACGTTTTTTGTGATGGTTCCTGTAGTTTCGTCTTTTGCGGCTATTTAGGTTAAGTTACTTTCTTATTTTGTATATTTTTAACCTGATAAATAATATGTCAATAATACGATTAAATACGCAAATAATGGAATTATACGCCCTCATCCTTTACTAAAAACACAAATGAAAGCAAAAATATTTGAGCTGCTCGGACACGTAGAGAGGCGTTATTAGTTTGCGAAAATATAGAAAATTGTAGAACACACTAGACCAATAAAAATTTCTAAATGTTTGAGTTTCAATAGGATAATTTGCTCCATTTAATCATCTGTTACTGGCCTAATCTCTTCTCCCTGCAGACAATCACGTTCATGGTTAATATTCTATATCCTTCTTTATTTAGCTAGTTCGAGAATTAGGAATTCACATATAGATTAATTAATAAATGCCGTTTGTGAAATATTGTTGACATGTCGTTTTTATTAGAACTAGAATTTCTGAAGTAATACAAATGTGGGTATATAGATTATAGATAAGTATATTTGGATAAAATATATACATAAAAATTTCAAATAACCATTCGTCAACAACGTTTTTCAATCCCGTATGTTTACAATAGTGTTTGTTAGCTATTTTATGAGGTGGGTTACTCTTTTTTTCTTATTTTTATAGTTAGTACGTGTTCTAGCTGTGACAGTAATTTTAATTCCGCCCTTCTATTTCTTTATTTTGTTCACCAGTCTGATATTACCGTTCATTTTATAGTAAATACTATTTTAATGGGAATAAGCCACAATTTAAGGTTAAAATAAGTTTATTGATGTTTCAATTTTGACTTCGGAAATCGTTCTCAAAATACAAAAATTAATAAATTAAACAAATTTTGTTTTTTGCTACTTGCTGAAAAATTCTTAATAATTTAATTTTATCTGACTCATTTATATTGACAATTCAGACATATATTATGAATTTTAAATTAGACGACTTTAAAATAATATTGCCAATATTGCTGAGTTGCATTCTTGGGACGACTTTATTGTAAGAGTTCATTCGATTACATGAAATCAACTTTAACTTGAGAATATTCGCCAGAAAAAAAATCCTAGCATGTAATTCGTCTTTGCCTTTCGTCTTTCGTCTTTCACCACATGCCATAATGACAGTAAAATTCTCCTATTAGTGTTTCCATAGTAAATTATGAGGAAAAAAACTATCAAGAAATGGTAAGTATTTGGTCTTACATTTAGTTTACTCTCAATAAACACCAAAATCTGATTTTATATGTTTGTTACTTAAAAAACATAAATGATGTATCCTCGATATGTTACTGACTTACTAATACTGGTATTTTCCTTTTATTAACTTCCTCTTTTATTACGGGTAACCAGATCCTACTGCATTCTGCCGAGGAATTTGCAACGCAATTGGTCTCATTTAGCATAATTAGAGCTGCTTCGTTGATTTTTCTCTAGTTACCATCTGTTTCTTTTAGGACTATACTTGAATCATTCCATTAAACCATGCGTGTTTACATATTGAACTATGTTCATTTTCCCATGCATGCTTACATATTTGATATCTATCAAATTCTCTATTTTAAATAAGATTGATATTCACTTATTCTAACATTTAATGGCCTTCATCATCATCATCATAAGTGGCTCGACAATCCGTTGTGGATTTTGGCCTGATCACAAACAAGTCAATACTTCTGTCGATTCCTGGCAACTTCCCTTCATCTTCTGACTCCTAGAATATGTAGGTCTTCTTCCACATCAACAATCCATCTCATTCGTGGTCGTCCTCTGCTTCTTGTGCCCCCTGGTTTTGAAAATGTTAATCTCTTCGTGTATTCGTGATCTGACATCCTAGCAATGTGTCCAGCCCATCTAACTCTCTGCTCTTTAACGAATTCCACAATATCTGGATCGGTGTATAACTGATATAGTTCAAAGTTGTATCTTCGACGCCATAGCCCATTTTTCTTTACGGACCCAAAAATCTTTCTAAGAGTTTTTCTCTTAAAAATACTAAGAAGTCTTTCATCATTTTGAGCTAAGGTCCACGTTTCAGCCCCATATATCAAAACTGGTCTTATGAAGGTCTTGTATATATTAAGCTTTACTGCACGGTTTATATTTTTATTTTTTAAATGTTTCTGGAGACCGAGAACAGTTCTGTTTGCAATTGCTATGCGTCTTTTTATTTCGTCGCTTGTCGTGTTTGTTGCGTTTACTAGCGATCCAAGATATGTAAATTCTTTGACTTGCTCAAAGGTATGGTTGTTAATTTGAATTCTCTTAATAATTATTAATGGTCTTGATGTTTCCCCCAAATAAAACTGATCGCCTTCAGAAGGTATTTTATAAATACAAATCTTTGTTCCTTCTTGTTCATTGTTAGGTTCAGTTTTAGATAAAATAGATCTCAATGTGTTTGTTGTTTTGAATGTTGGAAATGAAACGTCAATAAACTTGTTTTAACCTTCAGTTGTGGCTTATTCACATTAAAATAGTATCTACTTTAAAATCTCACAAGAAAATAGCTTCAAAACAATATTAAGAAAACGTTCCTTTTATATCTTCCTCTACATCGATTTACTGACGAGTTGAAGAAAATTAATAAAAACTGAGAGCAGAGCATGATGGGGTTGGAACAAGAAAAGGACGTCTATGTTCAACAGTGGCTATTCGAAGCTAGCTGATGATGTTATTGTGGGTTCTATTACGAGTATTGCAGGTGTTCGACTATCGGGGGAGTCTATAATCTCTAGAGAGTGGGAAATAAAATACCACTCGCGGACCAATAGACAGGGCGGACGGTACTCAGAAATTTAACTGTAGTCCTCCAAGTCGGGACTTAAGGCATCGGGCTAACTCCCCGGTACTCGGAAAATTTCAATGTTAAAAAACCCAACACACATCGGAACAGATTGATGAATAATGCATTTTGGAACTTGAAACGTACAAGGTTTTAACATAATAAAAACGAACTAATACACGAATTGAACATATTGAACATGGATATTACAGTGATCACCGAAACAAACAAACAAACAAGGATCAGAAAACGGAGAATTCGATTACTTCGACAGTATGGTACCAGAGGACAAAAGGGCTCAACATAACTATATGGGAGGCCATTAGTGAGAGGGTGATACAAATGAATCTAATAATTATAGGCTACGAATTAACAATTCACTGGTAAACACACAGTTTGCTGCCGGAAATTTTTTACTGTTTCTATGTAATTTGGGTTTGCTGAATCCAAAAAATGCCACCAGATTTGCTCCATCAGAACGTTTTCAGGAAATACGACAGATCACATTTCTAACATTTAACGCAGCACTAGCTACATATATGTAGTGTTGCTACCAACTAAATAAACAAAACACTAATAAAAAGTAAGATATTTATTGTACAATAATGTACTTACAAAAATCATCACACATATCTGCCAAAAAAAAAATTAACTTTTCATCTAACCTAACCAGCATCGCAACACAAATCTGCTATTCAGCGTCACCTAAAACTTACTTTTCATAGGATTTTCTTACAAAGGATTTAAAAGGACGGTCCCTTTGAAGACTCCAGCAGTAATCCGCCATTATGTGAGTGTCCCATCTCCCCTGATACCTCTCTTCCTTGGTTTTGATATCTTGGTGGAAGCGTTTCCCTTTTCCTCACTAAGGTCACCAAGATTTTCTGGGAAACGGTCTAAGTGGCTGTGGAGATAATGAATTTTAATACTCATATGACAACAGTGTTTGTTAAAATTGTTGAGCATTTCTTCCACTATATCCCGGTAATTTTCCGATTTATTGTTTCCAAGAAAAATTTGCACAAGTTTCACAAAAGAGCACCATGCATTCAATTTCAGTCATCGATTCTGTAAAATGCGAATCTTTTATAAGTTGTCTTATCTGAGGCCCATCAAATATTCCGGCTTTCAATTTTTCTTTACTAAGTGCAGGGAATTTGCTGGACAAGTATTCAAAACAAGGACGATTCTGGTCTAGGGCCTTTACAAATTGTTTCATCAGCCGTAGTTTAATATGTAACGGAGGTAATATTATTTTCTCTCGGTCGACCAATGCTTCGTTAACTACATTAGCTTCTCCTTGAACTAAAGCATCTTTGAGATGCCATTTTCTTCTACTCCAGTGTTTGTCGTTAGCCCTGCTATCCCAAAGAGACAGGAAACAAGGATATTTTGTATAGCCACCTTGTTGTCCCAGGAGAAAGTTCACCATCTTAAAATCAACACAGATCGCCCACTGATGTTGGTCATACTTGATGTTTTTTAGCACCAGCGAAATTGTTTTATATTCTTCTTTCATTTTTGTAGAATGCCCAATTGGTATACTTCCATATTTGTTGCCATTATGTTAAAGGACACACTTTAAACTTCGTTTGGAACTGTCGATAAAAAGACACCAGTGATCTGGTGTATATTCCGATACACCCATTTTGTCTAACAGTCTTTTAATATTATTACAAAAAACCATATCATTTTGCTGAGAAAAAAAAGGCAAAAGATCTTTTTCTCTATTACGAGATCTATTTCTAGATTAGATAGTATGCAATTTTGGTGTCTGGGTGAAGAAGATTCTTTTGCTTTAGTCTGGAGGCAAGCAACTCGGAAGAATCCTTTGGAAGGTTCAAATCTCTGATAAGATCACTTAGCTCTTCCTGAGTAAAGAGTTCAGGTCGTGTTGACTCCTCTTCAAAATCACTGTGGTCTTCTTCAAATCTATTAGTCTGTAGTTTGTCAGATAACGTTTCGACATTATCCTCTGGTAACGTAGGTAGACAGCTAAATATTGGAATGGGTATCTGTTCAAACTGATGTGGAATTGGTCTTATTGCTGAATCCAGGTTAGGATATGTCCACGTATGTCGATTGTTACGATTAATGCCCTTTATATTGACAATACAGAAATAGCAATCCTCAAAATGATTTTTTGGTTTCCTTCATACCATTGGTACATGAAATTTAAACATTTTCGTTGTCCTTTCGTCCACTGTCGCAAGTTTTCTAGACAAGTTTTGCACACTACATGTGTAGCCCAGGATTTATCTTGATCTCCTAAATAAACACCAAAATAGGCTTGATATGCCCTTTTTATAAAATCACAAACTGGTTTTCTACTTTCCTTAACAATGTACTCGCCACATATGTAGCAAAAAAACGTCCGGGTTATTCACACAACAACGCCTGCTTGCAGAAGCCATGGTTTTCAGGTCATAGGTGGATGGTGAGGACACAGTAAATGATAATGGTACCAGAGTAATAGCTTTACGTGAATAAAACGAAAGAAAAATTGCCAACAGATTCTTTCAACACCGAGATATTAACAAATATACGTGGATACAAAATACACAAGGTCTACAATCCATCATAGATTACACAATCATAAGACAAAAGATAAACATGATTTTACAAGATGTACGAGTATACAGTACGAACTACTGAAGCTGAATCATGAACCACAACACATCTGCCAAGATGTTAATGACTATGATGATGACGAGTATACAGAGGAGCCACTTGTGGCAGTTAAAGAGCAAGACTTGAGTCTTGAGACTTGGAGTAGTGAGACCACAAAAATTAAAAAAAGAATATGAAATGGGGCAGAAAAGAGATACAACCTAAAGAGCCTAGAACAAGAAAGCGCGACAGAATCATATAGCAATAGACTGGACCAAAAGTTGGAAATTAAACAATTCAATAATAGCATAGGAAGGAACTTAAATATATAGAAAACCTTAACAGAGAGAAATAATTCAGAGCATTCTATTAGGAAGTTAACATCAACAGAAAAGAATTCAAGACAACCACAAGCCAGTTCAGAATTCAAAGATGAAGAAAATATGTATTGAATAGATGGGTGGAATATTTTAACCAGGCACTTAATATAGAGGAAGAAGAAACAAACATGGAAGACGAAAGAGTTGAGGTAAGCGGAACAAACGGGAGGGAAGAGGAACTACCAACGATTCTTAAAGTTAAAGATGCAGTTAAAAAACTAGCCAAAAATAAATAACCCGGAATAGATAATCTCCCAGCTGAACTATATAAAGAAGGTGGACACGATACCATAATAGCACTACAGCAGCTCATAAAAGAAATATGGATACAGAAATCCCTCTCCAGTGATTGGAATATTGAAACACTTTGCACCATACACAAAAAACGAGATACCTTGTAATGCTCTAACCACAGAGGAATTACGCTTTTACCTCATTTATTTGTAAGCATATCTTTTTTGCTTCCTTAACCAATCATTTTATTGCTTTTTTATCAGTATTTTACTGGTATTAAATTTGTTTTATCACGAGATTAGTCTTAATAAATAACAATTACTGATCAAAAATTTGCATTCATGAAAAAACGAAGAGGGAACCGTTAACACAAAAATCGATAACGATCACCCTTTGGCCCGACATTGAAAATTTTAGAATGTCTCTCATATTTACACGCTTCAAAAAAGTAATTAAAACATATTGTCGTGTGCAAGGACGACTATATATCTACAACTGTCACGAACTTGTCACAAGAAATGCGGACAGATCAAAAAGCTTACCCTCTTTAAACTCTGAATCGGTTTTAATTGTGGTATTGTATCATTTGTAGAAAAGGGCTTTAAATCGTTTAAATGTCATTAATGTTAATTTTAACGGCAAGCGTATTAGAGAAGAACTAATTGTTGTATATAAAAAAATAATTGCAGGGTTAATTTTGAATAAAATTTTATATAAAAAAGTAATATATATATATATATATATATATATATATATATATATATTTTGTTATGATTGTTTATTTTGAGTTCAAACTTAGTTTATTGAGCCAATAAAAAAATTATAACTTATCTGTTATCAAAAGTAAAATAATCCTTATATTACCTGTGTTCGATGGATTCAAAAGATTTTCTAGTTGTCTTTTATCGGGAATGAGAAGAAAGGATAATAATACAAATATATTATATTACAAAAATTTACGTTTCTTTATTTTATATGAACGAATAAAACAATTATTAAATTCTGTCGTTATCTTATCAATCAGCATACAAGAAAATAAATCAAATTATTATGATAATAAGATTATAAAGCTACATACATTTATATTACGTGAAAAAACCAATTTTACTTAAAATTTTTTTTACTTGAAAAAAGAAACCACAAAACTTTAAACTTTTGATTAGCCTAACAAAACCTCAGTTCTTAAATTTTAATGCTAATGACCATGATGTCGAAACGATCCTTCACAGATATAAAATTCAATTGTACAAACACTTACAGTTTATTTTCTTCTTGAGTTGTATGTTGGAACATACCCAGAAAAGTCCAGTCTCCTCAAAGATGTGATCTCCCCTCTTTGGCACCTCGGCTCCTTCTTTACGTCTCTGCAAACCTCCTTCAGACTACACAAGAAACACCTGATTCACTTCTCCAAACTCCGCTACTTATTTATGACACCAGGACCTCCTTTTGTCAACTTGATGCCGTAAGAATACTTTCACATATACTTTATAAAATGCCCACGGTAGATACAAGGACCTCTTTTAATCTACTTGTTATCTCCTTTAAACTATTCACTTCTTTTTATTACGCCGGTATCCAAACTCACGAACCACACCTTATCTTGGGACACACGACTGTTTCCTTTCGATGACCAAAATATGACTGACCTCTCCTGTCTCATCATCGACTCCCAAATTCCCATTTAAAAACGACCGTCCAATCAAAAAGCTTAAATTGTGTTTACTATGATATTGGAAAAGCCTAATTTCGGTTTCAGAGAAAACTAAATAGCTTACTTTAAAATTGGTTTTTTTCAATACATCATTTATACATATTTCAAAAGATTAGAATATGGTCATTTAATACTCGACTCTACAAACAATGAAGAGATTAACTTACAGGTAAAATGTCTTCTAATTCTAAACAAAGGTTTTTTGATAATTTTGTTTGCAACGGAAACAGGTCGTTTGCCAAACAAATTTCTATTCTTATCTACACTAAATCTTATCTTAAATTAATATACAATTTGTCTATATTGATATCTTGAAATTTTATTTCGATGGATATTTTTATTTATTTTTCTTTGGTTGGGAAAGAAGAAACATAACAATATATATACATATATATATATATATATATATATATATATATATATATATATATATATATATATATAGATATATATATATATATATATATATATATATATATATATATATATATATATATATATATAGACCATTATATTTATGTATGAACAACATTAAAGAGGGGACAATGGAAAATTTAATGGATGGATATACATATGTTTACTTAATGATTATCTTTTTGTTACTTTATTAGAAAATATAAACAAACAAATATGAAAGAAGTTAATAACAACTAATAAATTTTAATAAGTAAAAACAGAAATATGACTACTGTTATTATTGTTGTAATAATGGGTTTCAAAGCCAAAAAATATATAAAAAACTTTTTTATAAAAAAGGGACAGTTAGTTTTTGAAGATCGCGCCGCGTTTTAAAATGTAACGCACGTATTATAATAAATTATATAATTATTAGTGTAAGATAAATTAGTAATAAAGACTTTAATAAATTTGTAAGTGTTATAAATAGAACCTTTAATAATAAATAAAAACAATAAATTAGAATTAATAAAAACATAAAAAAACTATAAATCCTAAATACTTTTGAAAAGAAACCAAAGAGTTTTTTTTCTGTAAAACAATGCCTATACCTATACCCTCGTGAAATAAAGTTATGGTGCATAAAAGAAAAATCGCGTGTGTTCCTGTTTTTGCTTCGTTTTTCGAATATATTTTTGTAAAAAAAAATAGTTTTACTTTAAAATGTGACGTTTCGATAGGAAATTTAATTTTCAACAACTTTTCTGTACATGTAAATGTATAAAAAGTGCATAGAATTCACCCTTTAACGTTGTAGTTCCTTTCTAAAGTATATAAACAATAGCCTATCACCTCACTTAGATTTTAAAGTTGACCTATTTCTTTTTTTATTGGGAGTACTAGATGATGATACCGTACTTTCCTAGATAAACTGCATTTCCCTCGAATTTGCTTTTATGTTAGTTAAACCTATACATGTTACAACACGTTTCTACACTTGTTTTAAGTCTAGTAGATGTACGTTGCCTCTTGCTTCTTGTTGCATAAAATGCATAACATTTAATATACTCATAATTTCTCGGCTTAGACCTGAGAAAACTGTTTGATTATTTCACGTCATTGTCACTGTTATTCATGAAAACTTTGTCGCAGACTGTACCGACCCAAGTTTACAGGTCGAGTTATTTACTTCTACTAATATATTTCCGGTAATTTTACTGCGCATCAAGTAGCTGTGGTGATGTAATATTACATTACGAAAATCGTTCCTAGATTTGACTAGTAAATATGGACACCAACGACATTGGAGCGATTTGAGGGCATGATCATCTTTCTTGGAGGTGAAGTAAACTGGCCACGGAGATGGCCATCCTGAATAATCCAGAAACCGCGACGGATCTCAAAGCCAACATAACCCATGCCATCGGTAAAATTAAGCCTGATTCATCCAGAGCCATGAAAACTTCGACAATTCGGATGGGCGCCATCTAAGGAAGCCTCTGCGGAGATTCGAACGATGTTATATTCCATACAAAAGAGGATTTCTAGAAGACTTTCAAACGAATAAAACATTTTGATGATAACTCAGACACAATGTGTTTTATTTAAATTTACAGATAGTAAGAGCTTAATTAAAACCATAAACTTATTAACATTTGCCTTTTATTTCATGAATATGACGACGGCAGGTGAGTTTGTTATTGACAGTTAGTCCTAAGAACTTTTAGCTGTCAATTAACTCCAAATCTCCTCCATATAATATAAGAGAATTGGAGTATTAAAAAGTTTGTAAATAGTACAGTTTTCAGTGATATTCAAAAGCTGTATTTCGCTACAGAGTGTCTTAATCGTAGATGATAAAAATATATTTTTTTTTCCTCGTATAATGTTAAATTCGACTTTATTCTGTTACTTGTTCAAAATGTTGCTTTTACCTGTTCAAAAATTATCTTAATTGGGCCATAAATATAAAAGTTAGTCAAGATCAAAATTTGTTAGCATTTAAAAGTGTCTGTTTTTTATAACCTGATTTTTGCATTTTCTTATTTCTTGATAGCCTTCCCACTATTCGTTAAAAAATAATATAAACGAAGATTTAGTGCCAAATTCTTCAGTTTCAAATTAATCTGCGTAATGACTTCTCGTAAATATAAACAGAGTTGTTAATATACAGTAATCCTGTACACTTTCCATCTTTACATACAACTACAACTTACATGCTTCTTATCGATCTGAGACTTGCGACCCAGTTTCTAGACGACATAATTAGACCTAAGCAATTGTCAAACAAAATGCGTCTCGATTCCAAATAACGACCCGCACGCTCTACATTACTTATGATTTTAATAGGAAGATGAAAAATTTTATCTCAATTAATTAATA
Organism: Diabrotica undecimpunctata; assembly: GCF_040954645.1. Taxonomy (NCBI): domain Eukaryota; kingdom Metazoa; phylum Arthropoda; class Insecta; order Coleoptera; family Chrysomelidae; genus Diabrotica; species Diabrotica undecimpunctata. The sequence goes on from NC_092812.1 coordinate 46,691,158, forward strand.
GTAAGTACTTTTAATAACTAAGATGGCCAGCATAAACATAGATATATTGTGTAAAAGCGACATCCGACAGATAAACCCAAAAAAAATTTAACAAAATCTGGTAAAATATATCACAGGAAATAAGGATACACATCATAGATACACAAAATCTCATAACATTTTAAATATATCATTTAGGTTAACACACCGACCGCAGATACAAGCGACGAAGAAATACATGGGTTTATATAAGGAAATACACAATATACTCAGAATGATTCATCTTCTTCTTTTTCTCGTGCCACTCCTAGCGGAGATTGGAAATCATCATGGCCACTGCGACTTTGTTAGCAGCGCGCCTAAAAAGTTCAATCGAACTACACCCGAACCATTCACGTAGATTACGAAGCCACGATATTTTTCTTCTTCCCACACTTCTTTTGCCCTTAATTTTTCCCTGCATGATATTTCTTAAAAGTTCGTACTTTTCACCTCTTACAATGTGCCCCAAGTATTCCATCTTTCTAGTTTTTATCTCATTTAGAATTTCGCATCTTTTGTCTAAAGTTTGGAGTACTTGCGTGTTAGTGACGCGGTCCATCCATGATATTCTGAGAATGGGCCTATAGCACCACATCTCGAAAGCTTCGATGTTTTTTGTGGTCAACTGTTTTAGTGTCCAAGCCTCTACTCCATACAACAGGGTAGAAAAGACATAACACCGCAGCATTCGTATTCGTAACTTTATATTGATATCACGATTGCAAAAGAGTTTACGCATTTTATTAAAGACTGATCTAGCGATTTCTATTCTACATCTAATCTCTTTTGTTTGATCAGTATCGTCTGTGATCCAAGCACCTAGATATTTATAACAGGACACACGCTCAATCGTTGTATTGTCTATTACAAGATTAGCTCTGATGTTCTTTGATTTCGTAATTACCATAAATTTAGTTTTTTTCAAATTAATTTTCAAGCCGTAACTGTTACAGTATATATTGAGACTTTGAACGAGATGTTGTAGTTCTACTAGCGTTCCCTTTAGGAGAACCGTATCGTCAGCATACCTTATATTGTTGATCGTCTCACCATTTATTATCAGACCAAGATCTTCTTCCTCGAGTGCTTGTTCACAAATAGCTTCACTATACAGATTAAATAAAAGTGGCGACAAGATGCATCCCTGCCGGACTCCTCGACGGATTTGAATTTCTTCTGTTAGCCTACCCTCAACCTTCACATTTGCTGTTTGATTCCAATATAGGTTGAATATAATTCGAATATCTCGGCTGTCTATATTTTTCTTTATTAGAATTTGTCTTAGTGGTTCATGTTGTACTTTGTCAAAGGCCTTTTCCAAATCAATAAAGCAGGTGTAAATTTCTTGGTTCATGTCTAAGCATCTCTGTGAGAGAACGTTCATTGCAAACAGAGCCTCCCTTGTACCCAGCCCTTTTCTGAATCCCATCTGAGTGTTACTGATGTCTACGTCTAATTTCCTATAGATCCTATTATGGATTATTTTCAGGAACAGTTTTAGAGCATGACTCATCAAAGCTATCGTACGATATTCGCTGCATTCCCTTGTATTTGCCTTTTTTGGCAGTAGTATAAAGGTCGAACGGAGCCATTCCCTAGGTATTATTCCAGTTCTATATATTGTGTTAAATAGATCTAGGAGTATTTTAATAGATTCATCGTCCATAAGTTTGAGCAGTTCTACGGGAATTTCATCAGGACCGGGGGCCTTACCACTTTTCGCTTGTTTGATTGCATAATCTATTTCTTCTCTGATTATATCAGGCCCTGTATCATCTGTATATTCGTTTGAGATTTCTTGTCTATCTTTGTCATCAAAAAGTTGTGATATGTATTCTGTCCATCGATTCATTTTTTGTTGTAAATCTGTTATGAGTAAACCATCTGTATCTTTGATCTGTCCTGTCTGTGTTGTTCTTCTCCTTCCTGTCATTTCTTTAATCTTTTTGTGTACATTAAAAAAGTCATATTTTCGCTCCAGTTGTTCCAACTCCTGGCATTGCTCACTTAGCCATCTTTCTCTAGCTTCTCTTATTTTCTTTTTTATCAGTTCATCTGTTCTTTGTATCTTATCGGATTATTTGTTTTGTGTACCCTTCTTTCACACATCAACTGTAGTATTTTCTCATTCATCCATTCTTTATGTTTCCTTTCTTTCGGTGTTAAATTTTCTCTCCCTGCCAGCATTACGGCATGTTTAATATTCTCCCATTTTTGGTCTATGTTATCAGTATTTCTATTCAGTTTCTCTATATTTTGTAAATTTTCTTTGATGTTCACTATTGTTTTCTCTTTTATATGTTGTTCACTCAGTCTTCTCACGTCAATTTGTTTCTGTATGTGTTTTTGAATGATCTTTAGTTTTATTCTTAATGTGACTACTACTGGATTGTGATCCGAGCCTATATCTGCTCCTGGGTAGGTTTTAGCTGAGAGTATAGAGTTGCGGAATCTTTGTCTAACAAGGACAAAGTCAATTTGATTTGATTCATACTAGAGAGATAACCATACTCATGGGTGATTTAACGCAAGAATCGGTGAGTGAATACACGAGTCCATTGTAGGAGCCTATGGGCTAGGGGTTCGTAATGAGAAAGGCGACCGTTTGGTAAGGAACTACATCGGTCAAACTAGTAGAATCTTTACCAAACGTATAGCAGGACACAAAAGGGCGTCCGAAACAGCTGTAGTTTTCAGTGTTTTATTTTTAGATAAAATAAACTTCTATCAAGTAAGGGTCGAATCCATCAAATATTACACACTCCCTAAAAAAGACTTTCTATACATGGAGATCGGGTACTGTGTAGACACTTCTCTATGATCCCGGTAGATAACAGACATACTTTACAGAAGCGACCCTCCCACGCGAGCGATGATTTGCTTTCAATTCCTTATTAAGAGAAACCATGTCCCATTCCCTTTATTCTTCCTAGTTACCTATTTGCTATTTCGTAACAAGTTAACATATTTGGAATTAGAGACGTCAGATGACCCGGTAATGACAAATGCATCACTGATGGTGGAATGTTATACGAGTATTACTCTGGTAGTGAGGACCAACAGAAACATCCAAATATTGTGTTGTAGGATTGGTAGATAAAGATAAATCCGTCATCGGTATCGTATCCCTCTCATAGAGAGTGATGATGGTACAGATAGTTAGATAAAAAATGCGAACAAATATCATACAAGTATATGCTCCAACGTCACAGTGAAGCTAAATAAATCGGGGTACCAAGATCTCAAGACTAAAAGATCTCCACAATGGTCAACATGTTCCCATCTTGGAAAATAGTGACTTGGCCGGTTAGAAGTCTACGTCAAGCTAGAAAAGTGCATAATACAGTTAAAGGCATGGAGAAGCTGAATATAGATATCTTATATCAAACATTTTCCATTATATATACATATAATGAAATATCTAATGTACATTTAATAACACCCCTGGACAAAGATCTATGGTAGATTATATTATAATCAACAGAGATATACATCTATCAAAAATAATTCCTCATGAATGGAGATCAAGCATCCTAATACCTCTCTTCAAAAAGGGAGACAAATGGGACCAGGAAAATTACAGAGGAATTAATTTATTAAACACAACACTAAAATTAACAACCAAAGTGATAACAAGTAAAGTGAATGAAATTAGAACACTAGCAGGAAAACAACAAGGTTTTAGGTCGGGAAGATTATGCACCGGCGCTATATTTATAACGAGGCAGGTGCGAGTAAAATCATTAGAATACAATAAACCGGCATATCTATGTTTCGTGGAATTTAAGAAGGCATTTGACCAGGTCAAATTAAAGGACGTTATCCACTTATTGTACGCAAGAGAGATACCTTTAGGAATAATCAAAACGATCCAAAATATCTACCAAAACAACAAAATAAAAGTAAAAGTAGAAGAAGAACTAACCGACTCTATTGAACCTGGCAATGGGATAAGACAGGAAGATTCTATTGATTTACATGATTTACAACGTATGCTGCACCAATTTAATATAACCGCCAGAAAATTTAACATGTTAAGTTCTCCAAAAAAGACAAATGCATGGTTTTTACGGCAAATTTACTACGATGTAAATTGGAGCTGGTAGGTCAGACAATAAAACAAGTGATGGAGTTTAAATATCTAGGCATCACATTATCTAGCTATGGAAAGCTCGAAACTTAAGTGGAAGATCAAGTGAATAGTGCAAACAAAGCCGCAGATTGCCTAAATGAAACAATATGGAGAAATAAAAATATCGGGAAAAAAATGAAAGGCAGAATGTACAAAACAGTCATCAGACCAATAATAACATACGCTGCAGAATCACGACCTGACACAGAGAGGACAAAAAGGATGTTAGAAACAGCAAAGATGTAAACACTTAGCTAGAAGTACAGATATACGACGTAGACGCAATATGGAGAACATCCAGAACTGAGTAAGAAATAGAAGAGTAGAATGGAACGATCATATAAGCCGAATGACAACAAATATGGTAGTAAAAACGGCAATAGACGGTTCCCCAATAGGAAAACGATCAGTAGAAAGACCACGAAAACGATGGAACGAAAACTTATTGGAGGCAGATTAAAAAACAGATAGAGTCATGTCTACATAAAAAAGAAGAAGAAAAAAACACTTTCCAGTCCTTGTTTTTTGTCATTTAATTGTGTTCGTAACAGGTTTTGTTCTTCTGCTTCAATATTTTCTCTGCATTATCCCAAGTCTCCTTACACCTCCCCCTTTTTGTATTTGTGACTTTCCATATTCGATAAACAGGTATTTTGCTGTTTATTCTGTGCAAGTTAATTGTGTATTGATACAATATTCAGGTCTGTCCTAATAATTTCATATCTCACTTTGTCTATTCGTGAAACACGTTTTACTCTTCTCAGATATTTCATTTCAGCCGTTTGTATCCTATTTCTTTCCTCTTGTATTAACATCAATGCTTCACAGCCCTGTGTAGTAGCGGTCTGTATATTTCCTTAACTGCTTACTGCGAAGATGGTAGCTAAATAACATGAAGTAATAACTGAAACACTTCTATCATGTGTCTTTGTATACTTTATTTTAATCTCTATAAATATTTTTTTTAATATTTTTCCCACTTTTACATTAATAAATGGTTTATCTTTGTTTCTTTCTCTTCATACTGTGTCGAGAAAGCTCCAAAATAGTTATGCATTTCCTTTTTCATCATTCCGTATTTTTTTTTGTTTATTTCCTATCGTATCTTGATCTGTGATCGGTTTTTAGGAAAATTATTATGTATTATTTTATAAAACTTTAATTCCCATATGTATTACCAGATATAAAAGTTGGCAAATAGTGGAATATAGCATGGATAAGAGAAAACACCCTTTAGAATATATATCAACGACTTCATCCTAGTTGCACCGTATTCGACTTCCTGTTTCCAACCTCTTTCTTGCAACAATAGGAGCAATTTATTGACAGTCGAATTGAATTACAATTTTTGAAACATTGAAAATCGATCCATCATACTCTCAAGTAGGGGATATAATTCAAATAATCAAATAGAAAGTATCCAGGGCTTCAATGGGTACGTCCCGTATTGATAAATTAGTTGGGAATGATTGGTTAAGTTTTAACGAGTTCGTTTTCGGCTTCGTTCCAATCTAATCACGATTCAATAGATCAATTTCTAAATTTTTGAACAGTGTAATAATAGCGGACTATTTGACGAACAACGACAAAAAAATCAAAAGTATTACAATTTTTAATAAAAATCATACGCAAAAGTATTTAAATGATATAATAATGTATAGAGGGTGTTTAACATTACATTGGAAATTTGAAAAGCCAGAAAATTTTAAATGGAATCATTCATTTTTCGTTATCACGAATGGCAATCTACAACAAAAATATTAATCTAATAATCTAAAAGACCTAAGGATTAATTAATTACAATTGTTGTCAGACTCGAGAATGAACAAAGCGGATGGTTTGCCTACACATGAACATACTACCTACCATTGAACATGAGAGAAACAACTGTTTTCTATATTCAGTTCAGTCAAACATTGGCCTTGTGATTTATTTATCATCATGGCCAATGCAAGACGAATCAGTTGGTATCATCGAAATTCTCGGCATGAGAATTTCCAAACTTCTGCGCAGATTATCAATGTTTTCGCTCATTGTGAGAATGCGAATCATGACAAATCTTGTGTTAAGCGAAAAGATTTCAGTAAATGGCATGCATATTGAAGAAACCACCTCATATAAGTACTTAGGACATGAGATACGCGTAGGAAGAGATAATTAAACGTGCGAACTAAGCCGCCGCATAGGACTCACTTGGGTGGCATTCGGCTATGTTCTTAAATCAGAACTGCCTATGTGTCTTAAAAGAAAAGTCTTTAATCAGTGCGTGTTGCCAGTACTTACATATGGTGCAGAGACATTAACACTAACCAAGAAAGTAAGAAATAAAATTTGTGTTACCCAAAGAGCCATGGAACGATCGATGTTAGGCATTTCTCGTAGAGATCGGATCACGAACAAGGAAAGACGGAGAACAGGAGTGACAGATGCCATAGAAAGAATTATGACCCTTAAGTGGAACTGGGCGGGGCACATAGCTAAAATGTCGGATAACAGATGGACACAGCGAATAATACAGTGGAGTCCGAGACAAGAAGCACATCGAAGTAGAGGTCGTCCACCAACAAGATGGTCTGATGACATAAAACGGATCGACAAAAATTGGATGCAAACAGCACAAAACAAAAATACATGGAAAATACTGAGGGAGACCTATATCCAGCAGTGGATAGATCCGGGTTAAATGATGAAGATGCGTTAATATAAAATATGACTTAGTTTACTGTTTTTTGCACTTTCGACTATCATTTCTTGCATCCATCCATATGCTATTACCCTCAGCAGCGCAATTAAAGTGGTTAGTGTTGCAATAATTACTTTTTCTCTGTTCCAATTACTTTCAAAGCAGATACTTACCCAATATGTTTTTTTTAAACCTTCCTTCTGCTTCTGCTTCTCTACCTCGCGGTTTTCCCTAACAAATTTTTCTAATTTTTCTTTTATTGGAGTTACAACTTCAAATCCAGGACAACATACTGGGATAATCCCAGTACGACATAACTGGTTCATCACTAAAATCAGAATCATAAAATCTCTCAATTTCCAATGGCATCAAGGTCCCACTTCTGCCGATACGATTCTCCCAGTCCGCTATTTGATTTCGCTTAGCGGCATATATCATTGTAAATAAACAATTGGATTATGTTTATTCTCTTTGAAGATTCTAAGACGCAATTCTTAAAGTATTTCTCCTTCGATGATTTTTAGACGCAATTTTTTTAGTAGTAAATAAACATTTTATTGAAATTTTTATAGAGTAAACAAAAAAATGCTACAAACAGAAAAATGTAAATCTTAAATGAAATAATTAAAAAGGTTCTAAAACTGTTTTCTTGTGGCAAGTTGAATATTATGTTTACGTGGAATTAAGCTACAATTGATTGTAATGAAAATTTCATTTTTAACAAATTTTAACACTTCGGAAATCGCTTTCAAAAAAAGATTATTTTAAACATTCTGCGAAAATGTATGACCAGCAAGTTGTTAGTAGTGTATGTTTTTCAACATTGATGGTTAAATTACTTGGCCTCAATATTCTAGGCAATAGCGTGCGTTTGATTAAAACATTTGAGGGTGGTGTTTTTAGGTGGTGTTAATATCAAATTCTGACTGTTTTGTGTGTTTTTTGTATTATTTGTTTGTGTAATGTGTGTTTACGTAGATCATCTGTTTGTATATTGTGGGTTGCAATTTGTATGTATAAATTGTAGATGATATAACTGCGACTTCCTTTAATCCCCTATGGTTGGTATGTTAGTGTTGTTGACTTCTTCTTTTAGTATTGGCAACCAAAGCCTGCCTCATTCTGCTGATGGGTATGCTACACATTGTTCTCCATTAAGTAGGATGAAAGCTGCTTCTTTGACTTTTCTCTTTTTCATGTACATTTTTTTCATGATTATTGATGCATCTTTCCACTGTACTATGTGATTGTATATCTGAGATTTGTCGAAGTCTCTGTTCTTGATTTATGTTTTATGTTCGTTTATTCTGATAGTTAGTAGTCTTGCGGTTTCTCCCACATAGAAATTATTGCATTCACAGGGTATTTTATAGATGCAGTTCATTAATCTTTAGTGTGTGTTATTGGGTTTGGTTTTGGATAGGATAGATCTCAATGTGTTGGTTGTTTTGAACGTTGTTGTGATGTACTTTTTTACAACATACAAATACTACAGAAAAATATACAAACCAACCAGGATTTGATATTCCGAGGGTAAAAACTCTCAAATTTTTTCAACCAAAAGCAGGTTATTGCTTACAAGATCAAGGCCAATTAAGTCAACCATCAATGTTGAAAAACAATATACTAACAACTTTTTGATTATACATTTTCGCATAATTTTTAAAATAATCTTTTTTCGAAGACGATTCCCGAGGTGGAGATCAAAACGTCAAACATTAGTTTAAAATGTAATTCTAATTATAATCAATTGTGGTTTAATCGCATATACAGATTGAACCAATTTAAAACGGAACATACAATTTAATATATGTCTGTTTGAACTGCATTTGAAATAGTGGACCAATATAAAACTTGGACAAAAATAAATACATACCCGGTGATAGACATTGTATAAAATATCGTTCAACTATCTGTCTCCTTTAAAGGAAAGAGGAGTTTGCCTAATAGTCGGAGAGATAGAGCCGAAATTTTGAACTGATCAGTAATATGGCATTTCTCTATTGGAATATATTCATTGTATCTGGGTAAAGACTTTGCCTTACAGGCGGACGTCCCTCGTGGTACAGGGGGTGGCTATACAGGGATGAAGTTGAAATTTTTTTCGGAAAAATTAACGATCGATAATATGGCTGAAAATTTGCCCAGAGTAAGATCTTGGTATAACTAGACGAAATCCCAAAGGGCGGACGCGAGAGTGGATACATAAGGGGTGGCGGACAGGGGTGAAGTTGCAATTTTTTGGGGAAAAATTAACGATAAGTAATATGTCCGCCATTTTCATGGCTTATTATTTAGCCCCTAAAAACTCTAAATCCAAAAGGGCGGACAGCTGGGTTGGTACAGAGAGCCACAAAACGGGGTCAAATGTACCACTTGCCTGCGCATTTTAGGTCTCGGTAACAATTTTCAAACTGATTTTATTATGATATTTTTATACCGATTGATTTGAAAATTTGTATGCTCACTGCTGTTACTATTCTGAGAAGCGTCAAGTAGAGTTTTCCTCAAAATTTTCCAAAAAAATTTCCGTAAATGAAAATTTTCGTAATTTTTTGAGGTAAAATCTAATTTGTAGAATCCTTTCAATTTTCTGTAAGTTATACCATGATTTTTTTCCAAAAATTTTCAAACGATTTTTCCGATAAGAAAAAAAAAATTTAGAAAAACTTCGTCATTTTTCTCACTCTCATTGATGTTATCACATTCATAATCTTCGTCACTTTTACTTTCAATAATATCACATTCATTATCTGCTTCATTTTCAATCACTACTTCTCGAACTGATTCTGGCATCTGAGGTCCACTAAACCATTTGAATTTATATGTTTCATCTTCAAACTCCCAACCATGTTCTTCAACAATCAATTCTGTTGGTACTTTTTTATGAGCATTTGTCCAAATATTTGAAATATAATGAGCTCGCAGTAGATGTTGGTGTAATTCATCTTGACATGGTGGTAAGCTTGAAGCATCGAAATTTTTTAGTTTTTTTTAAGGCTCGTTCACATCATGCAACTTATACTGCCGGTTAAATAGTAAAAATCTGACATCGTTTACTTTTCTTTTTGAAATTGTTCTCGTCAGTCCTGTTCCATATAAGTGACTAAGGTTTCAAAAACTTCATTACAATCGAAGTCAGTCAAATCGAAGTTGAATAAAAGCATCTTGATACTTATTACATTTAGCGCATGCGTCTAGAATTACTGATCTAAATGAACGCGCATCATTATTATTTTAATATTTTAAAATAATAATGATGCAAAATTAATGTCCAAACAGAATTTGTAAAATTATAATTAACTAATGAAAAAAAATTCAATCAACTTGAAAGTTAAAAAAAAATCGGTTGCCTGTAAAGTCGGTTTTACGGGCGACGATTTTACGTGACAACGTCTTTTTCTCGGTAGAATATTTATTGATATGAATATTATTAAATTGCACAATAGGAACAAGGAATTGAATGAAAATAAGAATTGCACAAATTTTAACTATAGAAATATATTTTGTTTACTAAAACATTGTACATGTAAACTTAAACTTAACTAATTTCTATTTGAGTGATTTTGTTGAGGATAGGACGATGATAGGAGAAATATGAAATGAAAGGAAGTGTTTCTGCTGTAATGTGTCTTGAACGCCAAGAACGCTCGAGAAAGACAGAGACACAAGCACGGAAGCACGCACCGATTCAACGCGCCTAATTCTCTAGTGCTGCGCGCGCAGCGGACCGATCATGTTTGAGTGGGAGAGAGACGCAAGGCATTCGCCGGTCCGGCGGGCCTCTCTCTCGTTCGGTGACTCACTGTAACAGACGTGAGCGGGCGTTACACTTTTTCATGAATGACTCCGAGCCACAACCTAATTTAAGACGTTGTCACGTCAAAAAAATATTGAAAATATCTACAAAGTAAATTTCAAAACTTAAAAAATTGATAATTCCACTATTAAATTGATTTTTATTAATAATTATTTATAAAATGTTAAAGGAATTCTACAATTTGAATTTTACCTATTGATAAATAGAAATAATATATTTTGTATTTGATTATTAATGTAATAATAAATCAAATTTTTCTTATATCTGAACAATCATTATTTATGCAATGTAAATTTAAAAACCTTTTTATTGTAATAAAAAATAAGTAAAATTACTATTTGTTATACCAAAAATATTTAATAGTTAACATTATAAATTCGGCCCTATCTCTTGGACTATAAGGAAGCGATAAGTGGATTGACAGCATAATAACTGCTTTTTAAGTCTAGTTTTTCAGTGATTCTAGGCAACCTATTTGGGTGGAGTTTTGACTTGTTCTTGAATGAGTTCCGAATCCAGTAGCCCGCTGAAGTATTGGATTTTTATAATATAATTATTTGACAACCTTTTGTTGGCCAACCACCTAGAGCGGAGTTGAGCCGAAATACATTGATTTCGTATGTTCCGTTTTAAATTCGTTCAATCTGTATGTCGAATTCCACAGAAAATATACACTTTTTTGATGCCAAAAAAATTGATTTTGAAATTTAAAAGCATACACAAGAGGCATCCCTGCCGTACTCATCTTTTAATGTTAAGAGCCTGTGATTCCAAACCGGCAACTAAAACTGATGTTGTTTGATTCCAATACAAATTTGCAATCATGCGAACGCCTCTGCCATCCAAGCGAATGTCTCTTAGAATTTCGATCAATATAGACATCAATATAACATTTGAGACAAGGAAATTCCAAATAGTTATAAAATTCTTCGTCAGCGGTTTGTGACATTACGTTGAGGATTACCAGCTCTGTCACAAAAGCTGTACTATCAATAATTTTATAAACCTTTAGTTTAATAAACCTTTATAATAATAATTTTTGATATTTTCAAAAATAAACGTACTAAAGAAAATTCATTATGTTTTGACATACCTAGTATACGACTGCGCTCGTATTCCATTTTATGTTTTACAAAACGTAATTTAATGTGTAATAAGTTTTTACAATTGATAATAAAAGTTTTCCATATGGCTCCAATTTTCTGAGACATGTTAAATAGGTACGTAATAAAGTTCTAGTTAAAAATATTTATCTGCCTTTTAATTATATAAAAAATCTGTTTAATGTAACAATTTTCTGGCAACCACAGCCCCTGTTAATGTAATCATTTTACAAAATTTACGTCTCTATCATATTCATAAAGCAGATTTGCATTGATTGCATTAGAGTAAAAACGCCAATCAAACTAATATGAAAATGTCATTTCTCAATAGCCAACTTGATTTAATACATACAACAATTGACTAAGTTCGACTTTACGATCCGTGAAGAGGCCAGATGTTACTCGAAATTTTGTTTGGATTAGTTTGTTAGGGCAGTTGCGTAAAATTGACCACTGTCCACTGATGCCCATTTTGATTACAGGCGACAACACGCGCAATTGACCTTCTGGTCCACCGGCCACTTGCTTTGTTTTCCTAACAAACTGAAGAACGTGTGGCAGGCTGTTTTGCTGAATGCATGCATCCGCTGTCGTCTTGACTAAGCACATAGACTTAAATCGCACAACAACAAAAAATACACTAAATAAATATTAAAGGCATTTTCGATTATACAGTGTCAACAAAAAGTAACATAAAATGTTACACTAAAGAAAAATTATACGATCGGAAGAGATTCCACACATAATTATAAAAGAAGAAAAAAGAAATGTCAAAAAAGTTTATGTAAGTGTTGTTTTTTTTGCTCTAAATGTTAATAAAAACTTGTTACATTTAAAGTTCTGTAGAATCTTTGATAATAGAGATATCGAAATAATTTTTTTACGAATATCTTAAAAAAGAATAAATCTATCTTAAAATATTCATAAGATGTAGGTAGCGTTTATTTCTAATAAATTCCACAGGGTGTTGCAAAAAACGATGAAAAAACACAACTTTATTTTTACACCCCGTTTACGGATAAAACGTTAATATTTAAAAAAAAAATATTAATATATTGATTTACTAGAAATAGACCTATAATATGAAAAAACATCATCAAAATCCAATTATTCATTTAATAGCTTCAAACTTATATTACATTTAAGGTGGTGCGTTAATTTTGGGCAGTAGTGTATATATATATATATATATATATATATATATATATATATATATATATATATATATATATATATTTCAAATTATTTTCGACCGTACTGTTTTAAATATTGACAGTGCTGACAGTGAAGTCGAATGAATGAACCAAATTTTAACTTTTAACCAATGTTTGTAAAGGAAATAAAAAAAGTAAAGTTTAATAAACATTGCAAAATTTAATAAGACAAGTGATGAAAAAATCGACTTATTTTATTAAAGCAGTAACGCAGATTAGATTAATATTGTATATCATATTTGTACGAAAAATAGAATAAAAATCAATATTGTTAATTATAAAAATACAAACAATTATAATTAATATAAGGAATGTATTAATATATTGTGTAAAAATTACCTGAAATTTAATTTATAAAATATATAAGTATTATTACATCATTAATATAAAATGAAAAAATATATGTTGATTTTCCGGGATTTTCCGAGATTTATGGGGGGTGAAAATTATGTCATCATTATTAATGCCGCGACAGACTATTCCAACCAAATTAAAAAAAGTATTTACGGTGAATTTCAAATGGACTCAATTTTTCCGAGGTTTCCCATATTTTCCGGCCAGTGAAAACTATGTAGTTATTGATATTTCGACGAGCTACCCCAGAATAAAAAAAGAGGCTTCCAGCTGCAATGGAAGCCGAGATAATGTAAATTTTTCCTACGTGTTGCAATTTGAAGTTTCGATGTCGAAAAAAAAACAGAGCTGAAACAGTTATTCTCTTCACTTTCCTATGTTGATTTTTCGAAAGTACCTTCGTTTCGAAGGGCTGTAAGTTTCGAAAAATTAGATGAATTTTATAGCTATAAGTTTCAATATAAAGTTTAGATTTTCATTCAAAGTTTGTGCAAATTTTACTTCTTAATGTTTATAAACAATGGAGATATGATTTAAAAAAAAATAGTCGCTAACTTCGTCCCTATTGGTCATAGAAGGTTTTTTATTTTTTAAAGTGAGTTTTTTTACCAGCTATCCAATGGTTCTACGTACAAGTCTGTAGCTTGAAAAATATAGAAGTTATTACAATTGTTTATAAGTAAAAAACATACCCCTTTTTCAAACGTTTATTTTATAAATAATTTCGATGAAAACGGAATATGCATTAACTTCTGAGATAGCCTAAGTCTTAAATAATCCTATGAAATTTGCTAAATGTGAAATTTCGCACAAATTTAAAGGACAGTAATTCCTCGATGTTTAAATGTATTAATAACATTTTATTTTGTTAATAAAAAAGTTGATTAAATTTATAAATTAGTGCAAAAAAACTGCTTTTTTGTAAATATCTCCGTAAATTATTTATCAATTTTAATTGAAAAAACGGGAAAATAAAGATATTCTTGATATAAAAAAATGATATAAATATTGTTTTTTTTTAATATAAGGGAAAAAACTTATAGACAAAAAATCAAATTGTGACCATAAATTATTGTTTAAAAAAACGCAAGGTAAAAATAGGAGTATCTTTTCATCTATTCGTCATCTAGTAACCCCCACCTATGGCTTAAAAGCTTCAGATATCTGCGAAAAATTTTGCCGTGAAATCGATGATTTTTGCATAATTAGACTTGGGCTATAACGAGACAAAACAAGTAAATACTATGTAGATCAGAAACAAAACAAAAGTAAAAATCATAAGATTAACAGTCACAAAACTATGTGATTTAAATTAAAAAATATTGTTCTGAAACTATTTTTCTGTGTCATTTCTATACTATATTTAATGGGAATCTGAGGTTGCGATGTCCACTTCGGAAATTGATACATCAAATATAAATATATATTTTCAAATGATATTGAGGTTTAGTCCCATTAAAAATAGTAGAAAGCAGTGGCGGCTTTTGGGGGTAGGCAGGATAGGCCGGGCCTACCCAATAATTTTAAGAGCTTTAAAATTGAAAAACATATATATTCAAAAATGATGTTAATGCATGTAAATAACTTTTAAATGTACTAAATCACTTAATACCTTAGCGTTTTATATTGTCGTGTTTATGCTTGCTGTTTAGGCACCATACGATCGGGCCTACGCCGATCATCGTTGTCACTTGTAACGTAATTATCGAATTGTAATATAAATTTTCTTTTAAATTATGATAAAAAAATATGTAACATATTCTATAATTGTAACATATTTTTAAACAAACAACAACAAAATTTAAAAAAAATCGTAAAATTCGAAAAAAAAAGATTCCCACTTTCACAAAAAAAAATATGTATTACACACACTGGCGGCTACAGAATTTTTTTTGGGGAGGTCATGGACCTTGAGGGTGATTACTTTTCTCTGATGCAAGGTCACTTTTAGTCTTACCACGAATAGAATAAGTGGGTTTTCAAATATTTTTAGGGAGGGTCATGACCCCGTGACCCCTCCCTCTGGATCCGACACTGATTACACATAGCTATATGTAATTTGCTGGTTTGGCCTACCCAAAATTTTACCACACCAGCCGCCACTGGTAGAAAGTAGAATATAA
The DNA here is from genome assembly GCF_040954645.1 of Diabrotica undecimpunctata. NCBI lineage: Eukaryota > Metazoa > Arthropoda > Insecta > Coleoptera > Chrysomelidae > Diabrotica > Diabrotica undecimpunctata. Next base: position 46,706,608 of record NC_092812.1, read on the forward strand.
AAGATACAGAATATTTTAAATTAATTTTTTCTAATTTCGAAGTTAATTACCTATAAAAATTCAGATGGTACAAAGTTATATAGTCTGAGTTAAGGAATCATTTTGTTGTTTTAAATATTAGTCGTAATTTAGTTTATTAAGTACATATTATTATTTTCTATTAAATAATTTTTAAAAGGTAAATTCCACTTGTAATATCAAATAGAGCGAATAATTCAAATTATTTATTATGTTTTCCACACAAATCAAGATCGATAAAGAAAAAAAAAGTTGTAAACATTTCACACGTCTCGACATCTCCCAGCGATTTAATAAATACTCAATGATGGCAATTTTTTGTTCTGCCATTTTTATCCAGCGACCTGCAAACCCAATGGTGCCATCTACAAAGCATTTTGGGAGACATAAAAACCTCTGTTGTGTTTATAAATAAATAGCAAAGGTTAAATTAGGTTAAGTAGGCGTACATTAACGAAAAGTTGGGTAAACATCTTAATTGGCAATTGTCAAAACACGAATTAATAGTAATTAAATCAAGTAGTTTCTATTTTTATTTCATGTAAAATTCAACAGGTGTGTTGACTGAAATATTTCATTAAAGAATTAATTATGGGAACTTACCGTTGTTTCGACAATTAATGATAAATTTTGAGAATTAACAAATAAACTAATATCAAACTTGTTCACTTTTCACTTTCACATGGACGTTGAAACGTCTTAAAAACGTTGCTTTTAAGATGTCTACTTTTTTATTTTTAATATTCTTCAAATCAAACACTCAGTATTTAAAGTTAAAGCAGCGGTTGAAACATTTCGAACTAATCTAATGTAAACATAATGGTATTTTCCATGAAATCCTCTTTACATATTGAGGTTATTCTAGTATTCGATAGAGGGCCATACATGTATTAGAAAATTATATATTTTATAATATATAATAGCGTTATAATAGTAAACGCATGCATGTAGAATATGATGATATTATGATGATAAAGTGGTTTGCATCTCGACCTTAGACAAGGACGGAGTCTCTCTTTGCTTGTCTAACAAGCTTATCAAAATTCTTAGAGTAGGGAATTTTACACGTCAAAATTCCCTACTCTAAGTCAAAATTTATACAACGTAGGCGCGTGCTGTGGGTTGTCTATCGTATAGTCTGATGTATATAGTATTTTTGTATTTTTCTAACTTGTTCTTTATTTAAAAATAAAGTAGACGGTTTAGGTTTAGGTAAATTTAGGCGAATCCTGAATTCGATTTCCGATTTATACGTTCTTTATTTATTTTTGAAATTATTTTGAAGGTTGGCGTCGTCACTGATTGTTGAAAAGGTAAAGTTGTCTTGGGACTATATTTGATTTAACCGTTTAACCCTTAACTTGACGGTGTGTACTCCAGGATAAGTTATTTATTGAAATGTACTTCCAAATGTACCATTCGGATAACCAATAAATTAATTTGAATGTCATACTCAGAGTTTTGCCACAATCAGAGAGTGTTTTGTGTAGACGTGCTCAAAATGACTTCCAAAGAAAGTGCAAATTTGTCACATTCGGTAAGTAAATTAATTTTTTATCTGTTATTAGTTATTGTATGGATTGGTAAACTATATATTATAGTTAATTGGGTCTTCAGAAAATAATTGTATAAAATAATATTCATCAAAAAATCGGTTGCCTGTAAAGTCTGTTTTACGGGCGAAGATTTTACGTGACAACGCCTTTTTATATATTATTTTATATATTATATATTATTATATTATTATTTTATATATTATTTATATTTTATATATTATATTTTTATATATTATTTTATATATTATTTATTTTATATTATATTATTGATCTTATTATTTTCTACAAAATTTATTTGAAAATTTTTTCGATATATCAATTAGTTGCGGAGATATCGATCATTGAAGTTATTGTTTGCTACCAGTATTTTATATATTTATTTTTTTCAGTTATAAAAAATTACTATTTCCAATTGTGTCTACCAAGTATGGTCACATGTATTTGCCTACATATTAAATAATAATAAGTACAGATAATGTTATGTGACGTTCACTTCTGATTATATATATTTTAATATTTTTAATTTTAAAGAATCAATTTGAAAATCAAAACACTTATTCAGATCGAAGGTTCAAATTTTTGCTAAATAAATTTGAAATTAATTAAAATTTGTAAATGTAAATGGTAAAGTTGAAAATTAAAACATTTACTAAAATTGGAATTTGAAATTCTTGCTAAACACAGTTAAATTCTAACTCCGCGCGTGGTGATTGGTCGGTTTAGTTCGTTTGTTTGGTCGCCCTGTTTTGACAGGTTAGAAGTTATAATTTGTTATTTTAAATGTTTGACTAGCAATACGCGCTGTTTCTTCTCAATCGACTGAATTACGATTGATTGCAGAGTGATTTAAACTAATAATTTACTTAACACTATCAACATTTGTCAATAGTATGACATAACCTATAAACTCAGTTTCTCAACTTTTGTGTCAATCTAACAATTAATCAATCAATCATAGTTTACGATAATGAAATATTAGTGTACAATTATTTACCTTTATTGTTGTAGTTGTTGTAAATGACGAATCTAAGCACTCCACATTTTCACTACAGACACAGCTGACGATACTTTCAACGATTTTCAACTTTAGCGATTCAACGCGCCTAATTCTCTAGTGCCGCGCGCAGCGGACCGATCATGTTTGAGTGGGAGAGAGACACAACCTAATTTAAGACGTTGTCACGTCAAAAGGACCACAATTCATTGGAAAAGAAAATAGGCAAAGAGGAAGCAGATCCCCACAACAAAAAATAGAAATAACAGATAGGGAAATAAAAACGGCCATAAAAGCAATCAAAAATAAGAAAGCACCAAATAAATATTTCAGAACGCCATAAATGGAGATACTGAAAGAAGTTGATATAAAAATCAAACTTCAACAGCAAATATATGAAAACTTTGATAAATTAGATACTAACACTTACGAGATAAACGAACAATGGGAAACACTAAAAAACTGCCTCCTCGCTCCATGCAAAGAGATATTAAAAGAACCGACACGAAAGAAAGACAATTGGATGACCGACGAGATACTCGGCATGATGGAACAACGAAGACAAGCCAAGAACAAAGACAGTCACAATTATAATATCATTAACAACGAAATCAGAAAAAAGATAAGAGAGACAAAACAAACTTACTATAAGGAAAAATGTAAAGAGATAGAGGATCTTCAGAACAAATACGACCCATTCAACTACATAAGAGTAGTTTGTAGAAATTACAAAGGAAGAAATATTGTATACACTAAAGAACACCAGAAACGGAAAAAGCCCGGGGCTAGATCAACTGCCTATTGATATCCTTAAAATAATAGAAAATGAGTGATGTCCTCTTAAAGCTTTTTAATAAAATTTATCAATCGGGTGACATACCCAACGAATGGTTGACCTCAACATTCATTTGTCTCCCAAAAAAGAAAAATGCTAGAGAATGCACTTACCACCGTACCATAAGCCTGATGTCTCACACACAATTGTTTTTAAAGATCATTCATAAACGCATTTACAAAACACTTGATATGGATATTAAAGAAACTCAATTTGGATTCCGTAATGGTGTAGGTACCCGTGAAGCTCTATTTGCATTCAACGTACTAATCCAGAGATGCTAGGATGTGAACCAAGATATGTACGTCTTTTTCATAGACTACAACAAAGCTTTTGACAAAGTCCGCCATAAAGAGCTAATGGACATCCTCAAAGCAAAACAACTACAACACAATGACCTTCGAATTATAACAAATCTATATTATAAACAGCAGGCACACGTACGCATTAATGAACACACGTCAGAAGAGTTCGAAGTTAAAAGAAGAGTGCGACAGGGGTGTGTATTGTCACCACTACTATTCAATGCATACTCTGAAGAAATTATGAAAAGAGCTCTTGAGGGAGAAACAGCAGGAATCAAGGTCAATGGAACACCAATTAACAACATTAGATATGCGGACGATACTATCATAATAACAGATAACCTCCAAGACCTCCAAAAAACTAATGAACAAGATAGTTGAGTATGGAGAAGAATATGGATTATCAATACACACCAAGTAAAAAAAATTATGAGGATATCAAAAACCCAAAATAATGGTGAAAGCCTGACAATTAACGGTAGTGCTTTAGAACAAGTTGAAAACTACCACTATCTTGGCACAATAATTAATCACACAAACGATTACTCCAAAGAAATCAAAGTTCGAATAGAGAAAGCACGTACAAACTTCAATAAAATGAGAAAGGTACTTTGTGCAAGAGAACTAAAATTGGACTTGAGAGTTAGGCTGGCAAGGTGTTATATTTTTTCGACTCTGCTTTATGGGATAGAAGCATGGACACTTAACGCGTCGACTGCTAAAAAGTTGGAAGCATTTGAAATGTGGGTGTATAGAAGAATCCTGAAGATATCATGGACCGAGCATGTAACAAACAACGAAGTCATGAGAAGAATCAACAAAAGAATGGAAGTATTGGAAACCATCAAGACACGAAAGCTGCAATACCTGGGGCATGTTATGCGTAATGAGAGATACAACCTACTTCAATTGATTATACAAGGGAAAATCCAGGGCAAGAGAAGTGTAGGAAGAAGAAGAATCTCATGGTTGCGTAACTTGAGGGAATGGTACGGATGCACATCAATTGAACTATTCAGAGCAGCAGCATCTAAGATCAGAATAGCCATGATGATTGCCAACCTCCGTCGCGGAGATGGCACGTGAAGAAGAAGATAAATGGAGAACAGCTCCCAAAAGAATTTACGGAGGCATATATGACATCTATATTTAGAAGATCTATATTGAAAGATATATCAAGAGGTGACAAGCCGCCTAAATTAACAATAAATTGTTCTTTTTTCTCAGACCCTTTAGATTCAAAAAATATTTTATGTAAAAATGCTCGGCTACTCACTCCGGATTTTTCTTGTTTTTATTAAAAAATAATTTATTTATTGTATCGTTGGTACAGATTGTAAATTTATTGAGACTAAAAACATTTAATATACTTCGCAAAAATCTGGAAATTAAATTCTTAAGATCCAATTTAATTATTCACTGATATCATTAAAAGATAATGTATTTATTCAAATAATTTTTAAATTTTTTTGTACTTAAAACTTAACATTTTTCTATTCTGCGCTCAAAGAGCACAGTCGTGTCCCCGTTCTCGAAGTTTTCCTGATATGGACTGTGTACTCCTTAACCTTTGAAAGGAATCTGGAAAAAAATTCGATAAATGTAACTTGGGTAAAAAATTACGAAGTGGCCTGTCACAGTGTAGTAACTTAAATAAAGTATTAAATTCAAAGTTTGTCGCCGCTTACGGCAGAGAGAGTTAAAATGAGGTCGTTTACAGCTCGGGATATAGTGAAAGATAAAAGAAAATTGGGATTTAGGATATCTTTTGTCTTCGATTTTTATCATTTTACGGTTTTCTGGACATATAAACCCAGTTTTTAATAGAATGTGACGGATATCCAGCCTATAAAGTCCTATTAGATTATTATTATTATATATATATATATATATATATATATATATATATATATATATATATATATATATATATATATATGGGAGAATTGCCAATATTGCAATATTGTACCACTTAACATATTTCGAATTTTAATTTGAATAATATAAGTACGTCATATTTAACTGAACGATGTATTAGGATAATTAATAAACATTTACACACACGTGATAATTTTTGTAACTTAAAATCATTGATTTTGTTTTTTAATAAAGCGTGTTTTCCTGGTAGATTGCAAGTGGTACAATTTAGGAAACTAGTTGCCTTTATTGTACCATGGTTTTCCTTAATTGTACCCGTAGTAACCTATATAGAGGGATCAATGCTTAGTAAAATAAATTTTACTGGGAATACCGTTAATCATGTTTTGTTTAATACAGTTTATTTTCCAATATCAGCAATTATTCAGTTTGAACGTACATAATATTTTTATTTACATTCAAAGCAAGAAAAATTTTGGATTCCAGGTTGGACTCCCGCACAAAGTTCGTTACTCCATGAACGGCATTTGGTGCATCAGATCATGTCTTCTTTTCACATTTATTTTTTGCCAAGATTTTCTTGGCAGTTTCTTTGTTCCTTTTAAGACTTTGTTCTTTAGATTTACCTTCTAGTTTTATTTTTGGAACACTTACAAGTTTCTTGGACGATTTGGGTTCAACCTTCCCCAATTTCATTTTTGTTTATTTTATTTGTTCCTGCGCTAAGTGTAGCTGTTTAGCTAATTCGAATTCAATTTTATAGGGACTTCCCGTCAAAACGATTGCCTTTTGTGCTGTTCCCTTCTAGTGGGTGTAGTAGTTGTAGCTAAACTCTCTTTAGGACTAGGTAGTTCAGGCCAGATTATTTCATACTCTACTTTAGCTAAGTGGTTCCTTGTTTGTGTCATTAGACTTCATTTTCACCATCTTCCTGACTTTCACTGCCTTCATGGTTATTTAAATTTTCAGTCGCTCAAAAGTCATGATCTTTAAAGACCATGCGATCAACAGACCATAATCCACTAGTTCGGAAACCGTTGACTGCAATTTCAATGCTTTCTGATTTCCCATAAGCTTCAGAAATCAAACCAGCTACGTGAAGTTTTGTAAGACATAATTCGAGGTTAGAGCAAAGCCACTTTTCAACTGATTAAGTGTAGTAGCCTTTGAAAGTCTTAAAAAATTATCTATCCAATCGCTGCACGCGTCGTATGCCCAGGAAAGTGAGCATTACACCGTGCTCTCTAGTACGTAAAATTGCTTTAAGATTCTTGGAGTGCGTTGTATGCCCATCCCCTACCAAAAGAACTTTTTTCTACTGTTTGGTTTACAGAATCAATAAAATGCTGGAGCCATTTTACAAAGAGATTACTATTCATGTAGCCTGATTCTAATATCTCAACCACACAACCCTGGTGGAGCACAACCCTCAAATCATCGTTCATTCGCATACGCTTAAATATAAGCATAGGTGGAACGTAAATTCCTGAAGCACTCACACAGCAAACAACTATCGTGTTGACTCCACGTTTTCCACTGGATACTGACCCAACTTGCCTTTTACCATTTTTTGCGAGAACCGTTTGGCATTTGTTCTGTACAGTGCTGACACCCGTTTGGTTAACGTTAAATGTGCGAGTTGCATCAATATTATTCTCATCACCAATTTTTTCCAGAAGGTCGAAAAATACTAACATTCCTTTTACTGAATCCTTTTGCGCGCATCATGGACGTTGCTTGAGGTTCTCTCAGGGAGATCATGTTCTTATGACAAGCTTTGAAAGAATAAAACCACTTCTTTCCTGCCATTTGGGTTTCTTCATTAAAATGATATGGTATTTGATTTTTCTTGACGATTTGAAATGCAAGCCGACAAACACCATTGATCGTGAGGCCAAACATCAACGTCTCCAGTATTCCTTTACCTTGTCGTTAGTCCGCTTAAGTTGATGGAGCAAGGTAGGCTTAGGGACTCCATACTGCCTGCAGCATTCATTTAATCCCATGTCTCCATTACGAAATGTTTGAAGAGCCCAGCTCATGTCGTCCATATTCCAAGTCCCATATTTTCCTTTGGGAATCTAAAACACACAAGAACAGTACATGTTATTTACTTATTTATTATTTTATTTTTGAAAATAAGTAGGTCTTAAATACCCAATGGTATCCAAACTTGTACCGGTACAATATAGGTAACTCTGCGTGGGAACTCATAACTCTACAATATGGGAAACTTGCACTTCATGTAAATAAACAACGATTACCTACCTAAAATAGTCCGGCAAGGGGAAAAAACTCATTTTTATACATCTAAATACATTTCTTGTATTTATGAATCAAATTGTTTTGCACATACCTTTACAGATGCTGTAACCTTAGCATAAAATTCGAAAATTTTGGTCTCAATCCTTCATTTTCTATTACTTTTTATAATTTTGATAAATGCATTAATGTTCATCAAAGCTTTGGAAAAAATTGGGATATCATCTATAATAATTGCCCGTATAGACTGAAAGATTATATTTTCTTATACTGCTACTTAAAATCCTTTGAAAAATTGCCAGAGCCGTCTTCAAATCAAATAGGAGGCAAGTTTATTGAAAATGGCTCTTTTTTGTTACAAATGCCGTTTTTTTACTTATCTTGTATTCTCATAGATATTAACCAGAATGATAAATTTATGTAAAAATCTATCTAAAATATATCTAAAGTAAAAAAGTGTTTACAATTTTACTTTTATTTCTAAACCAGCAACTTATTTGGGATGGAAACGTACATCTTTTCCTTCTTTTTCACAAATTTTACAAGATTTCCTTTCTTCTATTTTTTTTTTCTTTTTTTTTTTAAATACAATTTTTCTTTTTGCCCTGGTGTCTTTGTTCTTATGAAGTGTTCTAGACTTCTTATTTCATGGAAGAGCTCTTCAGTTTCTTCTAAAGTATCTCTATCAATTCTGCCAGCTATACAATTTCGAATCAGTTTCAAACAGTTATCGAATCGATAATAATTTTTGTATCTAACAACTTGTTTATTTGTAGCAGAAGTCTCTTTTTCTTAAGAGCATATTCTAATAAAGAACCATTTATGTATTTGAACTCAATGTCATACCTCACTAGAGTCCATCCTTTGTTTGCATACGTGTTACAAAACGTTTTTTCCTCTTCCTAATCAGCATTTATTGTATATTTTATAAGTATTGAACTGTACCAATTGATACATGATCCTTCTAACTATAATCTTAGAATTTCGATTTTATCGGTGTATTGATCGATTTTTAATCTAGTACATTCACTTTCAAATATTTGTCAAATGTTTCCATCTATTGTAAATGTTCACATTTTTACCTGTGAATTTTTTTATTACGATTTTTTCTGATGTTTGTTTTTAACTTCAGGTTTCAGATTTGTCTTTCTCATTTGATATATGTAGTTACCCTCTCTAAAATTTGTTATAAAACGTCCATTGGAACCCCAGTTGTGAATATTTGTGATTCTTCAGTGTGAGCACTTTGCTGTTCCAATAAAAAAATTCTTGTAGTGTATATTTCCATCTTCATCCATATAAACGTTTAAATCTTCTAACGTGATCCACACTTTTATTGTAGTACTCCTTTTTGTTAGAAATCGTTTTAATTTTTGAAAAGCTGCTGTGGCCTGTATTTTTTCATGATTGGAAATATTTTGCATATCAATTGTCATTATAAAGCCAAAGTTACGGTGATGCTATTTGTTTTATTATCACTCGCCAATGCCTTCACGATAAATTCAAATCTGAGTTTTGCAAAAATGTTGTTTTATAATAATGTTTGTTTCTTAAATCAGCAAAGTTTTATTAATAAAACCCAATTGCGTTTCTCTGCAAAAAGAACAACTTTATTATTAGTTGTACAATATTCAATTAAAATTACATTACCTGCGAGAAGAAACAACATTTAAGGCTTTTACCTAATATTAAAAAGACGTCTCTTATGGCAGTAATAACAATTAATATTGACAAGACAACAGTCACTGTCAAAAGCTAGATATATATATATATATATATATATATATATATATATATATATATATATATATATATATATATATATATATATATATATATATATATATATATATATATATATTACAGGATCCAACTTGTAAATATAATACATTTTGGAGACCGCTATCGCCGTATTCCCGTTCTCCTCCGCCAATCTTCCCGGTCCAAGGCATGCTTTTCCTCCAAACCTCTCGATTACATCGCTCTTCTAATTCCTTCATCCATGAGCTTCGAGGTCTACCTCTTTTTCTTCGTCCAGGAGGCTTCCATCTGTGAACTTTTGGGGGCCAACGTTCGTCAGGCATTCTCAATAGGTGTCCAAACCATTTTAAACCTCTTCTTTCTATTCTGTCAATGACCGTTTCTGTAGCATTCATGTTATTTCTTATAGATTCGTTGGTCTTCCTTTCCAGCTTTGATGTTCTAGCACTTCTTCTCAAATAATCCATTTCAACTGCCAACAATCTTCTCTTCAAGTCTGCATTAATTGTCCATACTTCAGATCCATAACAAAGAACTGATTCAACCATGGTTTGCCCTATTCTTTTTTGTTTCTTTTGGAAATGTGATCCCACCATAAAGAGTTCAAACATCCTACAATTTTACGTCTCTGATTAATTCGGTGTTTAATTTCGGTTTCTCCCAAGCCGTTCTTATCAATAAGTGCACCTAAATATTTAAATTTTTCCACGTGTTTGATTTTCACCTCCTCGTCTATCAACACTTCAATCCTAGCGTCTGAATTGATAACTAAATATTCTGTTTTCTTCATGCTGACTTGTAACCCCCATTTTACATATTTTCTGTATAGACGCTTTATCATAAATTCTAGATTATAAGAATTTTGAGCTAGGACGACTTGGTCATCCGCAAAGTTCAGGGAGTACATTCAGGGGAGTTCGTCAGGGTTCAGGGAGTACGTCATTTTCTATGGGGATTCCCATTCCCTGGCAGGGGTTTTTCCAATTTTGGAGGGCTGCCTTAATATATAAATTAAACAGTAAGGGTGACATACTGCATCCTTGCCTTAGTCCTTTAGTTACTTTTATTGTCTCTGATAGTCTATTTCCGATGTTTAGATAAGTAGTATAGTATATTTCTGTGATTATTCCTAAAAGGTATGGACTAATGCCGAGTTGTAAAGCTTGCCACAATTTAAGTCTTGGAACTGTATCATACGCCTTATGTAGGTCGATGAAGGCTAGATGTACTTCGGTACCAACCCCCATTCTTTTGTTGGGGTCATTGTTAGAGTATAAATAAGTTATCAGGGCAAGATCTAACAGGCGTAAAAAAAGTTAAATAAGACTTTATGAATATGGATGGTGGCGTAACAAACTATCAAAACCTAAATTACATAAATTAAAGAAAAGCAACAAGAGTGTTCTGTTTTTATTTACATGTATATATATATATATATATATATATATATATATATATATATATAATATATATATATATATATATATATATATATTTATATATATTTATTTCTGTCTATACATCTACAACTTTCAGTCTTCAAGACATTTGAATTATATTGATAAAGACGTGTAAGTTTAAATTGGATTTATATACTCGTAACTTTATCCCCGTATTTCATAGGAATCTTGGAATATTACAGAAACAATTCACAGTGTCAATAGGTTGTAAATAACAATAAGCTTACAACGGCATTATGCCCGTCGGTTTATTGTTATGATATTAACAATAACTCTCAGATTCTAGTAAAGCCAACATAATGGATTTGACGATATTCTCGAATTTGCAGCATCACTATATATAGCCCTTATTAACATATTCCAAGAGAGAAATTTAGGATATAGCTTATAAAATAAAAATTCGCATATGTGTGAATATATATACACTGTGTTCATTTGAAAAGGACCAACCCTCGGTATTACAGAAATATGATATACTAGAAAGACATGCCGAGACAGATCGACTTTTAAATTTAGTTTGCTCTTATTTCGGATAAAAGCAAATGCGATGACGTCACAATAACGCCGTCATATTGTTATCCATATGTTTTTGAAATAAAAGCCTATATTTTTCTGTCAACATTAAATAGACAATGAGATTCTACGAACGGCAATATTGCCCTAAAGTTAGTAAGTTTGGATATACAAGTGTTTTTGATTAAAAGTCGAATAATTGGTTTCAGTAAGACAGCTTCAAGAAATGTTTATGTGCATATATTCTTTATACAAAAACATAATTTTTGTTGTTCATTTATTTTTTTTTATAGTTTTGTAAATTAGCAATAAAACGATTACCAAAAATTAGTGTTTTTATTTGACGTCGTATATCTATACAAAAAAAGCAGAATTAACATTTTTTTAAGACCTAGTATAAACATACATCAATAAGTATTACAAAAAAAGAATTTTAATTTGTATGTACCAAAGGTTAGAAAAAAATTACACAACTTTTGGTCCTGACAGACAACCGTCGTGTACTCATCTAATTCTAAAAGCGGTCATGCATTGGAGTGTTAAAAAAGAAAAATTCGGACTAAACAGTGACCTGACTAGTATCGTGGTCTATTGCAGAGTGAACATCATTCGCCCAACCCAGTATAAAGAAAGCATAAACGGAAATATTCCTGTTTATTTGAAGCGCAAAATATCCTAAAGAGGCATCACGATCAAAAGAAATACCAAAGAAATACCCATCTGTGTTACCCGTGTTATTGCTTGTCAAATTTAACGTGATACTTGGCCGATTTGAAAATAGGCTCCACCCACGATGCGCATGCGACCACAACACAATTCGTCCTTACTATTTCTTGGCCCTTCGAAGTGCAAGGTACTTGTATAGTCTGCGACAAAGTTTTTTTATTTTACTTATGTTTAAAGTTACTGTGTGTTGAAGAAATATCGTATTACAATAGATTTGACTTTTTACATAATTATTGTTAAGTATTTTAAATTATAAACATGGATTTTCATTCAAAATTAGAAGACAAACTCTTGTCTGGACAAACGAGGGAGGTAATAGCAAATGTAATTATTTTTATGCAGAGAGAAGCGATGCAAAATCCGCATGTTAAAGATTTTAAAAAAGTTCAAGAGCGTGCTTCCTTAGCAACGGGCGTAAGTATAGCCACTATAAAAGGGATCTCTCGTGAAATGAAAAATATAGAAGAAGGTGCTTCTACATAATTTTCGACGCCTAACAAAAGAATGAGATCTGCCCCAAAATCCAACTTGGGCGATTTTGACAAAGGTTTACTTCGGCGTATAATAATAAATTATGTCACGGAAAAACGAGTTCCTACATTGCGACATATTACAAAAAAAAATAATGAAGACAATATTTATACAGAGTCGCATGAAACTTTGAGAAAAGTGATGAGAGATATGGGATTTCGATGGAAGAAAGCGAAGAATAATAGGAGAATCCTAATGGAAAAACCCGATATACAAGTGCCCCGGAGGAAGTTTCTCAGAAATATTAAACAATATAGGGAAGAAAATCGGCCCATAATTTACATGGATAAAACTTATATTCATTCCTCTTGCACAAACCCGGAAATAAAACTTATGAAATAGATCAAATTATGAACAATGCAGGTCACTCTGTCTTAAGACTACCTCCCTACCACCCGGACTTAAATCCAATTGAGTTAGTGTGGGCTGCTCTAAAACAATATGTGGCAAATAAAAATGTAGATTTTAAACTTAAAAATGTTGAAACATATTGTGATGAGTTTTTCTGCAAATTTTCCCAAGATGAGTGGAAAAAATATTGCGAGCCTGCTATTTCTTATGAGCGTTATTAAATGGAAAAGGAACCAGCTCTAGTCTTAATTGCAGACGATTTAATAATACGTTTGCAGAAAGATAGTGACACTGATAGTGTGGATTCTCTAGAAAATAGTAGTTCGGAGACAGAAGACGAACTTTAACTCGTGTCTTTTGTGGTGAGTTATAAATTAAATTATCTCAAGTGTCTTTTGTAGTCAAGTAATTTGTATCTAAAAGTAGTATTAGACATCAGACTAATCAGTGAGTTTGAGCGCCAGCGGCACCGAAACACCTTTCTGAAGGACGCGTAAACTGAGCATTGAGGTCACGTACCGACAGACGTAGGCGGATGGACAGGCCTTTTGGGCACCCAGTCGCCGAGGAGAACAAAATTCATTTTGCCAATTCGACGACTGAGTGACCGAACACACACAGTTTGGACAGCGAGACATCGACCCAGGTCGATGGGCGATGGCCCACTTCCTGGAGAACACATTTAGGGAACATGAGTCGTAAGTAGTCATTCAGTTTTTAGTCATCCAAAGGGAGAAAAGCTTTTCTAGCTACCCCTAAAATTAGGTGGCTTAACCACATACGGAAGATGTTCTATTAAACAGGGTCTCCAAAGTAAAAAATAGTACAGTCTCCTCTGCGAGGGGGAGGGATGGAAGGATAGCTTGTGGGTCAGATAGGTACCACTCGAAGGGAGTGTGACCGGTTTAATCTTCAGACATGTGGGTCCCACTATTCCATTGGAACACGTATCTCTGTAGGAGCTGGGTTGTACGCTTGTGTGTGTGTGTGTGTGTGTGTTTTTATTTAAAATAAAAATTATTCTTAGGCTATTTTCTTGTGGCATAATAATGTAATTTACTATTTTTATTGGGAATAAGCCACAATTTTAGTTTAAAATAAGTTTAAAATAAAAAATAAAATATTACGACAACTCTAGTATAAAAATTAAGAAATAAATGTTTCGTCGGTATATTCCAGGTATAAGATTAACTACTGTTCTTTTATTCTTATACCGTTTACTGTAACGCAAATGTAAAGCTTTCATCTCTGCCAATATTCATTGCTCTTATTAAATTACAGAACGAGACATTTATAGAAGTGTTCGAAAAAACTGCCGCTTTAACATGACTGAATGGTCAATATTAATGAGTCAAATAAAATATAATTATTAGAAGAATTTTTTTACCAAGTAACAAAAAAATATTTTGTATTTTGAGAAAAAGTTCCGAAGGAAAAATTGGAACGTCAAAATAACATAAAATATAGACATATCATAGAAGTTCCATTAATAAATAAGGCCACTCTCTGTAAACTTGTAGTATGGAGTGTACCAACGAGGCGAAGAGACCGAGCGCATTATGTATCTCTTTTCCTCCGAATGCGTTCTCACTTAATTTTCTACGCAAGTGGACAAATTTGTCAAGTATCACCTTAAATTTGACAAGCTGTACCCTGTGTACCCAACTTAAAATGTTTATATTATCAAAACAGTGACGCAAAAAAAGATTGAAAATTATTTCGGTGTTTTAACATATACGAAAGGAAATAGAAATGCTACAATCTTATCAAATTAATATTACAAGACTGGAAGGATAAAAACATTAAGTTTTACATGACAAAATTTACTTATTACGCGACTACAAAATGCCGTCTTTAGAGTTCCAAAACAGTTTTGATGAGTGGGAATGATTTCTGTAAATTTAAACGCGTTAAAAAAATAATAGCATCTTTTTAGTTCAATGTTAAATTTAAAGTTTTCCACGCAAAGAAGGAGTGGCTATATAATCTCACTTCTTATCTAAGTCTCTAATCTTTGGCTGGAATTCAATTAACTAGGAGGAATCAAAGTCACGCTGTTTTAATAAGGTCTAAGGAATCACCACTTTTTCTATCGTGATAAACTTCGAACATTCTTCATTGAGTTATAAATTCCACTTTCACAATTTAAACAGCAATGGAGGAGATGAGATACACAAGGGATGAGAAGTTTAATTAGTTCTGCAAATTTTGTTAATTTGTCAATAAAATCATAAAATCTCTTAACTTTAAAACGTTACCAAATTTCATATCGCAATTTGAAAATATTAAAATATTGTACAGTAATTTTTGAACAAAATAACCCTTTTTATTTATATATACACCGTATTGCTTGAAGGTTTCTACAAATATCAACTTATATACAAATACAAATTTAATTTACATCATCAAAAACTATTTTTTGTAAAGTACTCTGTCTTCTTTATTCCAGTTTTTTTTTTTATTTATTTACGCTGTAACCACAAGTGTTATTAGCGACCTAAAAAATATAATACAGGTAAAGTTAAAAAAAATTACAATAATTGATTGATACAGTCCTGAGTCTTTAAGATAATTTATTGTGTTTTTAATGTTCATGTTTTTTCCTAAGGCTTCCTTTATATTATTTGGGATAGTGTGCTTCTTTCTTGCTGCTTCATATGTTTTGCACTGAGTTAGTATATGCTTCACGGAGAGTGGTACTTGACAATTTTCACACACTGGAGGCACAAAACGCATAAAGAGGTGTTTATGTGTAAAGTTACTGTGTTCTAGTCGCAAACGTTTAATTCTCACTTGGTCGTGTCTATTTGCTGTGGGTTGGAGCGACTCACTAATTATTGTCTGATTTCCTTGAGTTGATTTTGTGATGCACTCCACTTATTTTGCCACGCACTTAACACTTTATATTTTATTTCTGACTGGAAGTCATCTGAAGAAACTTCTTTAATAAGAATGGAGTCCTATGTGAAGGATGCTAAGCGGGCTAGTTCATCTGCTTCTTCATTTCCTTGTATACCTGAATGTGATGGAACAAACATGAAGTCAACAGTGATCTTATTATTATTTAGAATCTCTATTTCTGATTGGATATGTGAGGCAATTGGATTATTGGTATATAAACGTTTCATAGTGTGAAGTGAGCTTAGTGAATCGGTTATTATGAGCGACGGGGACTGTTTAGCAGTAGCGCACCTAGAATTTGCCTCTGGGGGGGTTTTGGTTAGTCACCAAATTTTTTTTTATGATGCTACCTCCATTTTGAGTCCTTAAAATGTCTGAGTAACAGTGTCGGAATAGGGTCATGAGAGGGGCCCCCCAAACCCCCCCATCCCGTAATAGTGTAATAGTGTATTTTGATCTGCTATCCAGTTTTTGCTGGAAACAGTTTTCATAAAATTTAATCCTGCTTGGCATGATTTTTTAAGTTCTTCTGTATGTTTTTTCCAGAGCTTTTGGTCGAAAACCATACCTAAAAATCTAATATTATTTGTGAAACTGAGGGTTTGATTATATAGCTTCAGATGTGGATTTAGAGTGTTATGTTTTCGTGTGAATAAAATACATTTAGTTTTTGTCGGTGAAAATTGTAATCCGATAGTCCTAGACCATGATTTTAACTGATTGTTGTAAATGTTTTTGAATAGATGTAGAGTTTTTTCCTTTGGCAAGTAAAACTAAGTCATCAGTGTATAATCTTTCTTTAAAAATCGGTGAGCATTGTTGAAGTATGTCGTTTATGGCTATTAGAAAAAGGGTTGAGCTTATATCTGATCCTTGTGGTACTAAGTTCCGTTGAACTTTTTTATCTGAGTTAACGTTGTCTGATCGAACTATGAAGCTGCGAGATTGAAGAAAATTTGAAATAAATTTTAACATATTGCCTCTGATATTTCAATTATACAATTTTTATATGATATTGAATCGCCAGACAGTATCATAAGCTTTATTAATATCAAAAAAGACTGCGATACAATCTTGCTTATTTGCAAATGCTTCATATATTCCTGACTCTAAGTCTATTAGGTTATCTATAATGGATCGATTTTGCCTCAATCTGCTTTGTTGTGGAATAAGGAGTTTTTGTTGTTCTAAATACCATCTCAGCCTTTTATTTACCATTTTCTCTAACACTTTACATATAATATTGGTTAAAGATATTGGTCGATATGACTCAGGTGATGTGCGGGATTTCTCAGGTTTAAGGAGTGATAGTATAATTGCTTCGGACCAAGTTGATGGGAGAACCTGGTTACTCCAGATAAAATTATAAAGGTCTAGTAAAAAATGTTTCCCATTATCTGGTAGATGTAGTAGAAATGCTAAGGGGATACCGTCTGGTCCCGGGCTTGAATCTTTGGAAGAGTTGTCTAGTAAAAAATTTTTCCCATTGTCTGGTAGATGTAGTAGAAATACTAACGGGATACCGTCTGGTCCCGGGCTTGAATCTTTGGAAGAGTTTAAGGCTTCAGCAAGTTCTATGAAGGAAAAAGGAACGTTAAGGTTATGGATTTCATGTCCGTCGAATCCCAATATGTTTTTTTCTACGTTATTTTTATGTATTTTAAAATTATCAGTGTAATTTTTATCATTGGAATTTAGTTCATATTGGTCTGCTAACATATCTACGATTTCTTTTTTATCACTAATTATTTTGTTATTTTTTGCTATATTTTATATTTTTAATACTCTGTGGTAAAACCAGAAATTAAAAGCCGCGATTCAAATTATATTTTTTTAGTGTCCAAATCTCAGCTTCATATAATAATATTGAAAATATATAATACAGAATGGTACGTAGTCTGATTTCCAAATTAAGATTTCTGCAAGTTAGAAATGACTTCATTCGTATAAATGCTGATCTGACAATCTTTATTTTCCTGTTTATTTCTGTTTTCTATTTTTCTATCACGTTATCAATAATTTTCAATATGTGGTGTATATTTTGAGATCTTTTTGTAATTAGCATATATTTCGTTTTTTAGCGTTTATAGTAATTCTTATCTCAGCACTATCCATACTAGCTTTCGATTAGAGGTTGTAGATCTTCTATACTCGTTGTTATAATCATCGTGTCATGTGCATATCGTAAATTGTTAATTAATTTCCCATTAACGGTAACTCCCGCTTTGATATTATTGAGCGTATTTTTCAAAAATTTCTTCAGCATATAAGTTAATCAAAAGTGTCGGTAAAACGCATCCCTGTCTAACTCGTCTACAGATCTTCATTTCTTCTGACTGTTGCCCAACAATTTGAACTATCGCAATTTGGTTTCAATATATTGTTTGGATTATCTTCATGATTTTACTGTCAATGTGCTTATTCATAAGTATTGGTAATTTTTTTAAAATTCTTACTCTATCGAAAGCTTTTTCGTAGTGAACAAAACGCAAGTGTAGGTCAACGTAGATCAGTATGTTGATGGCAAATAGTCCTTCTCGAGTACCCATTCCATTTCGGAAGCCGAACTGCATCTTATTAATGTCCTCCTCTGACTTTTAATAGATTCTCTTACTTTTGGTATCGTACACTATGTTAAAATAATCTGCCAATACTTCCAAGTTATCCTTTTCCACTAGTTTTAACAGTTACTGGTATTTCGTCTAATCCTTTTCTTTAGAGTTTTTGATAGCAAATTTAATTTCATCTATCGTGATATTCTGGCTCTCTGAAGGATTTAATCCTTGTATCTATTGCATTTTACCTCTACATCTTGGAAAATTTCTCTAACGTACTCCTCCCATCTTCTTAACTTCTTGGGTTAATCAATTAGTAGTACTCTTTTCTTGTCTATAATGTGTCCTAATGCTGTCGTTTTCGACCCATTCTGGCCAACCTACCGGAATGCCAACGTTATTGGGACCTAATATGGCGCCGAAAGAAGAAGATACCTACTTCGTGATTTTATTTTTAATTGTTATTAAGAATACGATTTTATTTTATAGAAAATGTTTTATTTCAGGTAAGTTTCCGTTTCTACTTATATTACCAAATGTAAAAATAAATATGTTATTTTATTTTAAGAGTTTATTATTATGAAAAGTTAAAAGAATGTATGTATGTAAAAAATGGTAAGATTAGCAGTAAAAGTTTATTGTTGTGAGTTAGAAATCCCTTGTTTTATTTGTTATTACCGCAAATGCGATTAAAACAATACCAAAGTTATTTTACCGACTTTCTGATACTTTTCTCAACATAAATGTTACTGTTAGATAAAAATGGTCACTTACGTGTTACGAAATGTTTAGGTAGATACTAGAGGCGCGGGGGGGGGGTACTTGAGCGCCCCTTATCATATCCAGATTTTTTAATCGATTAGCACTTAAAAGGAGTCCTTCGTTTCCATAGACTGGTCATACAGAAATTTCGTCGTAGCTGGTCTTAAAGTAATTTCTCTGTGATTCTTGTGATTTCTTTTTATTATACATTTTAATTACAGTCAATCAACTTTCAAATAAAAACAAGATACCCAATGTAATTTTTATAATTTTTCATATGATCTATTTGATATATTTTTAAAATTTTTGAGTATTTAAGAGTTAATATAGTGTTTGGTCTTTCTGATCAATTGGCTGATTTTAATTGATGTATTAGGATGCTTAAGAACAAACATCCTTTATAAATCTCGGAAATTTTGTGCGATTCCGATTAGAAAAAGAAAAGTTGAAGGATGGGGTTGGGCGGCTGTTCGTGCTTGGTAATAAATTAGGTGTTGTAATGTGACAAAAAGGGAAAAATGTTAATGGCAACGGTGGACAGGTACGGTGGTCCAAGTTCAAGTTATACTCCACGTGGTGTTGAGTGCTGCATCGAGCGCAGCTTGGGCCGGGCAGGGTTTTCGGGATTTCAGGGGCGCAGGTCCTTAGAAGTCCGAGACTGTGAGACGACAGACAAATTTTCGTGCACATGTTAGCACGACGCGGAGTTGTACGTTATAGACTCCTATTCCCGATTGAGTATCACGCGCAACCCGCCAGGTGAGTGTACGTTCTACGTGTGTGTATATGTGTGTACTATATCGTATTGTAGGTCAGTGACCGTTTATACCAAACAATATTTACATTACAAAAACTACACTCGTCACCCACATTCTGTTTTAATTTTCCAAAAAATCGTCCTATAATAAGTATTTCTTTATTTATTTATTTAATGAAGAAATTAAATACGCTTAAAGATACTATTTCATACGATAAAATACAATTATTATAAAATTAAAATTCAAAATACATTATTACACAGTACAGTACAAACTATAATATTTTAGGTTTGTTTCCTACATTTCTTAATTATTTATTTTTATTTGCTTTTACTCTCTACAGCCCTTTTACTGTCTTCTTTTTTATATTTTTCAGCCTTCTGTATATTTTTTACAGAATCCATATACAAATCTCTTTTTTTCTTGTTTTTTTCGGTAATAGTTTTTGTTACAAGACTAATTTCATTTACATCCAATTCTGTCTATGTACTAAACATTCTACTAAATTTCTTTCTATGTACTAAAGACCCTAAAATCGGTGACTATATAGTTTGTTATTTTCACATCGTCGTATACTATTTTTATTTCTTCGGTTGTTTTTCTTCTTCATTCCATTTCTGCATTAGATCCTCAATAAGTTGACTTTAATTAAAGGAGAGCATTTTTCAATCCCATCTTCCCAACAGGTATATTTAAACTTTCCTCAATACTGTGGTTTCACATTCCATTCTATCATTCAACTGGACCTCCCTAGGGGGTCTTACGCTCGCTTAGGTCATTACTTCTCTTCAAGATTTCTTAGGCCTATCTTGTTTTCTGGTGTTTGGTGATATCCATTCTATAAATCTTTTCGAGAAATTTGAATTAATCTTCATTTGAACGTGCCCCTACCATCGAGTTCTATAGTTGCGAGTTTTCTTTCTCTCTCCAACTGATCTTGCAAAAGTGTCAATTTCGACTGCCTCCAGTTGTTTTTTGTTATTTTCGGTTGTTCTTAAAGTTTCTGCCGCATATAATAGACCACTTTTAGTTTTGTAGATATTGGTATATATTTTTTTTGTTATTTCGGCTTCATAGTATATTCTTCAGTTTATTCTGGCTTTAATTACTTTACTTTTTATTTCTTGATCACTTTTCTACATTGTAGCAAAAACTACTACATGGTATGTACACTGGTTACAAAGAATAAATATATCATTTTTAATGTTCTTTTTATTAGTTCGGTTCTTATTGGTGGTAATTCGTATTTGGATTGTTTAGTGTTTATTTTCAGTCAACATTTTCGGTACTATCCTTGTTCCGTTCTGAAACTATTTTCTTGCGGAATTTCTGTATTATCATATTATATATTTAATGGCAATAGACCACAATTTGGAATGAAAGTGCGATATATTTGAATTTTCGATTTTCGCATCAGAAATTTCTTTTCCGAGATAAAAATCGAATCAAGTATAATATATCATGGTATCTACATTTCTAGGAATCAGGGGAATCATGAGAATTAATCCGCATGACATTTTGGCGACTTGGCGTCTTCTACAATATTTCTCCATTCTTTCCTCTTTTTGCTTTTGGTTTTTCAATCTCTAACTTCCATTTTCTCTAAGGTCCACAATTATCTGGTTTTTCCATCTCGCCTTAGGTCTTCCTCGCGGTCTGCCTGATACTATTCTCCATTTTGTGATTTTCCTGATGACTGCTTCTGAATTTCTCCTTTCTAGATGTCCCTCCATCTAAGTATCTGTGCCTTGATAAATCTGACGCTGTCTTCTCCTTTCAAAAGTTCTGTTACTTCGTAGTTCATTAGTTGTCTAAATTCATTATTACCCAAGTTTAGTGGGCCTACTCTTCTCCAAATAATTTTTTTCTCTAAGATCCTCAATTTTTCTTCATCTTTTTGTGTCAGGCACATTACTTCGGCACCGTATGTGATAACTGGTCTAGTTGCTGCTCTGTAAATTTAATATTCTGAGATTTCTTTTTATCTTTAAGGAAGTTGTTGTATTTCCAGTAAGTTCTATTTCCTGCCAGAATTCTTTCATTGATTAGTATGCTTCTTTCATTTGTTCCATTAATGGAGACTCTAAGGTATTAAAAGTGTTCTACCTTTTCAAACTCATATTCCTCAATATTTAACCTTGTCACATTAAATGTACGTTTTCTAGAGCATATTATGTATTATTTTGACTTATTGTCAAACCGCTTTTGGATCATCCTTGCACATCTTCGCAAATTCTTCCTTCAAACTGTTTAGGTTTCTACTAATAAGTGCTATGTCGTCTTCGTACGCCACAAGTTGCGATGTCGATGTTATAATTGTACCTTTCATTTCAGTAGCTCTTATTGTTCCTTCTATAGCTACGCTAAATAGTGTCGTTGATAGAGAGTCGCTCTGTCGTACTCCAGTTGCTATTTCTATATTTTTGGAGATGCCGTCATCTGTTATTATTGCTGCCGTAGATCCCTCCATTGTCATTTTCGTCGTCTCGTCTTCTGTTATGTCGAGTCTTATTAGGCTTTCAATGTTTGCTTGAAATCTATGAAAAGGATGTGTAAGTCGATATCAAGTTCGTAACACTTCTCAATTTACTGTGTGATTATGTTTATTGCGTATACTGTTGACCTTTCCTCTCTAAATCCTTTCTGGTATTCTTCTATTTTAGTTTTAATGCATTTTGAGAGTCTTTGTCTGATTAATGATGTCAATATTTTATAGCAGCTGTTTAAAAATGTTATTCCTCTATAGTTGTTAAATTATGTGGTGTCCCCTTTCTTTAAAATAGGAAATCTCCACCCTGTTTTCCATTCTTTGGGCATTCTTTCTTCTTCCCAAATCCTTATTATTAGGTCGTATATTTTTCGTTGTAGTTTTTTGCCGTCTTGCTTTATTAGCTCATTTGGGATTTCATCCGGACCTGCTGCTTTCTTTTGCTTTCTTTTGCTATTTGTGAGTGCTTTCTCTAGCCTTAAATATCTCTTTGTAATGTTTTTTCTATATTTTGACATCCACCTTAATTGTTGGTTTTTTTCTTGTTTTTGGATTTTATATATTTATATAGCTTAACATTATTCTTGCTATTTATTTCCAACTCTTCTATAAGTTCATCCATCCATTTTTTTTTCTATTTGTACAGCATTTGTCTGAGTCTTTCTTTCTTATCCTATACTCTTCCAAGTCTTCTGCTTTACCTGTCTTCAGCCATTTTTTTCGTGCTAGGTTTATTTCCTAGATTGCTGTTTGTCTTTGTCGTACCATTCTATTTTCCTATTTAGTTCTTCATATCCTATTTTTTTTCTGCTGCTATTGAAATAAGACCGTTTATTTATTTCCACGTTTCTTCTATATTATTAGAGTGTGAGACTTTTAAATTTGCCTCCAAATCTTTAGAATAATCTTTCTGGATAATATCTGACTCTAGTTTGCCTACATTCTATTTTTTCATTTTTGTTTATTGCTTTGTGTCTTTAATTATTTTCATTTCCATATTTATTCCATATTTATTATTTATTCTATTACCAGACAGTGGTCAGAATCTGCATTTATACCCCGATATGACCTGACGTCTTGAATGGTTTTTCTCCACTTTTTTTAAATGAAAATATGATCTATTTGATTACCATCAATTGATCCTGGTATTAGCCATGTTACCTCATGCACTTTTTTGTGTTTGAAGTGTGTTCTCATTATAAATGTGTCTGTTGCTGCGACTAGGTTACCAAGCATTCTCCCGTTAGTGTTCGTAATTGTTTGGAGAGTTTACTTTCTAGCTACGTCTATATTTGTATCTGCCTTTCCTCTCATTGCGTTGAAATCACCTAGTGAAATTAATATTTCATTCTTGGGTATATTTTCGTATATCTCTTTCAGTTTCTCGTATAACTCGTTTTTGTCTTCTTCTTTAGCATTCTCAGCCGGAGCATATGAAATAATATGTTAAATTAGATTGTTTGTTCTTTATTCTGACATAAGATATTCTTCCACATATAGTTTTAAAATCCATCACCTTTTCCCTTAGTTCACTGCTAATTAGGAAAACTGTACCATTATGACCTTGTTTGTTATCTCCGGAATAAAACATTGTATTGTGTATTTCTTTTTTTACTATTGCCCCTTGATCTTTTCATCGAATTTTTTGTAGCGCTAAGATTTGGATCTTGTACTTTTCCATCTCCTTCACCAGCTCTTCCATTTTACCGGCGCTTAATAGAGTCTTAATATTCCATGTTCCTATTCGTATCTTGTTAGTTTTTCTTTTATTTTGGTTTTTTTTTGTTTTTTTTCTTGTCCTCTTTACTACCTTTTCCTTATTCATAGCTCTGAAGTTGGTCGAGAAAGTACCTTTCTCCATTTATTCACAGTGTATTGTATCTGGTATCCTTATTGTCTTGCTTTTTTCATGTGTTCAGAGTTGTTTTCTTTAAGCGATTACTTGCTTTAGAAAATCTTCGCATTTATACAGATATTTTTGTTCCTTTAAGATATTTGGACACTTTCAGTATATCTGTTTTCTTATTTTTACTCTACATTTCCATCCATACAAGTCTATTTTTCATTTTTTTGGCCGTCTTGCTTTCCTATTCTTTTTATAGCAGTTATTTCTTGTTCCGGATCTATCTTAATTCTTGGTTTTTGCATTAATGTTTGGGTTTTTGCTTTTAAGGTCTCTATAAGCTTCTTTTTGCTCTTCCTGTATTCCGTGTATTACTAGGTTCTTTCTTCTAATATTTTTTTCTAGCAGTTCTATTCTTTCCATTTGGATTTTAGTTGTTTCTTTCATTATCTAGTTTTTCATCTTCAGTTGTTCATTAACTGTAGATACTTTTCTTAGGTCTGACTGTATATTATCCAACTTTTCTTTGACTCTAAACCATCTACTAAAAGACGAATACTCTAAATAATATATTTAATTACCCTATTTATGCCTGTAGCGATTTAAACAAAAAAAAAACTGCCATTTTAACCCTTATTCATTAATAACTATTATATGCCTCCGAACTGTGACGGGCATTGTTATATTTATAATATATTAGGTATAGCACCCATTTGTAGCATGGCTGGGCCAGTGTCCCGATAAAAAAATTATTTCCCTGGAGTAAAGCTGTTAAACATAAGGTCTTTATGTGGCTGTATATAAATATTGTTAAGAATTTAAATATTAGGATATTATGTTTTAAAATCTTCAAAATTACTACGTTCTTCTATTTCCTTATATTTACAATATAAAATTGATATATTTATATTGATTTAAATAACTTTTTGTTTTGATTGATTTGAGATTTGAACAAATGATTTTTAGCTTTTACAGCTAAGGTAAGTCGGTACTTATTTATTAGTAAAAATTTAATTACAATAAGAATTGTCGAATAAAATAATAAAAGTATGAAATTAAAATTAAAATTGGCCATACATAACTATCTTATAGATTATTTTGTCAAATTTACACCCTTCAATACTTAATACTTTATCGTGAACTAACTTTTGAAACTTCAATTTTAAACTGTCAATTTTAAGTGGCATCTTTTATCATCTTTTTAAGCCGCCGTATTGTTTTTTTCATTCTTTTCCACGCCGCAATTGTGTTTATCTAGTGCTTCATGTGTTTATCTACTGGGTTTTTACAAAGCTCTCTCTCTTTCTCTCTATCGTTTCCAGCGTAATGCCTTCTGTTCGCCCCAAAGTTGTTGATTTTCTTGTATATTATTGACTCCTCTTTGCATAACCTCTCATTTCTTACACTCATTCGAATCGATCTTCCAGCATTTCTATATTTTTCTTTTCGATTTCACTTTTAGTGGCTCCTATACGTTACTATATTCGTAAGAATTGTCTTTTATATTCTCTGTTTGCTCTCGTTCTCGTTCTAATGTTTTGGTACCAACGTTTTCTGCTGAAGTTGCAGAAGTATCCTCAAAAAGCAGTAATTTAAGACATTATAATATAGTAATAACTAGACTTCGGCAAATATGCAAATAAAAATGTAGAAAATATGCGCATAAATATGCACGTGTTTACCCGAAAATATGCAAATATTTTACAAAATATGCATACAAATAAATAAAAAAATCGTAAAATAGTAACAATTTTATTTAAAAAAAAAAGTGTACATAACTAAATATTTCCTACTATTCATTAAGATTTACATTTATTTTAAGTAACTACATCATTTTTAAGTATGAATAAACTTATTTAGAATTATGGTAACAATAAATGACCAAATGGTGTTCAAAATTTTCTAACAAAAACTTGTGGCTTCTGTCTGAGTACATATATTTATATATGGAAAAACTTCGTTCAACATCAACTGATGTAACGGGAGCATTTTTCAAACTAACCAAAACATTTGGTTCTAAATTAATTGTTTCCGAAATATTTCCAGCTAGAACACTGACTACTTCAGAAAGAATATGGTAACCTTTATTTTTTTCCATAGTAGCTTCAAATTATTTTAAAATATCTTTTCCAATATTACCTCTAACGTTCCGACAACATGACGCAAATTCTTTTATTAATGCTGTACTTTCGAACAATGACAGTTTTGGTGATTCTAACTGAGTAATTGTTTTTTGAACAAAACTAAAATTTGATTTTATAAATGAAAGTTCTTGTTGAAGCAAGTTACTCTGAAAAGTTTGTTTAGAATCCAAAAGAGATTGGGAACTTTCATCTATTAACGTATCAACTATGTTCTTTATTTTAACAAAATGATCTGCATAAAAATTAGCTGCTTCTAACCATGTTCCCCATCGCGTTAAAATAGGTTGTGGTGGAAGAGGAATGTTAGGTAGCATTTCTTTATAAAGTTGAATTCTTATAGGAGATTTAAGAAATACTTTTTTGACACTGGATATCATGGTATTTACAAGAGGAAACTTTTTTCGTACTTCCTCTGCAACTCTGTTTAATCCATGCGCTACACAAGTAACATGTATTAAATCTGGGAAAAATATTTTTAAATTTTGTCTTGCTTTCACCATATAAGGAGCAGCATCCGATAAAATAAGCAGTAATTTATTAGAAGGAATAGTTGTCGGAAGAAAAAAAGTTGCTAATGTTTCTTGTATAAAACGCGAAATTGTTAAAGCATTTGTTTTCTCAAGTTGCTGGCATGAAATAAGATGAGATTTTGGTAAGGTATCTTCTTTAAGAACACCAATCAATAAATGAGCAATATACTTTCCTGAGGAATCAGTGGTTTCGTCTACAGATATGTAAAAATAATTATCTGCAATTTCTTCCTTAATATTAATTAACACCGACGAGTATAGCCCGTTCACATTATTTCTTCTTAGAGACCGATCACCTGGAACATTAAGTTTGCAATATTTTTTTAGAAACGAACTAAAATTTACATTTGCTAATTTTGAAAGCGGTATGTTTGCAGACACTAATGCGCGACACAAGTCTTCATTAAAAGTTTCTTGCTCATCTAATTTTTTTGAAGTAGATTGGAAACATTTAGCCATTGAAGTTTGATGTTTTCCTCCTATTTTTCCTTTTTTTGCAATGTGTGAAGCAGTTCTCACATGTTGGTCTATCTGAAATTTCTTCTCACATGCTATCTATAAATAAAAATAAAAACCTTTATTTTAACCCAACCTTTAAAATATAAAAATATACAAGGTGTTTTTGGTTAATCAAATAACTGGTTTGGAAAAAAAACACTCGCTAAGTGTTTTAAATGCAGTATTAATCCACAAATTAGTTTTTGTTACTAACCATTAGTACATCATATAACTTATTTTAAAATTCAACAAAAGTTTTTTTTTTGTAATTCAATTACAATAAAAATAATTGTGTTTTAGAATAGCTGACTTCATAAAAAAAAGTAAAGGTGAAAAATTTTTCTAAATACACACCATTGTATTGTACCATGGACAATTTTTTCTCACTAAAGGAAGCTATTTTTCATTTAAAAACAACCTACGAGTACTAAATTTCAAGTAAATACGTTTATTGGTTTTAAAGTTATTGTTGTTATTAACTAAAAGAATTTAATTTTTTTTAATTTTAACACCCTGTATCTCGAAAAGTAAATAAGTTTGACCCCTCATTAACTATACCGTTTTGTTCAATTTTTCGAGAAGTATCTACAGTCAAACGTTGTAAGTGTCATTTGGAAACACCCTGTATGTATGAAATATTAGATATTTAATAGAAAATATTAGATACTTACAATTTTGCCACAGACTGAACAGTAGATTTTTCCCATATCCATAGACAGCTCTTTATAAGGTTTAATCCAAGTTGAAGCACTGGTTGTTTTAGGCATTATAAAATCACAATCTTCCTTTTTGTTACGCACAACAAGTGTTTACGCTTTGAATATCAAAACAAAAATGATTTACAAATCTGAGCATCAAATTAGAAATGTTTAGGTACCTAATTCAATAAACTGGGAGATTTTGGAAAATCCCTAAATTAGGAACAAAACTATTAGCCGTTTACCTGCTTTTAAGATACAATAAATTGTAGATAGATTTGGGGATTAGATCATAAAATGCAAATGAGCGAACCCTTAGCGATTATCCAATAACTGAATGCCTCAGTGACCGAGACTTTCTAAGAATGTTGAGGGCTACTTAAATTGATCTTCTTTGAAATTGTAAATGTTTTGTACCTGTAGAGATTACGTACTTAGATCATTTCTTGATTAAAATGACTACAAAATTTTATACAAGAATTGAAATAAATTGGTATGTTTAAAAATTTTCAAATACAGTATAAAAATCTGAACTTTTATGCACTTTATGCAAACTTTTATACAAATATGCCAAAATATGAAATATTTGCATAAAATATGCACAATATGCAAAATATGCAATATGCATATTTGCCGAAGTCTAGTAATGACTCAAGTGTCATCTTTGGAAACAGGTAGGTATTCTGCTCTTTTTTAAAGATTTATGTTTAAATCTTATTTTTCTTTTTAGTTAGATACCTCGTAGTACAGTATTGTCCAAAATAAACAGTACGAAAACTGAAACATAGATGTCTCTTTGTGCGCGCTGTCATATTCAAATTAACTAGTATAGATCTGTCAAGTAATCCTTAAACAATTAATTATTAAGGCCTAATTGTTAAAAATTGTCCAATTTGTTGAACAAATGTCTGTTTAATTCTACCATATGTATTTTTTTAAACAATAAAATAATTACAAGTTCAGTACTGTTTATTTTGGGCTATACTGTACTAATTTTATTTGCGTTGGGTATATCAATTTTCAAAACATTCTTCTAATTATTATATTTGTAAATTGTGTAATTATACCTTTCTCTATGCAATTTTTTTCCTACAATTAATTATTTTTGTGTATTAATAAATACATTAAAAACACATAACATATTACCATATTTTTTATATGGTAAATATTAGTAAGAAAATTAATTTTATACCTAGTACCTATATTATGTCTTACACAAGTTTTGTGTAAATCAGCATAAAAGTAAGAAACAATATCATGTTTCCTTGTTATAGCTCCTATTTATATACATAATAATATATTTGTAAGTAGAAAAAGGTATAATATATCACTCTGGTCAATATGTGAAAAAATTATCGATTTCGCGTAAAAATCTTATACCGGTTTTTGAAGGTTCTAAAAGGTATATGAGATATAGCTGATGACAAATCATAAAAAGTGAAAAAACAATTTTTGCCTATAAAACGTTTCCTATACATTTTAGAAAAAATGGTTAAAACAAAAGGAGTAGATCTTAAACGGTTCTTTAGTTTTCAAGTTTCTAAATTAAAATACATAATTAATTAACCTAGATAATTCCAGAAAACCCTTTTTGGTAGTAATTTATAAAAATATTTATAACTTTGTTTTTGAAATAATGAAATTTAATATAACTAAATACTTGAAATTATGGCAATTAATGAGTTATTGAAGTTATTCAATTTAATTATCCCGGAAAGGGATTATTTTAACAGCTGTATTAACAGTGACTAGAGTCATTGTTTGGGCAAATTTGGGCCACAATTTAATTAATTAAATTAACTAAAGGTATTTAGCAGATCGCAATCGATTTTTTGAGGCTTCAATTTTAAGATATATTAAAAAATTTTTCCACATTTTGTCAAAATTGTTAGAAAAAAAAAACCGTTTGAAAAAGAGCTGACTTTTTAGCTTATAAACATTTATAATATTTAATAACTTTTAAATATTTTTTGTCACGTCTTTGTAAGTATGCTCACTAAAAAGACGGGAAGAAACACAGTCTTTAAAAAAGAACTGTACTAGCTCAAACCGTGACTCTAGAGATATTTAGCAGATCGCAATAGATTCTTTGAGCTTTTAATTTTAAAATATATTAAGACAATTTCAATATTTTATCAAAATTGTTATTAAAAAAAACGTTTGAAAAAGAGCTGACTATTTAGCTTATAAATATTTATACTAACTTTATTATTTTTTATATAACGCGCTTGTAACTAAGCTCACTGAAAAGATGGTTAAAAAAATCTTTAAAAAAGTAACTTTCTATAACCAATAGGAACCAAGTTAGCATTTTTTTTTCCATTGTTTATTAACATTAAGAGGTACAAATTGAACAAATTATAAGTGAAGATCTAAATTTTATGATCCAATTTATAGATGCCATATACAGAAAAGGTGTAAAAAGTTATTACTCGCTAAAGTGACCATACTCGTAAAATACCGTTACATAAATGTAGAGGGGAGAACTTTCCGAGCCTAATTTTTTTTAAAATGGAACTTCAAATTGAAGCGCGCTGGAAAAATTTGCAGTATCTCGCCTTGTATGACATGCATTATATCCTTTTTTTTAAACTGGGGTAGCACGAGAAAATAATAAGAACTGGCTTACTCTTACCTCCTGGAAAAGTAGGAAAATCCCGGAAAAATTCAATAATTTTTTCCATAAAAATCTTAGTAAATTATATGATTTCTGTAAATACATAATAATAACTAGAAATTAATACTTCACATGTGTTTATTTAATATCCATTAATCAATTCAATTTAAATATTTCTTATAAAATAATAGTAAAATTCAACTTTCTATGGAAAAATTTAATTAATTGATTTTTCCGGTATTTTCCAATTATTTGTCCGGGAGGTGAAAATAACACAGTTCTTATTATTTTATCGAGAGCTACCGTAATTTAAAAAAAAAACAAACTTTTGCGTTCCATAGAAACCGAGATATTGCAAATTTTTGAAGTCGCTCCAAGATATTAAAGATGTAAAAAATATATGCAGAAAAAAGCTCGTGGAAGGAATTAGGGGAGCCGTTTTTTGGGAGACCAGTGGGGCAGTATAAGCTTAATACAAAAATAGTGTTTTGTTATACAGATTGAACGAATTTAAAACGGAACATACGAAATCAATGTATTTCGGCTCAACTCCGCTCTAGGTGGTTGGCCAACAAAAGGTTGTCAAATAATTATATTATAAAAATCCAATAATTCAGCGGGCTGCTGGATTCGGAACTCATTCAAGAACAAGTCAAAACTCCACCCAAATAGGTTGCCTAAAATCACTGAAAAAACTAGACTAAACAAGCAGTTATTATGCTGTCAAACCACTTCGCTTCCTTATAGTCCAAGAGATAGAGCCGAAATTTTGAACTGATCAGTAATATGACATTTCTCTATTGGAATATATTCATTGTAACTGGGTTAAGACTTTGCCTTACAGGCGGACGCCCCTCGTGGTACAGGGGGTGGCTATACAGGGATAAAGTTGTCATTTTTTTTGGGAAAAATTAACGATCGATAATATGGCTGAAAATTTGCCCAGAGTAAGATCTTGGTATAACTAAACGAAATCCCAAAGGGCGGACGCGAGAGTAGATACATAAGGTGTGGCGGACAGGGGTGAAATGGCATTTTCATGGCTCATTATTTAGCCCCTAAAAACTTTAAATCCAAAAGGGCGGACAGCTGGGTTGGTACAGAGAGCCACAAAACGGGGTCAAATGTACCACTTACCTGCGCATTTTAGGTCCATTACGTATTGTAAATGTCCATTACGTATCCGCATCCAAAATTATGGACATTATATGGACATGGACTAAATTTCTGGTATTTCTCCTCCCACTCTTCTCTATTTTCGTTACTAATAGTTCGTCTTGTATTTCTTTTTATTTCTAAGTATCAACTTGTTTTTGTGTGCTTATACATTACAGGTATAATTGTTTGTCTGACTGATGAGCTCTTTTATACCTTCGCCTTACCAGTTTTTATATGTTCGTCCTATATGTTTTCTTCCGGTTCATCTTCTAAAAAAAAAGTAATAAACAAATAAAAAAATCTTTTCAGCTAACACCGATTCTGTTCGACAATTCTGACTTAATTAAAATTATACCATCCTTCAGATAAATCCAAATCCTCACACACAGCTATAAATAATGTCATTTATTAAACTGGCCACTAAAACAGGAAATGGGAAGCCTGTTTCCGAATTTTGTCGCTTGAAGGCGAGCTAAATAGTCCAATATACAGAGTCACTGTTGCCAATTAACCGTTTTGCAAAGCCTGGTTTCTAGAGCTATTACATAAAGCGCCGCTGGCAGGATTTCTATTGTTTGAGGAAATATTATTAATAAATTTATCAATGCCTACCATTGTCGTAAACGGGGAGTCATAAGTAATGGGACAAATTGTAATTGTACGTTTAAAAGGAAACGATGTTAATATTTTACTAGGTTTTGGGTATAAGATCGCTCATTTTAAAACTACAGGGTGTAAAATCTGAAATAATTGGGAACTTGGAATCTTGCCTTTGTCTCCATTTGAAAATAACTGCAGATTTTAATACCAGATACTTTAGTTTTCTTAAAATACAAATTTTAAAATAAAAATGTATAAGTCAAACCTTTCAACACTTATCTCCAATAAATTTTTGGTGAATCATAGAGTTAAACATTTCTTATATTTTTTGACAAATTATAAAATAAAAAAGGAAGTCAAAAATCAATTAGTGAGAAACAGTTAGTGCCTTAAAACAAAAAGTAAAAAAAAAAAAGGATTTCTACTTGTTCGAAACCAAAATTCAGATTCTTACCTAAATCTGTGCCTTCTACAATTTACAAAGCAAGCAGACGATGAATGAACCGACATGGTGAATCTAATATTGTATTCCACATCACATCGATTTATCTAAGTAAGAAACTTTCATGAACTTATTTCTTCTTCTTCTAAATGTGCCTATCTTCTAGAGATGTTGGCGACTACATTGACCCATCCTATTCTATTCACAGCAGCTCGAAATAGATCAGTTGACGTTAGACCAGTCCACTTCCTAAGATTGATCAGCCAGGATATACGTCTACGTCCATGGCCTCTCTTACCCTCAATCTTGCCTTGTAGAATCAACTGTAGAAGTCTGTATTTATTATTACGCATAATGTGGCCGAAGTAAGCCAATTTTCTGTTCTTTACGGTGTTAATATTTTCTTTGTCTTTTCTTAGGCTCTGGAGAATAGTCATGTTACTTGTATGGTGCATATATGAGACCCTTAACATACGTCGGTAGCACTACATTTCAAATGCCTCTAATCGTTTTATGGTATTTTCTGTAAGGCTCCAGCTTTCTACTTCATAGAGGAGCATACTAAAGACGTAACATCTAAGAATTCTTATGCGTATATTTATTTTTAAAGATAAGTTGCAGAGAATCTTCCTAAGGCTGTAAGGCTTTTTCAATACGAGTTTTTATTTCGTAGCTGTGATCCCAAGTATGCTTAATGTTGCAGCCCAAATAGCATATTTTTTCCACCCTTTCTAACGGTGTATCGCCTATTGTAATTTGGACGTTTATGTTGGTGTTCCTACTAATGGTCATTATTTTTGTCATGGCAATTTTTTTTTGAGGCCGTATATGTTACATGTTTCTACAACGTTATCCATTATCCTTTGAAGCTCCTGAGCACTATCTGCTAGCAACACTGTATTGTCTGTGTATCTAATACTACTTATAAGTTGGCCACTTACAGCAATCCCATCTTCTGATTCGTCCAAGACCTCTCTAAAGATGTTTTCAGACTATATGTTAAATAATGCCGGTGACAATATGCAACCCTGTCTAACTCCTTTTTCGACTGTGAAGATGTCGGACAGTTCATTTTCTAATCGCACTGTTACTTTTTGTTGGAGATATAAGTTTGAGATCAGTCTTATATCCTTACCATCTAGTCCTGATGTTTTTAGGATATCGAATAGTTTCCCATGTGAGACTTCATCAAATGCCTTCTCGAAATCAATGAAACATGCATACACATTGCAGTTGACATCCCCGGCACTCTGTATTAGAACTTGCAAACTAAAAAGTGCTTCCCTCGTTCCGAGTCCTGATCTGAATCCAAATTGAACTTGACTCAGGTGTTCTTCTAATTTGGTGTATATGCGCGAGTGAACGATAGTAAGGAGTAATTTAAGTACACGACTCATTAAACTAATTAATCTATGTTCTTCACATTTTCTAGCCTTGGCTTTTTTAGGAAGTGGTAGTAGCCAGTCTTTTGGTAAGTAACCAGTCTCGTAGATGTTGTTGAATGGCTTCATATCAGCTGGGATTTGGTGTGCCTCTAATATCTAGCTTTAAAATTTAACCATGCACCTCATCAGGTCCTGGTGATTTCCCATCTTTAATCCGCTTAATGGCCATAGTTACTTCTTCGTTTGTTATTTCTGGGCCGTTAACTGGCGTCGTATACTCAAAATACGAGTAATTAAAGATATAGAAAAGACAGTTAAGATTTGATTTTACGTATAGTGCCTCTACTATTCGCTTATATGTATTTCGTCCTAGCAGGACTCTTCAGAGCGCCTGGGTAATAAGCCCTGAACGTGAAATCAAATCTTTTCCATCTAAGGAAGTAATAATAAAATAACTTCCTAAAGACGCATACGAATCTAGGAATAAAACAAAAAGTAAAAATACGAAGATTTTAACTTGTTTTGGGGCATGGGAAATCTAAAATTGCATTCCACATCTAATTTTTATTTACTTGTATTTTGAGTATTAGAAGCAAGTTCATAAAAGTTTGTTGCTTAGATGAATTGACTCTGAACTCTGAATAACTCTAAATCATATGTTAAAACTTGGCGTATTATTGTTTTGTAGGGTTTTACTTATGTATTTCTTGATCTAATTGAGGATTTAGGAAGCAGTTTGAGCTCAAAATAGCATCTGTTAGCCGTGAAAATTCTGCGGTTTATCTTTGCGGTAGTATTATTTTCAGTGTTAACTAGCGCTCTCAGGTATATAGATTCGTTTACTGCTTCGATGACGTCGTTTTGTATAAAAAGTGGTTGAAGGATTTGTGGTTGCTTGTTTATTTTCATATACTTCGTTTTGAGTTTTATTTAATATTAAACCCATTTTTGTAGGAGATTCTTTTGACTCTCCCAACAATACTGAGATCATCAGGATAGGCAAGGATTTGCACTGATTTATTATATATTGAACCAGTGGTTGTGATTTGTGACATACGTATTACTTTTTTCAGAGCCAGATTAAACAGTATACAGGAAAGTGGGTCTTCCTGGCGCAGCCCGGTATTTGTTTTAAAAGGTTCAGAGAGTTCCACTTGGATTCGTACTTTACATTCAACTTTTCAAAGAGTTTAAAGAGTTAGTTTTGTTACATTTATCAACTGATTTGCTACTCCTAGCTCTTTCATTGCTTTGAACATTTCTCTTCTATTTACAGAGTCATAGGCAGTTTTGTAGTCTATAAATATGTGATGAGTGTATATGCCACGTTCCAGTGTTTTTTCTAAAATTTGAAATTTGTCTTATTGCAATCTGATGAATTGTCGATTTACCACCTCTGAAGCCAGCCTGGTATTTCCCACTATTCGAATGTTGAAAATATTTTATAAGTGGAATTTAGAAGCGTAATTGCTCTGTGGTTAGAATTTTCAAGGATATCTGCTCTTTTGTGTATGGTGCAAAGTATTTCAGTATTCCATATTTGAATATTAAAACTCTATTTAATTTTATTAGTCTATAAATGAATGTTGCTTAACAAGTTACCTACCAATTATACACATAATATGTTATGGAATATTACAAATCACAATTGCCAGTCCAATTAAAGTTTCGCTTCAAATCAGTACTTCTATTAAAGCCATTGAATTGTTAATGGAGCGATGCCACGGAATTCGTGGAACATTAGCGAAGCATACCAGAGTGGGAAATCTAATTTAATAATATTAACTCATTAACTTGACCGATATACAGATACTGATTTTCCAAAGATATCTCACAAAAATGTGAAAATAAAAAAACGATATTTACATAGCAATTACTAGAACATTTTTTAAAAGTTAACGTATTTCTCGTATCTTATCTTATACAGGTACATTGTTATTCGGATTTATAGAAATTGTTTTGGAATTGTTTATTTCTGAAATTTCGTCTGTCACTGTGATCGATATTATTAAAGACGGACATTTGTTTAAGCGGCAATCCTAGATCATTCCGCTTGTATATGTATTTGAGTTTTACACGCAACTCAATGTCTTCTCATTGCTATTGATCTTCTTCCGGCTATATTTCGTTGCAGTATAAGTTTAAATATATCTTTAGTTATCTTTTCTTCTCCCCGTATTACAGGTCTTTGACCATAGTAGAGATGCGGTCTAAATAAAGAATGGGATCACTCACAAGAGATTAGATATCGCATCAAAGAGCGGGAACGGGGATCAGAGTGTGTCATTTATCCATCATGTCACAAATACTACGGTAATTCAATAAGAAAATAGTGGAAGTTACGCATACTGCAAAAATCAGAAATATGCCATACATATGGTATATAATGCGCAATGAGAAGTTCCAAATAATTCAGCTGCTATACCAAGAACATTTGGAAATCCAAATTAAGTCCGCTGACGTCCTATTCTAACTTTCTGTATATTCCGTAGATATCGTAGATCATAAGATAAATAAACAAAGATACTGATCTGGAGTATTGTGTAAACAGATTATCTCAATTCATAAAAAACCAATGACTGGAGCTAAGGCCCACTGCAAAACATGGAGGGCTGTAATGAACTATAGACAGTGCACGGAAATATGAGTGAAGAGGATTCTGGTGGCTTCATATATCCATAAAAAACCAGGGCATGATAGTTTGCGCTCTAGAAGGAATCAAAATCAAACATGTCCTGGGCATCTAGAATCGCAAGCGGCAATTTCTTTATCTACCTCTCATCTAAATTTGTTTTGGATCAATTTCTTTCATCCTATAAACTTATTAATATAAATTACTCCCAGATTGAGGTACGATGTCTTATCACTAGACTTCGGCAAATATGCAAATAAAAATGTAGAAAATATGCGCATAAATATGCACGTGTTTACCCGAAAATATGCAAATATTTTACAAAATATGCATACAAATAAATAAAAAAATCGTAAAATAGTAACAATTTTATTTAAAAAAAAGTGTACATAACTAAATATTTCCTACTATTCATTAAGATTTACATTTATTTTAAGTAACTACATCATTTTTAAGTATGAATAAACTTATTTAGAATTATGGTAACAATAAATGACCAAGTGGTGTTCAAAATTTTCTAACAAAAACTTGTGGCTTCTGTCTGAGTACATATATTTATATATGGAAAAACTTCGTTCAACATCAACTGATGTAACGGGAGCATTTTTCAAACTAACCAAAACATTTGGTTCTAAATTAATTGTTTCCGAAATATTTCCAGCTATAACACTGACTACTTCAGAAAGAATATGGTAACCTTTATTTTTTTCCATAGTAGCTTCAAATTTTTTTAAAATATCTTTTCCAATATTACCTCTAACGTTCCGAGAACATGACGCAAATTCTTTTATTAATGCTGTACTTTCGAACAATGGCAGTTTTGGTGATTCTAACTGAGTAATTGTTTTTTGAACAAAACTAAAATTTGATTTTATAAATGAAAGTTCTTGTTGAAGCAAGTTACTCTGAAAAGTTTGTTTAGAATCTAGAATCCAAAAGAGATTGGGAACTTTCATCTGTTAACGTATCAATTATGTTCTTTATTTTAACAACATGATCTGCATAAAAATTAGCTGCTTCTAACCATGTTCCCCATCGCGTTAAAATAGGTTGTGGTGGAAGAGGAATGTTAGGTAGCATTTCTTTATAAAGTTGAATTCTTATAGGAGATTTAAGAAATACTTTTTTGACACTGGATATCATGGTATTTACAAGAGGAAACTTTTTTCGTATTTCCTCTGCAACTCTGTTTAATCCATGCGCTACACAAGTAACATGTATTAAATCTGGGAAAAATATTTTTAAATTTTGTCCTGCTTTCACCATATAAGGAGCAGCATCCGATAAAATAAGCAGTAATTTATTAGAAGGAATAGTTGTCGAAAGAAAAAAAGTTGCTAATGTTTCTTGTATAAAACGCGAAATTGTTAAAGCATTTGTTTTCTCAAGTTGCTGGCATGAAATAAGATGAGATTTTGGTAAGGTATCTTCTTTAAGAACACCAGTCAATAAATGAGCAATATACTTTCCTGAGGAATCAGTGGTTTCGTCTACAGATATGTAAAAATAATTATCTGCAATTTCTTCCTTAATATTAATTAACACCGACGAGTATAGCCCGTTCACATTATTTCTTCTTAGAGACCGATCACTTGGAACATTAAGTTTGCAATATTTTTTTAGAAACGAACTAAAATTTACATTTGCTAATTTTGAAAGCGGTATGTTTGCAAACACTAATGCGCGACACAAGTCTTCATTAAAAGTTTCTTGCTCATCTAATTTTTTTGAAGTAGATTGGAAACATTTAGCCATTGAAGTTTGATGTTTTCCTCCTATTTTTCCTTTTTTTGTAATGTGTGAAGCAGTTCTCACATGTTGGTCTATCTGAAATTTCTTCTCACATGCTATCTATAAATAAAAATAAAAACCTTTATTTTAACCCAACCTTTAAAATATAAAAATATACAAGGTGTTTTTGGTTAATCAAATAACTGGTTTGGAAAAAAACACTCGCTAAGTGTTTTAAATGCAGTATTAATCCACAAATTAGTTTTTGTTACTAACCATTAGTACATCATATAACTTATTTTAAAATTCAACAAAAGTTTTTTTTTGTTAATTCAATTACAATAAAAATAATTGTGTTTTAGAATAGCTGACTTCATAAAAAAAAGTGTTTCTTTGTTGGTCACTTTACACTCCAACAATAGAATATTACAGTTCTGTTCGTAATATTAAAAATAATATATTAGATCTAGTTTATAAAATACGTTTTCATTCACATTAACAATGGCTTCTATAGAATCGCGGATCATTGGAACGGAATTTGACTGTATTTTGGTTGGCGGCAGGAGGCACTACTTAAGGTAGTCACAATCAGATCTATTGACTTATCTTACTAGAAAAGGTTTCGACGGTGAAGTTTAATTTTTGGAAGATATTTTACGACCTTGTCGAAATAAAAGGACTTAAAGCTTAAGGTAGTTGATTTTATATTTATTGCGATTAGAAATTGTATTCTTAACTATTGGATATTTTATAAAGTTAGACAATTGCCCAGTAGCAACATATTGATTTATGAAATAAGTCGGCACATAACAAATTAAATCCGTGATATGTTTCATCCTCGATTGCAATTAATAGCAGCTGTTTACGTATGGGTAATCTTCTTTGGTGTATTAATAATTTTGTGAGGAGTTGTAAAAGTTGAAGAGTTGTAAAAAAGTTGAGATATAAGTTGAAGAAATGATGGAAGTAGATACAACACTAGCTGATATAATAGAGGAAAAACAATTGCTGCAGTACGAGCAGATGAGAAGAATGGTAATAGAAAGATTATCTCATAAAGTTTAGCAGTGGAGACCAGCTATTAGAAGGGTTAGAGGTAGACAGAAGATCCTGAAATTTAGAGATCAGAGAAGTGATGCTAAGAAGACAGATGGAAGAGATGCACATGTATATAAAATTAATGATATGATCTTTGTTAATCACATGCTCTACTAAAACATAAGACGGTTTCTTTATTCTACAGTCATTTTTGTGGGAAATAATATCTTATTTTATCCGCATTTATGCTACACAGGATGCATTTTTCCAATACGGTACAATTTTTCTAGTGGTGTGGAATTTGGGAAGGGTCAACCATTCACTTTCCTTGTCGCACACCCCTGGTAGTAGCCAGAAAGTTTATTTCTGCCGAGTATGAGAAGGATATGCCAAATAGTTTTAAAGTACTGGTACAAATAGTTTTTTAATTCTTAAATAAAACACCCTGTAACTCGGTAAGGAGCCACATTTTATTTAAGCGGTTTTGGTTAAATCTTAATATTTTGGACCCCGGAATCTACAGTTAAAATATTTTTAATCATTAATGAAACACCCTGTACATGTATTGCTATTTTCCTCATATCGTGTCTTGTAAATGATATATGATCCTGTTTTAAGTTGTTGTGTTCCATTTTGTCTATTCTGTAAAATTCCTTATTTATAAACGACAAAGGATAATTATTTTCTAATAAAACAGATGTTAACAAATTTTTCTCCTTTAAGAACGTATTTTTGTTAGAATAATTTAGAAGTAATTTTGGCTCTAATATATAATAATTTAATGATACCTTTTTTAATATTGATGTTGCGGTTTGATTTGTAATTTAGATATCTGTTAATGTGTGTTATTTTCTATACATCCGTCTTGAGATTAAAACATCCAGGAAAAAGAAAGGTTATGAGTTAATATATTCCTTTTCCATGGTAAATGTTATCGATTCTTCTCTATTCTTAATATTCTTCAGGAATGTGTCCAACAACTATGATTCATGAGGCCACATAGAGACATCATCTACAAATCTCCAACAGACTGTGGGTTTTAAATTTTGTTTAGAAATAATATGTTTCCATGTTTTCGATAAATATAAATAAAAATAGTAAACGATATAAAATTTATTTATTTATTTATAGAACTTCTATTGTTGCTTTATTTATTGATTGATGTATATTTATCCACTTTTTCCACAACATAGGTTCAAGAGAGGTCGTTGTTCCCATTTATCGAATTTACAAATTTGCATAAAATTCACAAACGATTTATACGGTGACAGTAATATAAGTTCTAATTATAACTGAAGCCAATTAAAAACAATTAAAGATAATCAATTCTTTTGATGTTTATACACTAATTCTGAGCAGTTTTCAGCACATGAGTATTTCCTAATTACGTTAAAATTGGTTAAAATCAGATTATAACGTTTTTTAGAAATGAAGGATGAGCTGTGTAATTAATCAATGTAATGTATAATGAATAGGCTTTTAATAATCTATATAAACGTCACAAATTAAGATAGATTCTAGACAATGATAAAATAAATCAGTTTAAGCAGCTTAAATTTGAGCTCACAACAAAGGTAGAACCTAAACTGTTCATAATAGTGTATTATGTAGCAAGGTAATAACAACTCGATACGGTTTTATAGTTCCCAATTAAGAACCAAGATATTTAGTGAAGTAATAATATAAAGTTACAATCAATCTTTTGTATATTCATAGAGTGTGAACAAGATTGTTGAATTATTCAAAAAGTTTTGCTGATCATTAGATAATGGAAGACTAACTTTTGATTATTGAAGGAGTCTACAATGGAGGTATAGCAAAAATATTTTTTACGTGCCATCGAAAAAAGGCATTGAATTGACATCAAATTGAACACATTGTGATATATATGTAACTGCAGTGAAATATGTAATAATATTGAAATAAACGAATAACTTCACATTAATTCATTTTATTTGTCTTATTTTAAAAATTACCTAAAAATATTTATTTTAAATTAATTAAATATATTTAAAATACATAAGATACTGACTGAACACTTATTATCTATCACACAAGCACTGAAACTTTTTACAACTTTTAACGCGTATATATATTTTTTTCGTAAGTCAAGCAAACTAGTGTCATACTTTAATACCTTCTTCTTCTTCTTAGCCTTCTGTCGTCCATGTTTGGATATAGGCCTCTCCCAACTCCTTCCATCGGTCTCTATCCTGAGCAACATATTTCCAATTTGTTCCGGCTATTCTTTTAATGTTATCAACCCATCTCATCTGTGGTCTTCCTCTTGATCGTTTACTTTCGTAAGGTCTACAATGTTGTATTGTAGTATTCAAACGTTGGACTTTTTGTCTAGCGCTGTGGCCGCGAAGCTCCATTTAAGTTTGGCAATTTATGTTGTTATGTCCTCGACTTTTGTTTTGGATCTTACCCAGTCGTTTCTCTTTTTGACGTGACAACGTCTTAAATTAGGTTGTGGCTCGGAGTCACTCATGAAAAAATGTAACGCCCGCTCACGTCTGTTACGATAAGTCACCGAACGAGAGAGAGGCCCGCCGGACCGGCGAATGCCTTGCGTCTCTCTCCCACTCAAACATGATCGGTCCGCTGCGCGCGCAGCACTAGAGAATCATATCATTCATATCAATAAATATTCTACCGAGAAAAAGACGTTGTCACGTAAAATCTTCGCCCGTAAAACCGACTTTACAGGCAACCGATTTTTATCTGACAGTCGTATACCTAACATTGCTCTTTTCATTGTTCTTTCTGTTGTGGCTAGTTTATTCATGTTTGCCTTGGTAAGGGTCCAGGTTTGACATCCATATGTCATGATAGGAAGGATGCATTGGTTGAACACTTTGCTCCTCAAGTATTGGGGTATTTTGCGGTTCTTAAGTATCTAACTAAGTTTTCCAAATCCTGCCCATGCTAGTCTTGCTCTTCTAGTAATTTCCGCACTTTGGTTCTCTTTGTCAAGTTTCAGGATTTGGCCTAGGTAGATATATTCCTGGATTTGCTCTATCTCACTGCCATTTATAGTTATACGTCTGGGGTCATCTGTGTTTGTCATTATTTTTGTTTTTTTCATATTCATTTTTAGGCCGACGTATTGAGAGCTGGCTGCTAGTTCCCGGGTCATAATTTGCAGTTCCTCGAATGTGCTCGCTATAATCACTATGTCGTCAGCGAATCTGAGGTGGTTTAACTTATTGCCGTTAACGCTAATGCCATAGGTTGACCAATTTGTAGTTTTGAAGACGTCTTCTAGGGCTAGGTTGAACAGCTTTGGCGATATTACGTCTCCTTGTCTCACTCCTCTCTTAATGGGGATGGGATTTGTATTTTCGTCTAGTTGTACTATCATAGTTGCATTTTCATATATATATATATATATATATATATATATATATATATATATATATATATATATATATATATATATATATATATATATTATGTATTAGTTGTCTATATCTCGAATCTATTCTACAATTAATAATAGCTTATTCTATGGCCCACATCTCGATACTCTCAAACGCCTTTTCATAGTCGACGAAGGCAAGAAATACGGGTAGTTGGTATTCATTTGCCTTCTCTATCAATGTTCTCATTGTCAGCAGATGGTCTGATGTACTATATCCTTTGCGGAAGCCAGCCTGTTCAACCGGTTGGTAATTGTCCATTTTGTAGGTTAACCGGTTGTTAATAATTCTCATAAATAGTTTGTATACTTGACTGAGCAACGATATAGGTCAATAATTCTGTAGATCACATTTGTCCCCTTTTTTGTGTAAGAGTATTACTAGACTCTCGTTCTAGTCTTTAGGGATCTTGCTATTATGGAGACATCTATTAAATAGCTCTGTTCAGGGAGCTCGCCAATTATACCGTTGTATCCTGGAGCTTTATTATTTTTTAACTCTTTCTATTTCAAACCCCTTTATATTTGGTAGTACTTGTGATCCCACGTTTTTTATTTTTCTTTTGACGTTCTCCTTTGTTGTTTCATTAGGCTGGCCTTGCGAGCTGTACAAGGATGTGTAGAAGTTTTCG
This sequence comes from Diabrotica undecimpunctata, assembly GCF_040954645.1. Classification (NCBI taxonomy): domain Eukaryota; kingdom Metazoa; phylum Arthropoda; class Insecta; order Coleoptera; family Chrysomelidae; genus Diabrotica; species Diabrotica undecimpunctata. The sequence goes on from NC_092812.1 coordinate 46,750,634, forward strand.
ACAATATTTGTTATTTTATATTTGTCCTTCTCTTCCTTATTGTTGGCGTCTTTAATTTTGATGATTTTTTGAACTCCCAGTGCGGGTCTTAGACATTTTAAGTCTCTATTGTTTTCAATGACTCGCTCTATTAAGTTCTCGTTCCATTTTTGTATGTCGCGTTTTAGTTCTTTTCTAATTGTTTTATTAAGTTCTGTGTATTCTTAAATATAGCGTTTGTTTTGCGCTTAGAGTTGTCTTCTTTTCGTCATTAGCTGTTGAGTTTCTTTGCTTATTTTGTCTTCTTTAGTCCTTGTTTTCTTTGCGACCTTTAGTCCTGCTGCGAGAAGGTTTTTATTTATGTTTTTATTAATCTCGTCAATTTGATCTTGATTATGTGAAGGATCAGATTCGAACTTATCCGCTAAGACCTCTCGGAATTGCTCTTCATTTGTTTTTCGTTTAAAGGCATCTATCCTCGTTGTTTTTTTTTTAAATTCTTTTTCTCTCTTTTTTCATGTTAATATTTATTTTGCTCTAACTTTACGATGGTCACTACCCGTTGTTACGTTGTTTATTATTGTGACGTCTTCAAATATTCTTTTGTTGTTTGAGAAAAAATAGTCTATTTCATTTTTGATAATTCCGTTAGATGCGACCCATGTCCACTTTCTGTTAGGTTTTTTTTTGTAGAAGGTATTCATAACATACATGTTTTCTTGTTCCACGAATTCCATGAGTTTTTCTCCACTTGTGTTTCTTGTGCCGAATCCAAAATTTCCAATCTTGCTTTCAGAGTCTTCAATTTTACTTCCAATTTTGGCGTTAAAGTCTCCCATTATTATTATTTTGGATTCTTTGTTGTCTATAGCTTTTTTAAGGTCTTCGTAAAAAGAATTTATTTCCTCATCGGTTGCTTTTCCAGTTGGGTCATAAACTTGCACGATCTTTATTTTAGTTTTTGGACTTAGTTTTAAGACCATGTATGTAATCCTGTCTGATATGCTGTCAATTATTTGAATTTGAGATTTTCTCTTCTTGTTGATTAAGAAACCTACTCCACCGTATGTGTAGTCTTCCCTGCCTTTATAATAGAGTTTAATTTAACTTTAATACCTAATAGTTTGTTATTCTACATTCCGCCGTGTTAACTCATTTTTGTCTCTTTCTCTCTTTCTTTCTTTCTCTCTCTCTCTCTCTCTCTCTTCAATGACGCTACAGCCGAAGTCGAGCGATGGTCTCCCCCAGCACCCGCCTACAAGCATAACTTTCCTCGGCTACTCTCCTCCAGTTATCCTCCCTCAATACCTCTCTAGCATTAGTTCTTACTTTAACCACCTCTTCCTTGATCTTCGTGCTGCCCGGCGTCCCACCTTAGTTCTAATAAGCGTTCTACTAGGTGTTCTGTTATTTTCCATTCTTATAAGGTGACCTGCAATATTTGTATTTTGTATAATTTGCTGTAGAGGGTTCTTTGTCATATTGATTTAACTCGTTGAGCCGTAGACCATTGTCTCTACATACCATTGTTGCAAATGACTCCCAAGATTCTTCTCAATGTCTTTCTTTCAAAAGTACTAATAAGATTTTTTTCTGTCATGATCCATGGTTCTGCGCCATTTGTGGCCATTTGTCGTTTGATGGTTTTATATATTTTAAACTTTACTACCTATGTCTTTGGATCCAAACACTTGCGACAGAGAGAATTTGTCAAAGGACTGCTGTAATCATTATAGTAGTTACCAACGACAATTTATTTAAACGAAAATTACTGTAATCCAGAATGGGAATTCTACCTCTACCTGGTGGTAGTCGAGAGCCCCAACTTAGATGTTTTGCATTTAAGTCAGCACCAGCAAGAAATCTATTACCTAGTGAATTAAAATAATTAGTAAATGATTCTTTATTCGGTGGATAGTTTGGTGGGAGATATGCTGCAGATATTGCTATTGGTCCAAACCAATCTTCTATGATAATACTTGCTGCCTGCAGGTGTGACTCTTATGTTACCAAGGTGATGATCTTTAATTCCTTTTCGAATAATAACCGCTGCATCTGCTCCAGCATGCCTTTTAGCATCAGTGTGTGGTGCATTATATATTATATATTCATCAAATTTAAGGTTCTGGTTGCTTGTTAAATGTGTCTCTGAGATTAGCATTATATCAATATTGTTTTCTAACAGGAAATATTGCAATTCGTTTTTATGATTTGATACTCCATTTGCGTTCCAGAGTCCTACCTAAAGTAATTCACCCATTAATTTTCGGAGAACTTGCATGTTTGAGTTCTTCTCTTAGTTCTCTGATTTCTTGTGTCAGTTCATTTATGGTTTCTTGCTATTTATCCAAAGTTTGTTGTATAAATAAATATTTATTGTTGCAGGTACATGTTTTGTTGATTTAAATCTGAAAAGATATCATTTGTAGGTATATTTTTTGATGCAGCTTGTGCATTATTTAATCCAGTTTTTGGTTGGGGCGCACGTGACGTAGGTCTACGACCAATATTTTCATGTAATGTAGATGGATACATTGATTCGGTTCTTTGGATTTCGTTTATATTATTATTGTTTGTATTTTTTGAAAATCTATTATTTAATAACTTAACATAGACTTGACAGCCTTTATAATTCGCGGAATGGGCGTCCCCAAATAGAATACATTTTGCTGGTGTTCCGTCTTCTCTTTCTTCTTTGCACAATTACGGTACTCGTGTTGTCCAGCACACTTGACACATCTGAATTGCAGTGTGCATTGTTTTCGTGTATGGTCAAAATTTTGGCATCTTTTACATTGAACTAGGGTTTGTTTCTTCCTTGAGGCTTCAAATGGGATTATTGTATTTAACAGAGTTCCTATTATATATAATATATCATTGTTGTTTTTTTTTTCTAAATCTATGAAGAAGAGATCATGTGATCCGTTTGTTGCTCGAGTTTTTACATTCAATAATTGTTTAAAGTTATGTCTTTTTTTTTTAAAGCATAAATATCGCACGATAATTAGTTATACTTGATCGGCCATCCTTGTTTAAAACAGATCAAATCAATTTTAGAAAAACTACTAAAAATTGTAAATGGGATGGACCAAACAATAAATTAGTATTCCGAGAAGCAATATTAAAAGAATTATGTAATATTTATAGCTGCTTGAGCCGATTAAACCAAAGGAAGATTGTCTTACTTAACTTTTTAGAACAGTGTAGATAATTCAACTCGTCAAACTTTTTAAAAAAATTTGTATCTCTTATAAGATTCTAAAAAATAATAAAACAGTTTGCAATACATAAAGAAGGAAGAAAATCTAAATAAAATATAATTGGGTAAACACTCTGAACATCAAGGATACAGCAGACGTTATATATGCCACTATAGGTGACATAATTAGATATTGATTGTTGACACAGAGTGACCTTCAATTTATATTTTCTGCTGTCATTCGAATCTCCCTATTTATTTTTTTTCGAACGCTTTGAAACGAAATCTTTCCAGGCAAGAGCTTCTCGGTTTGTAGGGCCCAAAAATACGAACAAATTTAAACATAATACTTAAATTTACTCATTGGAATTAAGCGATAACTTATTTTATTTCTTATTTATGGAACTTTAAAATACAGTTTTATAGCTAGAACGTTGAAATAACTACACCGGCCACATAAAAATGTTTTAATTAAATACATCTATAGTATAGTTCTTAATGGTTGAAGGCACAGTACCCTCATTAAATATTTTAATAATCCTCATAATTTTACAAATTTTTGTATTGCTAAAATTCTAATGCAAGAGCAAACATACGGCTCCATTTTCTGACATACTTTAGAGAATAAATAGATAGATTGTTTAAAATGCGTAGTTACTAAAACATACAGGGTTCGAAAAAAAAATATATGTGCATAATGTAACTTTTACTTTGTTTTCAACTGGACAGTTATCTGTCCAGTTCTGAGCGGTTTTTGTTATCAAAGAGGGCTTCATAAATTTATCAAGATTGTTCATTATAAATGTTTTATTGTTTCTAGCCATATAACCTTTCATTTGTATCCACATCGAAGCACGTTTATCCCACGATCTTTAGCTATTTCATAGGTAACAATTTTTTTATATGTAAGTTATTATTACCTCTACATCTACCCGTTTGCCTTTTATTTCTCTTTTTTTCCCAATTTTGCTGCTTTAAATCGGTTTTTGCATTCTATTAATTGGCATTCCCATTAAAAGCCCCAGCCAGCTTTTACTATCTAGGTTATACCAGGTTGAGGGTCAAAACAGAAGAGGATGCTACTTCCGATGTAGCCACGAGGGTCATTTGGCTGCTGAATGCAAGAGAGAAACGATATGTCTCAATTGTCATATACCTGGCCACGTAACAAACTTTAGGAGGTGTCTTAGGTTCAACCGTCTGGTTGAAGATAGGTACACTAGACTCTAGTGCAGGGCTTCTTAAACTGTGGGTCGCGACCCCCAGGAGGGTCGCGAGACTACTGAAAGGGGGTCGCAAAGATCTGATACTTTTCAATCATTATAAATAAAATTTTAAAATTTTAAAATTAGTATACACACTACGTACAAATATAAATACAAATAAAAATCATACAAAATACTATTGTAGTTTTATTATAACTATTTTTTGAAAAAAGTGGCAATGCAAAACTGTTATGTAGGGCCTATAAATGAAAATATGGAAGTAGCATTTAAAATAATAAATACAACGCGCTCCTCGATTTTCAACTGAACGTTCGACATTGATGTCTGGCCGCCGGCGCCACTGTTTGCAAGATAACTTAGTGAAAGTACCCAGACGCCGCGTCGCCTTACAGCTTACACATACAATACGGAAGCATAATCAAGCTAGGCTAGGCGAATCGGCATATTATTTTTATAAAAGAATAATAAAAAAAATTAAATGAAAGCTTCTTTTTCGGCGTCTTTGTGATACGGTGCCTTTGTGCGCTGCACACTTTGAACACGCCATGCGTCGGGGTTGATCTGATCGTAATTTGTTGTCATTGCACTGGTAAAGATTCGAGTGTAGTTATTTTTCTGTTTGTACTTCAGTTTGGACTCAGCTTTGTCTTCGTAGTCACATGTGTGTATTTACTGTGTAATTTTCAGTTGGTGTTTTTAATTATTACGTTAAAGTTCAACTACATTTTGTTTAATTATTTACTATTATTTAACCATCATGGATAAATGGCTAATTAAAATTCCAACTAATAAGTCTGCCACGCCGTCACAACTAAGTTGTAGTGCTTCAAATCCGACTTCTAGCAAAACAAAAAAAAAAGAAAATATGACGAATCATATTTGCAGTATGGCTTCACATGCTCTTCTCACAACAATGAAGAACAACCAGTGTGCTTAATTTGCAAAGAAGTTTTGGCTGCAGAAAGCATGAAACCGTCAAAACTGCAACGACATTTGAATACTAAACATGCAACGTTATCAAAAAAGCCAATAGAATATTTTGAGCGTCTTTTGCAAACATCAAATAAAGAAAAGAACACTTTGGAGAAGCATGTTACTTTGAATGATAGATATCTATTGGCATCGTATGAAGTTTCATATTTGATAGCAAAAACGAAAAAGCCTTTTACTATTGGAGAGCAACTTTTACTACCTGCAGCTATAAGAATGTCTGAAATTGTTCATGGAAAACAGTATGCTGCTGAAATTAGTAAAATTCCATTATCAAATGACACTGTGTCCAAAAGAGTTTCAGACATTAGCAATGATCAATTTCAACAGCTTCTTATGAGGCTTAAAGACAGCTCAAAGTTTGCAATACAACTGGACGAGTCGACAGACATTTCAAAAATGGCACAGTGGTTACTTTTTGTAAGATATATTTATGAGGGAAGCATCCATGAAGATATACTGTTTTGTCGTCCTCTGGAAGGTCATACTCGTGGAAAAGATATATATAAAAAAGTAAACGAGTTTTTTAAAAAAGGATTAAATTGGAAAAAATGTGTTGGTGTGTGCACGGACGGTGCTGCAGCAATGACCGGACAAGATCTTGGTTTTACAGCATTTGTTAAAGCTGGAAATGATCATATTACATTTACACATTGTATGATTCACCGAGAGGCACTTGTTGTTAAAAAAATTGCACCAGAATTAAACACTGTGTGTTTTGATGCAGTCAAAATCATTAACTTTATTAAAAGTCGAGCACTTAATAGTCGATTGTTTAAAAATTTGTGCATTGATATGGATTCGGATTATACAAGTTTATTGCTACATGCTGAAGTTAGGTGGCTATCAAGAGGTCGAAGTTTGAAACGATTATTAACTTTAAAAGATGAAGTTCTTATTTATTTCTAACAGAGCAAAATTCTAATTTGGCCGATTATTTTCACGATAATTTATGGCTTCTCAAGCTATGCTATTTGGCAGATATTTTTGATAAAATCAATGATATGAATTTATCGATGCAGGAAGTCTGCGTTAATATGTTTATGTTAAAAAATAAACTTGAGGCCTTTGTTAAAAAAATTCTTATATGCAAGAACAGAGTGGAAAGTGGATCGCCCGAAATGTTTCCATTTACTGATGAGTATATAATTAGTAACAATATTTCAAAAAAAGATACTCCTATAACAAAAATTATAGTTAATCATTTGAAGGATATGGAAGTTTACATGCATAGGTATTTTCCCAATGATATCGATACACAACAATGGATTTGCAATCCATTTTCAATTGAAATGGAAGAAATTAATTTTTTAAACTTAAAAGCACAAGAAGAATTTGCCGAATTAACAAGTGATACTACCTTGCGACTCAGATTTTCTTAAGTGCCTGAATTTTGGATAGAAATCAAATCAGAATATCCCCTACTATCGGAAATGACAATGAACAAATTACTGCCATTTTGTACAACATATTTATGTGAATCAGCCTTTTCCACATTAAATTACATAAAATCAAAATACCGTTCAACTTTAATAAACGTTGAAAATTTATTACGATCTGCACTAACTCAAATTGAGCCTAGATTTAATTATTTGTGTAAAAATAAACAATCACATCCGTCACATTAATATTGTTTGATGTTAATAATATGCTTTTATTAAATAAATTGTTACAAAAGTTTATTTTTTCTATTGAATATATAGATATAGTTTTATGTCATTCTGTTTAGTGTGTTTTACAATCAATTCACAGAGATCTATACTGACAACAACCAAACCAGTCAAGACACAGGGGAGATCAAAGATCTGCATCTTTAAATTGGACGTGTATTAACTCGGGATTATAATTACCAATTTTGTTAATCTCCTACCTGAAGAAACATACATCAATTCATTCCCGAGAATAGCAGGTAAATAAATATAATCAGTATCAGTATCAGTAATCAGTTTTAAAGTATTATGTCAAAGTTGGGATTTTTAATACAAAAATAAAATTAAAATATTATTTCTCTTATGTGGTATTGCTACGAGTTCTTTTGGTTATAAAAATTAAAATGTGTATATGTGTATATTTTTTAAATAGGTATCTTTTAATTCATTAATATTTCATAAAACCAAGTACACTCATCAATTCTATGTTCAAAAGTACATATATAGAAAATAAAAATACTCATCAGTATTAAAAAAATATAACTAGATTACTAATAATGTACATACGAGTGTAAATTTTTTTAAAACTTCAAGAAAATTAAAAATTGGTGGATGTGCCGAATAGAAACTGGTATTAAATTTATGGAAAGATTCACGTGCATTTGTGCTCCTTTGTATACTCCTGCTGAGTTCAGTCCATAAACAAGGCAAAAATACGGCATCCTCAGAAATATAATTATCCACCAAATTGTTAATAGAAAGGAAAATAATCTCTCCTATTTCCGATGGATTCAAGAGTGGTAAACCAAATATATGTCGTAGCCATTTTCCAATTTCACTATTTTCGTTCCTGTAATCCTGTAATGAAAGATGTAGATCAAGCAAATGATGGCATAACTAAGGCTATAAAAGAAACGAAAAGGGAGTACTGTCCGACCGTTTTGATCCATAAAGAAAAACTAAGCCAAAATACCAATGAGCTAATAGGTAAAAGAAGACAACTGACGGAAAAATATGGCTCCAACTACACAACAATAAAAAAATTAAATAATATATCCACCGATCAATTCGAAAAGACGTAAGAAAAAACAATACAAGAAAAATAACTAAAATATTTCAAGAAACCAAAAGTTAAAAAGTTTTAAAGCGAAATACGAACAACATAGGCAACAAAAATATGTACAAAATAAAAAACGAAATTGGAAACATTACTACGGATACAACCAAAATCGTTGAAGTTATCGAATCCTTTTATCGCGAAATGTATGAGAACACCGACGAAAGGCAAGATTAGCCACTGCCTAAAATCACAAACCAGGGATCAGAGATAATGCCAGAAATTACTCTATACGAAATCAAAACGGCATTTTTAGAAATGAAAAATAACAAATCCCCTGGCGATGATGGAGTAGTGATCGAAGCGATTAAACTAGGTGGAAATAAACTTATTAAGGCTTTGTCCAAGCTTTTAACCGAATACATACCTACTAAGGAAAACCTCCTTCTCAATGGAACAATGCAGTCATTATTTGATTACACAAGCAAAGAGACATAACAGATCTAAAAAATTACCGTCCTATCAGTTTGCTTTCACACATATATAAACTTTCACAAAAATTATCAAAAATGACGACGCTAAGTTAGACTTCTATCAGCCTAGAGAACAAGCTGGATTTAGATCGGGATACAGCACTAACGATCACTTACTAGTGATAAAGAACCTGAGAGAGAAGTCTGCAGAATACAACAAACCATTGGCACTGATATTTGTGGACTACGAGAAAGCATTCGATACCATAAGCCACCAGAAAATGTTAAAAGCGTTGACAGAATGCCGAATAGACCATCGCTACACTAACATAATCAAATATATCGGAGGCATCGGATGGCAAGGAGATACCATCTCTCCAAAGCTATTCATGTCGCTTTTAGAACATACTTGTAAGAAAGAACACCTAAACGAGCATGGTATCAACATAAATGGAAAGAAGCTCAGTCATTTGAGATTTGCAGATGACGTCGTCCTTATAGCATTGTGAATGTCTATTTCAAAATTTACCACAATAATTTCTAAGTTCAGATTTAATCCCCAATTTAAGCATTTAATTTGCAAAAATTTAAAACTGTTAAAAATTTTTTGTAAGAGCATTCCTTCTTATTTGGTAGTAAACAAAAAGCAAGTGGAATATAATATCCATTTTCCAATATATGTTTGAACAACTGCGAGAAATGATCTGGACAGTAGCTGAATATACCATCGAAATATAATTTGCGAATTTGTGTGAATTTGCGATTTGTGGACGATGCGAAGAATGTTCCGCATACCATGGACAGATAGGGTGATAAACGAGGAACTCTTTAGAAAGGCAAATACTGAGAGAGAACTACTCAATTTGATCAAGGTACGAAAAATTGGATACCTCGGCCATATTCTGAGAGGAAAAAAATACGCAATCCCTCAACTAATCATCCAGGGAAACATTGAAGGCAAGAGAGGAGTAGGTCGCAAACAAATGTCGTGGCTACGGAACATAAAGAACTGGACAGGCATAAATAACACTGGCGATCTTTTGCATGCCGCAAAAGACAGACGTCTGGCCTTAAGATAGTTCGCCAACGCACTATAGGTGCACGGCACTATAAGAAGAAGATATAATTTGCTACTTTTGCAAAGAAGTGTAACATTTTTTTAGACACGAAAATACGATAATGACTTCAACATCGTCTTCAATGAAAACAAAGTTTTCATCTTTTATTGTCTTATAGTCACTGTTTTTATAGACGCAATAACGTCTGTTCAACTTTTCGGTACAACCGGTAGAGTGTTACGAATAGAAGCAACGTCTTTGACTGTTAAAGTACTTACTTAACTGGGCAGTATTTTCTCTTAAAACAGAATGTATTACTTTGCAAGGCTTCTCACAAATGTCATCGGTTGCTTTACATTTACTACCAACACTCACTATCTGACTATTTAGTTTTTTTTTTAAATTTTTTTCATGAGTATGTTCTAGTTCACTGTGCATTATCAAGTTTTCGACACCCACAAATTTTTAGCTTTACAGAAGCGAATCGCACATCTCCAAAACACTTCACCACTTTTCAACTCTTTATGTCATGTATATTTCTGAGAATCTACTATAAAAACAGGTTTTACACGTTCACTAAAACTTTTAGAGCATTCCATAATACTTTGCTTGCAAGTAGTTATTATAAAATGAAAGTAAAAATAAATTTAAACGTTCTTAAACTAAAGTTGATTTTCTTAGAAATTATAATCCCCTGCTCTTGACTGGTGTCGTTCTTCTTCTTCTTTTGGTGAATATTCGTTTCGAATATTGGCGATCATTCTGGCTATAATTATTTTATTAACTGATGCTTTAAATAGATTAGTTGTTATTGTGGAGAACCATTTCCTCAGGTTTTTTAACCATGATATTCTTCTTCTCCCAATTTCTCGCTTTCCGAATACTTTGCCTTGAAGGAATATATTCAGTAGTCTGTATTTAGTGCCGTTTCTCATTATATGTCCTAGATATTCTAACTTTCTCCTTTTAATGGTATACATCACCTCTCTTTCTTTTCCTATTCTTCGTAGTACAGTCTCGTTGGTTATCTTGTCCGTCCATGATATCCTTAGGATTCTTCTGTAGCCATATCTCTTCGAAGGCTTTAAAGTGTTTTCTCCATCGCTTCTGTGAGGAGCCAGGATTCAACTCCGTAGTATAATATAGAGAAGATATAACATCATAGGAGCCTTACTTTTATCTCCAGATTAAGGTTGTGGCTTTTAAAGAGTTTGGCCATGCTGTTGAATGCACTCCTAGCCCTCTCCTTCTATATTTTACTTCTTGTGATCCCATTGGTCGTTTACTATTGTTCCAAGATAGGTAAACTGTTTGACTTGGTTCACTGGTGTATTCTTGATAAGCAGTTGGACGTCTCTAATTTTATTTTTGCTGATGACCATAAATTTAGTTTTTGATATCTTTACTTGTAGTCCAAATCTTTCACTTACTTCATTACCTTTGTTTATTATTTGCTGTAAACTGTTTAAACTGTCTCGTTCTCCATTTAAAAGGATGCCATGTTCGCAATTTTCCAAAGCTTCACTTAATATTTCCTCTGAATACTGGTTGAATAATATGGGTGAAAGCACATCCCTGTTTAACGCCTCGCAGAATCTGGATCGCTTCCGATGGTTTATCTCCAAGATTTGTTCTTATTGTGACTGATTGGTTCCAGTATAAATTTTGTATTATACGATGGTCTTTATCATCTATTTGGGCTTTTGTTAGAACATCTATCTTTTTCGGTGTTGAACTGTGTCAAATGCTTGGTAGTCTACAAAGAAGATGTAGATATAGCAAGTCATATCTCTGCATCTTTGGAATAATACCTGTAAATCTCTTGTCATATTTTGTACCTACGCCTTTCATGAATTCAAAGTGTGTATTCTATTCTCTCTTCGCATAGCTTGTATATTCTGCGATGTATAATTTTAAGAAAAAGTTTTAGTGTATGGCTCATTAGACCTATTGGCCTATATTCTCAGCACTTTTTCGCTCCCTGTTTCTTTGGTAACGTAATAAATTCTGAAACCAACCAATCTTATGTCATAGATATTATTGAAAATTTTACATAGTATTCTTAAAAATTCATCATCAAGAAGTTTAAGAAATTCAGAATGTATTCCATCTGGTCCTGGAGCTCTCCATTTTTTTTAGTGATATTATGGCTGCTCTTATTTCTGCCACTAGTATAGGTGGTCCTGTTTCCGTAGGTATTGGGGATTGGTTCTCCCTATCATCAAAAAAATTACTGGTCATTAAAGTACCGTAATTAGCATCGATAGAAATTAAGGGTACGATTATCTTCTAGTACCTGCTCGGGGACGAATTGAGGGCCGATCTATAAAATATTAAAGATATGCAAACATGTCTGGGACAATGAATACAGAGTGTAATGGAAAGATTCATCAATAGTCATGAAGGAAACAAAAAGCAAAAAAGGAAAAATCAAAAAAGCAGCCCTCATCTCACTTACTGAAGAAAAAAGTATAGCAAACTCATCAACATAAAGTAGCAGGCTTTGGTTACCAATACTAAAAGAAGTCAGCAACAAGAACATACCAACATTTATGGGTCAGAGACATATCATCTATACATAATATGTAATATGACACATAATGCATAAACACGTAATACATAAACACAGAAAAAATTAGAATTTGATATCAACCTGAGGGTACAACATCACTCTCAGAATTTCAGCTAAAACATGGGTTATTTTCCTGAAAGATCGAGGTCAGATAAGTCACCTATTATATTGGTAAACCAATGCGCCAATTAATTAACATCTAGAGGTTAAAATAACTCCTTTTTTTTAAATAATCTTTTTTGAAAATTATTTCCGGAGTGGAAATTGAAACGTCAATCATTAATTATTTAAAAATGTAATTTTCCTAATAATCAATTGCAGTTAAATTCCACATAAATATAATATTTACCTGTGATAATTATAGACTTTTATAATTAGAGACTCTCTGTGAATTCGAGAATTAGACGAAGATGGCACCGTAGCACAACCGCTATATGTTAGTTAAAAATTAAAAATAAATGACCGCAAAATGCAATCCCCCTGTAACTAATGTTAATATTTGCATCAAATATGTGTATCTTTGTAACGTTTCTAAATAGTTGTGGTCAAGAAACAACAAAAAATTTCCGGATTTCAGTTGAAATTTGTCTATATATCTGGTTTGCTCTCTATATATTGAAAAACTTTCCAAACAAGAACTTATGTTTCAATTTTCCCTCCCAACTTTATATTTGTTTCGAAGTTAAATACAGACCACCCCAAAGATCTTGGGGCTTATAATGCCTTTATACAGTACGAAATTAACTTTTGTGAACTATACAAGGGTTATTCCAACAGAAATTTTTTGCTGAATAAATTGAACTATCGGTTTGTAATATATTTCAACTGTTATATTTTCAAATGTAGCGGTTTGGTTATTTTTTCTTTTTGTTATCTTTTCCGCATCAGTTTTCTTAATACAATATCTTTAAAAAGTTATATGAATAACAGTGGCTATTACGTGGCAGAACTAAAAAAAATGGCATGTGTCAGCTGCCTTGTTCAGACCATCGATACTTATGTTTTGCAAGAACTGGCAATGAGATCAATGATTCTTAATGCTGACGAAACGAGAGTGTTTTTTTAATGTGTCTAATAAGACTATTTTTTTAATAATAAATGGCTTGGTAAGAAGCATAACAAGAAACGTTGGACTATTCTGCTAATAGCAAACATGTCGGGCACAGAAAAACTCACATTAAGTCGAAAACTCGAATTTTTTGGCGTCTTCCTTGAAGTTCGACTTATAGAGGTTTTAAGAAACAGAGAAGGGTAAAAAGATAATTGTGGAAAAGACATAGCGAGAAGATAGATTACACTTCTTCTTCTTCTCGTGCCACTCCTAGCGGAGATTGGAAATCATCATGGCCACTGCGACTTTGTTAGCAGCGCGCCTAAAAAGTTCAATCGAACTACACCCGAACCATTCACGTAGATTACGAAGCCACGATATTTTTCTTCTTACCACACTTCTTTTGCCCTTAATTTTGCCCTGCATGATATTTCTTAAAAGTTCGTACTTTTCACCTCTCACAATGTGCCCCAAGTATTCCATCTTTCTAGTTTTTATCTCATTTAGAATTTCGCATCTTTTGTCTAAAGTTTGGAGTACTTGCGTGTTAGTGACGCGGTCCATCCATGATATTCTGAGAATGCGCCTATAGCACCACATCTCGAAAGCTTCGATGTTTTTTGTGGTCAACTGTTTTAGTGTCCAAGCCTCTACTCCATACAGCAGGGTAGAAAAGACATAACACCGCAGCATTCATATTCGTAACTTTATATTGATATCACAATTGCAAAAGAGTTTGCGCATTCTATTAAAGACTGATCTAGCGATTTCTATTCTACATCTAATCTCTTTTGTTTGATCAGTATCGTCTGTGATCCAAGCACCTAGATATTTATAACAGGACACACGCTCAATCGTTGTATTGTCTATTACAAGATTAGCTCTGATGTTCTTTGATTTCGTGATTACCATAAATTTAGTTTTTTTCAAATTAATTTTCAAGCCGTAACTGTTACAGTATATATTGAGACTTTGAACGAGATGTTGTAGTTCTACTAGCGTTCCCGTTAGGAGAACCGTATCGTCAGCATACCTTATATTGTTGATCGTCTCACCATTTATTGTCAGACCAAGATCTTCTTCCTCGAGTGCTTGTTCACAAATAGCTTCACTATACAGATTACACTGTAGAAATTTAAAGGCTCCATACAGTTCTCTTTAAGGAGAGTCATATAAGTATACCTCAACTACAAGAACAACGGTTATTCCATAAGTTTGAAGAAAATGCTGGATCTCGCTTACAGCCATTCCTCAATTCAAGACCTCTAATATAGCTATTTTTAAACTAGTGCAAAACCTCTTCAGTTTTGTCATCAAATTTAGAAAAAATTCCTATGACTTGTAAATATGCACTAGTTGTTTCTTCTATAGGGAGTAATGATATTGAATTTAGCATCTTAACGTAAACTGCAAAATTTTCTACGTTGGAAATTAATCCACGTTTTAAACCAATTTTCCCTAACTTTCGGATCACTGATTGATTTAAATGGAAGAAACATCCTTTTATTTCAATTTCTGGAAATAAAGCTTGAAAAGAACTGATTGCTGCCTTTTCAAAATCAAGTAGGCAAAAATCGGGAATTAAATTTGGTAGACGACATAATTTTCTATAAGTTTCTTCAGTCTTATTTGGCAGAAACGCAAAGATGTAAAAAACAATTTGTTATCAAGTTAAACGTGGATAGTATAAAGTTGGAAAAATATTTCAGGTACAACTTTGAAAGTTCCATCGGCTAACAAATTTTTATGCGTTAGTAACAAGTATAATAACTGTTCATGTCCAAATATTAATGTTGTATTAAGAGCATGAGATGCACTGTCTATTACTATGTAATAGCAAGTTGTATTTTTCAGGAAATAGAAAATTCATGTTGTTGGGAGCAGCAGGTACAATATCTGTTTCTGGATGTTTGGCACGCTACAGTGTTCTTTAAATTGCAGGCTTTTTGGCCGTAGTAATTTACCGTTTTCAGTTGCTTCAATAAGTTTTGTACTACCTACAATTTTAGATGTTCCTCCAAGATTTTTCAAATTGCTTAAAATAATTTCTGAATTTAAAAGAGTACGACATAAACAAGAAGTGTAACAGGTATCAGGCAATTTTCCGAATTAGAAAATATCCCCTTGGGACAAAAACGCTGATGATGAGTTTACTTATCTGAGGTGATTAACTTACGGTTTTCCAAAATGATGCCAGTGACCAGTTTGCTATATCTCGGAGGGTCTAATAATTTTATGGGAAGCTATTTTTGGACAACAATAAATACTGTTATTGTTTTATAATAATTTATTCATTAAATAATTATTTTGACTATTCTATAATATCAAAAACAGACGCTTACCTCTCTTGTGCATGGATCTCTATTTGCATCATTAGAAGTGTGAGTTTAAATTAGAGCATGCGAATAAAGCTTTAAGTAAACTTTTGCATAACGTTTCAAAACGTTGATTTAAATTTTGTGCTTTATTACAGGAATTTTTTGAAGTAGAATTTAATCAAATAAATTACTCTGGATAGTAGATTATTATCATTATGATGAATAAATGCTTATTATAAAGTAAGTTTTTGCAAACAAATTGGGATCAAATTAACTTTGTATTTTGTTCAAGGAGTTACAGTTGAATTCGGATTAGATTTTTACACACATACTTATCTTTTTATTTACTATTTTGAACTTTATATTAGACCGAGAGAATTCGGTGATTTTGCTTAGAAACCTTAAGAAACCTTGAAAAGCTTAAGAAACCATACACAACTATTTCTCCCATCCGTAAACCAAATTGCGAATGGGCCTGTTATAACAAAGAAAAAGCAGACGTCCTTGCTGAACATCTTACAATATTTTAAACGCAGCCAGCAGACCCTGATAAAGAAGTGGAAGAACTAATTAGCGCAGCATGTCAAATATCCCTCCTGAATAAAAGTTTTATTCCTTTAGAAGTCAAGTAAGAAATACAAAAACTCAGTTCCCCAAAGGCCCCAGGTTATGATCTCAGCACAAGTACTGAAACAACTTCCTTACAAGACCGTTAGTTTGCTAACAGTTATATTTTACCGCATGCTATCATACTTTCCAAAAATATGGAAATTTGCTGAAATAATTATGATCCTTAAGCAAGGAAAAGAGTCCAATGAAGTAACACCTTTGTGACCAATCAGCCTACACCCAACCGTGAGCAAAGTTTTTGAAAGATTGCTACTACAAAGGATATACACATATCTAACATTACTAATCTAACGAATTACTAACATTACTACCAAAACATCAATTTTGTTTTCGGGAAAATCACTCCGCTACCCAACAAGTCCATGATGAATAAAATACCTAAAAGTTTTGAAGAAAAGAAATGCTGCAACTCTATATTTCTAGATATCTCACAAGCGTTTGACAAATTCTGGCACAGAGGTCTCCTTTACAAAGTAAAAATAGCACTATCCAGTAACTATTTCCTCCTACAGAAATCCTACATATCAAATAGATATTTCTCTGTAAAATTCAATGACCAACAATCCAACCTCTGTCCTATCAACTCCGGAGTCCCGCAGGGTAGTATTCTAGGACCGCTGCTTTTCTCACTCTACACTGCCGATATACCAGAGACTAATAATACTACAATCGCTTCCTGTGCTGACGACGTAGCAATACTAGCTGTAAATGAAGATCTTAAACAAGCATCACAGAACCTGCAACATCATCTGAACATATTCAGTGATTGGTATACAAAATGGAGAACAAAAGTAAACTAAACAAAATCAACTCAAATAACATTTACCAACCGCCACAACATATGCTTACCTGTAAGAATGAAAAATGAAAGAATACCAACAGTAACAGACGCTAGATACCTTGGCCTCCATCTTGACCAATGTCTCACTTGGAAGAAACATATCCAGACCAAAACAAGACAGCTCGATTTAAAATTTGGCCAAATGTATTGGCTCCATGGACGTAAATTAAAACTTGTCATCCAATACAAAATTCTTTTATACAAAGCCATACTCAAACCTATCTGGTTCTATAGACTATACCTATGGGACTGTGCAAAGCTAACATCGCTGAATATCATCCAAAGATTCCAGTCTAAAGTGCTAAAATCGATAGTGGATGCACCATGGTACGTAAATAATCAAACACTTCACTACGACTTAAAGATTCCTTTCATCAGAGAAGAAATCTATCGAGCCACGAAGTCACAAAATGAAAAGGAGCTAGTAAGAAAATTATTTAACAATGGTTCAGCTACAAGAAGAAAAGATGGAAACTGGCCCCAAGACCTACTTCAAAACTAAACCACAATAGAATAAGGTGAGACATCATTGGACGTCTCTCCTTCACACCCAAAACCAGTAACACATTTACTTAATACTCTGTAATGATGTAGATCGTAAATAAACATAATTATATAAAAAACAAATTCTGGATCGAAAAGTTTACTTGTGAATTTGTCGTAGTTCCCAGTTTTCGAGAAAATACTGCTGAAAATGAAAAATTGTGTTTTATAGGCTTTTCCACCGCTTAAAAATCAACGTAAAATTCTAACATAAACATGTAAAATATTACATTGGCGTGTGGACCCAATTCTTCCGGTCTAAAAGTAAATGAAATTAAAGATTTATTTTTTATAAAAATACGTTTTAAAAATTCACATAATATATAAATAAGAAGGTTAAATACAAAGAAGCTTAAGTCACAAATAAGTAATTTTTCAGGGAGGGCAAAAAACTTGTAGGTTTGCTTTGAAAAAGGATAATGAGTTTTAATCAATGTTATGCAATAGTATTGGTTCCAAAAATGCGATTAAAATACTTATTTTAGTTAGGGTAGCTAAAAAATAGTTTAAAAAATTGATTTTGTTTTGGCAATAAGACCTTTTGCACGAATTCTTGGAAATAAGTCGTTTTGCATGTAAAATGTTGTGCACATAAGCTGATTGACAGGTAAATAAAGTAATAAATATAGGCCTTACCTAAGTGACAAACATTGTCATAATACGTAGTAAATACAACAAACAGTTTTTGAAATATGCAAGTCACAGCAATCATTGTCGAGGTAGTCACACATTTCTTCCTGCTCTTCACCAGCACCTGCTGTAATGGGGTCATTAAAAATCAAACTCTTGTACCAATCAAGCCGTGGATCAGAAATAGGCCAGTCCTTTCCAAAGATTGTTTTCAAAAGTTTGTCTTTGTCAAATCTTTGGTCTTTGCTTTGGTTAACACATGATGAAGTAGTTGTGTTTCTAGTCTCTCTTGTCCTAGATTATTTTTCCGTTTCTTTCTCAAAGATACAAAAGACTCTTCTCTTATTCTCCTTCATACCTCGTAGATTTTTAAGCTTCTTAACAACACAATCTTAATGTAAGACTTTCCTTTTCCCTTTTTTAGGAGGTGTTCAGTTTCTTCTTGTGTCCGGTCGAGTAATTCTCTTCAGTTCACTAATTGACTGGATGTCCTTATAGTATTCACTTAGCATTTAGTATCAAGTAGTGGCCAATCTTCTCCTAGTGATTTTATCTTGCTATGACTATAGATGTCATGGCATTCCTGTTTAATTAAAATTATGTTTTTTTGCAACTATTTTTCTACTCTTTCAAAAACACGGTCGGCGGTTAAAAAAATATGTCCGCGTACAGGGAAATACAATAAAAAATTTTTGGACTGATGTTTTGTGTGTTTCCAAAAAATGAATCAGTGTTCTCAGGACAATATTATTTTTATTTTAAGAAACACAACCATCGCTAAACAACCTTGTACAGAACTGCCCTGAAAATCACTTCTGTCAAATAGTTAATTAGAACCGATGCTACTTCTACACTGCCTTTTCTTGCCTGCTCTCTGTCCAAGTATAGAACATGAGTTTTAAGTTTTTAGATCAGTAATACAAAAGTTATAAAACCCAATTTGTTTCGGATAAGCTTCTTGAATTGAACATTTCGGTAGTGGCTGAATTTGTTGATGATCAAAGCAACGGCTAACCGAATGAGGAACAACCATTTTCATGTACTCATAAAACGCCTTTGCTCTTCTTAAATAAATCCGCTTTTTAACCATTAGCTGCGCCTTTTTAGCAGACCGTGTTGGGTACTTTTAATTTGTTCTTTTAGAAGGCAGCACGTACTGCAAGTATCGGAGGCAGGTGACTTAAAACCTATGTTAAATTCGTTTATAAAAATTCTTCTAAACATGCAGTATTTCACGTTTAAATCCTCTTTTTACTTAGTTTATTAATAACTCACTACTCAGATACAATCTTTTAGACTTCCTTCTGCTGTAATGTGATTCAGTTCCTCTGAGCTTTTTTATGTACTCTCTTACACTTTCCTTCTTCAGATAGTTCTTATTTTTGGTAGTATCACCTCCTCTTTTCTCTTGAACAGCAAACCCAAAATGCACTTTTTTGGCTATGTTTTTTATTCTAGCTCTTCCAACACCAATAACTGTGCAAAAAAATGTTAAACATACAGAAGTTTTAGCACCAGAGACAGTTGGAAAGAAGTATTTTATTGAGTACTTTCAATCAGGTCCAGCTTTTTGCTTTTTGTTTTTGTTTACCGGCCTAGGCCTATGTTGTCATCGAATGCCATAGTCTGTGGACTAGTACGCATTTCGATGCGCATCGCCCCGCCTCGAATTTTCCCATTGGCTCTTGACCTGGAAATCCCTATTTATCGCTCGAACAGCGCATATAAATATTGGCGATTTTCAGGTCAGCCAGGTCAGTCCCTCACGGGCTCTCCGAGAGCTTAGTGCTCTCGGGGCTCTGCTTCCTGCATTTATTTTCCATACTCTGTAGCTGAGAATTGTTTCAACTTAACGTGGTGTTTTTATTTCGACGAAGAAATTGTCATGTAAGAAATATCTTGCCTTTTTCAAGGCAAGACACAGAAGATAAATATTTTCCAAGTCCATAACCCGAAAATGGACTTAAGTAGAGGAGCTTTCGACAGTATATTCGAAGCCCTCTACAGAGCACCCGGAGACAACAGAAGGTGGTTAGACCGTTATTTGTTCCCCCGAGGTGACAATGTCTTTTGATTTGTGTTGTATGAATCACACTGGCAGTTATATTGTCTTGTCTTTTCTTGTCTGAAATTTTATAAAACTGTTTGAAAGCTTTGATGTAATTAGGCCTTAATTTTACGCACGTGAACCGATAATTGTTTTGCTTACATGGTTTTTTTAGGAGCTGCATGCTGGTAATTAGTTCACTTTTCCTTTTTCCTCCTATAACTGTTTTCTTTCTAGTCCCTTCATTTCGTTCACCAACACTTTCATCTGCACCATCCGTTCTCCTTTAAATAATAACGTAATTACTAATTATTACTAAATACGTTGACAATCTAAACAGCAGTCACAAAAACTTTTAATAAAAAACACTTACATAACCTCAAGGATCATTTGAAAGACTCACTGTGCCAGCTAAGTGGCAGTTGCAGCGTTTATATTGGTTGGTTGGAAATAGGCTGGTTTGCATAGACCAGAACTGTGGAAATAAGTTGTTTTGCATGTAAAGGTGATTTTTAACATGCTGTTACCATTGGAAATATTTTTTTGCATCAATCAGAAAAATGCATTGGCATATCTAACTTAACTTTGATTTTTGTGTGCCTTAAGCCAGTTTGCATGTTACCTTCTCAAATGCTCTATTCGAAGAAGTTAAAATAAGCAAATTTATTTTCTTTCAATTAAAAATAGATTTTATTAATGTTCATTGTAATACTGGAAAAGTTTTTATTGGTTTTAGTGCCTTACTGTTTTAAATATTAAGTAATTAATCTTTATAATTCTATAATTAGAATTCAAATTCAAATTATGTAGGGAATATATTGGTGAAACAAACTTTCGTTATTAGTATACATATAGGTAAAAGTATTAAAATTGAATGAGATAAAAATATGGCCTTTAAACCATTAATTGAAATTGAGAACTGAGAACTGAGAATGAAAATTTGATCAACTCATAGCACGCTAATGCTCAAAATTTTTATTTTTGACTTAATACAGAATATACTAGATTCTATAGTAGAGTCCATACTAGATTCTAGATTCTTGTGTATTTTTCATACCTACCAGCATTCCTCCACTGTCTATGGGATTATTTCAAATTTTATCATTTATATTTCCGATTACGAAAGCATATTCAATTCTACTTTGTAAGTAATTTAATTATAATTAATGCCGTCCTTTATAAAAACGATTTTCACTTAATGAGCTAAAATTAGCTTAAGATTATATTCTGAAATGCTCATTACTAACTGAATAACTCATTCTAAATAGTGGCAACAAATTGTAATTTTATACAACGCGGAAAATAAAGTTAAAGCAGGGATGAATTAGGACCTCTGGCTTGATAAAAATAAATTTTTTACTAAATGTGTAATAGACAGTATACCTACCTCAAATATTTTGATCAGCAAATTGTAGACTGTAGTTATATAATTGTAGATTGTAGTTATAATATTACAATATTTAACCTCTCTATACCTCAGCATAGGATTTTTTGTTCATAAATCTAACATTTGAACAGTAGAATGCCAATACTTCTGGTGAAGGTAATCAGTTTTATAAGGAGTATATTTCATATCTCTGAGGGTATAAGTAAAACCCTTCGGAGAGTAGTGTTTTCTTATTATATTACAGCCGCATAGTTTTCTTCTTTTTAATGGCTCATGCACTTGGTCGTGAGACCTTTATGCCTAACCCTGCTATTTCTTTAAACTCCGCCAATATGTCCTGTGCTCTAGTTAGGTTAGGTTAGGTTCAACATGAGTGAGCGCTTTACTACCCTTCCACTCGACCTAAGAGGTATTGTAGCTCATCCCTAGGTTAAAATTCTAACTTGAGCCCAGCCTTTTTAACAAAGTCTATTATAACCTTAGGTGATACTTCTACAAAGTCGTAGGGCAAATTATATTGAGCCTTATCGTATCTAGCCCTGGGCAGTTGTACAGAACGTGTTCCGCCATCTCGTTATCAGCCTCACACAGAATCTGCAAATTGCACTTTCTGCCAGTCTGATTTTGTTCATGTGCACCTTGAGGCGCAGATCACTTCTATTCATATCTAGTAGATCTTTGGTTCTCTTCTGCGAAGGTTCATCTATAAAACCCTTTGATTGTTTAAGACCCACTTGCTGGTATCAGTAGTTACGTTTCATCCGTTCCACCCAGTCCGATAATGTTTTTTTGGCTGTGCTTTTGTTATGCCAACGACAAGTTCTGGACCTATGAATGTTTCTTTTCCCCTTTTCAGGCAAGTAGGTCCGCTTTTTAGTTTCCTTTAATACCAGTATGTCCAGAAATCCAAAATAAATTTACTTTGTTAATATTTTCGATCCGAATCAGAGTCTAAAGAAATTTCCAAACTAACTTGAAATCAATCCGATTCGATTCCACAGCCTTCAATGCCGCCTGACTATCAGAACTAATTTGTATAGATTTTCACTTGGAAGATAATAGAGTGATTACTTAGGTTTTCACTAAGGCCTAGCCTTGGTTTCCCTCTGTATATCACAGCTCCAACTCCTTCATTGGTTTTAGATCCATCTGTGTACCAGTATTGATCTACCATTATGATATTCGTTTTATTCGACTTCAATTCCTCTCTTCCTAAAAAGATGTCGAAAATGGCTTTTCAAAATTATGTTTAGGTTGCATTGTATCTAGTAGCACTTCTACCTCTGGGTGATTTTTAATTATTTCTCCAGATTTGATTCCGGTATTCTTTGCCCTGCTTCCTGGCATCTTATTCGCCTTTTGTATGCTCCTATTTTCGCATATTTATGTAATATTTATATATATGTAATAAAGGGAAGTCAAGCATGACTTCCATGGAGGCGGTTGTTATAGTCGACATCGCTCCTGTTATGATTAAGCATGCTTTTTGTTGAAGCATATTTAGCCTCACTTTTGACATTTGCCAGTCTTTTGTTGGCATTTAGACCACCATATTAGTATGCCATACGTAATCATCGGCCTGACCACAGTCATATAAAACCAGTACATCTGTTTGGGTTTCAAACCCCATGTTTTCCCACACATTCGTCGACATTTCCAAAGGGAAAGCTTTACTGTGTTGGTTATTCTTACTAAGTGGGCGTTCCATGTAAGCCGCTAGAATTACTACTAAATATTTGAACTCATTCGCCTCTTTGACAGTTTTTCCATCCAGATGTTCTCTAGGTTCCGTCTCTTTGTGAATCTGACTACTACTGTTTTACTAGGATTGGGAGTTTTCCCTGTCGCACCACCTACTAAGGATATTTAATGTTCTTTGGAGTGTGCTGGATAGAACATTTTCATATTTTCCTCTTACCGTAATTACTAGATCATCCGCATAGGCCTGCACTTTTAACCCGTGTACATAAAGAAGAGAAATTAAGTCATCCACCAGAAGTGACCACAGGAAAGAAGAAAGCACTTCCCCTCTGTTGACACCCCTTAGATTTTTTGGCTTGAATCTTCTCTCCTCATAGGTGGGTTATAATCAGACTATTTTCCAGCATTTCTTTGATCCGCTTGCATACGGTAGCGGATATCCCTTTTAATGATGCTGCATCATAAAGAAAATTTTATAGTGCATTATTAAGTTCTCCATTATTAACTACCACTATATGGCGAAACAGACAATAACCAAAACAGACCAATAATGACATATGCCTCAGAAACAAGACCTGACCCAGCCACAACGCAAAGGCTATTGGAAACGGCAGAGATGAGAGTACTGGGAAGAATTACAGGTGTACATTAAGGGTATAAACCCTTACATTGTAATGTTACATACAATATCTTAAATCGTATATGTTGTCAAAATTGGGTCATGACACAAGTAATGTTTTGATTACATACACTTATTTTTTATACCCAGTCTTACCTTAAATCACGTAGATTCAAAGTCCGATAGGATAACCCTGACCAACATGAGAGATCGAAAGAAAAATGAAGACATTAGAAGAAAATGTAACGTACGGTGTATAAATAAATGGACACAAAATAGAAAAAAAAGCATGAAATAACCACATAAGCACAATGGAGGAGTCCCCCGTCGTCAAAATAGCAACAGATAAATCACCAATCGATATCTGGCTTTCATTTTATCAAAGTTAATTTATTCGAGCATTCAACCTTATATCAATTCAAATCACCAATCGGAAAAAGAAGTATCTATAAAAAGATAGAGTGACAATCTTCCATAGAGGTATCAATCTGCCAATGAACAAGCAGAATTGCTTATAAAGAGGAAGAAGGAGAAGAAGATTAATGGAGTGACTGATTTTCTGAACTACTTCGTTCAGAGCTGTTTTTGTTGATTTTTATTCCTGATATGAATGATGGTTGTCATTGGGAGGATGATCCCTTAATGGCCCCTCCTTAATGTGCGTATCGAGAATTTTTTCTATTGACTTCAACAGAAATCATGTAAGACTAATTGACTTGCAGCATTTTGGTACGGCATTGTCTTGTTGTCCTATTTTCGGTATGTACAATTACTCTTACAGTTGTCCAAGTCTTCGGTATGTGTACTCTAGTTAAAGGTCAGCAATTTTCTCATGGAGACTTTCTGCTAAATAATCCTTCTGGATATACAGGACAGATCTATGAGAAATACAGGTTATAATTTTAGTGTCTGCTATATTCATAATTAGCTCTCATCTTTTAAAATTGAGTCCAAAAATATTTTGAATATTTAGCTTATGGCATCTGAGGCGTGTTTTTTGTCTGTATATATTTCCCTTTGTCTCTCTTTGCGTTGAAGTAATTGTATTTATTAGATTGTTGCGTGGAAGTAATTGTGTTCATTAGAGTGTCATGTCTACATAGATTTCTATTCAACTAACTGCATAAAACTAGCACGATCGAGTTGGTAATAGGGATTCTCGGACATTTTGTTCACTTAGACACCCACACTCTATTTTTTTACCACTTAGAGCTAACGTCACCTTCAGATTCCTACTTTTAGCTTCCAAAAGGCAAACAGTTTACGTTTAGATTTAGAGAATTATTTAGCTTTAAAACAGTCCACTACGTCCTTGGTTTGTCTACGTCTATGTCTTTGCGATGTTAAAGAACTCTTATTTAGCACATATCAAGCCAAAGTACCCGTCAATGAGTCGAGTTACTTTGTATCGAGAAGCAAATGGAATTCCATCGATAAACCGTGTGTGATTGTGATGGTGAATAACTTTGACCATCACAATTTTTGGACAGGGAGGAAGAGACGGAATGCCTGGTATTTCTTCGTTGAAATTACTTATAGTTGACCCTTAAGTTTACTTATTTTCTAAGTTTCTCGTTCTTTTTTAAGAAGATGAGATCATTAAATGATTGCCGAATGTTCTTACAGCCTCCATGAGATTGTTCTGGACACCAGATGTGTTTTCTTCCTGTATTTTTTAACAGGGATATAAATAAATAGTTTATTAATTTTTTCTTTGGTTTTTTTATTGACATGTAATAATGTGAAATCTATAGAACTTAAAAAATTACTTTTTCTATTCTATAAAAAGCCATTATTAACTGGTCTCTAAAGCTGTCTTAAAAATTAGAGCTGCAACAAAAAAAAAGAAAAACATTTTTGAAATCCGAGCTCCAAAATATTTAAATTCAGTTCTTACTTTTTCGGCCCCAATGTGGCTGTTGCACTGTGTTGTTGTTTAACCTTTAATTTGGTCAAATTCTATTTACACGAATATGCAGGAATAAGATCTAATGTGAAAAGATGTGCAACATGGTGCCTGCAGTAGGCCATTGGCGATAGTTATTTTTAGACAGGCAACTACCTTGCAGGTTTAGGTTGAGTACTATATGCTTTTACTCTACGTGTTGCTATTCTTTTGCTTCTCTAGTCGTAGACTTTTTGGTTCAAGTCACATTACGTTAAATTATTTCAGCAAGATTTCAAAAAAGCATGCTTTCAAATATATTTTAGGTAAAATCTCCGATATCTGTCAAAAATAATAGATTTTAGAAAACTAAAGAATCTGTAACATGTGACGTAAGCCAAATAACATTTAGAGTAAAGATACAGAATTACCTATCCCTTGAATTCACCTTCAGTAAATTGTTTAGTCAAGAAAATTTTCACTTATGCCTTGCCTTCAATATTAAATCAAAAATATGGTACAAACTATACAAAACAAATTTCTGCTTTGTATCTAGTCAAATTAAGCTAGCGTACTAAAAAGTAAATTGAATGAAACCATTGATCAATTTTTTAACATCTCCGACAGACTAATAAGTCTTGTGGGGGTTAAAATATATAAAGTTATCTGCAAAGTTCAAATACAGGGTGAAAGTTCACAACAGCAGTTTAAATTATAACTATCTATCATATCTCTGTTCTGTTTGCGTATCTTCTTTTTATCATAGTCTCGGAAACTATCACCAAAAGATATAAAAATCTTTGACTCATCTTTGAACAAGGAATACTGATAGGAGTATTTGGTGGAACCGGTGATGATGATATCTAGAGGATGAGGTAGAACTAGGAAATATATTACAAATACGAACACATATATTAGGTAGAAAAGACGTAAAATCTGTCATAAAACGTCTAGTTTAATTACAATAAAAGAGTTCTCCACGACAAATCCTTGGATCAGAGCCCGTGGGAAGTAAATTTATTAAGAAAAAATGGGACAAAACCACTGTCAAAATATACAAGAATTTAGAATTAAAGAAATATGCAATATATAAAATTACAGATAAAAATAAAACATACATAAATACAATAAATAAGAGCATACACAATTAGTTATACAAAGTATCATTAAAACAATAATTCATTTAAACTTAAACAGATCTACCTCATGAGGTAACTGATTAGCATGCATGAGAAGTCGTAAGAAGCATGCAATTAGTTCTACGATAAGGAACATGGAAAAGTGAATTTTGACGCAGCGAATGGAAAGGAATATGAAAACAAATTAGTTAAAGCAATTCAGGCGTTTGAATTATTCCATTAACAAGCTTACAGATAAAGATCAAGTCAAAGTTAACTCTTCTGGTAAAAAGTGAATCTAGATTCAAGAAATTTATATTAGAATAAAAATATGGTCTACGCAATATAATCTTGCTTGAACTCCGTGTTTTCGGTGCATGCTTGAGTAAAGATAAACCAGATCAAAGTTGAATTTTCAAGTTGGGAAGGGACCAGAGAAATGTATAGTTTTAAGAGATGCACTCCTACGAAATTCTGTGTTATGCCTCGTAATGGAACTAAGCTGTTTCATAGTGTTGTTACATATAAGATTTATATACAGATTGAAGGACACACTCTTCTGAAAAACCACACCTAGATCTGCGACATTATTGATCCTTTTCATCAAAACATCCTCTAAATTGTAATGAAAAACTAGAGGCTCAAGAAATAGATCAAATTTGATCACCTACATTTTTCACGATTAATAATTAATTTGTTATTAACACATCAGTTCGTAAAGCTAACCCATGGTTTCTGTAACTCAATATAATCAGAACAATCTCGAATAATGCGAAATAATTTTGCCATCTGCATATGCTAGTACTTTACAGTTACAGTCAGTCAAAGATCTAATAGCATCATCAATAAAAACTGCAAAGAGTAGATGTTCTAAATGGGAACCTTGATACTTCAGAGCTTTTGAAAGTATTGAGTTGAAATAAAGCCCTTCATTTTGACACATAAAGACCGGTCTTTTATATAAAATTTCAAAATTTTTTAACTAGTAAGAAGTTTCCCTGACACCAAATTCAAGTTTATGCAGTAAAACGCAATGATTACCCTGTCGAATGCTCCAAACAAGTGAGTATAAGTGAAATCTACCTTAGAACTGTTTTCTAATACATTTATAATGTCAGTGTCTAGATGTAGAGGTAGACCAAAACTTACATGTAAGCAAGATGCGGATGAGGATGACAGGAAATTTGGGTACGCAAACAAATTGATTGGTGCGGGTCTGAGAATATGCGGGAAAGCTCTAAACTGAATAGGATTACGAACAGGGCAGACTGGATGAGAAGTTCTTATACTCGACACAGCGTACCCCGGCTGGTCCCAATGGCTACTAGGAAAAGTACGAAAAGTACTATGCATAAGATTGATATGTTATGCATAATTGATAATATGAAATAGGATAACACTACTGATGGCAATCCAGCACAAATAAAACTGACACGTTAAAAAATCAGTATTTTATATAATCACAAAAAAGTGGTACTAGATACATAAGTTATTTCTAAGAAAGTGTGTACAAACATTCTTGCTGCCATGACGAAAAAGAAAGCCGGTCCTCCTCTGGAGCAGTGGATCTAAAGATTAACCTGAATTATGTAAAACACTTTATATTAATTCCTTTTAATTATCTGCCGTATTCTCTCTCTAATCTTAATAAAAAGTAATGCAGTCATTTGCTGTATACTATTTACTGTGAATAAATCTCATGATGGAATTTAATATCAAATTTCAGTGGGGATTTACGGATACTCAGAATAAATGCTTTTAGTGCCATTTCGTATCTTTAAAATTATTAAATTACGATTGGTTTTATTTTTATTTTACAAATTTTCATCTTTGTGTCTCGGCTTATTTAAAAAGCGGTATTTTCCATTACTTCAAATTCTTATTAAAACTAGAAAAAGCTTTCAGCTTAACTAGAAGTCAAACCAAATTGTTTTAAATGCTACACAAAACTACAAACGTAGTATCTATTTTTGTAGTTTTATTTAAATTTTCATTGCGATTTAGTTCTTACTGAAAAAGTAATTCCTTTTTTTTATTACAGTACTATTTGGAAAATATCTATTTATATCATTAATATTGGGAATCTTCCTCCTCATTCCTTGCCAGAGCGTGTTGACACTCTAAATAATATTAGCTTACTGTCTTCATTGGGTGCGATTCTGTGTCCTGAGTCTTTATTTGATCTGTCCATCGTGTTGGACATCTTCCTCTTGGTCTTCGGCCTTATATCTTTCCTTCTACTACCAATAGTTGGTCCCTGTTCTTCTAGCTATGTGGCCAAAGTAAATAACGTTTACTCGGATTACTTTTTTAATAGCCTGTCTTTTATATGAATGATTTCTTCCAGAATTTCAGGTTGGTTCTAAGTTCTGTCCAGAATACGCATAGAATTGTTCTATAGACCCCCATTATTATTTGCTCTTCAACCTTTGCTTCTTAATAACACCCAGTATCAATATCAGTATCGTTGATTCTGTAAAATTTCCTTGTATTTTTATATACAACAACCTTGAATGGTCCCTTAATATCGATTTGTTAAGTAAGAAACTAGCCTCAGCCTGCTATGCAATAAGATTTGTTTCGAAGGAAGTCAATTAGCATTTTCCAAAATAACATATTTTTATTTATTAAAGTTTCATCTTTGATATGATCTTCCTTTTTGGGGTTTCTTAACGAATAACTAAGAAATTGCAGTACCTTTATGTACAAGAAACTAGTATTTCTATTTATTTCGGTATCACATGCAGAAACTTAAACTTATTAGTTCGTTATATGCAATTTGCAGTTTATTCAAATTTTACAATGGTTTGTTTATTTTATTATCTTTTATTTTGTGCTATTGACGATTTATGTAATTTCAGTAAATTTTAAATTGATATTGTTATTTTTCTGACATTTTGTAAGCTTTGTTCATAAAATTGTACAATTTTCAGTGACAATAAAGCATATTTCTATTGTATAAAGTATAAAGACCATTAATCGGCTGAGAGCAA
Source organism: Diabrotica undecimpunctata (assembly GCF_040954645.1). Classification (NCBI taxonomy): domain Eukaryota; kingdom Metazoa; phylum Arthropoda; class Insecta; order Coleoptera; family Chrysomelidae; genus Diabrotica; species Diabrotica undecimpunctata. The sequence continues at coordinate 46,780,600 of NC_092812.1, forward strand.
ATCATGCTCTTACGCCATTTTGCATGCATGGAATCGGCTTATCAAATACTCCCAATTATTGCACTTGTGGCAAAATAGACGATCCAACACATATTATATTAGAATGTGATTTGCAAATTAATAATATAAACGAACTTTATAAGGATTTAATAAATTCCAAAAGTGTTGTTTTCCAATAAACCTTAATTTTTGCATAGGTATAATCTGTAAATATAGTTTAACGGCATTAAAAGAAAAAAGAAAAAAACGTATAAAACAAATTAGCATACAAAAAAAAACACATAATAAAATAATAAAAAAATTAAAAAATAAAATAAAAATAAAGCAAAACTTATGTATCTATAAGAATAATATTTAAGTACTAACATTCTGATAATAAGAAATTATTGACTATAATTCTGCAATCAATAATAATTAAAATTCAGTCAAACCAAAACAAGTCTGGCTAATTGGCTCTACCAAAGCCCCTTCTTCAGGGAGAAAATAAAAATAAACTTTCTATTTCCAACTTGTCTCGTTTTTTGTAGATAATTATTGCAATGGGTCCTTTTCAGTAATTCAAGAGAATTTTCTGTAAGCTTTTACTGACAAGATAGAAAACAATATGAAGAACATTTTTTCCACCGTTCTTAAGTATTTTCACGGTCACTCTTCTTTTTTCAAGATCAATATTTTTCCGGATTTCTAGTGGGAATTTATGGGTTATGTTCTTCACTTTCTTTCTAAGCTCTTTTATATTTCTTTTGCTCCTACTTTGCTCATTGGGCTTTCTGTTTTATTCCTTTATTTACTTAACTTCCAACTTGCTTCCTGTCCTTTTCTTTATTAAGTTTTCTTCTCTTTTCCACCATAAGTATTTTTATATTATCTGATATAATGTGTATATACCGATAATTATGAAGTTTTTAGCAAAGCAATTTAATAATTTCAATATTTTCATAAAATTGGCTTTGTACCGAAAACTTTTAACTGCTAAGTACTTAATTATAGTTCAGATGATTCAAAAATCACCTTTTCCGTAAAGGTGAACCAGTGAATGTATGTAGTAATATTGCATATTTTCTACACTATACCGAAGTGCAATTTAATATCCAGCTCCAATATCGATTATAATTTTTCCGGAGATGAAAGGAATTTCTGAAATACCTGAGAATTACATGAGCAACAGAAGCTACATAAACTGAATATAAGGGATCTTTTAAATTAAATTTTATTTTAGAGGATGCCAAGAAATTCGTTTTTTATATCGATAAAAAATCGGAGAAATCACAAATTAATATTACAAGATTTTCGACAATAGCGAAAAAATTTTTTTAGATAACAAATGTAAATGTCTTTAAAAATGAACAAAAAATTAATCTATGTATATATTGGATTTGAAATTTCCGCGGGAGCTATATGTGGTCTCAGTTGTTTTCCGGGTTTGACTCCGCGTTAATATATATATATATATATATATATATATATATATATATATATATATATAACTGTTTTGGATGGGTTGGAGTCAATAAAAGGGCTATTGGTTAACTATTTTTTTATTCTTGAGCTTTCAATTGTGTTTACAATTATTATCAAGAGCTAAAAAAGACAAAATACTTACAAGGTTGAACTAAAAAGAAAAAACAATTTTTGTTAACTTACCAAATAAAAATTAGTTTAGTAAGTAAAAATTACTGCTAATACATCTTCAAAATATTTATATAAAAATGTTTTAATCCAATAAATGTTTCTCCGAAAATTTTTATAATTTTGAAAACATTTTTTTTTAATACAAAAATAATTGAATTTATAAATAAGTTAAAATAACAACCAATTACAAATAAGCCTCAATGTCATAAATGCCAACATAAAATTTTTATTTTTGACAATTATATTGCCAAAAGTAAAATTTTGTTTAAACATTCTTTTTTGTTTAGTAACAAAAAGAAGAAGATTTATTCACCGTTGACAGATGTCTGAAAGAATGTAACAGATATATGGAGAATTAAATATGACATTTTACAAGTTTTATATATAAATCATAAAGAAAGAATATAATTATAAATTTTGCTCAAATTCTGAATCTCTGATCTTTTATTAAAATTATTATCACTTTTGCTAATACAAACCATTTCCAAAAAAGTCCTTTTAAATTTATTACTTTCACTACATAAAATTTTAATGTTATCAAAATCCATAATATGGTCTTTATCGATTACATGCTCTGCCAAAGCACAAGATGGTTTTTTTAGTTCTGCAATCACTTTTGTGAGAAATAATGCGATTTGAAAGATTTCTTCCGGTCTCACCAACATATTCAGCCTCACACTGAGTACAACTAATGCTGTATACTAAATTCGTTTTTTCAAATTTGTCTATAGGATATTTAGTTTTAGAATATAAAGATGAAATAGTTTTGATGTTCTTTGTTGCTATTTTTATATTGTCATTAACCTTTAGTGTTTGTATTAATTTAGGTGTTAATGATGGTATAAAAGGTAGTGAATGATAATAGATGTTTTGATTGTTAGATACAATGTTTTGAGATTGAGAAAAAAATGGTGTTAAATTATTTATATTACCAATATTAGAAAAAAGCATCCTATGTAGCATATCTGGAGGATAAGAGTTTTCAATTTGAATATTTTTTAATAATTAAAGATCTTCTTGTAGATAATCTGGATGAGAAAGTTTTAAAACACGTTCTTTTAATCCTGTTATAAGGTTCATTTTCATCTTATTTGGATGGTGAGAGTAATAGCTTATAAATCTATTACTACATATGGGTTTTCTGAACCATCTGGTTTTCAACATATTGTCTGTATTTCTTACAATTCTCATGTCAAGGAATGGTAGAGAATTATCTACCTCTTCCTCAACTGTAAATTGTATATGTTGATTATGACTGTTGAAAATGTTGACTGTTTCATGAATTTTGTGTTTAGGAAGTGCCAAAACTAAATCATCTACATATCTCTTAATAAAAGGAATGAAAAAAGTGCAATTACTGATACAATCACTGATAACATCATCCATGACATAGCTACTTAGAATGGGTGAAAGACTAGATCCCATAGGACTACCAAAAATTTGTTTATAAAATACACCATTAAATATAAAAATATTAGAATCAAAAACAAAGTTGATAAGTGTTTTAAAATGTAATAAGTCAATATTAGTGTGATGTGAAATCTCATTCCAATGTTTTTCAACACTACTTATGATTAAATCTAAAGGCAAATTAGTAAAAAGAGATGTTACATCAAAACTAACTAAAACATAATTTTGTGGTAGGTAATTGGAAATTATTAATGAAAGAACTAAAATCAAATGAATCTTTAATGTAAAAATTGTTGTTTAAATTATAAGCATTAGTTAGGATGTCAGTAAGGAGCTGTGTTATTGGTCCATTAGGAGGGCATAAAGATGAAACAATTGGTCTCATAGATAAAGTTGGTTTATGTATTTTTGGTATAGCATAAAACCGTGGAGCAATAAAAACTTACTTAGTATTCTACGCAGGAAACAAAACTTACTGGAAATAAAACAACTTTTTAAAAGATAAGAAGCTCACTCAGAATACTAAACTGAAAATTTACAGAGCAGCAATTAGACCAGTAATCACATATCGTGCGGAAATAATGTGCTTGACATAGAAAGAAGAAGAAATATTACGGATCCTATAGACCAAAATAAATCGAAAAACAGGCCCACTAAACTTAAATAATAGTGACTTTAGAAAATAAGACAACTTTTGAAAGGAGAAGGTATTGTCATAATTATAAAGGCACAAATATATGGATAGATGATACCTCTTAAAAGGAACGATTCAGAAGCAACTATCAAGAAAATCACTCACTGGAGACCAATAACAGGTAGACCATAAGGAAGACCCAAAATAAGATGGGAGAATATAGATAATAGAGGACCGTATGAAGATAGTGGTTAGAGAAAGGAAGTCCATATGCAAAAAGAGAAAAGAATGAAGAAATATTGTAAAGAAAGTAAGTCACACAACCAATTGTAAACCAAAAGTTAATGCGGACTGATTCCCTGCGACAAATGAATCGGAAGAAACCAAAGAGGGTGGCAATCGTTCCGCCAGGAATTTAGATGCAATGATGATGATTGAACACATCATTTTTCGTTCTATTGGTCTGTGAGCCTTTCACAATTTTATTTTCAATAACAATAAGTATTTTCCACTTTTTTATATTTATATTTGCTGTAGTGTGTTTATATCGCTGGCCAGTAAATGAATTTGTTTGTAATTAAACCTGATCACCGGCGCTTATAAAGTAACAGCGATACCCTTTTGTAATGAGACCGCAATACGAGCACCAGCGTCAGCAGGCACAATATACTTGATAAAATGATTTAATGAAACGAATTTGCAACACGATATGTATTACTAATTATGAAAACAAAGGGTGCGTTTTATAACTAATTTTCCATGTCGGAAGTTGCCCAGAAGCGTAATTTTCAATACAGATTGATTACATAGCACGTACATTTTTTATTTCAAAATTAAAAAAACATTTTGTTTTAATAAATTCCAGATTTTTTTTTGTAGAAACAATTAACGAAAAATTATGTTTTTAACGCTTAACAAGCCCTGTAGGCTTAAGGCTAAAATGCTTAAAGATACTTACATTATTTCAAAAATATACATATTGTTCATTTAGGTGGCTTCTAGTGTACTCATGCTATTTGTCTGTTAAATTAATGTACGATTCTCCGCCATTCATCTCTGTTATTTTTTCTCTCTAGTCATAAACTCCTTTTTTTTTCTGAGATCTTCTTGTACGCTTATTTTTATTTGTCTCGATACATACACTCGCGATCATAAAATCCGGGTCATCTTGAAAATTTCAAGTTTCTTAAATATTTTTGCATCTGGTGCAGTAATAACCTTTTTTTTGGCTAATGTATTTTTTATTTGTCATCAATGTTTGTTTTAAAAGAAAAAAATGGTTTTTTATTGTTTTTATTGAAAAAAACAGAAAACAAATCAAATTGTTGATAAAACAGACATACGAAAAAAAAATGGAAAATACAGAACGTGGTAAAAAATCAGTGAAATTTCAATGACCAATATCGTGTATTGCCTCCCCTTGCTCTAATAACCTCTTGCAGACGACGGGGCATACTCTCAATTTTTCTCCGGATTACATGTTGTGGTATGTTATTCCACTCTCTCACTAACAGATCCTTAAGCTCCTGTGCGTTGTTAGGAGGAGGTGTATGGGGTTGAATATGTTTTTTCAAATCGTCCCAGAGATGTTCGATGGGATTCAGGTCCGGAGACCTAGTTGGTCAGGGTAATTCCAACTTCGTCCAAGTATTACATACTGATCCTGGCAACGTGCGGTCGCACGTTGTCCTCCATAAAAACGGCGTTTTCTCCAAGCCCTGCCATGTTGGGCATAACATGTTCTTCCGGAATCTCCGTAATGTACCTTCGTGCAGTTAGGGACCCATTTTCGATGAAGGGTAATTCTGTGTGGAAGTTGGAAGATACACCTCCCCAAGCCATGTCTGAGCCTCCACCAAATGGCATTCTTGGAGCAATGCAAGCGTGTGAAAATCGTTCACCGGTTCTCCTCCAAACTCTTACACGTCCATCGGATCCAGTTAGGCAGAAACGGGATTCATCTGAGAATAACACTTTGCTACAATCGTTAATTCCCCAATGCGCGTATTGTCGAGCAAAAGCTAGTCGTGCAACTCGAGGCACCCGGCGAAGTGGCGGTCCTCTAGCCATTACCCGAGAAGATAGTCAAGAAGAACGAAGTCTTTTTCTGACTGTTGCAACACTAAAATTGCGATTTCAAACTTCCTCTAGATGATTTTGATGCATAACCGCAGTTGAGGTCCGGTTTCGTAAAGCCTGAAACATAAGGAAACGGTCATCTAGTGCCTTGGTCGTTCTTCTTCGTCCAGAGCCAGGTCGCCTGGTTAGCAAACTTGCCTCCTGAAAGCGTTGAAGCACTCGTTGAACCGTAGAAAGGCTTACGCCAACAGTTCTTGCGACTTGCCGTTGAGTGTAACCGTCTTCCACAAGTGCAACAATTTGTGCCGTGTCAACAACAGTCAAAGGCATTTTTGTCAAAAAATAAACACTAATAATGGCACTAATAAACACTAATGGTGGCAATAATAAACGTATGTTCGTTGCATTTGAACAGAAAGTCGAAGTACAAACGAGACATTTAAAACAAGCGGAGTTACAGGTAGCGTTCATTTTGGGAAGTGTGCACTTTACCGCGAAATCGGCACTATTGGAATTCTTTGTTACAAAGGAAACCGCAACAATTTTCAGAAACATGCGTTAGTTTGTTTTTGTGTTATTATTATTTACGATAAAGCTCGTAAAAAATGAAATATCGGTGATTTTCACGGTGACCCGGATTTTATGATCGCGAGTGTATTTGGATTAGTGATCTTAGACTTCTCAATTTTTTTATTTTCCTTTACCAATCTTGCCTTCAACTCTAATTCTTCATGTATTTCCTCTTATATAAGAACCCCCAAATTCGATATGATTCGCTTGATTCGTTAGATGTGGAAGTCAGGTGACCATCTTCTTTTTGCTCTGTATTTCCGAGTATCATGTACTTTGACTTATCCTGGTTTACCTATTTATAATTCAACATATCTTGCCTCGTTCTTTATTGATTTTTTTCTTGTTTTCGTTAGTATTGCGAGATCGTCAGCAAAAGCCAGGCATTGATATTCATGACTGCAGAGGAATACGATCGTTTATACTCTAATTTGTCTGATAATGCTTTTCAGTACCAAATTAAAAGCACCGTTGATAAAGGATCTCCTTGTGTGAGACTTCTTTCTGTAATATTATTCCTAAGATATTAAAATTTATAAATAATCCCGAAGTAATATTTTACATATGTCTTAAATTACGTTATTGTTTTAATTAAAATTGGTTTCAATCAGAATTTGCTGTGAACTATGCACTATTTCCACAATAAAAGCTGACCTTCGGATCGACTGATATCGTCATAGTTAACGATTATAAAAAAAGTAAACAATGAAATTAAAAGAGGAGTTGATAACTCAAGATAGTAAGTCGGTATACTTGTGTTTAAGTGCAATGTAGATTATTTATTATATAGCGACCCTTATCCATACTATATAAATGATTTCGTTTGTTATTCAGTGTCATTGTTATTAACTTATCAAGTTTTGTAGGTATGTCCAAGGAGCTATGTTTGATACAATTTATTCCTTAGATTCTATCGAATGCCTGCTTAAAATCTATGAACACATGGATGAGTTATCTCATGCTCATAGCAGTAAATCTGAATTTCTTTTAGTGTAAAAATCTGATCCGTAACTATTTAGTAGCTTCACACATGTATGCCTAGTAAAACCACTGATAAAAGAAAAGTCATTCCGAAAACATTCTGTGATGTAGCCTGAAAGTGTTTATTTTTAAATAAATATAACTTTTATGAAGAATTTTTTAATTATATTAGTATTTTATTTTTATTTGTTATTGTTATTGTTAATTGTTATATTTGTATTATCTTTGTTTCTAGTTTTACCCACATAGCCTTCCTCAGGGACTGTAATTGCATATTTAGCATTTTTATAAGTGACCTTTATACTTTGATGGAATAAATAAATAAATAAATGGTTCTCAATACTTTATTCTGGAATCTCTGGATGATTTGGATGTTGTTTGAGCAGAGTTGACAACCTGGTTACAGTATTTATTTATATAGAGCCATATTTACATTTATTTTGTATTTCTTGTGTGGTAGTGACTAACCATCCAAAAGAACGAAAGCTTCTTATAATAGTGTATTATCTTTCTATATTATATTTTCTTATTATCTCCTTCTTAACTTGGACTTTATAATAAAGTCTACCCAAGTATTTTGGAATGATGAATTCTAACCATCAATGGTATATCTTTTTCCCAAACTTTTTATACACTCTACATATCTGTTTTAATAGTATGTCAAGGTGGACTTTAAGTTAAACTTACTTTTATTTCAAAATCCTGTATTTTGACACACACTGTAGTCGCTTGTATGTATTGTGTTTAATACCTACCTACCTACACCTACACCTTTTGCTGTATTATTAAGATATATAATAAGTTACACCCTGTATTTTCTAAATTTTATGTAAGATTGATTAGAGAAATGATGTACAGGGGTGACATAGGTCCACCTTTTCTAATCTAGGACTACTACTAGCTTATTTTGATGTTATAATAATCCATTGATATTCCACTCCAAAATTCGGATTAGCTATTCCTGTTTTTCAGAATAGTACCTTTAGCGCTGTGTCCAATCGAATAACTTTATAATCTATTGCAGTTACTTTGTAATCGATATTGATGAGTTTTTTCTAAATAATTTTTATTGTATCGTGATTTTTATTATTGTGATGATTTTGAATCGCCATATTTTTTCTTTTTGGCGACTTTTTGTGTCCTGATTATTTCGCTCCCTTCAAGGGGTTTTCAGAAAAATTCTTTTTATTTGCTCTTTGATTTTACAGCTTTTGTATTCATCTACATAATAATATTTAATCCTAAATAATTTGCAGAATGGTTTTCGTCACAAAGCACACATTTTGGTTCACCTTTGGAAAATTTATCGCAGTATTTGTATAATCAATGAAGAACTCTGTAATGATTTTATTTCAACTCTCATGCTAAGTATTGGAACGTATTTAATAAACCGAGCAGTTCTAATTTATGCAAATCTATTTATTTTTGAGCTTACAGTGTGATAATATCTTTCTTATCAAAGCTATACGCTCCCGAAGAAGCTGAAGCTATTTTCACTTGAAAATCCTTTTTGTGTGGGTGATTATCCCATTCTGGGTTTGATTTTACAGTTTCTGGTGTGGTTTCGCTGTTTCCACTACTTTTCTCCACTCTTCCCTTTTTAATTGTCCTTTCTATATTTTTAATTTCCATACTCGTTAAGTTTTCTTCCACTTGTTGTCTCCATCTCAGTTTAGGTCTGCCTCTGGTTCTTTTACCTGGTGGTATCCTTTCCGTTATAACTTTCAACGGATTGCTCTTCTCTTTTTTCAGTATGTGTTCATACCATCTGATTCTTTGTGCTTTTATTGCTCTTACTATGTTCTCTTCACCCATCCATTCTTGTATTTCGTGATTCATCAATTGTCTTGCATTCCTTTCGTTTTCCCTCTTTGGTCCCACTATTTTTCTGATAATCTTCCTCTCAAAAATTTTCAATTGCTCTTCTTCTCTTGCTGTTAATGTAAATGTTTCTGCAGCATATACTACTATTGGTCCTATGGTCGCTTTGTAGATTTTCATTTTTATGTTTCCGCTTATCTTCTTATCTCTACATATTTTTTTACTTCTATAAATATAGTATTTTCCGCTTGAATTCTTCTTTTCATATCTACACTTTCATTTCTTCTGTTGACTAGTACTACCAAATATTTAAATGTTTTAACCTCTTCGAAACTACGTACATTTATTGTTAGTTCTGTCATTTGTGTCTTCTTTTTCTTGCTTACGTTCTTTTGTTTTATTTTCATTTATTTCCAGTTCTCTCAGTTTGGCTTCATTTTCTACTTCTTGGAAGGTTCTTTAATGCCTTATCCTTTTATCTGTACTGCATTCTTGTTTATAGTTCCTGCGTTTGACAGCTTTTTTATTATCTTGTCTAGTGATAGAATAAATAGTACCGTTGAGAGCGCGTCTCCTTATCTTACTCCATTTTTTAATTTTTATTATTTCTGCTTTTTCTCTTCCGGTGTCTATTATTGCTTGGGAATTTTGCATTGTCATTTCCATCATTCTTATAATTTAATTTGGTATATTACTCTCTTGTAAGTCTTGGATTATTTTTCTTCTGTTTAGTTTGTCAAACGCCTCTTTAAAGTCTAGGAAAAGTGTATGTGTTTCTCCCTCGTACTCGTATGTTTCCTCTATCACTTGTTTTAGGGTGTGTATAGCTTCTATCGTCGGTCTTTTTTTCTAAAACCATACTGGTAGTCTTCTATGCTTTGTTCTGTATACATTGTTAGTCTGACTCTAATTATACCAGTCATCATTACTTTATATGTTATAGTCAGTAAATTAATTGCTCGGTAGTTTTTGTATATTCTATGGTCTCCTTCTTTTAGGATTGTCACTATAATTTCCTTCTTTCATTCTTTTGGCATTATTTTTTTGCTCCATATATCCTGTATTAGTTCGTAAATCCTTCTGTGTAGTGCCTTCTCACGGTATTTTATAAGTTCTGCACATATTCCGTCTTCTCCCGCTGTTTTCCCGTTTTTAAGTTTGTATATTTTCTCTTTTATTTCTGTATAGCTTTATATTTCTTCTTCTTCATCTTGTTGTCTATTTGTTATTGTTTATCTTTCTTCTTCTATATCCGTTTCTTGATATATTTCTTCGAAGTACTTCTGACATTTTTCTGCTTCCATAGCTATATTAGCTGTCTGTTTTCGCTTACCTAGTTTTAAGTATTGGTACAATGGTTTTAAGTTGTGTCTTTTACTTTCTGTTTCTATCTCGTTCATAATTTCTTGTACTTTTTGATTTTTTTTTATTTAAATAATTTCTTTGTCTTTTGCCTTTGATCTTTGTATTTTTCTCGTTCCTCTTCTTTGCTTGTGCTTAACCATTTCAATCTTGTTTTATTATTTTCTCCCACTGCTTATTTGCACTCATCGTCAAACAAATTATTTCTTCTTTTATTTTGCGTTTTGTCAACCACTTTCTCTGCTACATTGTTTATTCCCTATTTGATCTTTTTCCACTGTTCCTCCATTTGTTGTTCTTTAAACTGCATCTCTGTATTTACTTCTTGTACAAATCTTCTTCTTACTTTTCTCGGAAGATGACTTCAGGCATGCTTCTCACAATCTTCCAATCCAGATTTTCTACTGCATGGCCTATAGCCAAATGTTTGGTGTCATAATTTCACACAATTTTCTTTAAATTAGTTAGAGGCCATATGTCCTCGTAGCCTGCCCTGTCTGTATAAGACTTCATGGTCTTCATATACAGCAAAGATCGAGGAACATCTTCTAATCGTAGTACTCTTCCACCTTTTATTCTGCTGATTTTTCAACTCATCCAAGCGACCAAACTTATTATTGAATACGGACGAGATTCCTTGTCCGTATTCAATTCTCCGAACTACCTTCCGTACCATTTCTTCTAGACGTTTATCGTTTTATTCGTCGCCTTCATCAGAGGTTTGTACTCAATAGCTTCGTGAAGCTTGACTAGCTGTTTCGTGTTCCAAGGTAATGGCGAGCGCTTCATCTAAAACTTTCGGTCTTGCTAGTCGTAAAGATTTCTATGGTTCACTGTCTCTCAACCCATTGACGAAGATATCTACAGAAATTTCTTCCAAAATATTATCTGTTGCCTCCAGATAAGCCAACCGCACTATACAAGCAATATCTGCTCGTATACTCTTGCAAATTTTTCCTTTGTCGTTGAATTCTACGTCTTAGTTATGCTTTGTAGACTTTATGTAGATAATCATCTTCGTAAGGTTTGTCTAATCGAGTAAATTAGTTCTGGTAACATTTTTTTAATCCTTAGAGGTATATAGACCAAGAAGACTTCCCATCAAATGGTGGCAATTTGAATTTCATATGATGTGTCGTTTTGTTTCTCGGCAATTCTTCTTTCACTACAAAATCTAAAACCACTACATTAACTGGTGATAACACTTTCGTATTGGTTATCATGCTCTCTAACCGTTTGATCTTCTCTTCTACCTTATCGAATGTTCTAGAAACTTCTCTAAATTTCTTATTGTTTTGTCTACATACTTTTTTAATTATTTCAGTAGTTTCATCGAATCTTTTGGAAATGTTTCCTCAATCATTTGAAAAACATTTTCAAATTTCTTTTCGAATCTTATAGAAACATTTTCGAAACTACCATCATTCTTTCTAGAAGTTTCCCTAGTCATTAGAGAATCTTTCTCAAATTTCTCATTTATTATCGTTAAAACTGTTTTTTCTGCTGACTGAAACTGAAATGTCTCCATTGAGTTATCTCCATTCCTATTAAGAACATCTTTCAGTTGTTCTTGATCCTCTTGGACCACTGCAGTCCTCATCCCGTTCTTTTAGTTGTTCATGTCACTGTTTTACTAATATTTTTGCAAGCCGCATCTTTGGTCAGGCACATACGTACATTTTAAATGTTCTTTCTTACAAATATCAACTACGTGGATGTTCACGAGGAACAATGCTTTTCAAAAGTTCTAAAGTTGTTTTCAAATCATCATCATCAGCCGTTTTGAGTCCACTGCTGGACATAGGCCTGCCGTAAATAATTTCAATGCATTCTTTCTTGAGCACTCTGAATCCAGTTGTGCTGAATGTGCTTGATGTCATCTGACCACCTTGTTGGAGGACGTCCTCGATTACGATAAGCATCGTGTCTAGGTCTCCATTCCAGAATTTTCTTCGTCCACTTTCCATCTTTTAATCTGGCAACCTGACCCGCCCAGTTCCATTTCAATGTTGTAATCCTTTGAACTGCGTCAGTAATCCCAGTTTTTCTCCTAATTATTGTATTTGATACTCTGTCTCTAAGGGATATATTCAGCATTGACCTCTCCATCGCTCTCTGTGCCACTTGTATTTTATTGATTACTTTTCTGGTAAGGGTCAATCTTTTCAACAGTTACTGTTTAATTTATTTGTAAATCAACAAATTATCTCACACCTTTACAGCAAAGATGTTTAATAAAACAAGCTGTTGAAGTATGATTCCAGAATCATCTGTAGTAGTCCACCTGTATACCAGCTTGCATGACCGTCTTGCTCTGTATCACGGTCACTAGATCTCGAATATTCTGGTGTATACGTCATCATTCGCAGATATGCAACCGTATATGAGGTACGTTATTTCGTTACAGTATGTTAGTTATTCGTATATTTTATTTATATCTTCAATCTGTCTGAACAGGAGGATTTTTGTTCCCATTTTCATTTTTTGTCTGCTGAGATAACTGTATAGTCTCTTCTTGGATATTCTCCTACCATATTATGTGTTAACATGTAGGTATGATGCAGTTTCTTTAGTACCACTCTTATCGTCATCTCTTTTACTTTTACTCTGCTAAAGTTTTCATCTACATTTAGTGATACGCACTATATTGTACGTTTATTTGTATGATTTTTTCAAACCGGTTGATCCAATTTCTTAGTTTATCTTTTCTTGGTTTCTAAATCTCAGGCGATTTCCTAGTCCCAGTAGTAATGACTTATTTTTGGAGCTGTTAAAAATGTACCTTAATATTTTTACTACAAACCCCAAAATAAATTAGCAATTAAATTCTAAAAGAAAAAAAATTCTATTTCCCTTTTAATTAAATTTATTTTAACACAAATTCTAAATGAGCTGTTAGCGTTGAATTTACACATCAAACATAGTTCACAAACTTTTCAATTTAGCTTTTTGTTGCAGCGACTTTTCTTTATTAAAGTTAAATTTAAATAGCATGAACTTCCGCGGATTTATTTACTTTATTAGACTTTGGAACAATTTAAAAGCAAGCGTATAAATAGCTTTTAATATTTTGAATAAATTTTAATATGACCAATTTAAAGAAATGAAGGAAATCTTTTTTTAAATGCATCTATAATTTTTTACTCAAAGGAAATGTCACATAAAACAGAAATTATTATCAGCGATTATATAATAAATAAGGTTAATAATTTATAACTTACAGTAATATTTATAGATACTGCTATTGAAACACTTGGAAAAACATCAGGTAAGAAGTTTGAGAATAGCGACACCTGGTGGTTGTCAAATGGAGTTCAAGAAACAAAAAAGGAGAAGTACATAAAGAGTGGCAAAGACATAGGTCTTTTTATTAACATCTAAGATTTTTTGCAATATCTTTCACAATAAAAACATTAAGCAAAATTGTCATTAAGCCTAACCGATCATATCGCTTCAATCTTTTCGCTTGTTGGTTGGTAAAATGATTTTATCTCAGGTTGTTGGGATGCAAGCGCAATATATTTAGATACTATTCCAAAATTCTTTGTACTCTTCAGAGACTGTTAGTACCTGTATATCTCTATTTGAGGTGTTATTATAGATATACCAAGAGGCATTAGCGATATTCTTAGAGTTTTAGATTGAAATCTTTACATTTTCAGTACATGAGATTTGATAGCTGATCCCCAGAACTGCGAACCATACGACCAAACGGGTTTTATTATTACTTGTTATATCAGGACACAGTAAGCAGCGACGCACAAGCACTTTTAGGAGTCCGTGTATGGAGAAGAGCAGCCACAGACAGACAAGGGTGGAGGCAAAAAATAAAGGAGGCCAAGGCTCATTTTGGGCTGTAGTGCCGTAGAAGAAGAAGAATATCAGCAGCTTGTTGTCGATCGATAGGTGTGAGTTTTTTCCCAGCATCTAGTAGTTTTGTGCATAAAACTCCTAGTTGTAGTCTTTTCGTCCATATATGTTTGGTACATGTTTATCGTTTGTCCAGATGAATGACGTGATATTTTATGTCATCCTTTTTGGGTAAAGCATGCCCATCAAGATTAACTTGTGGACATGTACATTTTCTTAGAGTAAATGTAATATGTGGGGATTTTAAGAGGTTTAATTTTATTCTCCAGAGTTTAAACCATTCATTGGTTTTGTTTAGATGTAGTTACAGTATATATGATGCTATTGCTGGATTTCCTTGAGATGTTAAGAAAAAAGTATCATCTGCAAATGGTGAAAGCGTTAGGTATACTTGTTGGTGTATCAGCCGTTTATCAGGTGTATGATTGGTCCGAGCACACTATTCATATAGTGATGGTCGAAGTCATACAGAGACATCCTATGGGCTCTTATATATATATATATATATATATATATATATATATATATAAATAAATTCAAATTATCGGGTATAGTGGTCTATAGTAAAAATCTTTCTTTTTTCTAAATTACTCAATATTTCGCTATTTATTTAAAAGCTTCCTCAGGAGTAAACTAAAAACAATTTGAACATTACAAAAAATGGCGTACAAATACATTTTAAAACACTTACAGAATTTAAAAGATTTTGCAAATAAAAACTGACATTGAAGTATTTGAAATATTGAATGTCAAGATTAAATTGTCTTAAGCACGTTCGTTACATCTATACGATAAAAAATTAAAATTATTTCAAATGTAAAAATAAAAATAACAATAAAAGAAAAGTTAGAAAAATAATATTTATTTGATGAATTATTAAGGTTAGTTGTTAATAAAATGAATGTTGGCTATTTTTAATATTTATAAATTTTGTTCAATATGTTACAATATATGTTACTTAACTGTCCAGTGTCCGTTTTATAATTTAAAGTGTTTTTATTTTTATTAATGTAATACATTTCAAGAAATAATCTACTTTTGTAGTTATCATATACTGCGTTTTTGCTGTTTATAGCCATCTCATACTTATTATCAAACCCCTGACTTCTTTTTTTCTGCCCTGCTTTCCGATTTCTACAATATAATATCTCGTGTTTTTATCCACAGCTGGTTAATATCTTTTTCTTCCACGTTCCTGTCCTTATTTTATCTTCTATTTACTCTATATACATTTAGTTTGTGTACATTTATTTTTTATTTCCTGTTTCCGATCTCTTTTTTTGATTGGATATTCTTTCTTTAAATCGTGACTTAACCAAATAGGAATCACTATCTATGCTTGCTTCTCGGAGAGACCGAACATCTTAAAGGTTGAAACAGTGTCTTGCATCAATGACCATATGATATATTCGGTCAATCGTTTCATTATCAGGAGATTTCCAAGTTCGCTTATGTATGTCTTTGTGGGGAAATCGTATCCCACATATTATTATATTCTTGATCATAGCAAAGTTCATGAGTCTCATTCCGTTGTCATTTGAGTCTGCGGGTAGGCTCTATTTAACGATGGTGGGAGAAAAGATATCCTCTCTTCCGACTTTGGCATTAAAGTCTCGTGCTAATATTTTAAAATCATTTTTTGGGCACTGATCATACTCCCGGTCTAGTGACTCATAAAACATGTCTTTTTATCGTCATCTTTCTCTTCGGTTGGAGCGTGAATACTTATAATGCTAATATTATTATAGCAAACTTCCCTTCAAATCTTATTCGACATATTGGATGATCAAAATTAATTACGCTGTGTTCAATCCTGATTCTTAGAATACATCCGGTACCAAATTCGTGAAGGGTAGGATGTCCGCTGTAGTAGATATTGTAGTTCTTTTTTTCATAATTCCTGAGCCAGTCCATCTCATCTTCTGTAAAGCAATGATGTCTGTTTTGGCTATATGCATTTCTTGTATGAGTAAAGTAATAAAGTATAATCATTTTCCTTATTTAGTTTGCGAGTTCGTTGTAAGTTAAAAGTCCTGCTGCTTTCCTTGTCGTTTTCATTTTTACAGGGTTGGATAGTTAGCCCAAAGCCAAACCCCCTTTAGGGATGACTGTTTTACTTGCTCTCATCGGTTCCGACCCAACTTTTCATCCGGGTTGGTTACCGCATCTCCAGTAAGGTGGCTTGGTTTTACAAGTTAAGTGAAGTAAACTGGAACCAACTCCATATTTTCACATTATACTCCTTTACCCACCATTTCCGTTTATTTCAAACAGTTGTTTTAATTCTATTGATATTGTTTTATTTGTTTCTTTAAATCAATAGCTTTTTATTTATTTTTTTTTTGGTAATATTCTTTCTTTTTTTCTCCTGTGTTTCATGTATACCGTTACTTCAGATCTAACAATATTTTTCCAGTTCATTTGAAATTTCAATATGACAATATATAGCGATATAATAATCGCAACATATTTAAAGAAAATAATAAAGAATAAATAAAAATTAAAAAAAAATTTTTTTCGTCAAACTAAAGTTTCTTCCGTATTTTGAAATTATCAATGATTTTTGCCACGCTTCTTTTGAAAACGATTTAAAAGAACTATTTGTTAATTTCTGCTTAGCACTGAATGGAAAATATTCATCGCGTGCACAAACATAATTTTTCCCGCTGCTATATCCTTTTAAATCCGTATATTATGGTTGGGGGCTTTATATAGTGCATGCCTTTTAATTCGAATTATTTGATCTGTGGCTTTAAAAGTCTAAAAAAACTGTTTAGTTTAACAGACGTGTTGATGTCGTTTGAAGGCATGTTTATTGAAACCTTTTACCAGAAAATTGATAAATACAGTGGATTATCAATTTATTAGCCATATATGTTGTTGATGTTTTCACGTCAGTGAAATGTAATCAATTATAAAGTACTGTAGCGTGCTTAAATAAAACCAGCGGTTCTAATTTCTATATAACTACTTATTTTCAAGCCTACAGCACGATATTATTAACTAACTTAACGTATAACAGTGCTACATATAAATACCAAAAGTATTATTCGAGAATCATCTGGAGTAGTCCATCATTACTCGCCTCATTAGTAGCTTCTAGAAGCTACTAATGAGCAGGATGGCGGAATCTACAGGACTCTTCAGCTCTGCATAAATCCCTCAGAAAGAAATGACAGTTTACTGTCTTTGAATGATATGACCCCATCGGGTTAATGCAAAACATAGTAATTCGTACGCCGGTTTCTCGGAAGATCACTTTAAGCATGTTTTTTACAATCTTCCAATCCAAATTTTCTAGTGCATGGATTATCTTTAATCTTAGTACCTAAAGCAATGTTAAAGTGGGTGTATGATCCCGTATTGAGGACACATGAGCTAGTGCAATCAAGAATCTTTTCAACAACTTTACCACGTCCAAATGTACGCGAGGAGCCCCACATGGTGTTGTGGGCGTTGCAGTCTCCTACAATTATATAGGGTTGGGGGAGTTGGTATACTAAATCTGGGAGTTCTTCTTCCTTTAGAATGTAGTCAGGAGGGATGTATATAGAGCATATTGTAAGTTTGTTAGGGAAGTAAGTAGTGATGGCGACGGCTTCGAGATTGGTAGTCAGAGGAAGAAGAGTGGAGTAATGGTCTTTAGAAGCAAATATAGATGCACCTCCACTAGCTCTGGAGCAGACAGATCTGATGTAATAATACCCTTCAAAATCTTTGAGTGTATGAAGATTAGTTGACGTGAAGTTAGTTTCCTGTAAGCAAATGAAGGTGGGGTGGTGGAGAGATATCAGTAGCTGCAGACGTTCTAAGCGCGGATAATATCCATCGCAATTCCATTGAATTATAGTGAATATAAATGTTATAAATTAAGGCAGGTCGGTTGTGTCTAAGGATGGGTCACTGTCATTAGAGCTAACAGATGCAAGACTAACAGTGTCAATAACATCATTTAGATTCATTGTAGCCTTAATTTTTTTTTGTAGGCGAGTTATACGATTTTTAAGTAATCTATCAGAAATATTATGGTAGATTTGTTTGAGGTCATCAAGAAGGGCATTAATGTTCGTAGTAAATTGGTATGCTTCAACTAAGGGGTCATGGCAGTCGAAAGAATTTTCCAAGAAAGCAATTCGTTGTAGCGAGTTAATTGAAAAGGATGATGGGTTTGCTGCTATAAGATTTTCTATTATTAAGCGGGCAGACGGGCTGATAGTGGCTGATGGTTTTGTATCTTTGGTTGTCAATTTTTTTTTCATCGAGGGAATGTGGATCGATTGGAGTGTAAGTAGTGGGATCTGAAATGGCAATTACAGGGGGATTTAGTATCTACATCCCCCTGTATATCCCCCTACAGTAGGGGGATAGTTTATATGAAAAGTCAAGCGAAGTGAAAGAGTTCCAAAGTATCGTTAGTAATCAATCTTAACAGTTAACGTGGTTTGGACATAAAAAACTGATGACAGATATCGGATGGGCTCAGAAAATTTTCGAATAGTAAATTCCTCGTTAAAAAAGGAAGAAGAACCAATATATATCTTCTAATTCACGAAGCCTTTTCGTATTTTCTGTTTCCATATTTTCTTTTATTTTTGCTTCTTAAATTTTCCGTAAGGTTGTTTAAATCGGTGTTCGTAGACTACCAGTCTTATTTTAAGCATACTTTTGATTAATCTCTATAGAGAAAACATGATCAATAAAAGCTAAATCTCTATAGAGAAAACATGATCATTAAAAGCAAAATGCAACACAGAGTGAAAATAGGTTCATAAATACATTTTTTAATATATAAAATATACTTGAAAACATTTTTATTAAAAAGAGGAAATAAGTCACATTATGTCTTTTGCGGCATTAAATTTTTCTCTTAAAGAAATAAAATAAACATTTCCCATATGTGCAATCATCCTTTCTCGCGCTGAAAACCTGTTGATGTCGTGACAGTAAATTTTTTACAATGTCAGTGAAAACTGGCTCTGCTCTTGGGATGTAACAGCTGTCGTTTTTTAACTAAAGGTCCATTAGTTCTTACCGGCGAAGTATTCGGTCCATAAAGGCTCTAAGGTAAGCAATTTTGGATTCGGACACATTTTTAAATGTTAAACTTTCTTTTCTTGGTTTACTTTTTTAAACATGTAATAATATTTTTTTGTTCAAACGTTTAAAAATTTAGGAATAAATATATATATATATATATATATATATATATATATATATATATATATATATATATATATATATATATATATATAGTTGAAAAGACTATAAAAAATGATATCCAATGATATAAATAATAATTATACAGGGTGAAATAATAATTGTGAAATTTTGGCTTAATTGGAAAATTTAATGATGTTTTTATTGAACTACAAATTTGTTAAAAATGTAGATTAAGTAAATGTTCAAAGTGGGTTTCGTTGTTTTAGAAATAATAATACAGCCTATTTTCAAATTCTGTACGAACTTTGGCAAATGTTGCTCTACTTTCTCTTTACTTTCTCGCAATTCTCCAAGTAACGCAGGTTAAGTTTTATGACGTGAAGTCCCGATAGAAAAAAGTCAGATGGCGGTAAGTGTAGTGACCTAGGTGGCCACTCAATAAGATCTCTCCTTCCAATCCATTTGTTTGGATAATTAGTATCCAACCAGTGCCTAACTGGAGCTGCATAGTGAGGAGGTGCTCCATCTTGTTGGATGTGCAGCAAATCTTCGTCTAAAGCTAGGTTGCCTTGATCGTCCCTTTGGTTCTCTAATTCATGCACAATTAAAGGTTCGATGGTGTTTTCCAGCATATCGAGATAAATGCCGCCACTTAAATTGCCTGGTATGAACAAGGGGCCAATTATAGCATCGCCTAATATTTATGCACAAACATTCAGTTTTTCAGGATATTGAGTGTGACCTTCTCTGAATTAATGCGAGTTCGCATCACTCCAGTACCGACAGTGTTGTTTATTTACATTACCATTCAGCATAGAGGACATTCATCAGTGAAACAAATATTTTTTAACATTCTCGGTTTAACGCGAATTCCTTCAGCCATGAGGTCACAAAACTCAATTCGTCGGTCTGGATCATCATAGTCTAGTTCTTGAAGAATTTATATTTTTTACGGGTGAAACTTATGTAACTTTAACATCTTTCTAACCGACTTATGTGAAAGTCCTGTCATTGCAGATACTTGACGTGTTGATGCAGTAGGCTCTATTGCAAAATTTCCAAGGACCTCAATTTGGGATGCTTCATTCAGTAATCCTGGAGCATCCCTTTTATATTTTGCACTGACCCCGTTTCTCTGAACTTTTCAACTAAATCGCGGACGTACACGTGACTTACATTTTTGTCCGGGTGCCTTTCATGAAATATTTGAACTGATCGTAAATAACACTGGTTCTGGGAGGCAAATATGAAAATGATCTCCACGCGTTCAGGTATACAGTAAACCATCGTGACAACTACAGCTGAATGACAGTACCGATCGTACAAATGATGAAAACTAATGGCATTTCAAATTCTCAAATAAACCAAAAATTATTGAATCTACAGAACCCAAAAACCAACCTACCATTGGATAGCATTTTTTATAGTCTTTTTAATGATGTATCACAAATAGGGGTTTGCAATTTAAACTTTTTTGGTTGTGGTGGGTGGGGCCTAGGGGGTTGATGGGAGTGAGTTCTCTTTCATGTCATTTTAGTTTCCCCTTACTATCCTAGAAACGGTTTCGACCATTTTTTGATCTCAAGCTTTTGTTCGTGAGACATAGTAGCCCATCGTAAGTTTTAAAATTGACACACTGCATAATATATATATATATATATATATATATATATATATATATATATATATATATATATATATATATATATATATAAATACGTTCAAATTATCGGGTATAGTGGTCTATAATAAAAATCTTTATTATATTAAATAATATAATAAAGAAACTGGACAGTTAAGTAACATATATTGTAACATTTTGAACAAAATTTAATAATTTAATAATTTAACCTTCATAATTCAGCAAATAAATATTATGCTTCTAACTTTTCTTTTATTGTTATTTTTATTTTTACATTTGAAATAATTTTAATTTTTCATCGTATAGCTGTAACGAACGTGCTTAAGACAATTTAATTTTGACATTCAAAATTTCAAATACTTCAATGTCAGTTTTTATTTGCGAAATCTTTTAAATTCTGTAAGTGTTTTAAAATTTATTTGTACGCCATTTTTTGTAATGTTCAAATTGTTTTTAGTTTACTCCTGAGGAAGCTTTTAAATAAATAGCGAAATATTGAGTAATTTAGAAAAAAGAAAGATTTTTATTATAGACCACTATACCCGGTAATTTGAACGTATTTATAAATTATTTTTTGGTCGAAATAATCACTATATATACTTCTAATATATATATATATATATATATATATATATATATATATATACATATATATATATATATATATTATATATATATATATATATATATATATATATATATATATATATATATATATATATATATATATATATGCATGTGTGTGTGTAATGTCCTAGTTTGGTTTGTAGAAAATCATTGTTTTGGCGACTTTTCGACAATGTCACACTTGTCATTATCAAGTCATATTAGTTCTGCTTCTTCCTGATATTAGAGAACTAATTTCCCGGCTGCTCTATATTGTGCTTAAATACCTTTCTACGCTCCTTGTGATCGGTCCAGTGTGCATGCGAGTGGGTGGGGTCTTATTCGCCAATTTAATTTCTCTGTTTTTCTGTAGAATTGGTTTCCATGCAGTTGGTAGTCTTTGATTATATGGGCATCATCTTGGATTTACAAATTTTTTGAATGTTTTTCAAATTTTATTGCTTCACTCATTACACGTTTGGTCCGATTCAATTCATTCACGTTTCAAAGTTAGATCGTTGTTTCATTTATGTTTATCTTTTGTCCTGTGTTTATAACATGTTGTGCTAGGGATGACGTCTTCTCTTTTCTTTCGATGGCATTTCGATGTTCTTTTCGTCCAATCTGTATTCTTTGATTGTTCTGTCCGATGTATGATTTGTCGCAGTCCTCACAGGGGATCTTGTATATTCCTTGATTTTCCAATGAAATCTCTGTTTTTGCCGATGGTAATATTGTTAAGATGTTTTGTCTGTGTTAAATATAGCCTCTATCGGTCAGATAGCCAAGCGGGCTGGGCGGCCGGTTCTCATTCGCTTCACTGCGAGTGGTTCAGTGGTTCGATCCCCAGCTCGGTGTACAGAAAACAAAAAGGCTAAAGCAGCAGTTTAAAATTCTAAATGAATCTGTGGCTTAGACTAAAATATGCTGGTGTCTGATCGGCCTATGGTGGAGCAGTACGGCAAGAGATAAGGACTTGCGGGTCAGTGATACTCCTCCATAGATCCCTACCGGAAGGGCGAGGCGCCTAAATACCGGTATATATATAGATATATATATTCTTGTTTCTCCTTAGAACCCCGATTTTATCTGTCGTACAAAAGCAATACAAACAGCAAATCATAAACTCAAACTGTGACTTAGGTACGTAGATGGCACATTTATTATATGGACACATGGCAAAAAAACCAAACACATTCCTGCAACACATCCACAATATCCACCCCAAAATACAGTTTACTCTTGAACAAGAGAATAACCAATAAATCCGATTCTTAGATGTGTCGGTTATAGAGAACGAAGACGGAACCATAGTATGTAGTCGTTAATAATATCATTTCCTCTTCCTTTTCTCTTTGTTTCAGTAAGTATCTTAACATCAACTTTCATTCTTGCTTTTCTAAATCTCTTAATTTAAATGTTTTAATCATTTAAAAACTTTTCAGAAAAATAAAGTTGGCCCAATGCTTCAACCTACGAACTGGAGGATTAGAATATTCGGTATATATATATTCTCTTAGTCGAACGGTTCCAGTTTGTTGGCCAAAGAAATTTTGCGTTTAGTTTATGAAAAGTAAATACGCCCCTTTCCCTGCCATCATTGATATCAAGCTTTTGAACAGTCCTTTGTCTCTGTCATCTGTCGATTAGCACATCAAAGCAGCTCATGTGTTCACTACGCGATTTGATATTCGTGAAACATCAGTTTGATTAACGCCAATCCTTTTAGCTAATAATGTCTAATTCAATTAGACACTTTGCAGCAATTCAGGATCAATTTACAATTATCTTTAATACAAACTACAAAATCATACATACGAAGAAGGAAAAATATATTTTGGTTATTTCTTGGAAAAATATATATATATTGGTTCACCTTTTTTGTGCGTATTTATTTATTGAATTGACATAAAACCAGATATTCCTAAAGGATTTACAGTAGAGGTGCGAATTTCCCCAAAGCGAATTTTGTGTTATTTGTATACAATTGAAATTACTTCTTTTAAAGTTGTCATATACATAGCAGATATATAAAATTGGAAAGATCAATATTGTTATTGTAAATGACAAAGATTATAAAAACTCTTTAGCTTTTTATTTTTTTTTCTTGTTCATTACTTCTTGTAGATTTTTGGAGAATCAACTTAATCAATCCTCTTTCATATCATTAGGGTACGAAAATTACTTATTAATTTACATAAGCTTGACATTAATATTAATATATATATATATATATATATATATATATATATATATATATATATATATATATATCTATATATATATATATATTATGTATATATATATATATATATATATATATATATATATATATATATATATATATATATATATATATATATATATATATATATATGTCTGTGTGTGTGTGTGTTTGTGTGTGTCTATTTTAGCGGTAAAAAATAATATATAACACAAAAACCTCACACCAAATGTTAACCCCAAAGTAGCCAGTCCCCACCTTTACCCTACAAGTTAGAATAACTGTAATCTCCGAAGAAGGAAACAGTTCTATCACATTATATTGATTTATGTTTTTGTGGTCGAGGAATCCTGGCTCGAATAATGATATGAATATTTAAATGGAACTATAATTTAGAAACCAAGTTTCTTGTTGTTTGGAACTACCTGTAAATAACAAAATTTGTAATTTATTCAGAAATAAAGGGATCTTGATTAACCGAATTCAATCTTTTTCTTGTTCTTTTTAATGTGACATGTCCTACTAAACGTTGCGTTGGTAATTATTAACGCTATTTAGATTTTTTGAACTGACTTTCTAAGCAGTATTGTGCTGGCTTCACAGTTGTGACAAGGTCTACAAGGAGTACAAAGACCTGCGACTACCTGGAGCCCTTTTATCTTCCTTTATATTTCCCATTATCTTAGTAGACATTCAACAATATTTTAATTTCTTTTTTATAGTGTGTTTAATTTCGGTTTGTGGTTGTTCACGTTTTGATTCTCAGTCCCGAGGACCTGAGGATATTCAGATGCATAATTAATTAAGAACCAAAGAGTACTGCAGCCAAAGAGTACTCGTTCCCTTTATAGTTTTATTTATAGAATCAGAAGAGTCCCTTAAGCCTTATAGTCTAGAAGAGCAGTTAATTTTATTTTCGAGAGTTTTATGCTTCTTAAATCTAATAAAAGCTGTTCTGCTGGCACGTGCAGCTTTGCTACACTTTGCTTGTTTTGCTGATGAAGGGCACTACACTCTGCAAGATGACACTATTAAAAGCACCTAAATAATAATTTATATTATCATTCAGTATGAGATTTTCCAAAGCCTAATTTATATTATTTTCAAAATCGATCCACTTAGCAGAATTTATATTTTATTTGGGCAAGAAAAATATTGGGCAAGGCTGACCTGAGAGATTGTTAATGATAATAGGGTGATGGTCACTACCATAAGTATACTCGAGAACAGTCCAAGAGAGACGTGAAGCTAGACCTGGAGCATACAAGCTTAAATTTATCACGGAGCATTCTCCAGTGCAGATGTTAAATTCTGTAGGTGACCCATCATTTCGGAAATTTAATTGATGATCCTACATTACCTTTTTTTTGACAAGTGTCATAATTCCACCTAAGGAGTAATTATTGTCATGAACTCTGTTTTTTCCAAAAATGTTAAACTATTTGGAATTATGGTTTTTTTACGTTATTAAATTTGTTTCTTGGAGACATATTATTGCGGTAGAGAACTCAGAAATAAGTTGTTGTAAAGTTGGAAGTCGATGGAAAAATCCATCTAAATTCCATTGCAATAGTGTAGTGAATTATGTTATATACGAAAATATAAAATTATGGGCTAACCTAAGATGACTTGTCCTCGGATTCAGAGATGTCTCATAATTCATTCAATGTAACACAATTCAAGAGAAGTAAACTCTTGAATTATGTTACAAAGATCGTGCACGCCGATAACATTGCTTAGAAGTAGATACAGTTGGTCAAAATTGAGAACAAATGTGGGTGAATGATTTTGGATAAAATTTTTGGCAGGCTTAGGGTCATACGATTTTGTTGATTTTATGGATGTATGTTAAAAGTAAAGTTTTGTGATTAGAGAGAGAGAGAGAGAGAGAGAGAGAGAGAGAGAGTGAGACATTATCAAAATTTTATATCTTAAAAATTAATTTTCCCAGTTATGATTGCACTAAACTTAAAAAACTTTAAATTGCTAAACAGAGGACTAGATTCCCTTTCTAAAAAGGTACCATACGACCCCCTTTGATATTTAAAATTTTCGAGGTGCTTATAATTCAAAGGGGGTGCTGGAGGGGGATAATATTTTTATACTGTAAATTGTCAATTTAAAAATAAAAATCGACCTGTTTCAGGTTTTTTTCACATAGTACACAATATCGCTAAAAATGAATTTATTCCATACATATGGACCGCATGGTATATTGTGATAATGTCAATAATAAAATATGAGGACTGTCTATAATAAATACATAGTTACAAAATAACATCCGACTAAGTGGTCAAAATAATATATAATTCGTTCTATTGACATGACCACATATTTCTTCTCTTTTTTATTAGTTTATTAGTACTCGTAGTTTAAAGACGCGTTCATATATATTGTATTTGCTACAATATGAATTTAAAGCACCATTAGGAAACCATTTCAAAATATTTATCACTTATATTTATCATAAAAAAATTAAATTTTCTTCAACTGTGAAAAGAAATTGCCATAACTTTCATATTTTGCGACTAAAAATGTTCTGAATATATTGTATAGTATTTTTCATGACCCGATTTGAATATTTCTCCTTAATCATATTTATTTTCTGTTTCAAATAATAGTATAAAAGGATACTGAGTTCCGTTTCGTTTGACGACATTATGAACCTTTTTCCGAAGGTAAAAAGATTTGATGAAAACATATCGAAAAAATAGGGAGTTTAATTTTGTTTTTTATTTTAAGTCAGAAATACATCTTTGATTTTCAATTTTGATATGGCATAGGTATATAATTTTAAACCCAAAAAATGTTCAACATTGTATTATAATGAGGGACTTAAAAGCAAAATGTGTTAAGTCCACTTTTATTAAAAATTGAGTTAGCCATTGCTAAAATTACTTTATAGTTTCTTCCATTGGTAACACATTTTATTTGCCACCAAAACAATTAAAATCTACAGAATTCTAGTTGCTGAAATATTAGCTTTAACATGAAAGATAACAAATAAACAAAAATCTGGTTTTACCTACTCGTAATAATTAATTATAGCGTACGATGTAAAAATAAAATAAAAAATAAAATAAAACCATAATTACCCTGATAAAAAATTGTCTATTACACGCCCCCAAAAATGCTGAAAAAGTACATTTTTTGCCATTTTCTCGAAAGTTATAGTACATTTGAAAATTATTGATAGCTCAAATTTTATTGCACGTAAGATAAAAAGATAAAACCCAATATAACATCATAAAACACTGACGGAGATTTTCTAAAATAAAATATTCAGTATTGTTCTGAAAATGTTTGAATTTTACCTAAAATTTTTAAACGTCCTAATTTATTTTAATTCCTATCTTAAATTTTGTAGTCATGTTAATCAACAAATGATGTAAGTATGTAATCTCTACAGGTACAAAATATTTACAATTTTCAAAAAGGAGAGGGTCAATTTATATACCCTCAACGTTCTTAGAAAGGATTAAAATTTTCCAGCTGCGGAACGTGTTTTGCAGATTGTGAATCATTTTATTTCATGACAAATGAGAAATTTTCAATTGTTTTCAGATTTTGTTAAATAAAAAATTTAGCACAGGGTTTGCGACTGGCGCATATCGTGATTATCGATATTGGGCACATCCTGAAGGGATTCCAGCAAAACAATAGCTTCCTATGGAAAATGTCCATTATGGTATGAATTTCTACAGATCCCGCCTAGTCTAAAATATTTGCTTTGTTTGTAATGATTAGCCATTTTCCAAAATTATTAAATAAATTAAGTCTATATTTTCACATAATTTCTATATACATTTTCTGTTATATTTATCGTTAGATCCAGGTACCAATTCTCTCATTTTCGTTAATTTTTTAATTTTACTAGTATATTCTTGCCCAAAGTTACACAGTTTCTTCAAGATATTCATTTTACAAACACTTACATTCCTTTCTCACCCCCTTCCCAGATTTTTCTTTTTTGGGTATTATTTTTTCTTAACAGATGTATTTAATGATAAACTTTGGTGCATGTAGAAATTTCCATTGTTGTAAAAAATATAGGTGTGTTTATTTTTGTTTGAAATTCTATACTAGTATTTTCAAGCAGGTTTTTAAGATTTAAGGCATGCTCACTATGCTCAGCAGTTAATAATTAAGAATTTAGTTCTCGTCTGTCAACTTCCTGATTAGAAGAGCCTGGTAAATTGACTTAAATGTTGTTCATAGTAAAGTTCCACTACCTTGCTTTCTTGTATCACAACTTACAATAAAGTTGTAAAAACTTACTTAACAAATTTTTCGAGAAAAACATTGTTTACAATGTTACATTGTTTTTATAAGAAATATTCATCAATAATACCATTTTTCAATATTATAACATTGGTTATAACGTTTTTTCCACCAAGTAATTCAAAATTTGCACGTTTAGTTTATTTTAGGTTGAATAACTTTATATTTAAAAAATATAGGATAAAAGTTATTAGAGCAAAATAAAGGTTATCCTTTAAGATGTTATTTAATCCATAGTTGAAAAACATTGTAAGTAGAGCTACAATGTTATTTATATTACGTGTCGCTATGAGTTTCCTACTCTGCTGAATCTTAGTTTATGCGTTTTATGATAATAAATAGTAAGGTTATTTGATTAAAATACTATTACGATTTAGTTTTACTAGTGAATCTAGAGGATCTTTAATACAATGACTTGCTGTTTCCTTCTGTATCCTGATCCGTTTACCAAGTCACTGATTTATCCATATTTATTAGATCGACTAGCCGAAGCTCTTGGCCAATAAATGGGGGATTTCTTTGCAATCATTCGATTAATTTTTGCCACATTTAGCTACCATCACTTATCATGCAGATCAATGCAGTTGTCCGGGGTGTGGTATGTGGAGCCATAAGTGAAAGTTAGTTGTCTTATGAGGACCAGTTACCTAGAACCATCTTCTATGTATGAGAAGAGAAAAACACTTATAAAAGCTTTAATCTTAAGAAGAAATCTGTTTTGACACAGGTCTAGAGTCATTCGCCTTTGCTCTACAGTTTATGCTTCATTATATATAAAAAAGTTTCTATTCGAGATAGTATGAGTTTTAGTAGTAGGTACTTTTAGGAAATAAATCCTTATCTATAAAAAGTATATACTAATAATACGTAAGTGGCCTAAATCTCAAAGCTGAAATTAATGCAAATATAAAACACTTATTCTGAGCTATTAGGGTTAATAAATACTTTTTTATTTGATCAATTTTTCATCAGTCAATTTTTGGTTTGTTTTATAAAGAAAATTTCTGTTAGTATTCATATTTTGACCTGATCGATAATTTTAACACTTTAATACCATCCATAACTAGATTACACAAGAAGTAGTTATGTTTTAAAATGTACCCTTTACAAGTAGCGTTTAAACTTTTTGTTGGCACCCTTGTACGTGCGGCCTACAAAATAAATTAGCATTTGTAAACTGCATCTTTGAGTTTGAGCTCCAGCGTCTTTGAATTTGTCGTGCCTCGCAGCATGGGAACTAATAATCAATATCTCCCTTTTGTAGAGACCAGCCGTACTCTATAATTGTTATTCCAGTCGTTTTCTTGACAGATTCAACTGTGTTATACTTGAAGTTTCAGAATACTATTCGGGATAAAATGCCTTGACTTACATACAACCTGGAGTTTGTTAATTTATTCGAGTTACTGAATTCAAAACAAAATAGAAAGTAAGCTAACTATAAGGAGCTTTATCGAAGCTTACAAAATATTGCTTTTGAATACAAAATATACGAACACTGTTTCTAATTGGTAAACAACTTTTTGCAAAAATATGCATGCTATAATAACGAGCTATAACGAGCATTATGATCCTTACTTTGTCTTTAGAATTTGATGTAGGCTTCCATAATTATATTTCTACAGCGTGGTGACTCTAACTCGAATAAATGCAATTAAAACTTATCAACATTTTTCTTGCAAATTTACGGAGACCCGTGGATTTTATTTATAGTCTTTAATGGGAATTAACCCCAATTGTATATTGGAATACGTTTATTTTGACGTTTCGGGGCAGCAAAAGAGCTTCTTGGAAAAACTTTTGTAACAGTTTAAATAAAAATACACCCATTAGCAAAATATGAAATGAAATAAGGAAATTAAAAAACGTTTATAATCCTCCCAATAATCCAATAGTTGTAAATGAGTGGACAGATATATTTTTTAATAAAATTGCTAGACCTTGGGTTATAGAAGGAGAAATTAATCACAGGAACCCTAGGGATAATAGACATGACAATGACGAAGCAAACAAAGACAACATATTTCTCACACAAGCATTTAGTCTGGAAGAAATAAAGAACTGCCTAAAAAGACATAATAATTCAGCCCCAGGATTAGATGGTATACACTATAGTATGTTGTATAATTTACCCATACATAAGAAAGTTCAACTACTAAATGTAATAAACAATATCTGGATGAGTATGGATATACCACGTGCATGGAAAGAGTACATCATAGTTCCAATTCTTAAGCCACACAAATCACCAAACTGTCCAGATTCGCATAGAGGCATTTCACTATCATCATGTGTGTTAAAAACAATGGAAAGAATGATTAAATGTAGACTAGAATTCTGGTTAGAAAAAAATTCTAAAATACCTGCAACACAATTGGGCTTTAGAAAATCATGTTCTACGATGGAAAATTTAACGCACTTAATACTGGATATATATAACTCATTTTCCGTCAACAAGTCGGTATTTGCTACATTCATAGACATAGAAAATGCATATGACAATGTAAACCTACAACTCCTATACCACAAAATGAAAGAAATCGGACTGCCAGATATACTCTGCTGGAAACTTCATCAACTTTACATCAATAGAGCTCTTTATCTTCCAATTAATAACAAACTAATAGGATCGAGAGTTTCAAACATCGGGTTACCTCAAGGGAGCATCTTAAGTCCAATATTATACACTATTTACACAGCTCATATATGTCAAAGCATAATTACTAGCAAACAAGGTAAAATATTACAATTCGCAGATGATATATGCATATATGTGGATCAATTGGAAATAGAACAAGGCAGTAGAAAAATAAATACAGTATTTAAACATCTACAAGAAGACCTAGATCAAATAGCATTAAACATATCAACCAAAAAAACACAAGCTTGCATATTCTCCCGAAAACAAAACATTCCAGAAGTAGTGGAGTTGCAAAATGTCTCGTTTAAAGTTCAACCTTTGGCAAAGTTAAATATTTGGGTATTATACTGGATAGGATAAAATGATTTGGAAAGATCATATTGAGTACATCATAGCAAGAGCTGACAAAGGGTACAATGCGTTACGTACAATAGCCAATGTAAATTTAAAATAAACTATCTTTAAATTGAAATTCTTATGAAACTAATTAAATTATATAAACAATGTAAATTTTAAACAAACTATCTTTAAAATTGAAATTGTTATGACACTAACTAAATTATATTAACAAAATTTTGTACCTTTCTGTCACTGAATGCCTAAATGAAACTGTTCTCCACTATATATATTTTAATCACCACTCAATGACTTCGTTCTCAGCTTCGGTTATCCTTGATTTTGTGAAATTACTTTTTCCAATTATCAGCTTCCACCAATTTAAAATATTTTTCTTCTTAATAGCATTTATATTTATTCTTCTTTTTAATACACCAATATCCAATCACCATATAACTATTATAATTTGGACATTTAGGCTCTTTAGATCAGAATATAAAATTATATGTAAATTAAACAGCCTAAATTAATAAACTACACTACCTCAAATCCGTAATTATATGTAAATTAAATATCTCAAACCAATAAATAACCCCACTTCTACATTCGCAACCATCCCTTAACTATCATTTTCAGAGTATATTTGGTTGCCTATGCACATGGCTCACTTAAATATATCATAATTATTAAAAAAAAACTTTTTACATTTATTATATGATAATTTCTTAAGAATGCCCTCATATAAATATATTCTATAGTATATAACTTATAAATTATTTTTTTTTAAACACTATTTTTCTTTCTCCTATATTCAATATCATCTCAATATATATATATATATATATATATATATATATATATATATATATATATATATATATATATATATATATCTTAGATGTATGAAAAATTAAATCAAAATGTGATATTTTACAAGTTTCATATATAAATTATAAATTATCACTTTTGCTAATACAAACTATAATAAAAAATAATTTAAACAAAAGATCAGAAATTCAAAATCTAAGCAAAATTTATAATTATATTTTATAATTATATCATTTATAATTATATTTATAATTATAGAAGAAAGTAGAATTTTTTCATCGACTAATAATATCAAAATTGCATATAAAACGGTACTAACAGTTAACAAAGTTTTTTCTTAACTTAAAGACCAATCCGCACTCTTGTCTTTAACGGATGTTGTTTATTGTATTGTATACCGTGCGGATCATGTGAACAAGTATACTATGGTCAAACATCAAGATGTCTTAAAGACCGCATTACATCCCACAAGTCTGATAATAGAGTACATCCTGAAAGAAGTGCATTAGGTGAACATGCATTTAAAAATGGGTATCGGATAGATTACAATAACATCAAAGTAGTAGAACAGGAAAGTAACATCACCAAAAGACTTTTTCTTGAAAATGGCCTACATTTGCCAAAATAACAATGCAATGAATCATAGAATGGATATTGGTCATCTAAATGAAATGTTTTTCTATTTGTTACTACTAGATAAATGCAATGAGAGTTATACTATGAATTTTTATTTTTTTTTTATATTCTGTTAACTGTCTTTTCGATTATCTGTTATACCTTTGATCCGGTGAACTGATTGATAATAGAGGTCCCACTGTATATATGACATGGATCAAAAAAATTATACTAAGAGAAGGCTCATAATTTAGTTCATAACCACACCCTACTATTAATCCATACTTTATCTATGGAAAGCTTGAGTTACAAATTATGGATTACAAGTTGTAACACAAAGATTAAAATATCAAAACTTGAATACTTCCAACTTTTCTTTTTTTTTTTGTTTATTACATATTCATGGATTCTGAAAACGGAAAATACTCACAATATTCATGAAAACCACTAAAAATTCACATCATGTAACAGACGCAAATAGGGAGACGTGCTGAATAACCTTTATAATCAGAATTTAGAATAGTCAGAAAAATTTTCCGGGCTTAATCCAGTCGCCGATCTAGCTTTTCGATCAAACTCCAAATCCAACAACAGAATAAACACGACAAAGTATAAGCCCAAAATAAAAACACCACTCAAGATACGATCTTATCAACCAAGACTTTGTATAGTCATGACAATAAAGGAAAAATTTTACGAAATTATTTTAATATAGGTTTCATTTAATATCATTTTTCTGGAATATTTACAATTAAATAATAGAGATCCTATTTAAAAATATTTTATTTTAACGAATCAACATTTTCCAGATACTATCAGACGGACAATATTAAATAATAGTATAGTTAACAAACTGTTTTGAACGTGTAGATATGTTGCTTATTAATTCTTAGCTGGAAAAGTTCATACATCGTTTTCCACGTACAGATTCATAAAAATTTATTAAAAAGATGAAAGAACAAAATGAACTGTTACCGAGGAAAATTAATTTAATGTCATGCTAGCAATTGCACAGGATATTAAATATCTGCTTAAAAACAATATGCATCCATATAAAATACAGTTACTCGGCTACGAGTATACCGGGAGAATAGCTTTTTGATAATGTACGCAACAAAGACAAAATTAGGTACAGTGCACAGATTCTAAATTGCCGGTGGGAGATGGCTTCTATGCGCTGTATTATAGTCGATGTATGAGAGAAAGTTTTCAAAATAATGAAATAACAATTAATAATATAAAATTTGTTATTTCATTACTTCGAAAACTTTTTCTCTCATACACCAACTATAATACGCAATACGCATAGAAGCCATCTCCCACCGGCATATTTAGAATCTGTGCACTGTAGTTTGCTTTGAATTTGTCCTTTTTAGAGACAAAGCATTGCTTCATAAAAAAGAAACTATTATTGTACATCATTTCTCATTCTTATTTAAGACGTAATCCATATTGCATAGCAGCTCATCGTCAAAATAACTGGTCTCTGTAGATTTGTTTGTATAGTTGGGGATCACGTAAACACCAGTAAATGACCGCTTTGGAGTGTAATTTTTCTAGTCACGACGGATTTGCTTAAAAATTTGGATTTAGGTTCCTCTTATAATCTACTTCAGTTTTGGACTCAAACACAGGGTTGCTTTTACTAGGGGGTAGGGAGGGGGGTGGTAGGAGGTTCTCATGGGTGAAAGAACAGACGTTCAAAATTAGTCCGTAAACGGAAAAATTGACTACCTCTAAGCATGACTACCTCTAAGCAACTATTTGTTCTATAAAGTTTTTTCACCAAGCCAATATTGTAAGTTATTTGCGAGTAAAAATGTTTATTTTTCAAAATAAAAACCATGTTTTCAGACAGTTTTTCACAAATAACTCAAAAAGTAAGTATTTACCGAAAATATATTCTTAGCAAAAATGTAGCTTATAAAAAACAAAAAAAAATTGTGTACTTACGAAGTTTGTAGACCCAGTAGAAGTATAGTGTGTGTTAGAAGATAGAAAAGTGCGTTCTTATTTGAAAAATTACGTAAAAATCACCCCGTAATTAGTACCTCAAATGAAATTGAATATATTCTGCTTCACTAGTTACTTTATTTATATATTGTTTATATGATTTGTAAGTTTGTCCGGTAAAAAGTGCTTATTTTTTTTTAATTTGGTTTTAAAGTAATTTTTTCTTTTATTTTGAAAGAAATTCTTTTTTTTAATAAATAACTTTTTTTTTTTAAATGTATTAATTTTAATTTAATAATAAATTTTATAAATTTTTGGGAGTAAAAAGATATGTTTTACTTTTCTAAACATTTTGCTTTTCTGTTTGCATACACTCGTGATTAGTGACTCGTTTAAGTTCTTTCAACTACAACCCTTTCAAAAATAAAGGTTTAAAAAATATAATTAAATGATTTTACTGGCCTTTAAATAAATTACCCGTTTTAACTTACAATTATAATTTTTTTTTCTAATAGGGGTAGTATTCACCCCTAAAAAATAAAAAGGAACCAACAGTACAAGTCCAAAGCTAAAGTGGAGGATGAGTAGAACCCAAATCCAAATTTTCATGCATTTCGGTGGTGACACGAAAAATTAAACGGTATCGCCGTCTTTCACGTTTATTTACTGGCATAGTAATTATTAAACCACGTTTTTCAATGGCAAAATGAACGGCAAATTATAAAGTTTCACATAATTTGTGCAAACAACTTTTTTGTATGTATGTTCTACATTAACAGATATATCAATATTTCCACACACTATTGTCACACCCTATATGTAAAGGTGATAAATTCACCTTTACATTAAGGTAATGTAATGAAAATTAAGAAAATTAAAACCAGTTTTGACCTTTATTTACATACTGAATTAAGAATTGTTTATTGTTTAACTTACTATATTTTTTTCCTTATATTAAAACTACTTATACTTTTCACCCAATAAACTTTTTCTTTTTTTCCAGATACAACAGTTTTGTTGTAACGAGTGCAATGATGCTATAGTTAGACATGGTTGACAGACATCTTCAGAGTATTGACCCAGAGGAATCAAAATCAAGGCCAAGGTAATTTCTTTATTTAATTTTTAAAAATTAAATCTACTTTGTTTGAAAATTATTCTCCATACACGGCCTGGCTTAGAACCTCTATAGCCCAAACTGTAGGAAAAAAACGTGCATTACTTAGTGAATTTTTGAAACCAGTACAGCGTTATGAGGGGCAATGCATTAAGTAACCTCCAAGTGTTTGAAACTCCAAACGGTTATAATTTTTTTATAGCACTTTTAAGGTGAAAAAAACGGTGTTTTTGATTATATTTATTTTTATTGTATCTAATCAACATTTTAGGGTAATATGAGTACAATATTATAAAAGTGCGTACATGAAAAGAACATGAAAAAAGATACAAATGGACATCCGAAGAAATCAAAAATAGTGAATTTAATAAAAAGATAGCGCATGCATTAAATCAAGTTAGCATGCAGCACAAGACAAAATGAAATCACAACTAGAGTAAACATACTGACACGAAAAGAAGAATTTTACACAGAAATAAAAAATGTTGGATTAGAAATAATGCCAAAAGTAACAATTTCAGAGGTAACTACAGCATTGGAAAACATGAAGAGAAATAAAGCTGCAGGAGAAGATAGTATTGCCACAGATATGATATTAGAAGGAGGTAAGGAACTAATTGCAATTGTAACTAAACTTGTGGACAGTTGTTTACATCAGGGCAAAGTTCCTAAGAGCTGAAACAACTCTAAAGTAATCTTATTACACAAGAAAGGTAAGAAAGAAAATCTGAAAACTACAGACCCATCAGCCTACTGTCACACCTGTTTAAAATACTCACCAAAGTCATAACTACTCGACTAACAAGGAAATTAGACGAATACCAAACATATGAACAGGCAGGTTTTAGAAAAGGCTATTCAACTTCCGATCACCTGTTAACCACAAAAATATTAATAGAAAAATGTAACGAATACAAGTTTCCAGTTTTCCTAGCATTTGTAGACTACGAAAAAGCTTTCGATACCATAGAACATACGGCCGTAATAAACGCAATGCAAAATTGTAGAATAGACAGCAGATATATTAACTTAATAAAAGAAACTATGAACCAAGCTACAGCTACATACTACCTTAATGAAAATGAACACACGAATCCTGTACCATTAAACAGGGGAGTTAAACAGGGAGATACTTTATCACCCAAACTGTTCACCTTAGTTTTGGAGGACGTTTTTAAAAACCTAAATTGGAAATATAAGGGAATAAACATCAAGGGCCGCTACCTCAGTAATCTACGATTTGCAGATGACATAATCCTAATAGCTACTGACCTACAAGAAATGCAAACCATGCTTTTAGAACTACATACCGAATCTTCTAAAATAGGACTAAAAATGAATTTAAACAAAACAAAAGTCATGCACTCCGAAGACACCGTGACAATAATAAACGATAAAGTTATAGAAAAAGTTGAAGGATATATATACTTAGGACAAAAAATAATACTAAATAGGGAAATTCAAACTGAAGAAATAAAAAGAAGAAGAAAGTTAGCTTGGGCAGCATTCGGTAAACTGAACTATATACTCAGAAATCAACAAATTCAATTACATCTTAGATCTAAAGTTTTTGATGCATGCATTATTCCGATATTAACTTATGCGGCACAAACATGAACAATCACAAAAAAGAATATGAATATACTTAGAGTCACTCAACACGCGATCGAAAGAGCAATGCTAGGTATATCACTTAAGGACAAGAAAACAAACACATGGATAAGACAGAAAACCAAAGTCACCGATGTGGTGCAAAAATCATTAAAGTTGAAATGGGAATACGCTGGACATGTAGCTGGGAGCGATCTAAACAAATGGCACAGATCAATTTTAACCTGGAGACCATACCAACACAAAAGACCCAGAGGCAGACCTCCTATGAGATGGACAGATGATCTGAAAAGTACTGCCGGGAAAAATTGGCTACAAGTAGCGTACAATAAAAAGCAATGGAAAGGAAGACTTGATGAGGCTTATGTTCAGATGTGGACGTGAATGGCTAGACGAAGAAGAAGATGATTATAAAAGTGCATATAAAAACCTTTTATTTAAGCTATGTTACAATAAATTGGGTCCAATAGTTTGTGCAAAATTAACGTTTGAATGTCCAAAATTGTCAAATTTATGCCATTTTATTTTTGAAATAGCTTTTGTAAACATTACATTATAAACATTATATACAAAAATTATTATATTGCAGCTCTTTTAATTACTGTTTTGCCAATTACTTTGTAACATTTTTTTTTGTAATTAGATTAGTAACTAATTATTAGATATTACTTTAAGATTAATTTTAAAAACCCTTTGCAATTACGGCAGCTACGCCAATGGCCGTATCCAAAAATCTTCTTTTTGCGCCTCTCCGAAACTAATAGCCATGTTTTGAAAGTACACCTAGAATTTCATATTTTATATACGTATTATTGTAATCTGTTCGGTACGAGAGGTGCCGATACAGTCTTTTATGAGAAGGTAACGGTACTTTAGGCTTTGTATCTTTATAGAACTAATTCCCCGATATCTTTCAGCTTTTTTATTTCTTAAAAGAAGTACCGAAACATGCAGATTACTTGATGGCTGCTTTGTAGGAAATTTGAGAGCAATCGTCATTTTTTGGGAACAAAGAACATTTAGGTCCCTTTTTTTATAGCGCTAGGAAGAGAGTAATAAAATGTGTTAAACTTCTTACAAATAGCTTTACTTTAAAGAGAATCTTGCCCTCAATATGGTACCGTTATTTGCCTTTTTGCTTCACTTTTTAAAAAAATACCGCTATATTTATATGTTTACACCGAAAATGAAAATGGGTCGGTTCTTGTTAAGAGGGAGTTCTTTAAGTGGGGATGATTCTGTTCTAGGGGATAGTTTGTCCAATTTGAGAAAGGGAGGAGCACTTTTCGTTGGGTAGTCTAGGAGATTACACTGACTTTTGGTTACGTCTTCTAAGAGTTTGGACGTATTTCTTTCTCTGGGAATTCACCTATAAGTGTATACAGTGATGAGTGCCTTAAGAACCGGCAAAATAACTCAAAAGATAGAAAATATAATACGTTGTGAAATAAAAAGAGATGAAAGTAGTGGAGGTGGGAAATTATCGATAGATATTACAACAGACAACAATACATTTTATAAGAAGCTTACGAGTAATGAATTTTAACTCCCAAATCCAGCACCCTTATTTAAGGAATCCAACGCACAGGTTATACCGTTTGTATTAGCACAAACTTTATGAAGCCCTTTCCAGGTACACACCCAAAAGGTTCCCAACAGTGCGTGTTTAATTATCGATTAAGCAGCGCTCGACGGATTATTGAGAACGTGTTTGGTTTGCTGGCCACTGTTTTTCGAGTATTTAGAAGGCCTATTGCATTCAATCCAAAAAAAAGTTAAGAGTGTAGTACTTGCTTGCATTTCCTTACACAACTTTCTAAGACGAAATACAAAGTTGGTACAAACATATACACCACCAGGTATATTTAGTCAAGCCTTAGAAACTGGTGCAATAATACCTGGATCATAGAGATATAAAAATGAGGAAGGTTTTCTTAATTTACAGCGCATACCGAGAAGGAGTCCGAAGGGCGCAAAAGAAGTAAGGAACGAATTAGCCCGATTCATTATTTCAGACAAAGGGAAAGTATGGTGGCAGGATAGATTTGCCTAAGTTTAGTATGATCTACGGTAAAAGTTTGAAGCTTCAAAGTAATAAATCCAAGGCCAGGCTTGACATGCATGGTACCGGGACAACTTTCAAAAGAGGTGATCCAGTATAATTATAAAATCACCAGCATGAAACATGAAAAACAAGAAAAGACTTTGTCCGACACTTCAACGAAACTGGGAAGGCCCGTACACCGTCCTGCAGTAAATAAACGATCTAATCCACCTCAACCAGTTTTCGGCTAGAAGTAAACCCAAAGTAGTTCATATCGAGAGATTAGTTCCATTGTTCCATACCATGGAACTAATCCGCCCTATTGGCTTCAGTCAGTCCCTGATAGACCAGTTATTCGAAGCGAATAACTATAAAGGAAACGGCAGTTCCGTAAAGTTTATTCCATATAAGTATGTAGCAAAAGTCCCATGACGAAAAAGAAAAGGTTTTAAAAATCTAGATGTTCTAGATGTCATCAAAATATCCCGAAATATCTCGTAAGGTTAGGAACCTCAGAAAATGTATATGAACAGGAAGTTGACAGTTAAGCAGTAGTAATTGAGTTGTTGAATATTTCTTCCATTCAGTTAAGTTGTTATCAAGTATTGTTATATTGTTTGCTGTTTCAATAAAAGTGATTGTAAGGAAGTGTAATAATATTGATCCTTTAAATCTACTGTTCTCATAATAACGTTTTTTTTTTAAATACAACTAGAATAATAAATAAAAAAATAGTGAAAGCATTCAACAATCATTAATTCCGCCCATAAAGCGAATTACAATTAAACGTTATCGATAGAATATATGAACAATTATAGAGGAATTTAAAACTTGCAAATGTGCTTTTTAATCGAATAATATGATACTAGAAGTATTCCAAACCCTTCTTTTATGAATTATAAAAAATAAAATACCAATCATCTTTTACCGAATATATGAACAATTATAGAGGAATTTAAAACTTGCAGATGTGTTTTTTAATCGAATAATATGATACTAGAAGTATTCTAAACCCTTCTTTTATGAGTTATAAAAATCAAATACCGATCATCACTACCGAACAGGATGGTATTGCATGCAAAATGACTAAAACTTGGTAAATATGGCATAAAAAACAACATCAATCTTCATCAATCGATATTCCGTTCTTTAAGACCTTTATTAAATAGTATTTTTAGCTGTTTCATGACCGTGTATATTGTCTATTTTCATATTTGTTATTCAAACTATGATATTTCCCTCTTCTATGCTGTTGGTGGTCTATCTATGGATCCATTTCTCATTTATCTCATTTATAAATATTATTTGCAATTTCGTCATCTTCCCTTAATTAACTTATTAAGGTCAAGCATTTATTTTTATTTTTTTACAAAAATCATAAATGATCATCAAAATGAAGTAAAAAGTTCTAAAAAAAATTTGTGATCTGATCTGTAAAGATAGACATGTCGAATATATTATTTATTTCCACACTTTTTAAACTTTTTAGAAACCATTTTTGGCACTTAAAAACATTTATTTCTGTCGTATAATTATAAAAAAATTAGTTTTACAAAATAACAAAACACAAAATATAGTTGTTATACTCCCCTGCTAGTCAATTATCTATTAACCTTTGTGTCTATACCCAGGTACCTGGGTATCCTTGGTAATTGTTTTATCTGAATCATTGACGATAGTATAAATATTTTTATTCGAGCTTCTAGTTATTCCTAAAATTATTTAGAACGAAGAGATTTATAATAAAAACCAAAGAAAAAATGAATATAATATATTAAAACTACCTGTCAAAGTTTTTACACCATTACGTCCACACCCGTGGCACCCGGGTAACACTAATGTTTAGTAAATTATGAAGCTCTGTCTAGTTTTCTATCTATCCATTGCTTCCTCTCAGAGTGTCGATAAATTTTTCGATCTTTTACGATATGATTTTTTCACACGAAAATTGTTCATTTTCGAACTATACCAAATTAATTATTTTTTCTTGAAATTTTCGCAAACCTCGGTATATCCGGAATATCTTAAATGACATAATATGTCAAAACTGAGCACAATGTGATTTCTCGGGTCATATATGAAGATTAAATTAACATCATATCACCCTAGTATATCCTTATTTTTAGTTACATTACCTGTGGATGACCCGGTTTATTTTCTCTAATTACCTTTTTATTCCACAAATGGGTCACCAGCAACTTCACATTCTGCGTCCAGAGTAAATTTTAATTTACCTGAAGGTTGAATAAGAAATAAAAATCTTAAATTCATTTTTATGCTTCCAACGAACAATTTTATATGTAAAATATCAAAGGCACCAAAGTTCTTTAATGGTTCGTGCTTTAAGACGTTCTCTGTCATCTTTTATATGTTATGTGACATTGTAACGTGAAATATTCTGCAAGAATTTTACTTGATATTAACTGAATTTGGCTATTGTGTATCATAGATATGTAAAAATACGTTTTAAAATAAAATATGAATGCCTTATCATTCGACGTATTATATCACACCTTTTTCTTTCTTATATATATATATATATATATATATATATATATATATATATATGTATGTATATATATATATATATATATGTATGTATATATATATATATATATATATGTATATATATATATATATATATATATATGTATGTATATATATATATATATATATATATATATATATATATATGTATGTATATATATATATATATATATATATATATATATATATATATATATATATATATATATATATATATAAGAGTAAGAAAAAAGAAGTACCTGTGACTCGTTTGGAAAAAATATATAAATGTTTTGGATGGGTTGGAGTCAATAAAAGGGGCTATTGATTAACTATTTATTATCTCGAGCTTTCAATTGTATTTACAATTATTATCAAGAGCAGCTAAAAAAGACAAAATATCTTACAAAGTTGAACTAGAAAGAAAAAATTTTTTTGTTAACTCTCCAAATAAAATTAGTTTGGTTAATAAAATTTCTGCAAATACATTTCAAAATAAAATTAATATAAAAATGTCCTTATCTAATAAATGCTTCTCTGAAATTTTAATATAATTTTGAAAATATTTTCTTAACACATAAACAATTTAATTTATAAATAATTTAAAGTAGCGACTAATTACAAATAAGCCTCAATGTTATAAATGCCAACTTAAAATTTTTATTTTTGACTATATTGCCAAAAATAAAATTTTGTTTAAAAATTCTTTTTTGTTTAGTAACAAAAAAGAAGAAGAATTATTCACCATAGATAGATGTCTGAAAAAATGTAACAGATATATGGAAAAATAAATTAAAATGTGATATTTTTCAAGTTTCATATATAAATTATAAAGAAATAATATAATTATAAATTTTGCTTAGATTTTGAATTTCTGATCTTTTGTTTAAATTATTATCACTTTTTCTAATACAAACTATTTCCAAAAAAGTCCTTTTT
Organism: Diabrotica undecimpunctata; assembly: GCF_040954645.1. Lineage (NCBI taxonomy): Eukaryota > Metazoa > Arthropoda > Insecta > Coleoptera > Chrysomelidae > Diabrotica > Diabrotica undecimpunctata. The sequence goes on from NC_092812.1 coordinate 46,823,482, forward strand.
TTGGAAATAGAGTTGATACCTGCAAGATTTGTTGACACCTTTTTTTAAGAAGCGAGGACAAAGTCCTTATTGTATCCAGGCAAGCTAAAACTGAGTTGAAGTTACATAATAAAAAAACAGGTAAAACTCTTGATGTTATTCAAGAAGACAGTACGAGCAGTACTCTTTTAGGTAACGATACCTGTACCCTTACCATGGATCTACAATAAATATTTTCACATGGCGAGCGAAAAATAAGCTTTGTTTCTCTTTACTATTCTATAAATTTCTGGATCTTTTGTTTTATCTGTGCTCAACTCCTAGATATATGAAACTTTCTACAGTTTCAATATCGTCCTCTGATTGAATTGTGTGCCTCTTTTTCCTAGCTCCTATCTGTTAGTTTTTTGCCTTTGGAATATTTATTTCTAGTCCGGTCTCTTTTGCCTCTGTTCTTAATTATGAATATGTTTCTGCCAGCTCTTCTGTTCTGCCAGACATAATGCTGATTCATCGACATAGGCGGCAATCTGCATTTATTTAACTGTAACCGTAACTATTTAACCTTTAGAAAAAGGTTAAATAGTTACTGTGCAAACCCATCTCGTTGCTTTAATCCTTCGACTATTAAAAAGTTCTCAGTGAGCTCATTTTATATTCTGATAGTTGCTGTTGACGAGTCCATTGTTGCTTTTACGAGCCGGCTGTATTTTTTGTGATGGTAAAGCTATGCAATATTTAATATAAGTTATATATATAAGGATTTCCACAGTTTTCACTGTATTCCTTCACTCAACCGTTTTCTCCAATTTTTCCTGTTTAGCCAGTCCCCTTCCTGTAGGTTTCTTTTACTCATTGCTTCGTCCACCTCATCTCTGAAAGATCTTTGGGGTCTGCCTCTCTTTCTTCTTCCTATCGGGCTCCACTCTGTTATTCTATTTATCCACCGATTTTGGTCTGCTCTTCTGACATGTCCGTACCAGGTTAACCTCTTCTGTTCGATGTAGTCTATTAGATCGGAGTTCATTCCCATTCTCCTCTTAATCTCCATGTTATTTATTCTATCTCTTCTTGTTACTCTGCAGCTTCTCCTTAGGAATTCCATCTCTGTTGCTCTTATTTTGTTTTTGGTTTTCTTATTTATTGTCCAATTTTCACACCCATAAGTGAGGATACTTCTTGTCATGGTATTATATATTTTTTTCTTTGTTTTCATGCTGATATTCTTATCCCATAGTACCGGGTTCAATTTTCGTATGCAGTCTCTTGTTTGTCCTAGTCTATTTTTTATATCTTCCTCCGTTGTTCCTTTGTTTGATATTATGAAACTTAAATACTTATACTTGTCTGTTCCTTTGATTTGTTTACCTTCGTCTATTTCCAGCTGTTTTATTTCTGTATTCTCCGTTGTAAGGTATTCAGTTTTCTTTAGGTTTATTTCCATCCCATTCTTTGTATATTCCTGCTCCAGTTTTCTCAACATAAAACTGAGGTCATCCTCGTCTTGTGCGATCACTATTTGGTCGTCGGCAAAACTTAGCGTATATAGATATTCGTTCCTTACTGGTATACCCATTCCTTCGCACTTTCTTTTCCATGGTTTCAGGGTTTTTTCTAGGAATATTTTGAATAGGGTGGGGGATGTGGAGCAACCCTGTAGTAGTCCCTTTGTCGTCTTAAATGGACTGCATATTCTATTGCCCGTTTTGATAGCTACTTCGTTATTCTTGTAGAGTGCTTTTACCGCGTTTATTAATCTTCGTGGAACTTCGATGTCTTCCATTGCTTCCCATAGCTTGGTTCTAGGTATTAAGTCATATGCCTTCTTAAGATCAACAAAAGCCAGATGGATCGATCTATTTTTGGCCATTCTTTTTTCTATTATATTGTATATATATATTTCTAATTTTTCCTTTATGGTCTTTCCATACAGTCTGCTTATAGACGATATAATGCTGATTCCCCGATAGTTTTCGCAGTTTTTTCTATTTCCTTTCTTGTATATTGATGTCATATATGCTTGGGCCCATTCTGCCGGTAAGTCTTCTCCATTCAGTGCTCTCTCAAACATTTTATGTATCATACGGAATAACTTTTCCGATCCCTTTTTTATCAATTCATTTGGTATTCCGCCGGGACCTTCTGCTTTTTTGTTCTTTAGAGTTTTGATCGTTCTTTTTACCTCAGCTAGGCTTAATTCGATTTCGTCATGTGTGTAGATTTCTATTCCGTCTATTTCTGATTGTTTGAATTTGGGGCGGTCTTCGGTTAGCAATTTTTTATAGTATTCTTGCCATTCGTTTTCTTTGATTTGACCGATCTTGATTTTCTCTGTCTTATTTCTTTGGAGCGACTTTAAGATGCGCCATGATTCTGAATTTCTCGTTCCTCCTATGTGCTGTTCTATCTCTGTGCATGTTTTTTCCCATCTTTCATTTTTTTCATTTGCCACTTTTCTTTTCACTTCTTTATTTTTTTTCTATATAGTTCCAAGTCCTCATAGTTTTTTGTGTTCAGGTATTTTATATCGAGTTCTTTTTTCTCTTTTATGCATGTTAGTGTGTCTTCGGTTAATTTCGTAGTTTGGTGGGTGTATTTTTGGTCCACTTCTCCAAGAGCTTCTAGGGCTGCTGTCTTCATGCAGGTTTTTATGTGTTCGTATGTTTGTTTTAATGATTCATACCGAAACTCTTCTAGCTTTTGGTCCAATCTTCGCTTATATAGGTCTTTTATTGAGTCTTCTTCTAATAAATTGATTTTGAGTTTCTTTTCTTGTGTTGAGCACGTATTGACAGGTGTAGCTGGAGCCGTAACTTGGTCAGACTCTCCCTGGGTCGGTTTCTGTTGGGTCCATATAAAGGGGAATTCCATCCACGCGATTACTAGTTTGTGATCTGTGCCGCATTCTGCGCCTCGCTTTACTCTCACGTCTTTTATTTTTATCGAGCTTTCGTGGTTTACTATAACATAATCAATAATAGACCTTAATTTTCTTGTTTCTTGTGTCCAAGTGTATTTATGTATATCTTTATGTTTGTAGAAGCCGTTTGTGATCTTTAAGTGGTTTATTTCGCATAGCTCAATCAATCTCTCCCCGTTATCGTTCATTATATCTTCTCCAAATCTACCAACTGTTCTGTCGTTTTCTTTTCTTCCTGTTCTTCCATTTAGGTCATCGGCGATAATCTTTCTTGGTTCTTCTTTCTCTTTTCGATTTCTTCTTGCAGTTGTTCTATGAATTGTTCTTTTTCTGCAATTTAGCTGTCTTCTGTTGGACCGTATACTGCTAGTAAGATAATTTGTCTTCCGTATACTTTTAAGTTAAGCTTGGCAATTCTTTCGTTTATTGGTTCCCAGATTTCGATTGCGTGTTCCCATTTCTTTTTCAGTATAATTGCAATTCCTGCTTTGATAATATAAGTTGTATCTATTAATTGAGTCGTAAGCCTCTTAAAAATCTCTCATCCCTTGGTATTTTATTTATATTACTTGTCCAATACTTACTACATCGACTTCCATTTTTCGCTTAATTTATCTGACATCTAACATCCTCATCACCAACTAATAATTTCCTCTCGTTTTTGCTAAATTGTTTAGAGATTATACTTAACTGTTATCCTGTTAAGCGTTCTTTCTCAACATAAACAGTTTAGACTTTCCTCTTTATTTTTTTGTCAAAGACGCAACAATTGTCAAGGTATACTTGAATTAAATGATATTTAAAAATTTTTAAACGGTAACTAACTCAGTTGGTCTAAATTTGCCTGTGTTTGTATTTGACTAGATTGCCTCCATGTTTCTTTTTCGTGTGTATAAGGTATCAAAATTCAGTTTGGGTAAAATCTGGATTTCTCAATGCGGGCAGCATGGCAACAGCGAGGCAGTCTAATGTGAACAAATTTGATTGATGTGTTGATGAAAGACAAAATCCTCGATTTTTATGGTTTGCGTGGCTTTTTTCACGCTTCGCGTTTTTGTAGCGATCAACTGGGTGACATAGAATCGTGAGAGTTATTTAATTTTACCGTTTTATTTTACTTTTCAACAACCCCTCCATATATTTAGGTTAGAATTTAATATAATTGCATTAGATAAATCGAATAATAATTATAAATGATCTGATTGAAACGCATTATTAAATGGAGGTTTATTTTAATTTAAAATATTATTGGGTATAATTAATTGGATTACAATGTTGGGGTATATTGTAAAATGTGACTACCAAATGCGTTATATTTAAGCATATTTGAAACATAATTTTTTTATTTAAAATCTATATTTACATTGGATACCGATACCGGTCAGCAACTGTTCTACATTTTTACCTATGTAACCAGGTCTTCTAATCAAGACCTCTTCAGTCTTCATTCTTTCATTAGTGACTGATATAATTCACTGATAATTTGGCTGTGATGCGTTGAATTACGAATTTTGACCTTGTTGGCGTGGAGTGACATGACGTCTTTTACTGTTGGTACTCCTAGGTCATTGTAGCTGGTTGAATTGTTCACGTACCTAAAGGCGTTAGGCATCATACGCAATGTTTTTGATTTGAATATCTGCAAAATTTTTATGTTGAAGGCTTGCTACAGCCTCAGAGTTCTACGCCGTAAGTTTATATTGGTTTTAGTATGATTTTCTAAAGCAGTGTTTTGTTCTCTGTTTATGTCACACATAGTATTCTGCTTAGAAAACTTCCTTAATATAATTTTCATAGTGATGCTATTCAACTAATTGATTCATATCTATCAAATAGTGATCAATATGTTCACTTCAACCTGTGTGATTCTCAAAAATATTCTCTGTTCTTTGGTGTCCCTCAAGGCTCGGTTTTGAGTCCAGTATTATTTCTTATCTATATTAATGATCAAGTGTACTCTCAAAATGAAATAGTTAGACTGTTTTATTTGCTGATGACACTACTTTCCATGTAAGATATTACCCTTCAAACATCTGAAAAACACTTATTCAATTGGTTTTTAACTAACTGTCTTTCTTTGAATAACTCTAAATCACAAAGTGTTAATTTTACTTTAAGAAATAACACTTGTATTAAAAACGTTACTCTACCACAATGTGTAACCGGAACGGAGTTTCTGGGGATATATTTGGATGCAGGATTAACCTGGAAACAACATATAGTTAATTTATCGAAAAGCTTTCCCGACAACTTTTCCTCTTCAGGAACCTTGTACAAGTAACTTCCAGGGAAAGACTTTATCGTAATTTATCTTCTTATCTGACATATCCTATTCTCTCCTGGTGCCACTCTTGTCATATTGATAAAGTTTTTGCACAACAAAGAAAGTGTGTTCGTATTATCTCTGAGCTCTGTTATAGAGCAGACTGTAGAAACTCCTTCAGAGCTTTTAAAATTTTAACTTTACCCTGTGTATACATTATGCAGTGTCTGTTGCACACTTAACAAAATCTTAGCCAATACAATGCGCATATAGATTTTCACAATTATCCCACCAGGTTTAACAATAATCTTATACCAGAATTTGGCCGACTTGAGAGATCCAGAAATAGTTCAAGGTATTTAGCCATAAACGGCTGTATTAATACAAGATCTATGCAAATATGCGCATATGCGGATGATGTTGCCATAATAAGCCGCAACAAAAGGGTATTAAGCGAAAAAGTTATAAAACTGAAACGAGAAGCTGCTACGTTTGGTCTATATTATATAAATGAAAGCAAAACAAAATATATGGAGTGCACAAAATCGAATGAACATGAGAATCTGAAGGTAGACAACCATACCTACAAATATGCCTCCACTTTTCCCTACCTAGGCTCAATAATAAATGACAACAACAACATCAGTCAAGAAATACAAGCACGGATTCTTAGCGGTAATAAGTGCTTTTATGCATACAAAGACTTAATGAAAAGTAAGTTACTGAATCGTGAGTCTAAGCTGAGAATCTACAAAACAGTAATTAGACCAGTGGTCACATATGGATGTGAAACGTGGACCCTCTCAACCACTGATGAAAATCAACTGAGAATATTTGAGCTCAAAATACTAAGGAAGATATTTGGACCAACCCAATGCAGCGATAGTTCGTGGAGAATTAAAATGAACCACGAGCTGGATGAACTAATGCAGAGCGCAGATATTGTCAGATTTGTAAAATCACAAAGACTAAACTGGCTTGGTCACCTAGAAAGAATGCCAGATAATCGAGCTGTAAAAGTAGTCCAGAGATGGAAGCCCCAAGGAAACAGAACAAGAGGAAGGCCCCGTAAAAGATGGATAGACGACGTAGAGAGGGATCTTAAAACCTTGAACATCAGGCAGTGGCGAAGGAAAGTATCCGACAGGGCAGAATGGAAGAACATTGTTAAGCAGGCCAAAACTCACAAAGGGTTGTAGCGCCATTAGAAGATTTAGCCATAAAATTCTACAACTTAGTGCTAATTAGAATAAAAGCTCTTAATTTTTATCAGTTTAAGGCAAAAATTAAGAGTTACTTTATAGTGAATGCCTTTTTTACATATTATGAGGAGTATTTTACTTCCAATTTTAATTTGTTTTAATTGTCAACAGTATAAGTTAAAACACTGTATCTATGTTGTATATTTTATATTTATATTTATGTGTATGTTAACTATATTGACATATATTTTTTTATCTTTTACTTGTAAAAAATACGTTTGTATTCATTTCTTACCAATAAACCATCTATCTATATATGTTTAGACTTGTGGACAGGTGCGTCTTCTTGTTATGAATGTGATTTGGGCTGATTTTTCGTTGTTAAATTTAATTTTCCATTTTGTTAACCAATTCTCTAAGGTGTGCAAGTAATTTTGCAAATTTTCAGGTGTTATGTCTGGGTCTTTGGTTGAAACTAAAACGGCTGTATCAACGGCAAAATGGCTGTATGTCAGTAGTAAGTTTCTATTTAAATATATATAGAAACTTTTTTAATTCCTGGGTTTTTCGGTTTGTTATAAATAAAACGTTTCCCGTTGTTTGCTATTTTTATTAAGCACTTTGATTATATAAACATTACCTAATACACAATTGTATTTTGTGTCTGCACTTTTTAAACTGTTTTTTTAAGATATCTAAATTTTGATACCAACGCAACCAAAACTCATATTATAAGAATTGTTGTATTCAGTATTACTGACAGAGCAATTAAGATATCTGGTCCACGATAAAATTACGAAAATCAAAAAAAAGTTTAGAAAAAATAATTATCCACCAGAATTTTACTACCATCTAATTAAAAGAGAAGTTGACTCAATTCAGTTGTCAACACTCATATTTCTCGTTCCATAAGACTCAGCGGCAACAATCATAGGTCATCCGAAATTAATTCAATAAGGCAAACACTCTTACAAAACGGCTACCACAAAACCCAAACCAATAAGAGCATTCAAAAACATCTAAACTCCATTCCATCCAAAAAAAAACCTTGCCGCCGGATCAACCCAAAATCTTTCTACCTTTTATTAAAGGTGTCACTGACAAGATCAGTAGAACTCTTCTTCCTCTAAATATCAAAACCATCTTCACTACTCACTCCAAGTTGTCCAATCTTGTCAGATCCGTAAAAGACCAAATCCCTAATGAAGACCATGGTGTCTACGAGATACCTTGTTCCAGTTGCCCACGTACATACATCGGACAGACAAACCGACGAATCCATAACCGTATTTACAAACATTCTATATCTATCAAACATTCCGATACTACCTCAGCCCTAGCCCAACATCATATTCAAACAGGCCACAAAATAAATTTCGAAAAAGCAAAAACCACCGCCCCCATCCGCTCCTTAAAATCGAGAATCATTCATGAAGCTATCGAAATTGAAAAACGGCCTAACAGCTTGAATACGCGCGATGACGCGAAACAATTGCCGGCAACATGGCGACCCCTGCTTCAGCGACCTCCCGCCCACACCGCGCAGGCCACGTCAGGTCAGACCACGTCAGCGCATACCGTTCCCGCGCATACAGCGAGTATAAAAGCAGCCACACAGGGTAAGATTGGGTAATTAGGAGATAATTGGTTAGATCTTGGGTGTTATTTTGATCTTTTGATATTAAATAAGTTGTTCCCTGGCTTAGGTAAGATGGTATTTCCTGCGGATTAGAAATATTGTGATTAATTAATGTTGATAAGCACTAATGAATACTCCAGAACTTCTTAAGCCAGAAGTTCTGAATGCCGTCTGGTCCAGGAGATTTCCAGTTATGAAGCTCTTTAATAATATTTGAAACTTCTTTAGTAGTAAAGGATTCATAGGGAGCAGTAACGTAGTGTTGGCAGTTGTGAGCCTTATCTTCGATCCATCCAGCATTGGTGTTAAGAGCAGCTGGTGTCGAAAGTTGATTTCCTTAAAACTCATGGATTTCTTCTTGGCTTGGGTACGATTTATTGGCACTTTCTGCAGTAGAAGTGGAATTAAGTTTCCGATAGAACGTCTTCTCGGCATCCTCAAAAAGCATATTGTCGGATTTTCGTTTGTTACTAATTTTGTTCTCCTTGGTCGACCTGAGTAAACGGATGAAAAAGATGAACTTACTCAAAAGGTGTTATCAGATGTTGCTCAAAATTACAGAAACCATGATTGGTCGAGCGAACGGGCTATATTGGCTGCTAAAAACATAGATGTAAATGAATTAAATGTCAAAATTCAAGAACAAATTACAGGCGAATTGAGGATATATAAATCAGTTGATTCGGCTACTAACCAAGATGATGTCGTTAACTATCCGCCTGAATTTTTAAACTCGCTGGATTTACCAGGATTGCCACATCTCAATCTTCAATTAAAGGTTGGATCGGTATTTATAATGTTGAGATATATACCAACCGCATCTTTACAACGGCACACGGTTAGCGATAAAAAAATTATTGAACAACGTTATAGAAACAACTATACTGAAAGGAACGTATAAAGGAGAAGACGTTTTAATACCACGCATGCCAATGATTCCGACTGATATACCATTTGCATTTAAACGTCTACAGTTTCCAGTGGGGCTTGCTTTTGCTATGACCATAAAAATATGTCTCAGGGGCAATCATTGGGTGTTTGTGGTATTAATCTAGAAAACCCATGTTTCTCACAAGGTCAATTGTATGTTGCCTGTTCCCGTGTTGGAAAACCATCAGATTTGTTTCTATATTTACAGGTAATCAAACAAAAAACATTGTATATCATAAAGCACTACAATAAAATAAAACAGATTTTTGTTAATAATTATGATTCACTTGATTTACAATAAAGTAATTACTGAAAATACTTATATACGTCTTATTTCATTATTCTTTATTACATCGGTTATTAACCCTATGTTAATAATAATAATAATAAATAATTAATTATCTCTATGTTTTGTCATTGAAGCACCCACTTTATAAATATTTGTCGCCTTTAGGTTCCCACTATCATTTTAGATTATTTTTCAATCAGGTTTGAACCTTAAGTTCCCCTCTTAGTTTGAAGCTTTCTGGCAGATATCCCAGTCAAGGTTTTTAGTGGGTCCAAAAGGGTGGCCAAAGTTATGGAAGCGAAGATACTTAGGTCACCCGAGCTGACCCTCACACACAGCCCTATCATCACGGTGATGGTTCTGTTCAGGAGATTTAAAGAAATAAACTGCCATATTCCAAATCTATTTGACAGAACGAAGTCTGTTGGAATAATAATTCAATAAATGTCCCATTTTTAAGGTGGTGCGGTAATTCTGCTGCTTAGTGTATATATATCATACAGTGTGACATATTTAGATTGGAAACACCTCTATAAAATTTGAAGTTGTTAACCGATTTTAACCAAATTTTTTTTTAATGTCATGTAATAAAAGGTCGATTGCGGGACAAAATATGAAATATTTAGTTAAATTTTCAGAGCAGTCTACGATACTTTTTCTTCGTCGAAAATGGAAAATTTCTATTAGCGATTTTTTTATTAAAAAGAATTCTACGCCACTGGATTTAGAGTGGCTTCAAATAGCTATGACAAAAATTTCAATAAAATATATTTATTAATAACGAAGTTATGACAACTTAAAATTTTAAAACTCACTAAGCTACGAGTCAAAAAAGAACACCCTGTATCAACAGATAATTATAAAACTAATTATTTTTCAAATAATTTTAATAATAAACAGTTTAATAATATGCAAGTAACGCACTTACATTATTAACTTTACATGATACAACTTAAATCTCAGTTTCCATGATAACGATATTACTGTTTGACACTATTTGTGTCATACAAATTTCAGTGCTAGCATAAATTTATGCATAATATCTGCAGCAATATTTACTTCAAATTATTTTAATATTATTTTGTGTCATGGCTGCAAGATTAAGTTTGAGAGAAAAAATTGAAATTATACGTCTTTTGGGAGATAACGATAGAAATGCCAGGGAAGTTTGTACAATATTTAATGACAGACATGTGGATCGTCCTAATATTAGCTGAGGTACGGTAAACAAAATAAATAGAATCTTTAATGAATATGGTGCAGTATCAAAACTAATTTTAAAAAATAACCCGTTACAAAGAAGAAGAGGAAACAATCAAATCATTTTAGATCAATTCAGAAATAACCCTAATACCAGTTTAAGAAATGCCAGTTTATATTTGAATGTGCCTCGAGAGAGTATTCGGCGATGTCTTAAGGTAAATAATATTAAACCTTTCAAACCAAAATTATTACACACATTACAAGAAGGCGACGAAGCAAAACGTTTAGAATATTGTTTATGGGCCCAAGGGGAATATTTAAACAATATAAATTTTCTAAAAAACGTGTTGTTTACCGACGAAGCCACTTTCACTACAAATGGAGTAGTATCATCACAGAATTGTCGCTATTGGACAGTAGATAATCCCCATTGGGTAATAAACTTTAAAAGCCAGTATTCTCAAAAAATCAATGTCTGGTGTGGTATACTGAATCAGCGAGTTATTGGTCCTTTCTTTTTTGAAGAAAACTTGAACACACAGAATTTTTTAGAATTTTTAAACACCGACTTGTGGGATGCTATTCATGAGCTCCCAATTAATGAACGAATTTGTATATCCAGTTAGATGGGTGTTCTGTTCATTACGCCAGAACCGTGAAGCAATGGCTAAATGAAAATTTTCCGAACCGTTGGATAGGCCGGGGTAGTCCGTTGATAGATTAGCCACCCAGATCTCCAGATCTCACAATTTTAGACTTCTTTCTCTGGGGAGTTATCAAACAAAAAGTTTACCAAACCCGTGCAAGAGACGTAAACGAACTTCGTGCAAGAATTCGACAGGCATGTGCAGAAATTACTGCCCAACAACTAAGAAATGTAATTAGAAATATTTATAAACGCTACGACAAATGTATCCAATTAGATGGTGGATTGGTAGAGGCAACTAGGATTTAAACTAAAATTATGTTTCCATATTTCTGTTAATACAGAGTGTTTTTTTTAACGTTAATACAGTGTTTTTTTCTTAGTGAGTTTTAAAATTTTAAGTTGTCATAAGTTTGTTATTAATGAATAAATCTTAATGAAATTTTTGTCATAGCTATTTGAAGCCACTCTAAATCCAGTGGCGTAGAAATTTTTTTAATAAAAAAATCGCTAATACAAATTCTCCATTTTCGACGAAGAAAAAGTATCGTAGAATACCCTGAAAATTTAACTAAACATTTTATATTTTGTCCTGCAATAGACCTTTTATTACATGACATTAAAAAAAAGTTTGGTTAAAATCGGTTAACAACTTCAAATTTTATAGAGGTGTTTCCAATCTAAATGGGTCACACTGTATATCATTACAAGAGAAAGTTTTTCATTATTAATTTTTCGAAGAAGTTACTGTCATGAAAAACTTAGCATAGTATAAAAGTTAAGAAGCAATTATCAGATATCAAATTTTATCAATCTTATACGAGGTAAGTCAATAAATATAAATTTCGCTTAAGAATAAAGTACCTTTATATTTCACAATATCGAGAATTTTTCGCTAATTTGAGAAAAATTTGCAAATTCATGGCAAAGTAAGTTCATGGCAATGTAATTCAATATCTGTAAAAAATATTGAATTCTAATAAACATACGTAGGTATTTACCTTTTGTTGTCACTTAGTATATTATCTACGTGAATCTACGTGAATGGGTCGGGTGTAGTTCGATTGAACTTTTTAGGCGCGCTGCTAACAAAGTCGCAGTGGCCATGATGATTTCCAATCTCCGCCAGGAGTGGCACGAGAAGAAGAAGTATATTATCGAGTAATCATCACGTTCTACTGCAGTAATATTGGTAAAGATATCAAAGTTGACAAAATCCATTAAGATTTTTATTAAATAAAATATAAAAGAAATAAAAAAATGAACTTTAAAAGAATAATTTAGCTATAACTTTATAATAATTTATTTTATTTCCCCTAAATGGGGGGGGGGGGGTCCCCTTTTTAATCTTCCGTTTTTCTGAAAAAAAGTTGTACTCTACTCTTAAACTTCCAATTATTATTGACTTCTCTTATCTGTATACTGAAATAATGCTATTAGTTATTTTTTACCATATCGTTTTCAAACAGATTTTTTTTAAAGAACTCTCAACAGAACGTCGGGCTAGTACTTATTTGTTCCATATGCCAAATTCTCATTTTGAGATATTTACATTTAAATATTTTGGTAATATTTACTCGTTTATTTTAAAACTCAGGAAAATGATGTTAATTCTAAAAAAAAATATTTAAAATGGTGTGTTGGATTATGCCTTCAAATTTTTACTGACTCTTTTTAAATTTGAAAAAAAAAATAAAAACCTTTGCTTATGGAACAAAAAGTAAAATTAGTACAGGAATTTGCACATTTGTTCCATATGCAATGAAGTACAAAACTGAATTATTTTATAACGTTTTGTTTTAGCAGTTCAAGTACACTGCGATTTGAAATGGGCGTATCACTTACTTTTCTACACTGCTTACGCGAGACCATCTTTACTCAGTGCCGCCGGCCGACGGGTAGTTTAATGACAACAAATACATTATTCTCCATTCAAATTAGTTTTAACACGAACTAATTGACCGTACGTTCATGAGATTTGACGTCACGAAGGCGATAACGATGAAACTAAGCGCCGATGATGAGTAACACGTTTCACTATTAGATTTCAGTATTTTTTAGCAATTTTATTCAAAGTTGGAACACGCTTTTCTCGATTATTACTGGACACAGAAAGGTGAAACAAAAATCAACGATTACAGAAAAAAAAACTCTTTCGAGTGATGGGCGTAAAAAGTTTGGTTATAATAGAACGTTAAACAGTATATTCCAATTTTTCAACAGAAGTTTCAAAAAAATAAAAAAAGTAAAACCATCAGTTTAAAGGCAACATAATTTCGAATAACGTGTCCAAATTTCTAGACATTTTGTCGGTAAATAACAGAGAAAACACTGTCCCTAGATTTTGGTGCACCGATAAAACAGCCTTAAGTAAAATATTTTAGTTTGCGTTTCTATATATCTTATATGTATCATTCTACAGTTAGATCACAGTGTTTATTACACAGTGTATGTGAAACAAACAGTAAATAAAAGTTAAATATTCTTCGTAGGTACCTACTCATAACGTAATTGAAACAAATAATTGCAGTTGGAAGAAATAAAATCATTTATTTAGTGAAGAAAATATTGTTCTGTACAATATTTTGTCAACCTCAGGCATGTAGGCAAACATAGACACGATATTGTTCTGAAGCTATTTTCTTGTGGCATTTTAAATTAATTACTTTTTAAATGGGAATAAGCCACAATTAAAGGTTAAAATACGTTTATTGACGTTTCAATTTCCACTTCGGAAAACATAGACACGATGTTTTATTTTTTTAGCGTCGACTGTAGGTTTTTCGGTAATAAAATAACCTTTACCATGGAAAAGTTAATAATAATATTATTATGATCGTTTTTGCCCTGTTTTTTAGCAGAGCCGCGTGTCTTATGTTTATTAATTCTAATAAAAGTAACATTGTCATTTTTATTAAAATCACATTTAAAACTAATATGCAAGGGGTCATCTTTTTTATAGTTAATTTGTTTAACTTTAGTAAAAGGCAGATCTTTAAAATTAAGAGTTTGGACTACTGTTTGAAAATTTAAAAAATCTTCTTTTTTTAGTTGCAGCACCTTCAGAGGTGCTTTACCGGGGGTATATTTACGAGGTGTCTTAAGAGTGAAACAAGGCTGTATATTTTCCTATGTTTTAAATACTTTTCTATTTTACTGTGAAGAGAGTCGATGTCTTGAATTAAACTATGACCGGGCTCTGAAATTTTTTGTTTAACTGTATTAATGCGATTATTGATATGTAAGAAATACTTTATAGCTAAGGCCATGTGTGAATTGCGGTTTTGGGGTCACAAGAATCCGACCATAATATAATCTTATTTACATTAGGATTTGTTTCTGAAATTGTGTTTAATAGTTTTATAAGAGCACTGGCAATGTGATTACCATTACTGCCTGAAATGGCTTCATGCCATAGAGCACAGTAGGTAATTTTACCTATGGAGCAGTGAACAGTTAAATTATATACTGAAAACTTTTTTTATAAAAAAATTTGACACTTCAGTTTTTGGTAGAGCAAAAACATTTTGCATATCAAAGCATAAAACAGCAGTAGACTGGTCAAATTTGTATTCGTTTCTATCAAAGTCTCTTTCTATTTTTCCTTCGATTTTATTTTTTATGTGAAAATCATATTGTTTTTTATTTTCTTTAGTTTTATTTTCAATTAATTTGTATTTCTCGCAGATATCACATCTATATTTTTTTGGTAGAAAAAAACCTAATTATATTCTCGTAAAAATTTCTCTATACTTATGTGATTTAACAGGAAAATTACTGAAGTCACTTTCTAGGTATAGTAGATACATTTTTTCAATAGAGAGACACGGATCTAAATACAATCTAACACGATCTGATCGACAGTAATGAATCTCTATATGGAGGAACGGCTCAATATGTTTTCGTACCCCATCTACAGCTTCCAATGGTAAGACTTTCTTTACGTATTTTCCTTTCAAAGGAGTCCGAGCAATCCCTGAGTTATCCTTATAGTGTTTTTTAAAGAAATAATAAATTCTCTGTTTACTAATGTTTAAAGTAGTTAAAAAAAATTCCCTACATACTCTAATTTGCTTATTTAAAACCTCAAGGTAATATTGAAACGAATTTTGTTTCTGCCAGTCCGACATATTTTCTGTTTTCACATACTTTCGTTTTGGTGAATTTTTTTTACAAATTTTGAATAAAATGCGCCTTTTTGGCTATCACTTAGTTGCCAAAAGTTTTTAAATATAACCTCCCTTTCGTTCGTATTAATATTTTTAATACATTGATAGGTACAAGTTTTCAAACACTTGGATTGACATTGCCTTCTAGTATGGTCAACTTCTTTTTCGTCCTTATATTGAAGCACATGTTCTCGCTGAACTTTTTTCACATTTCTAGTCCAGTTCTCAGGATTTCTCAATCGCCTTCTTGTTTTTTTAGAAGTCTTCTTGTTGCTTGTTTGGACATCTGGATTTTCCATGTTATTTTCTGCTGAGCTTTCTTCTGTACATTTTTCGGCACATTATTCTGATACCATTTTTGTAGAACTCTCTGTATTTTGTCTGTTTCCATCAGAAGAAGTTGAACTTGAATCACTGTTATACTTTTATTTTATGTTATCCGTTTTATACTTTTATTTATCACATCCAGTCGCCACCATACAAGAAGTAAGACACGTTAACATCAACTCACTGCATATAACACTGGCATGGCACAAACAAGCACCGAAGCATCGAATGCGCGTGTGAAATACTGGCTTCCTATTGGTCTTTGCATATGGAACACTTAAGCACTGAAATAACCCATAAAATAATCATATGGCACAAAGTTACAAAGGTATTACAGAACAGTCTTGGCTGTTAGAGTTATCAGGGCCAAATTACATACATTATTATGTTGGCAATGTTTCATTACAACTTCTAACCCGAAAAAGTAGAAAATGTGGTATGGAACAAATAAGCACTAACCCGACGAGAATTTTTTAAATAAATATCTATGCACCCACAACTAAGTACTCCTAAGAAATGACAACTCGATTTCTGTCCCTCAATATCAAATAAAGTTTAGTTGTCTGACAATTATTAACAAGGCATGGCATAGTATTATATAAAATAAAAAAATTACATTGCGGGTGAATAGTAATTTGTTATGTATATCAGAAATGAAAGAGTCAAAAGATGATATTTGAAGCCTCTTTGCATATAATTCAAAGCTTTCCTAACCAAATCTCTTGAATGCACTCATATCATCTTAAATTTTAATGTGGATTTACACCCTTTTAGTCGAAATCTCTACGTGTGAGAGAATGAGAGTATGTTGACTCAGAACTTTTCTTAGTGCACATTTTTACAGTACTTGATGTGGATTTGGACGATTGGGTAGCATTATTTTAATCTAATTTGCCGAAGATAGAAAACGTGACAGGAATATCAGTAGTCCTTTTTAAGGTTTCTTTCGACAAATATTTTTGAAGGGTTTTATATCGGCTTTTGCAGAGAAACGTGCATGAAATGTTGAAAATACAAGTGGCTTTTAAAGAAAAATTAAAAAAATATCAAATTGATAAAACAACTTGCCAGTCCAAATTATATCAACAATGTTTTTGAAATTTTTTCGTTATTGCATTTATTCCAGTAATACTAATAAATTTAATATTAAAAAGAGAAAGAAAAGAAAACTGTTCAGGATCATCCATTATGTGTTCGGAAGTAAGATCTGTATTCAGCTCTATAGTTTCCGGATGACAAGCTGCTCAATAGTGTTCTGCATGGTACAAGTTCAAAATGTATCCCATTTTTTATGAGAATATCCCTCCCCACTGGCAACTTGAATATACAGATTGAACGAATTTAAAACGGAACATACGAAATCAATGTATTTCGGCTCAACTCCGCTCTAGGTGGTTGGCCAACAAAAGGTTGTCAAATAATTATATTATAAAAATCCAATACTTCAGCTGGCTGCTGGTTTCTGAATTCATTCAAGAACAAGTCAAAACTCCACCCAAATAGGTTGCCTAGAATCACTGAAAAAACTAGACTACACAAGCAGTTATTATGCTGTCAAACCACTTATCGCTTCCTTATAGTCCAAGAGATAGAGCCGAAATTTTGAACTGATCAGTAATATGACATTTTTCTATTGGAATATATTCATTGTAACTGGGTTAAGACTTTGCCTTACAGGTGGACCCCCTCGTGGTACAGGGGGTGGCTATACAGGGATGAAGTTGTAATTTTTTTCGGAAAAATTAACGATCGATAATATGGCTGAAAATTTACCCAGAGTAAGATCTTGGTATAACTAGACGAAATCCCAAAGGGCGGACGCGAGAGTGGATACATAAGGGGTGGCGGACAGGGATGAAGTTGCAATTTTTTGGGGAAAAATTAACGATAAGTAATATGTCCGCCATATTCATGGCTCATTATTTAGCCCCTAAAAACTCTAAATCCAAAAGGGCGAACAGCTGGGTTGGTACATAGAGCCATAAAACGGGGTCAAATGTACCACTTGCCTGCGCATTTTAGGTCTCGGTAACAATTTTCAAACTGATTTTATTATGATATTTTTATACCGATTGATTTGAAAATTTGTATGCTCACTTCTGTTACTATTCTGAGAAGCGTCAAGTAGAGTTTTCCTCAAAATTTTCCAAAAAATTTTTCGTAAATGAAAATTTTCGTAATTTTTAAAGGTAAAATCTAATTTGTAGAATCCTTTCGACTTTCTGTAAGTTATACCATGATTTTTTTCCAAAAATTTTCAAACGATTTTTCCGATAAGAAAAAAAAAATTAGAAAAACTTTTCTAAAACATTTGATAAAACTCTACGTCATCGTCTGAATCTTTTATAGAATATTTTGTAGTTTTAAAATGATATTATGATAATGTTTTTTTTTTAAACTAAAGTCATATTTACTTTACAAATCACATTTTTTTCTTAAATATAAATATTTTAAGAATTAATTTTTAATTGAATAAATGTTTGATATTTGATATTTTATTAAATTAAAGTTTTATAAAATTTTATAATGTTAACTATTAAATATTTTTTGTATAACAAATAGTAATTGTACTTATTTTTTATTACAATAAAAAGGTTTTTAAATTTATATTGCATAAATAATGGTTGTTCAGATATAAGAAAAATTTGATTTATTATTACATTAATAATCAAATACAAAATATATTATTTCTATTTATCAATAGGTAAAATTCAATTTGTAGAATTTCTTTAACATTTTACAAATAATTATTAATAAAAATCAATTTAATAGTGGAATTATCAATTTTTTAAGTTTTGAAATTTACTTTGTAGATATTTTCAAAATTTTTTTTAACTTTTAAATTGATTGAATTTTTTTTTTCATTAGTTAATTATAATTTTACAAATTCTGTTTGGACATTAATTTTGCATCATTATTATTTTAAAATATTAAAATAATAATGGTGCGCGTTCCATTTAGACCAGTAATTCTAGACGCATGCGCTAAATGTAATAAGTATGAAGATGCTTTTATCCAATTTGGTGAAACTGACTTCGATTGTAATGAAGTTTTTGAAACCTTAGAAACTTTCATATGATACTTATATGGAACAGGACTGACGAGAACAATTCCAAAAAGAAAAGTAAACGATGTCAGATTTTCACTATTTAACCGGCAGTATAAGTTGCATGATGTGAACGAGCCTTTTAAAAAAAAACTAAAAAATTTCGATGCTTCAAGCTTACCACCATGTCAAGATGAATTACACCAACATCTACTGCGAGCCCATTATATTTCAAATATTTGGACAAATGCTAATAAAAAAGTACCAACAGAATTGATTGTTGAAGAACATGGTTGGGAGTTTTAAGATGAAACATATAAATTCAAGTGGTTTAGTGGACCTCAGATGCCAGAATCAGTTCGAGAAGTAGTGATTGAAAATGAAGCAGATAATGAATGTGATATTGAAAGTGAAAGTGACGAAGATGATAATTGTGATGACATCAATGAGAGTGAGAAAAATGACGAAATTTTTAAAGTTTTTCTAAATTTTTTTTTCTTATCGGAAAAATCGTTTGAAAATTTTTGGAAAAAAATCATGGTATAACTGACAGAAAATCGAAAGGATTCTACAAATTAGATTTTACCTCAAAAAATTACGAAAATTTTCATTTACGGAAATTTTTTTGGAAAATTTTGAGGAAAACTCTACTTGACGCTTTTCAGAATAGTAACAGAAGTGAGCATACAAATTTTCAAATCAATCGGTATAAAAATATCATAATAAAATCAGTTTGAAAATTGTTACCGAGACCTAAAATGCGCAGGCAAGTGGTACATTTGACCCCGTTTTATGGCTCTCTGTACCAACCCAGCTGTCCGCTCTTTTGAATTTAGAGTTTTTAGGGGCTAAATAATGAGCCGTGAAAATGGCGGACATATTACTTATCGTTAATTTTTCCCCAAACAATTGCAATTTCACCCCTGTCCGCCATCCCTTATGTATCCACTCTCGCGTCCGCCCTTTGGGATTTCGTCTAGTTATACCAAGATTTTACTCTGGGCAAATTTTCAGCCATATTATCGATCGTTAATTTTTCCGAAAAAAATTACAACTTCATCCCTGTATAGCCACCCCCTGTACCACGAGGGGCGTCCGCCTGTAAGGCAAAGTCTTAACCCAGTTATAATGAATATATTCCAATAGAGAAATGTCATATTACTGATCATTCCAAAATCTCGGCTCTATCTCTCCGACTATTAGGCAAGCTCCTCTTTCCTTTAAAGGAGACAGATAGTTGAACGATATTTTATACAATGTCTATCACTGGGTATGGATTTATTTTTGTCCAAGTTTTATATTGGTCCACTATTTCAAATGCAGTTCAAACAGACATATATTAAATTGTATGTTCCGTTTTAAATTCGTTCAATCTGTATATATATATATATATATTTAGGGATTCTACAGTATTCACTGCCTTCCCTCGCTCAACCGTTTCCATCTCTCTCTGTTGTTCCATTCTCCATCGTTTAGTCCTCTCTTACTCATGGCGTCGTCTACTTCATTCCTCCAGGATATTCGGGGTCGTCCTCTTTTCCTCCTTCCTATGGGGCTCCATTCGGTTATTCTTTTTATCCATCTGCTGTCGCTAGCTCTTCTTACATGTCCATACCACTTTAGTCTTTTTTGTTCTATATATGTTAGTATGTCTGTTTCTATTGATGTTCTTTGCTTTATTTCGTCATTACTTCTCCTATCCATTCTTGTTACTCTGCAGCATCTTCGCAGGCATTCCATCTCTGTTGCTATTATCTTACTGCTGTTTTTCTTGTTTATGATCCAATTTTCGGCCCCATATGTCATAATACTTCGCACTAATGTTTTATAAATCTGCGTTTTTGTCTTCATATTTAGGTGTCTATCCCACCATACTGAGTTAAGTTGTCGGATTGCTGTTCTTGTTTGTCCTAATCTTTGTGTAATTTCTTCCTCTGTTGTTGCCTTTTTCGTGATTATAAACCCCAGGTATTTGAATTTATCCTTTCCTTTGATTGTTACGTTGTCATCAATCTGTAGACTTGAATAAACGAAGAATATTTGAACAAAAAACATTTTTTTTTAATCTTAATGTTTTTAAATAAAAATACATCTTTAAAGCTTTTTAAACAAGTTTTGTGGCTCAGGTGTACCAGAGTTTACTCATCATGCCCAAGTACTTTCGCTTCCTAGAGCATCTTCGGGGACATTTCATCAATTTTGGCCTATCCAACAATCATAGAATGTCATAAACATAAAATTGTACATTACCCTACACGACACAAGGACAAACAGTTTAAAATTTTTTAAAATAGGCGAAGCTATATTATGGTTGGCATTAGGAAAGAGAATGATTCTCTGAATGAGAGAAAATTTTAAACAGTTTGTCGTTGTGTAATGTAGTGTAATGATAGTTGATATTCTATTGCTGATTGTTGGATAGGCCAAAATTGACGAAAAGCCCCTGAAGATACTCTAGGAAGCGAAAGTACTTGGGCAAGATTTAATTAATAAACTGTGCTCGATATCTGCCATTTATTTGATCAAAGTTTAATGTTATTATTGCTGATGATGTAGTTATATACAAAGAGCGGCAACAGTCTGGAATATTTTCAATAACAGAGAAACAAACTGCTTGCGAAAAAATAGCTCGAATAGGTCGATTTTTATTTTCAATTTGAATTTTTCTTATGCTACAAAAAAATTTTCAGACCTTTAACCCTGGAACTGCACTGCTAGGTCTTAGAAACCCAGAGAGTCATTCATTGCAATGTGACATGCGCATGAGTGGTTTATGTGTATTTTCACTTTATGTAAATTCAGTATTTCGTAAGCCGAGTTAGAATACGGGTCATCCGCTGCATTTTAGTGAAACAACGAGGTAAGATATTTCCAGAAGTACAAGCATGGGTACCCCGGACCCAAGGGTGATGTTTACGGTAATAATTTTGTTTCAACTTATTTTTATTTATTTTAGTATAATGGCGTCAACTAGTAGAGAATTTAGTCAAGTAAAGGCATCAACTAGCAGAGAAAGTCGTCGTCCTTTAACTGAGGTAGCATTACAGAGAGAGGCAGACAATTTATGGGAGAATGAGAGTGAAAACGACATCATAGACGATATGTTTGGAGGGAACGAGTCTAATAAAGATTACGTTGAAGAGCAACTGTCAGACAGCAACAGTGAATAAAGCGACAATGAAGACGAAATAGTAAATGAACCAGTTAGAAATATTCCTAGTTTACTGGGGAAAAATGGTTATCGGTGGAGCACACAAGCACCAGCAAGACAGGGTCGTACAAGACGAGAAAACATTGTAATACATTGAATTTGCCCCAAAGGAGAGCCTAGCACAGTTCAATCTCCTGAACAATCTTGGAATTTGTTGTTCAACGAACAAATGATAGATGTTATTGTTTTGCACTCAAATGAAGAAGTCATTCGTAAATGCAATGGTATTAGACAGCAGAGTTACATAAGACCAGTAACTAGAACAGAAGTAAAGGCTTTCATTTGGCTGTTACTTTTAGCAGGTACATTACGAGTATCTAACTGTAACTTAGATGAACTTTGGTCAGTAAAATTTGGAAATGGAGTATTTCGGGCGACGATGTCACAGCAGCGATTCCAATTTATAGCCTTATGTCTGAGGTTTAATAGTAAGGACAGTATAGCAGAAAGAAAATTAGTGAATAAATTTGCACCTATACGAGAATTATTCGACATTTTTGTGAATAACTGTAAATCGTACTATACACCATACGAATACTGTACTGTAGATGAACAGCTTGTAGGATATAGAGGAAAATGTCCATTTCGAATCTACATGGCTAGTAAGCCTGATAAGTATGCTCAATGCAATTCCATACGTTGGAAGAGTAACCACAGAAAACAATGAATCAGTACCGGTTTATTATGTTCGAAAACTTTCATAACCAATACATGGAACTAACCGAAACCTCACTGTTAATTGGTTTACGTCAATTCTCTTAGCTGAACAAATGTTAGAACAGTATCAATTAACTCTCCTAGGTACTTTGAGAAAAAATAAAAGAGAAATACCTGCTACATTCCTCAAAAAAAAAAGAAGTAGGTACATCGCTATTTGCTTTTGATAGAAATAAAACTCTTGTTTCATATACTCCTAAACAAAACAAAATTGTTCTTTTGCTGTCAACATTGCATTCTGATGACTCTCTTAATGCCATTACGGGTAAGCCCAATATTATACATTCGTATATTGAAACGAAGGGAGGAACAGATACATTTGATCAGCTCTGCCATTCTTACAATATCTCACGGAAGACCAGACTTTGGCCGCTACGAGTTTTTTTCAATATACTTAATGCTAGTGGAATAAATGTAATGGTTTTGTTTTCTCTCTCAAATCCCCACTGGAAGGAAAGTAGAAACAATAATCGAAAATCTTTTCTAAAGCAGTTAGGAATGAGTCTAATTGAACCATGGTTACAAGAACGATTGACCGTGGCTACTTTACAAAAAACACTGCGGCAAAGAATCAAGATCCAAGAAACTGAAGACCTGGCTAAGAATAACTAAGACTTATATTACCAAAAGAGTTTATTTTTTTGTTACAAGGATAGTTATACAGGTGTATTTTGTAGATGATAATTTCAATTTAATGTTTATTTGTTTTAATAAGAATGTTTTATGTTTGAATATTATTTTATGTTATTTTTGAATTTCAACAAATATATCTCTTTGTAAAATACCGCACCATGGTTAAATTTTTTTCTACACATTCTACTAAGATTAGATATTCTCCTAAATCCATCAAATATTCACATTTTCTGTTTTTTTGCTAAAAAACAGCTTTGAGTTTCTGAGACCCGAGTGTGAAGTTCATGCCGCCTTAGATTACTTGATTTTCGAAACTTCCACAAAGAGTCGGATGGATTCTTTTAACAAAAAATCCGTCCGGTTATTCTTTGTTAACAATCTTTTACTTACGGAAGCGGACAATAATCGGATATTGGAATATAAAAACTATGATACAAGTATGAGGCTAAAGAACTTTTAAATCAGCTCTACCTTTCCTCGCTGGAAAGGGGATTGAAAATAAATATATCTAAAACCCAGATAATGACAAATCTTTTAGTCAGCAAGGATATATGCGTAGGAACAAGATTCATAGACCAGGTAATGGCCTATAAATAAATAGGTTACGAGATTGTCATACGAAAAGTTAACCAAACGTGCATTATAAATCTAAAAACCATTTCTTATTTTGCATAAGGTAAATAGATACATACCCAACCATTATATTTCTCGTGTATATTATATTACTTTGGTATTATTAATTTTTGTAATAAAACCGCCACCAAGTTTCAAGTGAGATTCTTTTGTCTTTATAGATGTCCAGAGCACAGAAAATGTTAGAATTGGCGTTGTCAAAGCCTCCTATCATAGTCAATTCATTTGTACCACACAAGAGTGAAACTGAAGATATTTGTAACACGGATGTTTTAATTACCTAATGAAGATGTGATCGAGAAACAAATTTTCAAAGGAATGGTGTTATAAATAAAAAAAAAATGGAGATTAAGAATGCACCTGGTCTAAAAACCATGAGCAGGAAATTTTTGAAAAAGAAGAAACTTCAAGAAAGAACAGAAAAAAAGAAGCCATTTTAAAGTAAAAGCTTAGAAAATAGAACAAAATAGAAAAACTAAAGAGCTGCTTACAAAGGTAAAAAGTGTACTACTGTAAAATGAAAATTTAATATACCAAAAAAACAAAACAATATTAAAAAGATGGTGTTCGTGTTAGATATCAGCAAGAAATTAAAACAACAAGACAAAAAGTTGGCTTTCACGAACTTTTGGAACATAAGCTGAGGTAAAAAAAATGTATGTAGATATAAACGTCAAATCTAAAACACTCCAAAGAAAACGAGACCGAAAAGACGAAGACAAATCTAGAAAAAGTAATAGTTTTACTTATTATTTAAGAAAACAAAATGGTCAAATTAAAGTTTGCAAAAAAATGTTCCTTAACACACTAAGAATAGGAGAATGGACTATACGCTCTTGTAAAATTGTAAAATCACACGAACATCAGAAAAGTGTACACGCGAATGCTGATGAAGATGGTCCTGCAGACGTAAACGCTCAATCAAAGGCAAGCAAGAGGAAACGGTAGATTAGGAGAAAATAAATTCGTTAAAGTTAATTTTTAAGTTTACCAAAAATAGAATCCCAATATTGCCGATCTATATCTCGAAAATTGTATCTTGAACCACAATGGCAGTCAAAGCAAAAACTGTATGAGCTTTACTTTAAGGACTGGTGTAATAACGTTGAGCCATTTTCAATTGCATATTTTAGAGTTTGCAATCGTTTTGAGTATATAAATTAGAGTTTATTTAAAAGGAAGAAAGATGAGTGTGATTTATGTGTATTGTACCTAAAAGCGTAGGCAATGTTACAGAGGCGAAATATGACTTGCACAAATTAAAAAAAGGAGAAGCCAGAGAGGAGAAGTGAGCCAATCGCAAAGCAGTATTATCGAGTGCTTTTTTGAACTTCGCTATATGTAACAAAGTGCCTGTTGTTCAAAAATATCTCGAATGTGGCCACATACAAATGGAAGCTATATACTCATGTATAGAAAGACCGTTGAAAAATAAAATTATAAATGTGCCTGGGCAATACATAGAAGTTATCCAAAATGCTCGAAAAAATTCAGAGCCTTATGAAACAAAATACTTTTAACTCATTCATTTTTTAGACATTTAAAGTCAATACTTATCAACCATTAGGACTGGAAAAAAGGCAGGCAATCCTACTGTAAAACAAATTTGCGTGCACTCCAATACAATCCAGATGGAACCATTCAGTTCAAACTCAGAAATTCCGAGAAATGGCAGATTCTTCCAGTCAGAGGAAACAAAGAATTAGTTTTAGTAAAGAAATACCACTGCTTTATCTGGAACCATTGAAAATTAAAAAAGAAAAGTTTGAATATTTACAAATTTTAAAAAGTGCTATACCGAGTGATTATCTCGCATTTTATGATAATGTCAAACACATTTTTGAAAAATCTATTATGTCCATATTAATTATATTAGAGTTGTATTGAAAATAAGTAATATTTTTGTAAATTTTCAATTAAACAGTTAACTATCATTTTGCGATAAATTTGTTGTATAAAGTTTGTGTGATTTTTATATCGTAACTCAAAATTAATATTGGTTTAATTGGTACAAACCTCATAACTCCACCAAAGTTTAGTTTAAACTATAAACAATTTTAAAAATGATTTTCCACAACATCAGGTATATTATTTTTTTTGTAAAATGATTCATTTTGACAGGATAGCAAAATTTATTCAAAAATTCAAATTTTTGCGTCTCCTGAATAATTTGTCCTTTTGGAGTTACGAAATTTGATAATTACGGTGACGATATGCAGCTTATGATAGGCACATAAATGTGTAGATGGGCCGGTTATCTGACAAGGAAAAAAGATCATAGATAGACAAATGAGATACAGAAACTTGGAAACGTTAGGATAATAATCGGTTGGTGAATGTACTAATTAAACTACCAATCTCAGTAAACTAAATTAATGATTAGACATAGACAAAAAAATAGCGAACAAAATAAAGAAATTTTTTGTCAGTTAATTCATTGCTTGTCTTAAGGTAAAAACCAACAAATCAATCGCATGTATCGCTCACGAATGGTATAAAACCATTTTACCAGCACAACCGTTCATTAGATATATTAAGGATAAGCCTGTGTAAATCAATAAAGGTACGTTAATGTGCACTTAAAATTCCATTAAAAACGATTGTGTTTACTAGCGAACTGTGAAATACTGTTAAGAGTTAACATTATGTGTATAATAAATACATTTTCGCTTCAATATATATAAAATAAAACTTTTTAAACCGATAATACCGTAGGCTTAATTTTATTTTGTTTATTTACAGAAAAATAGTTTTTCATATTTATTATTGATATGAAGGTAATTTTTAATTCTCTTCTAACTCTAGTATCTAAAAGTGTTTTCGTATATTCTCTCTGAATTAAAATATATAATCAGTTATGTATTATTTAAGTTTTTGTAATTTGAAGCAATAAGACACCTGACCGAAGAAGAAAAAAGAAAAGCAAAAAAAAATAAATGAAACATAAAACTTAAATAAAATGAAACAAGAAGTAAATGAGAAGTATAAGGGGCATAAAATGCAACGATTGAATAAGAAAAGAGCGAATAAAAAATTAGCTAAATATAGAACTGATATTATCCTTTTTAGATCAAAGATAGCTGTATTGGCTGGAGCATCTGCAAGGATTGGCCATCATTTAGCCAACCAAACAGATACAGAAGGTTAAGATTCGAAAAAAGAAGAAAACTGTTAGAAAAATGGAATTTTCCTGTCCGATAAACATACCAACAATATGGTAAGAATTAAAAGTATTGATAACGAATAAGAAAGAGTGAAGCAGGGTTATACACGATCGGAGAAATTGTATACTCTACACCGAAAAGTTCTGAGAATCAATAGGTTGACACCCTCCTCCATAGGACACCAAATCATCCACCATCACCACAACCGCCTTCACCAGTGATTTCCGCCCCAGTCGGAGTAAGCAACCGTATTAAGTCTACGAATCGTGGTACGTACCCGCATTTACCCCAATGTTGTCAATTTGTCCTTTTTCCTACCATTGCGGGTCGCCCAGTTCTGCCTCCTCGATACCAGCTAGATCTTCATCTAGCTTTCGCACTTTCTTTTTTTATCGACAGCTTTCTCTTATAGCTGTGGATTTTATTCCACCACCGCTACGGCTCATCTGTCATAATATTCTCTTCTATCTCTCTGACCTACTCAAATACTCTCTTTAGCTCGTTCCTTTCTCTTACACATCTGACATACTACAAAAGGATATGTGACACCATGTCCAAAGCCCCACAATAAAGGGCGAATATTGTCCGATTATGCCTTTTTAAACCTGTGCAAGTATCATTAGAAGCTCCTGTGTCCTGTGAGGACCTGCATCAGAGAGTAGTCTAAACGCTTGTGTCCGCAGTCCACCCAGCTTCGAAGATTCGGTATCAGTGACTTGAATGGAAGTGTCCCTCTCCTCCCTTCTGACGTTCTACCCTTGTATCTTCCTATTTCTCCATTTACATTATCTCTCTTTATCTCTATCTCTTTATTTTTTTCTCTTTCTCTCTCTCTCTCTCACCTACATATATAATGAGAGTCCAGTAAGCACTTGCTACTCGCAACAGACTAGTTCTGTTCGTGCGTACCAAGAGCCTCTTGTACGCCTGTATTTCCACCATCTCACTCCAGACTGGTACCGCATAATCTACCGCGGATGCACAGGTATTGGGCATTAGCCTTCCCAGCAGAGTTGCTCTTTCCGCCGTCTTAAGAGTCACCTCCCAGACGTGCTTCCACAAACTCCCATTCGTATAAAAGATCACCCCCAAGTACTTAACTTACTTCTTAGGAGTGATCCGTACATCCGCACAATCAAACACCATTCCATCTTTCTTTCTCGGACCTTTAAAGACTACATGAGTCTTCTCCGCTGCACTCAAACCATGGTCATTCCGTCAGTCCCGGATCATGAGATTTATGTACTATACTCGGAACACTCCCCCACTGCTTGCGTTGTTATCAGCACCACGAGATCATTGTCGTATGCGAAGGGGATAATCCCCTCTCCGAATACGCAATCCATGACCCCGTCATATGCCTGGTTCCACAATACCGGGCTGCGGTACCGACTGCCCCACAACGAAGATGTGATGTGCTCTTACTCAGTACCATGTGTTTTATTTTAATGTAAGAAAGATAGTCTTTGTAGACTATTCAGCTTCACACAATGGCTAGTACCTGAAATACGAGACTGATCTGTGTCCGTGATGGACTTGTCCGATACAAAGGATTTTACAGAGGTCGAGAACCTCCTTTTACAGAGATTTTTAGAGTTAACTTTTGCAAAATTACTGTTGGTTTTAGCTTAAAAACATTTGGAATAATTTTAAAACTATTTCTCGTAAATGAAGTGTTTTTTATATTGGAAAAGCTGACATTTTTACAGGAATTAAAAAAAAAGTTGTTTTGAGACAGATCGGATTTTTAAACAGTTTATAGACTTTTTCTTCGTCCATAATTGATAAATATTTTTGATTTGCAAATTATTACTTTTGTTCAGAATAATTTGAAGAATACTGTAATTTAATTCATAAAATATCTCTCAATTTTAAACCATTTTACAATTCTTTTACAAAAAGAAACCATATTCTTTCACAGGTGAGAACTTGTTTACCGATTTTCTTTTAGAGTGTGTTGTTTCGTCGAAACGAAATAAATTTAAATGAATCTCGAATCGATCACCGACTGAAGAAATATCGCTACCTTGTATTTTACATAATATAAAAGAAGTGAGTCTTCTAAAGCTTCTAAAATATAAAGAACGAAGTGTAAATTCTTTACTTCGTGAACTCTCAAAAGGGAAGTTTAGTATTGCATTTTGTTATTTTGTTTTATTGATATTTTTTATCTATTGGTAAAGAATAAGTCCTTCACTTTTCTAAACATTTTGTGGACAAATTTCCCTCATTTCTCTGCATATAAATTAAACTAACGTCGCGTCGTTTTATTGACTGTTTTAATGGACTAAATACTAAGTCATCACATAGAGATAAGTCTGCACTGTCCTCCCACTTTATACACTCGAGCAAATATTATAATGTATGTTATGCAAAAGAATAACACTATTTGGAGCAAAAGAATAACTGTATCTCCTCGCAATAAAAAATACAATCCCAATTAGTTTTGTAGTCAAAGAGACCGGCCTTTTTTAGTATGTTATATTGCGAGTGTTTCTATTCAATACATAGGTTTTGGATTTTATTTTTAAAAATATTGGTCATGGATAAAACGATATATTACTTCGGAAATGACACCCGAGATCATCTATACGGGTTTGGGAGAATTATCTCCAGGAGAATCCAAACAACCGTTGGAAATTGTGTTCCCTTTTCGGATAGAATGCTATTATTACAAATGTAAGCCAGTAAATATTAATACAGTGCAAGTTCAAATAATATTTGAAATCCTTTTATAAGACTAAGCAGTTCGACTGCGTTTTGATCGAAAACGGTTGAAATTATCATTTTTAAACAAGAGTACCAATTTTACGTAAAAATGATGTTAACGTCATATTTTCTAATAAAAATTACTAAAAAGTTTCATCAGAAAAAGTTTAAACTCAATTTGATCATTAGGAATGATCCACGTAGCGCCCTCTATGACAAAACGTAAAATTGTAAATAAAATACTATTTCTTGTCTTAGATTATGCCTCTGTGCCAATTTTGATAGCAATTTATAAATATACAGGGAAACTATTAGCAAAAAACGAAAAACAAAAATTAACTTTAACACCCTGTATTTTTTTTTCTCAGCAACATTTTATTAAGGCATATTTGGCCCAATAGTCATATTTTGGTCCAAATAACCTGTCCTTAGTCTATGTCCCGATAGTTATGACTCACCCTGTATATGAAAAGTTAGTTATTTTTTATAATATATTGTATAACTATTTAATTGCACAGTTTTACACATATAAACTCCTGCTTATTTATGCAGCTTCCCTAAATAATTTAAAAAAAAGTACATGATATAAACCAATTGTACAGTTGGTTGAAACCATTAAAATAGTTGAAAATCTTATTAACGCTCATTAAAAGCTTTCCACAACTACTTAACACTTCGAATCGGTGGCTTGCATTTGACCGCTTCATCATGAAGAATTAATTATTTGTTGTGAATAGCTACTGTATGCAATTTACTGTATACGATTAATTTACAGTATGTTCAGGGTATACATGAGGGTTGCCATGGGGAGGGGGCTTACACAGGGTCGTATTTTGCATAGAACTGTTTAGTATTATGTTTTTGTTTATTTAGGCAAAAAATGTTAATATTTAATATACTTTTAATAAATAATATGTTAATAAATATACTATAGAACCATCAAAAAAATTGTCATGCATGAAATCACATAAATCTACAGGTCGGTATTAGATTAGTCACCATGTTAAATAACGTGACGATTACGGTTTGACATTGTCAATATAAAGTCTGCTTAGACCTATATCTTAAAAAATATTTTCGGAAAAACTGCGTAAAAATTCTATTGAACACAACAATTATTACCGAATATAACCTCTATATAGATGTAAAATAAACAGATTGAATGAATTTGTAGCTAAATAGTTACAGGATAGAGACACCAATGATTAAAAAATAATCTACAGTGAGAATAGTGTATAGCTGAACACAGTCAATATCACAAATATTGATGGCTATCATTTTCTGAAGGCACACTTATTGCTGTAAAATGAGGTACTTAATTCGTTTTACAGATAAACGAACTTTTAGAGTTTTTTCATGGTACAATAATAAGCAGAAACACTTAAATCTCGTCTTCAACTATACAGACTAGGTGCAACTTTTTTTTTTCATCGTTAGGTGGGAAATCTGCAAACAGACTCCGCAGGTAAATATTTCCAACAGTACTGGGTTTCTAAAGCTAAAAACCCCTTTAGAATCACGTCGACCAGCTTTGCACTGGATTGGACCTCCCTGCCATTCATAACTCCGATGTGGCCGGGACTAGATTAACTCCACCCCTCTCATACGAGTTCATCGCGTTGGGATTGTTCATTAGAACTTAACTTCTCCGCTATGTCCTTCTTTGGCCCGATTCTCAGTCGCTCCTCATAACACATCAGCTTTTTCACGCAACAGACTAGTTCTGTCCGCGCGTACCAAGAGCCTCTTGTACGCTTGTGTTTCCACAGTCGCACTCCATTCTCGACTCGCTTAAAACCGGTAACAATCTCCTCCTTTCGGATTTGGGCCCCCTGATATTGGGCGTTATCCTCCCCAGCGCAGCCGTTCTTTCTGCCGCCTTACGGATTACTTCCTGGACGTGCTCCCTTCAACTCCCATTCATATGTAAGACCAGGTACTTAACTTACTTCTTAGGAGTGATCGGCACACCCTCACAATCAAACACAATTCTATCTTTCTTTCACGGACTTTAAGGACTGCCGCCTTTGTCTTCTTATTCTTATTCTCGTCTAAAATAAATTCTTCGATTGGTCTGTAAGATGTACGATTTGTCACAGTCCTCACATGGAATCTCGTATACTCCTTTTCAAACTATATTTTTGCTTTTGCAAATGGCAAAATAGTTTAGATTTTTCTGTCAGTATCTGTCAGTATCGGTTCTATTTTGTGTTTCCTTAATACTCTCCCCATTTTCTCTGTTGCCTCCTTTCCATATGATAGATTTTTTTGCAGTCGGTTTTTCGTCTTCTGTTGGGTCCTTAATTCTTTTTTGGTCATTCTAAGGCATTTTGTTGGTGTATGTTGAAAAGCTGTTTTTTCTTAACGCTGTTTTCACATTATGCATTTCTTCATTTTGATGTTTTTTTGTCTGTCAGTCTTTTGGATCCTATAATCATGGTTTTAATGACTAAATGTAATCGTGTAAGATGGTGATGTTATTCACATTACCATCACACGCTGATTCATATCACCATCCTGCAAAATGGTTATGGTTATAGTAGATTGGGACAGAACCCATTTGTGGCCCCATAAGAGCCTATTCTTTAGCGCTTCTTGAGCTCAGGCTGCTTAGGGCTTTTATATCTGCTATAATAAGAAGGGACTCCAAATCTGAGCTTTTCCTGTCGTTCCTATCATCCAAATCTTTAGTAAACTTGTGGCCTCACAGAAAGCCAGAAGTATCTTAAGGCTAACTCTTTCATTTGACTCGATTGCATAAAGGCCGAACCCAGGATCTGTAACCTCTGTTAAGCCAGTGCCGGCCACTTCCAGAGAAAATGTGAGGAGGTTTCCTTCTCCTCATTACAAAGACGGCACCCTTAGAATTCTCCCAATTCAAGCAAATAAAGTTACCACCTGAGTCTACAGTGGCTGGTAAGCATACTGACCACCAAAGAGTGGTCCAGAGTGGTCTACGGTCCAGAAGGAAAAATTGGGCTGTAAGACTTTTGGCGCCACGATGTGGAGCCTAGCCTGTCTCATACTTCCACAACTGGCCCAGGAGTCCTGGGCCAGTTAAAGTCTTCTCCAAGAGGGTCTTGGAGACTACCCCTATCAGTATTATAGGGTACTCCAATCATAGATTCGAGTCCCAAAGGGAGAGTGCAATTAAGTGGTCATCGTGATGTCCTGTTTTGTCCGTCTCCAAAGATATCTGTCCCTGGCTATTTCTTTTAACTCATGCATAGATCTTTTGCATATTCCTGTAATTTTATCGATCCATCTTGTTGCGGATCTTCCTCGTGATCTTCGGCTTTCTACCTTTCCTTGAATAATAAATCTTTCCATGTTTTCTGTGTGTGCTCTCATAGCATCTCTAAAGTATTTAGATTGTTAAAAATGGGCTTTGCTGGTTAGGCGTTTGCTGACTTTTAGCTCATTTAGAATTAAGTTACTGTCCTGCGGTCGGTCCACGAAATTCGTAACATTCTTCTTGAACAGAACATTTCAGTGGCGTCTACCTTTCTTCTTTCCGCTTATCGTAGGGTCCAAGATTCACATCCGTATATCAGTATTGGAAATATTAAGCAGTTGATCAACCTCATTTTTAGAGTTCGCGAAATTTGAGAGTTCTTCCATATTTTGGCCATCTTTCGTACGGCGACATTTACTAGATTACATCTACGTTTTATTTCTTCCTGTAGCGACCCTGTGTTTGTGATCAATGATCCCAGATATAAATATGAGCTCACAACCTTAAACCGGTCAGTCGTAGTTATATACGGATGATTGTTATGTAGTTTATCCACTATCATGATTTTTATCTTTGATATGTTTAACTGCAGACCAAAAATTTTACCTTCGTTTGCAACCAGTCATATGAGATCAATTAAATCTTCTTAACTATTTACAAGAAGGGCTGTGTACCTGCAAAACATAAGTTGTTTATTTTTCCATTTATTGAAATCCCTTTTCTAATCCTTCAAGCGCACTTCTCATAATATGCTCCCCATTTATATTAAATAAATCGGACATCTTATTTGGGATCGAATTTGGTTGGGTGTATGTCAAGCACATTAACTGTGTCAGTAGTTTGTTTGTATAGTTAAGTTATAAGTGAAGTTAAGTGTTGTGGTACGCCTACTTCTTTTAGTATATATCATAAGTGTTGCCATTTGACCCTGTCGAACGCTTTGCGAGAATCTATAAAACAAATGTATAGTGGGATATTGAATTTCGATAATATTTAAATATTTTCAAAGAAATTTAAAAATAGACATATAGCGCTATTTTTGTTGACCCCATGTGTGATCGATCATTTACTGGATTTTCAAATACTGTTCCTGCATGTATGTAGCGTAAACCGCAAGTGAACCACATATGGCATATGCGACAACTTTATTGTTTTATTTCTGCCGAGCTTTGGATAAATGGATATCACATTAGTGTTGATGTAGGATAAACCGTATCAGTTACCAGCAGTTTAGTATTTTCGTATGCTAAATGAAACGTTTGATAGATTTTAAATGACTGTTATGTACTAAATACATTATAAGTATTTTTTAACGATATTAGAACAACAAATGTAACGAGTATTCCCAATATTGAAGATCGGCAAAAGAATTATCGAAATAGTGCACCACAGTGAAAACAGAATTTTTGACAGATTTTATTGATAATAATAACCAGAAGTATAATATTTCATGAACAAAATAAAACCTTGCTTGTCCCCACAACTTTTTTGCTCATATTAGACTTTCAGTATCGGCTGCAGTTGTTATAATATGTACGGATGATTTTGTATTTACACTGATCAAATTTAATCCTTTATAAATACATACATAAACAAAACATTATAAAAACATCCATGAAATATTTTTTAAACGTTTCACTGTTATATATATATATATATATATATATATATATATATATATATATATATATATATATATATATATATATATATATATGTAAAAATAAACCTATGTTTATTTTAAGTGAAACAGCAGGGCTTAGTTATTTTTAGTTATTTAAAGTTTTAGGTTGTATGACTGTTTAAGTTTTATTGACATTGACATATTGTAAATTGTATGGTACAATTGTCAAATTACTTAATGGCGTAAGAAATAGCATTGTCTTGATTCTCTTTTTAGGTTTGTATATTTGTTAAGTTATTTTAGTTATGTTATTATTGTTAATAATTTATATTGTAGAATTTTAACGATAATAAACTCTTTTTAGACGAATTCAAACTGCTATCTCTTCACATGAATAAGGGTATGATATTACACTTATAAATCAAGAACTTAAGCTGATAAAAAAAATATAGTGATAACTATAAATTTCCAAGCCGTTATTTGGATAAAACGATATTTAAGAATGAATTTTACATCAATGAGAATTTGCATGGCTATAGAAGCAAACAGTAGTGATAGTAAGAAAAATGTATATAAATTTAAGTGGCTGCAGCCAACAGGGTCCCGTTTTTATTATGAAATCCCCTTTGAAAAACAACTTCAAATTGATCATTCTGAACTATTTCATCTGAAAAAAGTGAAGAATATATTAGCATCTATGAAAACAAGAGGATCCTTTAGAACATGTACTATAGCATTAGAAGACAATTTGAAGGAGATTTATTTTGATTCAGATGGTGATGTGGTTTATCAAAGTGAGTACTTACAACAGACCTTATTACCAGTGTATGAGAAGATAGAAACAGCTGAAAGTCACACAGAAGGCCACTATGGCCCTGAACACATGTAGACGAATGTGTGGTAAGAATTGGGGGTTAAATCCTAAAATGAACCTCTGGTTGTACACAAGGGTTATAAGGCCCATGATAACTTATGGTTCAGTGGCGTGGTGGAACAAAACGCAACAGTCCGGGGCGATTCGATTGCTCAGTAGCACACAAAGGCTTGCATGCTTGAGTGTTACCGGAGCCATGAGAACAGCCCCAACGGACGCGCTAGAAGTTCTGCTAAACCTACCTCCTCTGCATATATACATACAGAGTGAAGCCAGATCAACAGTACATCGGTTGATCCAAGGCCAAGCTCCAATAAGTATGATGCAGGGAGCTGATAACTTAAGGCTATACCAGGACATAAAGGCAGACCCCGTTCTAGGAATGCCTGTAGACCGAATGGTTACGAGGTATAGTTTTAACAAAAATTTTCAAATTATAATACCAAAAAGAGAGGACTGGGAAACTGGTCCGCCGCTAACAGCAAACTCAATATGGTATACGGACGGCTCCAAAACGGATACAGGTACGGGGGCTGGAATATATGGCATAAAACCAAGGACGGAAGTCCGGGTATGTCTAGGAACATACGCGACCGTATTTCAAGCCGAATTAGCTGCTATACACAGGTGCGCTATGGAACTAATCGGCCGAAATGTAGATAACGACTCCATCGTTATCTATTCGGATAGTCAAGCGGCTCTAAAGGCTCTCAGTTCGGTACAGGTCGATTCATGGCTGGTATGGAACTGTTTGGATGTCCTCTCTCAGGTGGGAAGTCAAAACAGGTTGACACTTGCCTGGGTGCCGGGACATAAGGGTCATCGTGGCAACGAGAAGGCCGATGAATTGGCCCGAGAAGGCGCATCTACGCCACTGGTTGGTCCGGAACCCTTCTTTGGAATCGCAAATACGATAAAAAGGGCAGCCATACACAAATGGGTGCAACAGAAGTCTCTTGAGTGGTGGAACAACTCACCAGGACAGAGGCAGGCCAAACAGTTCATCAAAGGACATTCGGCTAAATTTACAGCAGACTTACTTTCGCACAGGCGCAGGACTGTCAGAATGATAGTGGGTCTGCTCACTGGGCACTGTAGACTCAATAGACACCTGAGTCTCATAGGCCTGACAGAAGAGGACACCTGTCGTTTCTGTCTGGAAGAAGAGGAAACCGCTCTACACGTTCTGTGCCATTGCGAAGGTCTCGCACGAATGCGGTTTCTAGAACTCGGAGAGGAAAACCGGAAGCACCAGGCTACATGAAAAGGCCACTATCAAGGCTGTTGAGTCTCATTAAGAGGACCAAGCTAGATGAAGTGCTTTAAAATAAGGGGGAAACACAATAGATCTGCAAAGGTCGCAGTGTATCAGGCTCTATTGGCCGCCCCATTTTCTACATTCTACATTCTAGAAACAGCTGAACAATTTCCATCATTTGCTGAGTTGCTCCAGAAATTTAATGACACAAATTTACCTAAAGTTGAAAAGAAAAATTAAAAAAAAATAAAAGATGATTTTGTACTTCGAAATTTTGATGGAAATAATGTTCCAATGAATTCATGGCTCAAGACCTTCGAATCAGAATGTTTGCGATGTGAGGTGGTTGCTGATGAAGACAAGATTTTGATTCTACGTTTGTTTCTTGATGGAATAGCAAAAGAATGGTTTGAATCAAAAATAATAACATTAGGCTTAGATAACAGTTTTGAGGTATGGAAAATTAATTTTTTAGATAGTTTTTGTGAAACAGGTTGGCATAATCATAGGCAAGCTTATTCTTTTAGGTATATAGGTGGTAGTATTGTTGATTATGCGTTTCGTAAAGAAAATTTATTGCTAAATATAAAGAATGATTTTCCCATTGATATACTAATTGATTTAATTGTAACAAATTTGCCAATTTATATACAAGATAATATTAATAGAGCTGACGTTACAACAATGGAAAAATTGGTAGGTGAATTACGAAAATTGGAAAGTTTAGTTATAAAAAAGAAGAATAAATTGGAGACAAAACCAAATTTTTATCAAAAATCTACTATAATACCAGAAGAACAGAAAACTACTTGTCAATATTGTGATAGAAAAGGATTCCCTGGGAGGTTTCATCCAGAGGCAATATGCCGTTTAAAGCAAAAAGATAAAAAGGTAACAAAAGAAAACAAATCAAATGATATTAAATATATTAATAATATTGCTATACAGGAGACATTAAATGAAACAGTAACTGAACAAAAAAACTAGATTTGCTGCCATTGATCAAATTAAAAGTATTCCTAAATAATAAAGAATTATGTGGAGTTTATGACCCAAATGCTCCTACAACTATATATACAGATGCTAGTGTTCTAGGAATTGGTGCGGTTCTGAAACAAAAACAAAGAGATGGAGAAATGAAACCCGTAGCATACTTTTCAAAAAAATTGAACAAATATCAAAAAAATAAAAAGGCTATTTTTTTAGAATGCCTGGCAATTAAAGAAGCAATAAAATTTTGGCAATACTGGCTAATGGGAAGAAAATTTCTCGTTATTACTGATCATAAACCCCTTGAGGGAAGAGAACTTCGTACAAGACCAGATGAAGAATTAGGAGATATGACACATTTTCTTTCACAATTTGACTTCGACATTAAATATGAACCTGGAAAAGAAAATGTAGAAGCAGACTGCCTTTCTAGAAACCCAGTGTTGGAAAATATGAAAAATGCAGAAACATTCATAAGAACAGTAAACCTAGTCACATTAACTGAGATAAAACAAGACCAAAATAATAATCGACAAGTTATAGATACAATGAGAGGAACAATTTTGAACCAAGATATATTTTATAAATTAAGGAAGAATGAAAAAAGAATAATTTTATCCAAAGATTTTGGAAAAGAGTTAATAACAAAAGTTCACAAATTTTATGGTCATATTTGTGCTGGTAAAGTAACAAACAAAATTAGAAATTTTTACTACATTAAGAATATAGATTCACTAGCAAAGGATATCTGTCAAAAATGCGAGATCTGCTGTAAAAATAAAACAAGAATCGGTCCAAAATATGGTCTTCTGTCACAATTGGGTCCAGCAAAAGAACCTTTTCAGATAATGTCCTTAGATACAATAGGAGGATTTGGTGGCAATCGTTCGACAAAAAAATACCTCCACTTACTTGTAGATCACTTCACCAGATATGCGTTTGCAGTTACTTCTAAAAATCAGACCACAGATGATTTCATAAAATTAATCGCCAAAATTCAAGATAAACACCCCATAAAAACATTATTAACAGATCAGTATCCAGGAATTAATTCCAAAATATTTAGAAATCATATGAAACATTTAAATATTCAATTAATTTTTACAGCAGTAGACTGTCCATTCTCGAATGGATTAAATGAAAGACTTAATCAGACATTATTTAACAGAATAAGATGCAAACAAAATGAAACTAGAATTCGAGCATGGACAAAAATAGCTGAAGAATGTATAGAGGAATACAATAAAACAGATCATTCTGTAACCGGATATAGCCCAGAATATTTGCTTTTTGGAAAAGCAGATCCGATTGTTCCCGAGGAACTGTGTGAGACAACAAATGTATCAAAAGATAAAGAAATAGCCTATAAAAATTCGGTACGACATCATGAATATAATAAAAAACTGTATGACAAAAATAGAAAATCCTGTGAATTCAAAGAGGGAGATTGGGCATATGTAGAAAATAAATCAAAACTAAATAAAAAAAAACTTGACGAAGTAAGAGTAGGTCCATTTCAAATAAAAAAACAAATTTCAAATACATTATATGAAGTAGATATTGGATACAAAAAGAATGATATGAATTATTTCCATATTTCAAAATTGATGCCTTGTGATAAACCATATACTTAGATGGTTTATCATACCTTTTTGGTAGGGGGATGTAAAAATAAACCTATGTTTATTTTAAGTGAAACAGCAGGGCTTAGTTATTTTTAGTTATTTAAAGTTTTAGGTTGTATGACTGTTTAAGTTTTATTGACATTGACATATTGTAAATTGTATGGTACAATTGTCAAATTACTTAATGGCGTAAGAAATAGCATTGTTCTTGATTCTCTTTTTAGGTTTGTATATTTGTTAAGTTATTTTAGTTATGTTATTATTGTTAATAATTTATATTGTAGAATTTTAACGATAATAAACTCTGTTTAGACGAATTCAAACTGCTATCTCTTCACATGAATAAGGGTATGATATTACACTTATATATATATATATATATATATATATATATATATATATATATATATATATATATGTATATATATATATATATATATATATATATATATATATATATATATATATATATAATCCTAAACCCATTTACCCTAAGGTGTCGTCGGGTGTATGTAATGTCTTTAGTTAGTTGCATGTACAATTTTTCTCCATTGCTTCTTATTCTTTGCTTGGTTTCTTGCTTGTTCTTTGCTGATTCCTCGTGTCTCTAGAATTGAGGTTACATTATCATCCCATGTCTTTATCGGCCTGCCCCTTGGTCTCTTGGTTTGTTTTCTGGCTTCCCATACTTTTTTAACTGGTCTTTCTTGATTCATTCTAACCATGTGTCCATACCATCTCAGTTGGGCCTCTTCAAGTTTCTTAATAATTTGTTGGAACTTAAGATGTTCTCTGACTGCCTCATTTCTAATCCTGTCTAACCTAGTTATACCCATTATTCTTCTAAGAAACTTCATTTCTATGCTCTGTATTTTCGATTTTAATTTATCAGTAAGCGTCCAACTTTCACTACCAAAAGTTAAAATCGGCACAAACACCGTCTTGTATATAGTCACTTTGGCTTTTTGGGATACTTCTTTTTTCGACAAAAACGTATTTTTTATTGCGTTGTACATTCGAGCAGCAAATTTCTATTCTGGAACTTATTTCAGTTTCTTCAGTTCCTTTGTTCTCTATTTGTACTCCTAAGTATTTGTAAGTATCGACTTGTTTAAGTGTATTTCCGTTAAGTGTTATCTTTGTTTGTTTTCTATTTTTTCCACATACCATTACTTTTGTCTTCTCATTATTGATATTCAAATTTCGTTTAATTAGTGCAGTGTTCCATACTTGTAAATTTCGATTGAGTGCTTCTTCATTTATCCCAAATATCACTAGATCGCCTGCGTATGCACACTCTGCGATCCACACTGCTTCTAGATTTCTATGTTCGGCATATAATTTCAATGTTTCTGCTCTAGTTTCTTTAATTATGTCATCTAAGACAATGTTAAACAGTATGGGGCCTAGGACTCCTCCTTGACGTAGACCCTCATTTAGCGCCTCTTGCGAGCGTTTTAATAATTTTAAAGCGAATATTTGGCAACATACGTGCATGAACGTTGTTGACAATAACTTGTTGAGGCGTTTAGGTTAAAAAGTAGTGGCAGTTATTGCTTAAATTTCTCAAGAATCACTGCGAATGCCTTCAACTTCTAAAGGAGAAACAAGGAGTAACATTATTCCTCAGCAGGAACAAAAAGAAGAAAAAATAGCATTAAACAGTGAAGTGATAAAACCTTTTCGCCCATGGGAAGACCAAAAAAAAAAGGGAGAATACGAAGTACTTAAATCAAAGTCGCGAATCAAGAAAAAAAAGTTGTATTCAAAACAAGAGTTACTTCACACAGAGAAATGTATGTAAAGAATCAAAACAGTTCCGTATGTATCTTTGTAAGTGTAAGTGTTTGGACAAGATTGGTGTGAATAATTCCAAAAAAGAATTTGATAAGTTTTACAATGTTGACTCTCATGATGCTCAGAGAGCTGTAATTTGTTCAAATATTTCCGAAGTCCCAATAAAGCGTAAAAGAACAAAATCCAGTAACAAAAGAAATACTACAAGGATATTCACAATATCCGCTGTGACAGTGTGTAAACCTTTCTTTTTACAGACCTTGAGAATATCAAGTTGCAAAGTCAATGCAGTATTGAAAGCTATGAAACGTCCAATGGGTATTCGAGATTGTCGTGGTCAAAGTGGAGGTCATAATAAAATTAACGATAATTGTGTACAAAAAGTAATTGAGCACATAACGAAATTCCCTAAGTATAAATCACATTACATAAGAGCTAACACAAAAAGAGAATACCTAACAGAAGACACAACATTAAGTAAAATGCATGAATTGTATATTAAAGAAGCAGACAATGACCCTGTTAAATTTTCGTTTTACAAAAAAATATTTTTAACACGATTTAATCTGTAAAGAAAAATGTTGAAAAAAGATACTTGTAGTAGATGGGATTGTTTCGAATTAAAAATTAAAAATTGCATAGATAACGAAAAATTGAGCAAGTTAAAGGAAGAAAAAAATGTGCATTTAGAAGCTGAAAATGCACAATCTAGAAGAAAGCTAGACATGAAGATGAGCAACGATCAACCAGAAATGGAAACCTTTTGTTTTGATTTAGAAAAAACTCTTCCCCTTTCGAGAATTCCAACCAATATCGTATATTATAAGCGTCAATTATTTCCAACCTTGGCATCCATAGTGGCAAGAATACCAAAGGTCATTGTTATGTTTGGATAGAAGGTGAACCTGGTCGGGCACCCCAGGAAGTAGGTAGTGGTCTTAAGAAACACATTGAAGAAAATGTTGCAAAACATGTAATTTTGTGGTCAGACTTTTGTGGCGGCCAAAACCGCAACATCAAAATAGTTTTGATTCTGAAAACGATTTTGGAAACTCATTCTACCATTGAAAAAATTACATTACGCTACCTCTTTCCTAGTCATAGTTTTTTACCCAATGATAGTGATTTTGGAGATATTGAACGTTTATATACCGTTGATGATTACCTAAACTTGATGAAGAAATCCCGTAAAAAGAACCCACTAGTAGTTCACAGAATGAAAAAATAAGAATTCGTTGGAACAAAGAAGTTAAAAAACTATGATTACAAACCGTAAATCA
The DNA here is from genome assembly GCF_040954645.1 of Diabrotica undecimpunctata. Classification (NCBI taxonomy): domain Eukaryota; kingdom Metazoa; phylum Arthropoda; class Insecta; order Coleoptera; family Chrysomelidae; genus Diabrotica; species Diabrotica undecimpunctata. The sequence goes on from NC_092812.1 coordinate 46,865,845, forward strand.
GACATAGAAAACAGTAAGGTAAGCTGGCTTAAAATAAGAGAAAATGAAATTGAAATTGAAGTAGATCTTCACAAGAAGCTTCAAAAAGTTGCAATGCAATCCATAAGTAACCACTTGATTCCTCTTTGGCCCACAGGCAATCCACTTTCTGTGCCTAAGCTTAACGACTTAAGATCTTTAATGCACCTAATACCAAACGATGCAAAACCTCTATATCGCCCCCTTTTCAGTAACAATACAGTAGAAGATGACATTGACGAATTTGATGGAGACTTAGACTTTGGCATACAAGATGAGTAATGTTTATTTACTATATTCATAATATTCAGAAAATTGTACCTACTGTTAATACTGAGTTCAAGTTTTGTTTTTCTATTTTCTATTCTTTATATTTTGATTTCTTAAGTAATATAAAATATTCAAAACAATGACTTTTATTTTCATACCCAAAAAGAAAACATAGCTTGTGAGCTATGTTTTCCTACTTGTGCTTAGCCTACTAATCATTCACTAAAAGTGATATTTATGTAACGCATCACTAGACCAAACGACCTCCATGTCGCTTGGTCTATTGATGTATAACACAATTACACAATGTGGTAAAAATCGTAACTCGACCAAAAGCCTTTTTATTTTTTTTTAGTTTTTCTTCAACATTAGCAAGTTAATATTTCGCACTTAGAGAAAACATAAAAAACTGTCTTCGAAAACAAAAAATTACGACTATTGTAACATATACTGAATTTTAATAGAGTGAAAACTTTGAAGTCAAATATCTCAAAATCAATTTTTGGCGCTTTGTCTAGTGATTCGTAACGCCGTCCAATTTATAGTGGCTAAATGGATCAAACAATAATAAAATTTTATTTTTCTAATAATACTTATCACTACTTGTATTTACATAATGTACCATATTGTTAGGTCCACGAGCTAAAACACGTTTTTTTTTGATAAACTTTATCACATCATTAGTAAAACATGAGAGGAAATTAACCATGAGAAAGACGTGACCATAAATTTCTGGTTCTAATTATATAAATTATACTCAATTTAAATACACGCGCTAAGAGACATCGCGTTATAAAGTAAGAATATTCACCGTTACACGAAATATTCACTTCTTAATCAACAATATGTTTAATAAAACGAAAAAAAAATACTAACTTGAATTTAATCGTATTATTATTTCTATCATTATTGCCACTATTTAGATCGTGTTGATATAAAATGGAATAACACCCTATTGATTATCTACTTTAGAAAGGAACTACAACGTTAATGAGGTTTTATTGTTTAATATGGTCAATGGATCCCCAAATATGCAAAAACCGGGGAGTGCTACCATTTAAATGAGTGCGTTTTTGAGAAAGGGTGAATTAGCCCCTTTTTCAGTATTTATTTTTAACTCGAATTATATGCACTTTTCGTACGTATATATCTATAGAAAAGTTGTTCAAAATTAAATTTTCTAGCACAATGCCACCTTTAAACTGAGAAATATTTTTTTTACAAAAATATATCAAAAAAAAGGAAGCAAAAAAAATAGAAAACTTTATGAACCATCTCTTTCTTAAAAGTAATCCCAGGACCAGCTACAATAGATCATTTTAAAGAAAATTTGTTTTTCTTTCTAGCGGGAAAATCTCAGAGAATGGTTTAACTGCAGATTTAACTAGCTCCTCAGAGCAGAAGTAAACAGGATCCAAATATTTTAATTCTTCAAGCGCTATTACGGAGGATTATGACCATTACAGGGAGTAACTTTCAAAGCAACTGCTCTAAAGAGTTGTTTTAAGGTACAAGTATGCCATTCTCTTAAATTTTTCAGCCAAGAAATTGGTCTGCTTCCCATATTTTTCTGATCTCCATTTTTCTTTGGCCTGAAAATTCACACCGTTATAAAGGAATAAACAATATGCTTGTCATTTAATGCAAGTTTTAATTTTTGTCAGTACATTTTAAAAATATTTTGAGGTACATACAAAATTAAATATTTAGATTGTAGCATTTCTAAATTCTCTGGTATATATTTAAATCTCCTCGTATATGTATTAAAACATCGAAGAACAATTTCCATGTATTTTTGTTTCCTATCGTACAAGTTAAGTATTTTCAATCATCTTTGCGTTGATATTGATTGCTTCCCGAGGTCGATTATAAACAATTTTAGAGTTTGTTTATTATTTCACAGATGGTTATTTCCTCAGTATTCTTTGATCGTTAAGCCGCTCGATACTCCGTTTTAAATAAATATTCCCGTTTAGTGTTTTGTTTATACCAAGTTAAGCAAAGGATTTTTAAGAACTTTTTTGTTTTAAATTTTAAAGTAACGATAGACATTTTTTTCTAATAATAATAATTGCTTTCGTAAGGATTTGTAAAGAATTTATAATAATTAAAAATATATGTCTTAGGACGTGGTTAACTGTCATTTTGATTGTTCTGTTTTAACTTTAGTGTTGACATATGACAGCTCGTTTTATTATTTTTGACATTAATTAAGTACCCCTTTGTTTCATTTTTGTAGTTGCCCCAATCCAACCCCTTGCCATTCAACTTATCAACTACCCAGCTAATCCGAATAAACCCTGAGTGCTGTTCGCATAAGTATCGTTTATTTTGCTTGCCCTATCTCCACCCCCAGTAACTTCTGTCCCCAATTTTCAACCCCCCCATAGTAATACCCTATGTGGTAGGCAAAATATTTCGTTACAAGATTAATAAAACTGCGGTTAATATTTATCCAAAAACCTCCACTTCTATGGTCTTACAGACGTCCTTCCGCTCTTACACCGTAACTATCCATAATGTAAAAATTAGTCACTTCGTACAATTTCCAGATCTGCGAGTGCAATAATTATATTATGTAATTGGTGATGAGTTTATGTTGACAACAAATTATTGCAGAAAACCTTATCTCAAGCTTACTGCAACGTCGTTTGTATTTGAGTGGTGTCGTTAAGTTTCGAGAGATCTACCATAAACAAATAGATCAACACAAAGGACTATTTAGTTATGGTTATATCTGCTACCTGCTTTTGTTACTAACCCCATCAAGTAAAAACGACTTCATAATGACATGCAGATAATAAATTCTACAATAATTTGGTGGCGACTGTAAGTGTATCCGTACAAGGTGTATCTGCTAGATAGTTTTTACGCTATGATCTGTTAGATTCAGCCCTTTGCTTGGGGATTCATCTTGTGGATTATACAATTCTCCTGGTTCATATTAAAAAATAAATTGTTACGTTGCGTTTTTTACGTTTAAATTTAGTTGATGTTGCATTTTCTAAATAAACAGTTTAGCAAAAAAATGTTTTAATATTTCCGTTTAAGTTATACATAAAATCTGTAATTTATTTGGTTCTTAGAAGTGTAGCAATATTAATCACAAAAAGTGTTTTTAAGAAAAGAAAAATAAAGATCGAAAGTAAAATATGCAATATATTTGTCTGTTATATATAATCAGACAATATTGCACGTATATATTCTTGTCTTTCTTCGGTCTTCTAATAATTTCTGCCTCTGCAAGTGCATATATGTACTTGCAGAGGCGTTCCTATTACTTCTATCATTTCTGATATATCTCTGATCTCAGGACTAATATTGTACTTTTTATTCAAATATAAATTTTTATTATACTTTGAATGAATATTAAGAAACGAAACTAAATCGTTAACGTTTATTTAATAATTCATCGACAAGACTTTATATTGGATGCATCTTTATATTGTATCATTGACTATAAAAAACTGATTAAATATACCTAGTCGATTCGACAAATAGTATAATGTAAATCCATTTAAAAATAAAAAGTAGGATCGAAACTTGGTCGCTATATTAATTTTGTCTACACGTTCCGTTATATTTAGCAGACAATCTGAGCAGCTTGTTTTTGTTACAGATGGGGAAGCCTGGCTAATGAGAGTGCTTTATTGGATATTCTCGATAGAGATCATTCAGCTTTGCAACCGACGTCACTCACTCTAGCTGCTGTCAACTCTAATATCTATGCCAGAAGACATTCTGCACATGCCTACTCAACCACAGAAGAACATGCGAAACACACGGCAACAGTACGTGTTTATCCACAAATTAATATGTATTGAATGCTCGCTTTCGCGCTATTTTGTTTCCGAAAGATAATATTACCGGGGATGTTGAGTTAGTTTTCTAGCCAGTGATTTTTATCAAAATAATAACAAAGTAGACATTGTCTAATAATTCAATATTAGTAACTAACTTTCAATATTAGCAAATTAAATCCTATAACGAATAAATCGTTGTTATTCGCAATAACATGTAGGAAAGTAATTTGTTTGTATTGGTTATGTTGACATTTTTACACGAATTCAAAAAATTATAATGGCCTGTAACCCTTAAATTCCGAGTTAGCCCTTTTTTCCAAACATTTACCGGAGCTTTGTTTATAACTAATAAGCAATTTAAAACAGAACTATTTGAAAGACTAAAAATTCAAGTTTAGAAAAAAAAACTAAAAACGATTCATTTAAAAATGAGCCAAATGAACCGCCAAAGATAAAGCGAAACGATTTTACTATTTCAAATACTGAGTTAATAAATTCAAATTAAAAGTCACAATATGCCCGGTTTTAATCAACGAACATTGATGTTTTTTTTAATTCGGGATACCTCGTGGCATAGATCATGAAGATGCACTTAGGTAATTTGTGAATTGTTTATTTACCCAAATAATTTGTTTAAACTATTTAAAACAAATATTTATTTTGCAAAATTTTACTTGTCTCTTCTTATTACTTGTAGAAAAGGCTATGAAATAATAAGCAACTTAAATAGTTATGTATTATAGTTATAAATAATATGTTCTACCAATAAATTTTACAAAAATTAATTTTTTATTTGAAAATCAAATCTATACGTTTCAATATTTCTTGAATTATTATTCTTATCCAGATTTAGCCATACGGCTCACACTCCCTCTAAGGAGAAAATTCACTCATCCCAGATACCTACGGTATCAAAAGGATTGAGCTCTGGTGTCACTTTTCCGTGTTATCGAGCCCTAGGTGACTTGCTTTCCTGGAGAATCTCCCAAAAATTTTCGTACACATCTGGATGTCGCGAGGATTACAGCTTTCTGCATGGCCTTATAAAGATGTTCATTTAGACCCAGCTGTTTGATGTTCGCCAGGAGGTTTTTGGGAATAACACCAGTAGTAGATAGAATAATAGGTACTGTCTGAGTACTTTCCATTCTCCATTGTGTCCTGATTTGTATTTTTAGATCTCTATACTTGGCGATCTTTTCGTTGTATTTAACACGCAAATTATTGGTGTTACGTATCGCCACACCAATAAGTGTTGTTTGCCTGGGAAGTTTATTAACTAGTATGAGATCTGGTCCATTATGTGCCACTGGTTGGTCTGTGAGCACAGTGCTGTCCCAGTCTAGCTTGTAGTTGTCATTTTCAAGCATTCTGTCAGGAACATATTGATAATAAGGAAGATGATCGGTTTTGAGAAGTCCAAGTTTGTCAGCTAGTTCTTGGTGGATAATGTTTCCTACTGAGTTATGGCGTTCTTTATAATCAGTTTCGACAAACGCCTGGCAGCTCCCGGTAAGATTTTGAATGGTTTCTTGGGCTTGGCATTCATATCGGCATTTGTCATTTTGGACTTGAGGATCTTTAACAATATATTTCAGGTAATTTTTAGTTGGACTAACCTCAACCTGAATGGCAAGTAGAAAGCCCTCAGTCTCGGGAAACATCTTTCCTGATGTCAACCAATAGTTCGACGCTGTATTGTCGACATATTCTTGGCTGATCTCATTGAGATGTCGCCCATGCAGAGGTTTACTCATCCAGGTGCGCGTTTTTTCTTGCTTAGTCAGATGGTTTATGTGCATTGGTTTATGCGCATTTCTTGTTCCCTCAGTTTTAGCGGCGTTGTATCATCTACTGTGCAAATTGCTCGATGTAAGGTAGATATCTCAGCCTGCACCTGAAAATAAGTTGTTAAATTAGCAACCTGTTTATCCAATTGCTCACCTATGTCCATAAGTCTTCTTTCCCCTTGATATCGCGGTAATGTTATTCTCTCTACTGCACTGCGTGGATGGTGTTTTTGCGCCTTTGTGAGAAGTGTTCTTATTTTCCGCTGAAGACTCTCTATATCCGTTTTTGACCACTTTATAATACCAAATGAGTAGCTCAGCGCGGAACAGGCGTATGTATTTAATGCCTTAAACAAATTTTTACAATTAAGATATGACCGACTTAGTTGTCTTACTCTTCGTACGAACTCGGAAGTTAGTTCGGTTTTCATTAGCTTATGGTAAATTTTTCGCGCTTGCTGTACTCCGAGATATTTGTATCATATCATTTTCACCCATTGCCTCGATGTTTTGGCCATCTTGCATATCGAAACCTCCGGGCTGAACCTTTCCTCTGACTATATTTAGTATACGGCACTTGTCTAGTCCAAAATGCATACTAATATCATTTGAGAAAGTTTCTACAGTTTTTAACATCTGATATAGGTGGTTTCGAGTGGAAGCCATTAATTTCAAATCATCCATATACAACAGATGATTAAGCTTCGCCAAAACAGTGTTGTTATTTTTGATGCTAAATCCTGAGTCAGCGGAGTTCAGCAGCTGAGATAGTGGGTTCATCGCTAAGCAGAACCAAAGTGGACTCAACGAGTCTCCCTGGAAAAGGCCCCGGTTAATAGGGATATTTTCAGTTTTGATATTGGTTTCACCAGGTATTTGAAGGTGAATTTTAGTCTTCCACTCTGCCATTATATGCTTCAAAAAGGTCACGAGATTATCATCGACTTTATATATTTTCAATATGTCTATAAGCCATTCATGCGGTACTGAATCAAAAGCCTTCTTGTAGTCAATGAAGGCAGTAAAAAGGTTTCTTTTTTTGGTGTATGCCTGGTTAGAAATGACTGAGTCGATTATAAGTTATTCTTTGCAGCCCATGGAGCCCTTAGCGCATCCTTTCTATTGAGGCTCTATGATATTGTTCAGATCACAGTGTTGGTAGATACACTGGGCCACACAGGATGTGACCAATTTGTACAAAGTTAGAAGACAAGTAATTGGGCGGTACTTGGCTGGATTTTGGGTGTTATTTTGATCCTTCGATATTAGATAAGTGGTTCCCTGAGTAAGAAATGATGGTATTTCCTGTGAATTAGAAATAATATTATTAATCAATACTGTTAAAAGCTCATGAACGCTTCAAAACTTCTTTAGCCAGAAGTTTTGAACTCCGTCTGGTCAAGGAGATTTCCAGTTATGAAGCTCTTTGATAATGTTCGAGACTTTTTCAGTGGTGAAAGGCTCGTAAGGAATATTCCTGTAGTGTTGACAGTTGTTCGTCGTGTCTTCAATCCATCCAGCATTGTTGTTATGAGTAGCTGGCGTCGAAAGTTGGTTTCCCCAAAACTCATGAATTTCTTCTTGGCTTGGGTAGGATTTACTTACATTTTCTACAGTGGAATTCAGTTTTCTATAGAAAGCCTTCTCTGCATTCTCAAAAAGTATATTGTCGCATTTACGGTTGTTGCTAACTTTGTATCTCCTTAGGCGACCTGAATAAACGGAGAGTTTTTGTTTTAATGTGTCTAGGCCGTGTTGTTTTCTGGATTATGTTGTGAGTGTCTTGTAGTGTTCAGAATTATTTCTTCAGTTCTTTTAATTACTTTTTGACTTTTTCCTCCTCGGATGTATTCTGTAATTTGTCCAATATCCCTGCGCAATAATTCAATTTTCCTCAACAGTCTTTTTCCCCAGGGTGCAATTCTGTTTTCAGTCCTTCCGATATTAGTTCGCCGTCGTGTTCTGATCTTAATGCCCATAACATTAGCAATTGCTGTTGCTGCACAGTAAATCAGCATATGCAAATATTCTAATGTATGGGCTTCCACGATATAATTGGGTAGGACTTCAATGTTCATAATTTGTAACAGCGCACCTAGTTTCTTACGAGAGTTTATTTTTGGTAGCGGTGGTCTGCTAAGTGGGTTTGTACCATTAAACTCTTGTACGGCACATGCCATTTCTCTTACCAGGCTATCGTGCAACTTGTTGTTATCCTACTGCGTATTAACAAGTTGAGTTTCTTGTATGAGGGGCTCAGAAATCTGCTCATTAGGGATTTCATTATGGATAAATATAAGGTTGAATGCTCGAATAAATGAACTTTGATCAGATAAAAGGCATATATCGAGCACAGTTTAATTAAATCTTGCCCAAGTACTTTCGATCCCTAGATCATCTTCAGGGGCATTTCGTCAATTGTGGCCTATCCGGCAAGAACAAGATGTCATAAACATATAATTGTACATTACACTACACTACAAATAGACAAACAAACACTTTAAAATAATTTAAGGAAGGCTACATTGCTTGAAGAAGTCGGAGACAGCATTCTGTCTCCGACTTCTTCAAGGTCTATCCCGGTATTGATCTGCTATTCGCTGTTCATATACTTGAATCTCTGGGTACTCCCTGCAAAATTCGGCATACAGTTGTTGTCGATAGCCGATAGTTTCTCGACCGAGGTTCGTCACCTTGTAATAGAAACGCAAAATGTTTTCATTAATAGACACAGTGACCCTAAACATAAATTAATAATCTCCATTTTCATGGGTGTGCATTTTATACTTACTGCCAGGTGTCAGTTTTTGTTCCACGGCAGGTAACCCTGCTACCCTCTGGGTATCACTGCTTTTGTTAATATGTATGACCCCTTTTCTGTTCCATGTATCGTAATGCTTACTATTTTATAATATTCATATCTGTGTTCTCCTATATCAATTTCTATCAGCATTTCTGCCATTATTAGTCTATGTTCTGTTACTAGTTTTTTCTCTATTGTTTGCTTGTAATTTTATTTATCTTGTTCTGATCTTATATAATAAAGTAATAAGTAAAATTTCAAATTTTACAGGTCCAGGCACAAATGCCCATACGTCCACCGCCAGTACCAAAAAGAACTTTGCCAGTTACAACAAATTCAACCACGGCTACCAATACGAATAAGATTCCTCATAACCAGGTAAAAATAACAGCACATACAAAGCCATCAGAACCTCCGCCGCTACCACCAACTCCGAAATGCCGTGCACTACCAACAATTTTTTCAGAATCCAAACCCAAACCACCTACTCGCCAGCTATCCAATGATACCAGTAATATTAACCGACGGCTTGATGTTAACCGAAATGCCTGTTCTAAACAAAACTGCAAGCCACCTACTTTTAATTTAGATAGTAATAAGACCCAGCAATCCAATAAACTACCTCCCGCACCCGTAGGACCACCCCCTCCAGCTCCTAAAGCGCATAAAACTAATCCCCCAAACAAGGTTCAAGGACAACATCCGCAGGGAAAAGTCTCCATTAGACAAGACTCTAGTGTATCCAGTGACAGCTTTAGTCAAACGTCTTCTCCGAGCTACACTACTAAAACTATGGAGACTCCTCTACTACCTCCAAAAACTCCAGTTAAACAACAAAACGGGGGCCTGCTTCCTAAAGCCAAAACCCCGGAAGAAGATCCTAATGGAAATTCCATGATAACCAAGAGTGCATCTACGCCTGCCAGTTTACAGACCATTGTAAGATTCCACAATGGTTCCAACATGTCTCTACATCATAGAGTAAATATAAATTATTATAAAAAATTACACCAAATTAATTTTGTAATTGGTTAATTTCAGATCATTCGAGACATGAGGCGTCCATCATCAGTTTATACCCATAGGCTTAAATTTAGATTTGCTCAATTAGTCATCAACGCTATAGCTCTCTTTGCTATTGGCGCCGGTATGGCGGCTTATTTTAAGGGTAAATATTTTCATTCACTACTTTATTGTATTAGTTACAGTTAAAGTTATTGGAGTGTTGAAAATACCCAACGTTTCGTCTTTAACAGGGGCTGATATTATAAAAAGCCACAAAGACGTATTCGTAGAAGTCACATCATATTGTTTCCGTCAATCACTGGTCAGTGGTTGACAGAAATGATGCGAGGTCCAGCATTAATTTACTTGTTGAAAATTTGTAGTCTCTCAAATGACTAGACTCAGAAACGGCAGTATTCGTTTGGGCTCTTATATGTGATGCCTCGACTAATATATAAGTATTTTCAGCTTAAATAGTAACTAAATAAATAAACTTACTATACTTTTTTCATATCATTTATAAAAAATGAATAACCAGTGTTATTTATATAACAAAAATAAAAATTTATTATAAATAGTTTATTGCATATACCTTCTTATTTCTGGTTTTAGATTGTACCTTTTAGGCTTTTAATAATAATATCGCAAAGAGACACAATTTGATCATTAAAAATAATATAATTAAAAATATAAATATCCCAGAGAAATACGAAAATGGTTTATACAGTGTGTGAATTTGTGCTTTTTAGAGATCAATTTAAATATACAAGGTGATTACGCAAGTCTAGCATAGTCCATAATCTTTATTTTTAATGAAACACCTTGTATATTTTTACATTTTAAAAAGCTTTTTAACAATTTAATCTTAACGAACTATATCCTGTCGGGTTTTTATGATTAATATAGGGTGAAGTTTTGAAATTATACAGTCTGAAAACCACTTATAGAATATCATTGTTTGTGTCCTTACGTTAAAAAATTATAAATAAAGCTGGAATACGTAAACTTTTAAATTCAAATGTGTACTTTTCAAACACAAATTTACAGGGTGATTCACGCAAGTCTAGCATCTAGTCCATCTTCTTTAAATTTAATGAAACAGCCTCTATATTTTTATGTTTTTAAAACCCCATAAACAACCTGATCTTAAAAAACTTTATTATGTATTATGTTCATATACTATAGTCTAGGAGTCTATACTTTGTCTCAAAGTGACTAGTCTGTACAGGGTAAGATATGCAATGCTAACCTTATGGAAATTTCGCCAAGATGTTGCCAGTTGTATGCAGTGAGCGATGGCGTTCTCTATTGCCTGTCTTTTAAAATAAACGGAATAAACCAGGAGTTCTCAACAAGTCCTCACGTACAATTTTATGTAATTTACAAATATCGTTTGCTAATAATTTTACATAATACTATACATTATTTGTTTCTAATAGTAACTTATCAACTTTACTCTTTTATTAGTAGCAGTAGTATAATAAAATGTGCATTAAATAAACATTTGTTTCAAAGTTTAAAATAATTCCGGTAATTTCTACTAACTGCCAAATTTAAAATATTATTTATGTCCCTGCGGTGCTAATTACTGCCATGTCTAAGGAATTTGTAATTTTGGTTAATATCAACTGCAAATACTTTCTTCTAAGTTATTCAGTAATTAAGAATCAATTAGAGTAATTCTTGTACAGAAAATGTTTAAAAGCCTTATACATCCAGGGCCTTAATTAGTGTTTATTTGTTCTTCGGAGCGCGTAAACATATTCGAGTTACGATTATTTTTACCATCTTGGATATACTTTTACTGTTTTGTTATTGTTATTATTTGTTGGTGGCTGTTGTTGTTATTTGCTGTTGGCAATTATTGTTATTTTCTGTTGTTGACTATTGTTATATTTGACGCCGAATTTTTACCGCAAAATTTGAGAAATTTGTTCAATGGAAACGTGGAAAAGCTCTGAAACTTTTAGAGAAGCGGATACTAATGAATATTAGTAATTATCATCTTAATTAGGATAACAACGATTCTGTATTAAGTGTAATTAAGAAAGTGTCAGAAATGAGTGGTGTTTGCGAAAAGACTCTGTTTCGCATACGACAGGAATAGTCATCATCTGCTGGATTACAATCTCCAAAGAGCAGGCCCAAGAAGCGAAAGGCTGGTAATTCTCGTGACAACAAGTACGATTAAGGTGTCAGGGGCCAAATTCGTAGCATAGTTCATCAATTTTTTCGTGACAATATACCACCAACAATAAACACCATATTAGCTGTTGTAAATGTCGACGAAACTTTGCCCAACTTTTCACGGGCCACGCTACATCGCTTGCTGAGTGATATGGATTTTGTGTTTATAAAACGTGGCAGATATTCAATTTTGATTGAAAAACCAGAAATTTTCACAGTTTCAAAAAAGAATGGGTTGATAAAACAATTACATCTCATCGCGATGCTTTTGTTCGTGGTCTGACAACAGGATTAAAAGCTCCAACAGCTCGTGGTGCACGGTTCGTTTTATTGCACGCAGGATCTACCAGTGGATTTGTTGATGGAGCAGAGCTCACGTTTTTGGCAAAGAAAAATACTCAGGACTACCACGACGAAATGGATGGACCGACCTTCGAAGATTGGTTTGAAAATAACTAATGCTAAATTTGCCAGAAAGAACTGTTGTAGTAATGGACAATGCCTCCTATCACAGCAGAAAGTCAGAACAAATTCCCAACAGTTCAACACTAAAAAAAAGATATTCAAGAATGGTTTCTGTTAAAGGACCTATTTTTTGAAGAAGACTACCTAAAATGCGAGTTACTTGATGTAGTCAAGGCCTTCAAAGCAAAATATGACAGGTACATAGTAGAAGATATTGCCAAAAAGCGCAATGTAAAGATTCTGATGCTCCCATCCTATCACTGTGAACTCAATCCCATCGAAATGGTTTGGAGTGAAGAGAAACGGTATATAGCTGGACGCAACGTGAATTTTAAAGAAGACGAAATGCGAAATTTAATTACAGCAGCGTACCAGGTCATTACGCCAGAGAAATGGTAAAACTACGTAAACCACGTAATAGCTACAGAAAAAAAATGTGGGAAATTGACAATTTGTTAGATGATATCGAACCAATTATTATAAATATAAATAACGGAAAAAGTGATGATAGTGACGATAATAATGGTGATGATGATAGTGAAGCAGAAACTAAATGTGACAGCGATTGACAGAAAAAGGAACTAAATATAATGATGTACAATTACGATTACTTACACACGAAATTAAATACAATGACTTCTTTTATTTTTAACTTATTTATTAGTTTTATTTTCGGATATTTCTACGTTTTGTTACTGCCAACATATACAGTGCGGTTTTTCAAAGTCCTTCCCCCTTTACTTTTAAACGGAACAATACAATAAATAAAATGTTTCTTTATATTTTAGTTTTATTTTATTCGATTTTATTTAAATCTATAAACAAATGGTTTGTATCGCTAGCACATACTGTAGAATTAAAAACAAACTGCTTGTATGACATAAATAAAAGGCATTTCTTAATTTCTGTTTTATTTTAATTTAACTTAAGTATGTTGTAGCAAATATTATTTATGTTTGAGAACCACTGACAGAAGGAAGCCAGGCAAGGTCGTTAGTGGGCATTAGTACTTAAGCTACCTTCAACACAAAAGATTAGTTAGGCTAAGTAGTAAGAAGTGACGTTTATTTTAATACAAGTTTGCAAAGAAGTATGGCATCGATGTTGTGCATTTACCCTGTACAGACAAGTCACTTTGAGACAATATATAGGATTGAGTAGGTATGCAGTTTTATGCCCCCTCGATACCTTGACGTTTTATTATATTTTTTGGTGCATATATTCGATTTTTCGACGGTTACAGGCTGGAAACATGTCAGATAATTTCTTATTAAGAATTTAATTGCTTAAATGATTGTATCTCCTAAATTATTAGAGATATTTAATTTTACCAAAATGAAAATTGTTCCTTTTGAAAATATAAACAAAATGCCTTTGGTAAACTTATATATAGGCATTGGATGAGGCTTTTCCAAGTATAACTAAGCTTTCATACGTTCTATTAACTTTCAAAACCCCCTTATTTTAAAGGTAATTGTTTCAGCTTTAAAAAATTTTTATTTAACAGCAAAATTACTTTATATTGATTAGTAAAAAAAATTATAGCAATTAAACATTATTAATGTCACTAAAAAGATGAAATTAATTTGTTTATAAGAGATTTAAACAAAATTAAGAAGTAAACTAATCTGGCTAATGGAAGTTATAGAAAACCCTAAAACGAACATTTTAAGCTTTGGTAAACGTTTCTATGTTAATTTTGGACCAATATATGGCAGTTTTAGTAATGCCCTCCAAGGCGCACGGTAGGTTCACAGCGAATGAGGGCGCGCGTAAATCAATTTTCAATATCTCGCCAAAAAATGAATATAGAAATATTTACCAAAGCTTAAAATGTTCGTTTTGAATTGTTCTATAACTTCCATTAATCAAACTGCCAACGTTTATGGCTCAGTTTTGTTTGAAACTCTTATAAACAAATTAATTCAACACTTTTTAACAAAAATTCCAACTATAAACTGCTATAACTTTATTATTTATAATAATAAAGTATCGTGTGCCTCAGAGTTCGATATTAAAAGTTCCATATCTTGGTCAACAATTAACATTTACGAAATTAGCACATTTAGTTCCACAAGGAACTCCAATTTTAATACCTTTTATAGTATGTATTGAAACAATTAGAAATATTATTCGACCAGAAACATTAAGCTTAAAATATTCGTTTTGAGTTGTTCTATAACTTCCATAGCCAGATTTTTAAAGTTTATAGCTTGCTATGCATTTTGTTTAAATCTCTTATAAACAAATTAATTCCCAACTTTTTAGTGAAATTTTGATAGGTTACTGGAACATGAGAAGTACTTATGAAGCAGTCGCCTTTTAACATATAGTATCATTGATGAAACAATACAAAGTTGATATCCTGGCAATGAAAGAAATGTAACAAAATGGAACTAGTGTAACAATGATAGACAACTACAGCTTTTTCAGTAGTGGTGGGAAAGACCGAATGTTTTATAATGAATGACTAGTTATAAAGCGCCATAGTGGAGTTTGAGCCATTATCTGAACGGATTTGTAGGCTGAGACTAAGAGGTAAAACTAGAAAATTACGTTTAATAAATATGCATGCGCCTTCAGAGAATAAAGACCATAGTGTAAAACAGGAATTCTATAGTATATAGTAGTACTTATATATAATCAAATTCCAAAATATAATATTAAAATTGTAATAGGTGATTTAAATGCTAAGGTGAAAAATGAAGAGATGTACCAAAAAACTACGAAAGGTAAAAGCAAACATAAATAATGCACCAAGAATAAGGAATTGTTGGTCGTCTTTGCGCTAGAGAACAACTTGAGAATTGTGAGTACTTACTTCAATCACAAGAAAATCCACAAAAAAACATGGATTGCTCCAGATGATAAAACACGCAACCAAATCGAACACGTCCCTGTATTAGAAGTTATAGAGGGGCAGATGCGGATTCCGATTACATACTAATAATCACAAACTTAAGAGAAACTATCCTTAAGGTCAAAGAACAGAGAATATTGTATAAAAATATGACGTTGCCAAACTAAGGAACAAAGACACTGCTGATAACTTCTAGGCAGACGTGACAGCAAAACTATTTTAAAGTGAAAATCAAGGTGAGATCGAAATTGAGTGAGGAATAATAGAAGAAGCTATATAACCGCAGTTCAAAAGCGATTAGGTCAAGTAAAGAAGAGGAGAGATAAAGAATGGTTTGACGCCGATTGCAAGAAAAGCCTTAACAAATGAAACGAGGCAATACTAAAATATATGGACAAACCAAGTGATGAAAATAGAAATGAATATGGAGCAGAGAAAAGACACACAAAAAAGAGTGTAGGAGGAAGAAAACGGGGCATAAGTATAAAAAGCTTCAAGAAATTTAAGAATATTACAATCATAAAAATGTGAAAACTTTTACTACGAGGAGAAAGAAGCAGTGACCAAGACGCAAGAAAACAGAATCACTACAAAAGAAAAGAAGAGCATCTAATACGAGATAAACAGAGAAAGCTAGATAAATGGCAAGAACATTTCAAAGAGCTGTTTAATAAATAACCGGATGGAAATGATGAAGAATAACTGGAAATGATAGGGGAAGTTAAGGACACGGCGGACACAATCGAGACTCCCACTTGTAGAAGAAATAAGAGAAACCATATAGAGCATGAAAAATAATAAAAGTGCAGACAGTAATGGTATTCCTGCAGAACTAATCAAGTTTGGGGGAGATGAACTTATTACGCGGATATGTAGCACTGTTGATGAAAATCTGGGAGCGAGAGCAAATGACGGAAGTATGGAGAGAGGCAGTAATATGTTTCATTCATAAAAAGGGAGATAGAGCAGTGTGCCAAAACTACAGGGGTATCACTCTTCTAGATGTAACATGTAAAGTACTCACCTGTGTCATAAGAAGTAGAGGAGTAAAAGACTATGAGGACGTTTAGAGGAGACGAACAAATGCAGAGATCGGAGAGCTGTACGGACAACTAGAAATTAGCCAGATCGTCACGACTAAGAAACTTAGATGGTTGGTCGATATTGTGGGAATGGCAAATGGAAGGTAGGCAAATGACTCGGTACTGAGAGGGGAAGGACATTTTAACGAAATTTTTAACTATAATTTTCTATAATTTTTTTTAATGCTCTTATATTTAAACTTAATTTGTTTAAAGCTTATTTAAACACATTAATTCGCAACTTTATAGTGAAATGTTTAATTGGTATGACTTATTTATTAATAAAGATAAAGTAATTTTGCAAAAAAATTTTGAAAACTGAAACAATTACCTTTAAAATGAGGGGGTTTTGAAAGTTAATCGCACGTATGAAAGCTGATAAGTTCTTTATTTTAAAATGGTATGTATTTAATGTCTTGACGAAAAATATACATTATTTCAAAATTTCACCTTGTCTTTTCATAAAAGGTCCATATAATATAGTTCGTTGAGGTTGAGATCAGGTTGTTAAGAAACTTTTAACAATATAAAAATTTACAAGGTGTTTCATTAAAAATAAGCTGATGGACTATGCTAGACTTGTGTAAATCACCCTCTACATATAAATGTATGTTTAAAAATCGCACATTTAATGCCAGAGTATGCTACACTTACGAGAATCACCCTGTGCATTTAAATGTATGTTTAAAAAGCACACATGACGGATTTCAGCGTTTTTTATAATTTTCTATTGTGATGACACAAACAATTTTATTCCATAAGTGGTATCCAGACTATATAAAAAAACATATAAAAAATTTCTTATATATATAACTGAAATATAAAAACTGAGATATAATATAAAATATATAATATAAGTATAAAATATAAAATTAGTATTTTGGTTTAAGTTTATTCATAATTTATATTTGTCATCAGCATTATCTAAACTTTATTTGGTATTGAGAGAGAGCGAAATAAATATGTTTGAAGTTCCCATTACTTAGGCGTACCTTAATATTAAATAAACAATGAACTGGTCATTGCAGGATAAACGTGCCGAAATAAAAATATTTAAATAATAAGAAAAAATATAAAACTGGCTATTACCTTTATTTGGTATTCGAATCGCAGGATTAGAAGATTAAAACCGTCAGAAGTTATAAACCCAGTGTATGACCAATAATAACATATGCATCAGAAATGAGATTTTTTTTCGTCTTTATAGAGGGGGGGTCTGGAATCTTCAAAAGACATCTCAGTTCAGGACGCCGCCTGATTGACCTTAGTGCAGGGTTCTTCGTACTCCCGACAATAGTTCCCGAGGTACTTTAAAATGACCTCTGGTCGCCGAGTCTACGCTGAACGCCTACTGCTAAACCAGACACTCCTCTGTCATCCAGCGATCCGGAGCTGTAGCCGCTGTAAGGCGAATTTCTCTAGTTAATATGTTTCCAATTTTAAGGTTTACTGTGATATTTTTATAAAGCAGCTTTTATATGTGTTTTATTTATTCCTTGTTTATCCATTGCTACCCAGAGCATTTTAAAGTGATACACTATCATATGTCTTTGTCAGATCTATAAAGATTATATGAGTTAAAAGGTTGTGGGCTTAACTTTTTTTCATTCAGGATCCGCCAGCACGAAATCCATTTTTTCTTTTACATATGTCATCTCGTTTTAGTATTAAAAATATCTATTCAACCATACTAATTTTATTTGAGTTTATGCTCATTTTGATGAATAAATTAAATAAATACGCATTTAATTAATAAATGCAATGTTTCGCATTTAATAAATAAATAATAAAACCCCCAACTCTGGTTACTTGTCAAAAAGTTGACGTTTTTCAATTCTATAATTGTTTTTACGTCAACGTCAACTTTTTTCACAATTAACCCGGAGGCGAACGTTAGAATATTTATTAATTAAATGCGAAACTACCATTATTTTAATATTTAATATTTTAATATTATACCTATTCAATTATACTAATTTTGTTTGGAGTTTGGCATTTAATTAATAAAAATTCTAACGTTCGCCTTTGGTTATTTGTCAAAAAAGTTGACGTTTGTCAATTTTCTAGTTGTTTTTAGTTTGCAAACGCGTTTATATTTAGTTATTTTATTATTTATTTTATTAGTTATTATTTAGAATATTTAGTTTCTATTTTTGCTTAGTTTAGTCAATTCAAGTTTAGTCAAGATGTTTTTAGTTAGTTGTTCTTAGTTAATATTTAGTTTAATTATTGTTTAGCGAAGCGTTTAAATTTTTACAAAGGCAGAATGATACGTACTGGAACGTCTTTTTAATGAGAGGTACCTCGATCGTCCTACATCGAGAGCTTATTTGAGGAAGCTTCTTCGGAATTTTAAACAAACAGGTAGTGTTCAAGATGATCTGGTCGACCAACAATTAGTGATGACAAAAGGATTGACACAATTACAGAAATGGTAGTGAACCCTACTTCTTCTACAGCCCAAGTTGCATCTATCTATGGTATCGGTCAAAAGACATAAAACACCGAGTGTTGACTAAAAACAAATTTCATCCATACAAATTAAAAATTGTGCACCAACTTTCAGATGATGACCCCGACCGAAAACTAGAATTCTGTAAAAATATGTCCAATAAGATTAACCAACAGCCCGATTACATAAAAACAATTTGTTTTAGTGACGAAAGTACTTTTTCTCTCAATGGAAATGTTAACACACACAATATGAGGTATTGGAGTGACACAAATCCTCTTGTCTTTTGTGAAACACATACTCAAGTTCCAAAAAAGATAAATGTTTGGACAGGTATTTTGGGAAACCACATAGTTGGGCCTGTTTTTCTCAATACTAACTTAACCGGTGAAATGTATCTGGAGATGTTACAAAATGCAATTAAACCGTTAATACTTGAAATTATGGAGGATAATCCAGATGAATTCGACAACTTGGAAATAACGTTTTAACAAGATGGTGCTCCTGCACACCATTATGGTGCAGTAAGACGCTACCTAGATGAGGAATATCGTGGTAGATGGATTGAGACGAGGTACGATAGAATGGCCAGCTTGGTCACCGGACCTCACACCATTAGACTTTTTTCTGTGGAGATACTTGAAATCTAAAGTTTACGCTACAGCACCCGACAATATTGACATTTTGAAACAACGAATTGTTGAAGAATGTAGGGCAATTTCCCCCGACACATCGCAATTACTGTCAGAAAGTAGATGGAGCACATTTTGAACACTTACTATAAGAACTGGTTGTTAAATATTTATTAATTAAATGAGAAGCCACAATTTTAGTATTTATTTAATTTATTTATCAAAATGAGCTTAAACTTAAACAAAATTATTATGACTAAATAGGTATTTTTGATACCATTCAAACGATGTATCACTTGCCATAAGGTCCCATTTAAAATTATCTGTCACAGTGGTGTTGTAACGTCATCTGTCACTATTACGTCACCTGTTATGACTAGTTGAGAAGCCTACGTCTGTTTATTACCTCCCTCCAAATTACATGATTATAACAATAACCGTTCAAAATATACGAGAGGGGAACTAACTTTTGACTAGCACTGTATAAAAACGATATTGAGATATTTTGCTCTTCATCAATATTTTAGATAGATTCGTTTCCAGCGGTTTTGATTGTGCTGGTTGGTTTTGATTTAAGTGTAGTGGTCACGGTCGATACTATAGGAAACATTTTGATCTTACCATATAGTGGTCAGTTCCGCACTCCGGTCCTCCTAAAACTCTCGTCTTTTACTTGTGTGTGTGTGTGTTTCTTGTTTTGTGACAACGAAATCTATAACAGACTTTGTGTTTCTTGTTGGTTGGACCCATGGATACTTATGTTTGTTTTTGTGGGTAGAATCTGTTTAGGATTTTCAGAGATTGCTGTTCGCAGAATTCGATTAACTGTTACCGTAATTAATCATTATTATTACAAATATCTATACTATTAACTTTATGGTCATTTTTTATATATATAATAGACGTTTCTTATTCTCGCTCAATAGCAAATAAAGTGTATATATTTTAAAAATTAAAAAGATATAATAAAGAATAATATACCTTATTAAACCTTTTATGTTCCCTATAGCATATCCAACATCAGTAAAAGTTATCAACAAATCACTGAACGTCAGCACCACTCCCATAATCGTGGAGAAAAAGAGTGATAACCCAGCACCTGGGATTTGCTTACCTGTAATTGTCCAATTCTGTAAGCAACACAAAATACCATATAACTTCACCGTATTTCCGAATTATATCGGACATTTCGGACAAAGGGACGCCGAGCAAGAACTTGAAGTGTATGACGCCGTGGTCGATGTGAAGTGCTATGATTTAGCTGCGCTTTTCCTCTGCTCACTCTTCGTGCCCAAATGTGGTCCAACTGGTGGTGTCGTCCGGCCGTGTAGAAGTTTGTGTATGGGTAAGTTTTTTATAACTTATATTCGGTAAACAAGTTTTAAACCCCTTTCGCAACTATTCAATGCATTGCTCTACTTCCTTTTGAGTTGTTCCCACCATCTAAATCTATTTAAACACCGAGAAATGTACTTGTTACCGAATTTGGTACTAATTGGAATAAGTATTTTTCACTACAGCACTGAGTTTTGTACTAACATTAAATTTATAAACCTCTCATACATATCTTTTAATACTAGTTTTTACTCCTTCATACATATTTCTCACAGCATTCACATACTCACCAGGACCTACTTTTTTTATGGTGTCCAAAACAGAACATTTAAAGACATCCTATAATACCCGTTCTTGAGATCAATAAATATCATATGAACGTCCGTTTATTTATTCACATATTTTTTAAATACCTAGCTGCCTTGAAATTCCATTTATCATTCATCTTCATTTTCTCCACTTTTTCGTTTACCAATTACTTCCTTCCCTATTTTCATATTTAAGTTAGGCCCAATTATTTTATTGGTGGTAATAATACTTACATCTTGTAAATTTGTTGCAGAAACTAAACGGCGCTGTGGATTTTTCTTAGACGTATTTGGACTGGCTTTACCTGACTATCTTGACTGTGAGCTCTTTCCCGAATCTGCAAACCCAAGCCAGTGTGTTGGACACTATGAAGTCAAATTGGCCAAACAGCAGGCAGCGAGGCCTGGTAAGTAAAAAAGTTATTATGTCCAGACTAGTTTAGATATCTGTTTATACTTGAGAATCAAATTTGTAGGCAGTAGTATTCTAGTATTTTATATCTTAATCATTCATATTCAATAAAATGATTATGGATTGATGATCGTTTGGTATTCTTTAAGGTATCTAATAAAATGTATTTAGTAACATCAATATTTATGTATATTATATTTATATACAAGATTTATATATATATATATATATATATATATATATATATATATATATATATATATATATATAGAAAATATCTGAAAGTACGATAATATTATATGTAAAAGTCATACATGACAACTTCATGTTCTTATGACCGGTAGAAAGAAATAGAGGATAAACGTTGCAATAAGATGGAGAGAGATAAATTGCTCATTGATTTCGTAGTTTAGAATACAGTAGCGTATCGTTCACACTGTTGCAGTAAATTTTAAAAATTAATCTTAATATTATCATGTAATATGATACGGGACTTTAACTTTTTGAAAAGAGCTCAGTATGTTGGAGTTATGTAGATAAAACGTATTTTAGTTTGAAACACATTTTAACAAAATAGAGGTATCGCGCTCACTACTATTTACATTGATAAATTAATGGTTCAACCGAAATCTCCACTCCCTCTAAATCCCTGATTCTATCTTCTTCTTTTACAGTGCAGCTTATACAATTTTTGCAAGAAGCAGGTGTGACATATTTCACCTCATCCACTTTAAGACTTAAGTTTTCTCATGCCACTTGTTTTTATTTGAGCCCATATAAGCTCGATAATGTTCAGCTCACAATGATAAGGGAGGAGGCGATGTACAATTATGTTATTTCCACGAGCCATTTCGTCGACAGCATATTTCTTGAATTCAGGTATATATATATATATATATATATATATATATATATATATATATATATATACCTAATAAGACCGGTACTCACATATGGCTCAGAAACCTGGACACTCACTAAAAGAGAGGAAACGTTGTTAGCCACCTTCGAAAGAAAAATCTTGCGACATATATATAAGGGCACAAAAGAAAACGGAATATGGCGAAGAAGATACAACTCTGAACTATATAAAATATACCAGGATCCGGATATTATAACATTCATTAAAATAGGACGGCTGCGTTGGATAGGACATGTAGAAAGAATGGAAGAAGGCGAAATACCAAACAAAATATTCAAACAGATGCCAGTAGGAAAAAGAACAAGAGGAAGACCGAAACTGAGATACTTAGAACAAATAGAAAATGATATAACAAACTTAAAAATAAAAACTGGAGAAAAAAGCACGAAACAGATCAGAATGGAGAAGGATCCTGAAACTGGCCAAGACCCAAAAAGGGTTGTCGAGCCAGTGATGATGATGAAACAACAGGAAATATATAGAGTAATCTTCGAAAGAAGTCGAAGAAGACTTTTTTAGCTTTCGTCTTCTTTTTATTGACACTATTAAATTATTGTATACATGTTACTTTTTTATATAAATGATGCGAAAATGTAGACATGGAAGAATAAAGCAATAGCGAAGATTAATGCAAAAAGCAGAGTGGAAATATATTCTCATATAACAAACGGTTGCTCAAAACAACTGCGAACTTAGAAATAAATCCAAACTGAAAAATCGTAAATTCGTTTAGAGTCCTTTGTCGTTTGACTTGAGCTTTATTCTAATTTAAAACTTTTTCTTGTAAACAACACCTGACCCTCAACACGCCGCGGGAATTCCGCTTACTATAGATTTCAACTGCGCCCCAAATAATGTCAGGGTCGTCGTCAATTCAGATGGCTTTTAAGTCTTCCTTGTGCGAAAATAATTGTATAAATTTAAAGGACATCAATGTTTTACGTCAATATATCAAAGCAAATCAAAATGGTTTTCGAAACTCTCTACCCTATTGTGTGTTTATGGAAAATTCGGCTTGCTAAATATATTCATATTTAGGAGTGTATAAATAAAAAAATAAATTTGCTATAAAACTATATTTAGGTGGCATTTTATTACTCTATATTAAATATGTTCACTAAATAAATCACAAAAAAAATCATTTTTCGAATCTTTGTACACACTGGTTAAAAACAAAGTATCAAGTTACCTTTAAAAGCATATGAAAGCTATTATATGTCATCATTATCATTATGTAGCGCTACAACCCTATACCCCAGTCAAGGAAGAAAAAAGCTGAAAAAGTCTTTTATAGGTATTTAGAGGTTCTAAAAAGGGGTAGTTGATGACAATTCCGTGAAGACATTTGCTACAGCAAATTTTGCTTTGTTTTTTTTTAAACGACTGTACTTGCCCATACAGTGACTCTAGAGCTATTTTGTAAGTCGCGATAGGTTCTTTGAGCGTTCATTTTAGGATACATTAAAAAAACTTCAACATTTTGTTAAATTTGTTATTAAAAAACAGTTTTAAAAAGGACCGACTTTTTAGATTATAAACATACACAATAACTTTTTGATGCACATGCTTGTAGGTGGGCCCAACTCATATAACCTATCTGTTATTTCTATTTCTTGTTGTGGGAATCTGCTTCGTCTTCGCCTGTTTTCTTTTCCAATGAATTGTGGTCTTTGTTCTGTTAATAGTTCCTTGTAGTAGTCCTTCCATTCTTTGTCGTGTATATTTCCCAATTTAATTTTTTCTTTTGAGTTTTGTTTCAATCCTCTCAGTACTTTCCATGACTCCGAAGTTCTTGTACCTCCTATATATGTTTCAATATTTAAGCAGATTCTTTCCCATTCTTCATTCTTTTGCTGTGTTATTTGTTTTTTCACTTCTCTATCTTTTTCTCTATATTCTTTATAAACTTCATCGTTGTTTGTAGTCAGCCATTTTCTGTATAGTTGCTTTTTTTCTTGAATTATTCTTTTTGTTGGTTCATTTATTTCATAATAGTGCTGTTTATTTGTTATATGTTCTTTTTCCCCAAGGGCTTCGAATGCTGCTTGCTTTATACTCGCCTTTATATGCTCGTATATTTCTTCGATGTTGCCGTATCTGAATTCTATTAATTTTTGGTCTAGACGTTGTTGGTATAGTTCTCTTATTGATTGTTCTTGGAGTAGTTCTATATTGTATTGTTTTTCTCTTATAGTGTTCAACGGTTCTTCTGTGGAGGGGGTCTTGTTATGTTTCCAATTAATGCTCATCCATCCATCTAAAATAAATCTCCTTAAAATGCTATCAAACCGATCTTGGGAAGCTGACACCATAAAATTGCAGCATATATAACAATACTTAATCCGAAGTAAACTGGATGGTGGAACTATGGTGCAATTTACTTTACCATTTACGAATCAATTTTTAATCCTGTCGGATATTATAAACTAAAATTTAGTTTCCATGAATAAATATTGGAATATTATCACTAAAAATGTATGTTATCTACTATGAAATATTTAAACGTTGGAAAATACACTATAAAATGTGAAAACGAATCTGGCGTTAGTCGGTATACGTTATACGATGAGTCTATTTCATATTGTACGCCATTTTTACTGATAATTTCAATCATAATCACATTTTAAAATATTAATGGTTTTACTTCACGTTCAAAATATATTTGGTCCTATATTTTGTAAATTGTTGAATATTTTCATATTTGTATTAAGCTAGCCAACTGGTACCAATCTCTCTTCAAAATTATATTTTTTTAATAGTAGCCGTATTGAGTAATAATATGTGACAATCACACACAACAAAGTAAATTCTTACTTAATTGCAAATGAGATTCCCGGAGTAGGGTGTTCTCATGTCCGAAGATTTAAGAGTTCACGCGTCGTGGAGACAATACTTTCCTGTCTCCCAAAATACCTCCACCCCTCCCCAATCGCAGACATAACGTTGGGCAGGCTTTACTTATTTTTTTTGTCTTGGATGCTCTGGAAAATTGGCATCCGAGAGGACTTTCTGCGGTGATGCCGCTTTAGTAGAGCCTCTAGTTATGCGCCTTTCTCCCTGGTTTATCTCTCTTTTTGTGAAACCTCTAGAATTGCCTTTTCTCCTAATATGGACCTTGGTTTTAAGTCTTGGTCACTGACTCTGTGCACTGGAATTTTGTGTGTCCGGACGATCGACTGCCAACCCGGCAAATGGTGGCTAACGGTACACGGCCTCAATGCTCTTTTCGATAATTCAAACTCAGAAAAAAGTTAATTAAATGATATGAAGTAGTATTACTTAACCTAATGGATGAGGTGTATAGTGCCATCACATGCCTCGTGTGTGTGTTTTTTTATTTTTTTTTCCCTAAACCTACCCATTCTATTTTTTAAATTAATCTTTTCTAATTACTTCACTTGCCAGGTCAAGTGCCATGCTCTCTTGTTGAGTCTTTTTTCCTACTCTTTGACTACCTTTTCATGTTTCTCTCTTCGCCTTTGAATTCTAGGTAGTCACATAGTAATCTTACATTCCTATTTGTTATTCTATCGTGCCAGTTCAGAATGTTGATATTTGTTTTTAGTCCTCGTGAATTTCATGATCTCTTCTTCAGGTGATCCCTGTAGAATTAGCATAATGTGTTGGGTTGAATGTGGCTATTCAAGATTTAGTTCATCTTGGTGAGCTTGTGACATTGCATCACTTGTCGGAATTGTGCTTCCATAGAGAATTGTTGTTTATTTGTCCTCGCTGTAATGTGTTTTTGTGGCCTATTTTTTGTTTGGTTTGTTGTTGCCTAAGCACGATATTCTTTTTGGAGCCTTTGAGCATCCCCTGTAGCTTACTGGGTACTCATCTTGTCAGTTTTCCCACGTTGGCTTTGATTTTTCTTTGTCTAGTTTCCGTGCGTCGGTTCTGTGGTTATTGCCGCATTTCACACATCTTGTGTATAAATAGCATGCCCTCTGGTGGCCGTAAAAGCTCTGTCAATTAAAACACTGGATGGTGTCCAGTTCTCTTTTTTTAACACCTACATTTATTGAAATATAGCATAGGTAGATAGTTTTTAACAAAGCTTCTATATCGTTTTTGTGCACTGTAATCAATCATATACAGCGGTAACCCCTTATTATCCTCTCTCTTTGAGATCATTTTCGTTGCCTTTATTGCTTTGAACTTTCTGCCAAAGCATCTTAAATTTTCTTGGTGTCTGTGCTTGCTGGCAATCTTCTTAATACCAATCCTTTAGACTTTTCATCATCGATAGGAAACGCAACCCATTATATTTTCTACTTCTCTTTATTTTATTTTTCTAATACTATGCACATGTTTATAAAGTCCTTTAAACTTTTGGTTTGTATGAAAATAGAATTTTTTACCATTTTGTTTTCCGTTGTGGTTTTCCGTTTCATAGCTGTCTCGAAAATTGCCTTGCTTCTACTGTTTTAAATTCTATTGTCAGTAGTGTTCTTAGCGTCTTTTTGAACTATATTGCTGATGTTAGCCTTTTCTCATCTTTTTTGGGATTGAAAACTCTTTCTCCCTCCTTTTTGTGAGTTTTATCGATTTGGAATTCCCCTATTCCTTTGTGTTTCTCTTGGGTTTCTTCGGCATATTTAGTTTTCATCTTTTTCTTTCTTTTCAATACTACTGTTTGAATCTCTGATTTATTTCTTCCTTTTAAACTGTCTGAATCTCTGATTTGTTTCTTCCTTTTGGTTCTGTTTCTTTTTTTCCATTCCTTGTCGTACTCGGTACCTTCTGTCTTCTAGCAGATTCTCGAAGGCCGCGTAGACGGACCCAGACGTTTAAAAATTTCGATATCGTCCTGTTTAAGTTTAGGGTTACAAATGAAAAATACTGAAACCGAAAAAGGAGAACTATGTATTTAAAATGTTGGAAACAAAATTTATAAGAACGATGATGGAAGTAAAAAAATTAAAAATGATGCATATACATAGAAAGTTCATTTGTCATGATATTGACGAAATAAAATATAGAAAGATTTATTCAATCAATAAGAATGAGATCTAATCAAACACACCAGTTTTGTGAAGATGCAAGCAAATAAGGGCTAATCCACCTTGTTAAATGAAATAATATTAATTGCGCATTATTAGAACAGTTTTTTCGAAGCAAAAATTAAAAAAAAATGTTCGCTTCTGTTTCTTAACAGTAAAGAGTGTTCCGATCAGCTCATAGTTTCTATTAAAATTTACTTGTTTTTACCAATTCGAAAATTTAGTATAATTTAGTAAAATTCAATTTAGTATAATAGTGTATTACATAGTGTTCAATCCAATTTTGGGATTAGACCATCGTTTTCTAATACCTAACCAACAAATAGCAAACAACGGCCAGAAATATTAGCACAAGGTTAATTAAGTGGTTTAATACTAATGAACATGTTCAAGTACGAGGGCCGGAATCAGGTAACATAAACCCAATATGCAGGAAAATGCAGGAGAAGGAATTTCTGGACTTAATAATTCTCAACATGTTACTCCCCCATCCAACAAATCAAAATTGTACTCTACTGCTGTAAACCAATCTACCAAAAAATTGCCAAGCAAAAAACAATTCACTTCCAAATACTAAAATTGAATATTATTTAAATTCCATAGCTATTTAAATCGATCCTTATACAATTTTCGCGATTTTCAGGATTGTAAATAATCGTATTTGCATATATTTTACTACTGAAGTAACAGTCGTAGAATTTTTAGGAACAGATAATGGAACAATATTAATTAATCAGGAACGTATCCAAGTTAGAAAGTTAGTCATACCAAGCGAAAGACTGTTAATTTCTGATGTCTGCCCAACAATACCTCACAATATTATAGAAGCTAAACTACAAAATATTCTGCAGTAAGTAATTATGACCAAATCAATTACCGGATTTAATTTTCATAAAAAAAAACGGTTTATATGGTCGCCTGAGTAAATATTCAGAGGAGCTTCTTGGAGAATATCAAAGTGGTTTTAGGCCTGGTCGATCAACAACAGACCAGATCTTTGTGCTAAGGCAAATACTGGAAAAAACCAATGAATTTAATATCGACACGTACCATCTTTTCGTAGATTTTAAATCGGCCTATGATAGTGTCCTAAGAAATAAATTGTATGAAGCCATGGATGAATTCCACATCCCCGATAAACTGATAAAATTGGTTAAGGCTACAATGCGTAAAGTTGTTTGCAAAGTCGAAATACAGGGCGAACAATCACAGGCATTTGAAACGCATGTTGGGCTGCGACAGGGAGATGCGCTGGCGTGTCTCCTTTTCAACATAGCTTTGAAAAAGGCGGTCAGGGATGCCCAAATAGAGGGCAGAGGAAACATTTTTAATAAATCATCCCAAATTTTGGCATATGCAGATGATGTTGATCTAGTTGCCCGCACAACACGCAAGCTAGAAGAAATGTATACCACCTTGTCACACGCCTCAAAAAATATGGGCCTGCAAGTAAATGAAACTAAAACTAAGATAATGACATCAACACCCAACAATAGAGCCAGAAACATCGGCCACCAATTCACGGTTGATAATTCTACCTTTGAAGTGGTGGACAAATTCACATACTTAGGCTCCATGATTACCAAGGAGAACGTCATGACGGAAGAAATCAAGCGAAGAATAATCCTAGCAAACAAATGCTATTTTGGACTGAGTAGACATATGAGAAGCAGAAACTTAAGCCAAAAAACAAAAATAACCATATACAAAACCCTTATACAACCAGTGTTGACATATGGGTCGGAGGCATGGACCATTTCCAAGGCAGATGAAAATCTCTTGCTTATATTTGAACGAAGGATCCTGGGAAGAATATTTGGTGGCATCTGTGAAAATGGTGTTTGGAGAAGGAGGTACAACTACGAGATATATCACAGATATAAACATATATTTAGTGGTAAAGACGTAGTATCCTTTATAAAAATAGGAAGACTAAGATGGGCAGGACATCTGGCAAGATCACAGCAGAACAACCCTCCTAGAAGAATCCTTATGTCACAACCTGTGGGAAGTAGAAAAAGGGGTAGACCAAAACTCAGATGGAGGGATGGTGTAGATGAGGATGGTAGACAAATAGGCGCAGCAAACTGGCAACAGTTGGCAATGGATAGAACTGACTGGCGTAATAGACTTGGGAAGGTCGAGGCTCTTTTATAGGGCTGTAGCACCAATGATGATGATGATGATGAAAAAAAAAAAAACAGTGATGTTATATTTGCAAATAGCGAGGATATCTCAGTGCACAACTAATATAAGCACACACATCTTCTTCGTCTACGGCACTACAGCCCAAATTTAGCCTTGGCTTCCTTTATTTTTTGCCTCCACCCTTGCTTGTCTGTGGCTGATCTTCTCCATACACGGACACGGACTAAAAGGGCTTGTGCGTCGCTGTTTGCTGGTCTTCCCAGCGCTTTCTTGGCTTTCCAACCGGTCTCTTTCCCTGCATTCTAGCATTTATTGCTCTTTTTGGTAGCCTATCCCATTCTTATCACATGTCCGGCCCATTGCAATATTTGTATTCTAATGAAGTCTGACAGTGGTGCTTCCTTATAAAGTTGAAAAAGCTCGTTGCTGTATCGACTTCTAAAGATTCCGTTTTCCCTCACAGGTCCTAGTATTCTCATCAGTACTTTCCTTTCGAATGTGTCGAGTTTGCTTTTGGATGTTTCTTTCAGGACCCATGCTTGACTGCCATAGCATGCTATTGGTCGAATTAAGGTTTTATAGATTCTCATATTTGTATTTCGGTGGACATTTTTAGGTCGAAATATATGGAAGAGGGCAAAATCAATATCTGGGAGAGAGCGTTTATTAACACTCGTGATATCAAATACTCTATAATCATTAGCGATTCCCTGAGTGCATTAACAGCCCTAAAGCAATTGTACCCCAAACATCCCGTTCTGCTTTAATTAAGACTGAACTCTTAACATGCCAACAAAATTAAAGATTAGTTCAGTTCCTCTGGGTACCTGCACATTGCGAGATAAATGGAAATGATAAAGCTGACATATTAGCAAAAATAGAAGTGAGAATCCGTTAACACACATCATAAATACCTGTATTTATACTGATTTAAAGTAATATTTTAAGACAAAATGACAAAAAAATTGACATAATTCAAACTCTACATTAATAACTATCAAACAAAGTGTGTTGCGTGGAAATTGGAACCAACAGAAGAGACCAAGTGATCATATACAGATTGCTACTTGGATATACAAAGATAACCCATGATTTTATATTAAATATATTAAAGAAGGAACCTCCTTCGATGTGTTATGTATGTGATTGTGAATTAACTTTGCTAGTTTTGCCAATAATTTTTCCCTACCTATGATTATACTAGTACTCTTAGTAGTCTAGTACATTAATTAACATCTTTTCTACGTATTATCATCATCCAGCCTCAAAAGTCCACTGCTAAACATAGACCTCTTCGTCTCGACCGACGCTTCTCTTGTCTTTCCTTGGTATCCATTTCAATGAACCTGTTTGTCCTAATTTCCAGCATTGTTCTGAAGCTATTTTCTTGTGGCATTTTAAATTAATTACTATTTAAATGGGAATAAGCCACAATTAAAGGTTAAAATACGTTTATTGACGTTTCAATTTCCACTTCGGAAATCGTTCTCAAAATACAAACATTAGTGAAATTAACTAACTAATGTTTGTATTTTGAGAACGATTTTCGAAGTGGAAATTGAAACGTCAATAAACGTATTTTAACCTTTAATTGGGGCTTACTCCCATTTAAATAGTAATCTAATTTCCAGCGTTTTCTGTCGAAGCAATCTTCTGTTTTTAAATCTATAGCGGCCCTTGCATCTTCGACATCTTCCCTCCAACGCCGTCTTGGTCTAGCCGTTTTCTTCTAGTGGGCAGAGCCCATTTTTCTATCTTTTTTTACTATCTATTTGCAGGCATTCTCCGTAGGTGTCCATACCAGTTTAGTCTTTTCGCTTCGATAGTATCTATTATGTCAATTTCCATTTCTCTCCTAATGTCTACTTTTCTCACCCTATCAAGTTTAGTGTACCGGCAACATCGTCTCCAATAGTCCATTTTCATTGCGTTAAATTTTGATAATTATTATTTATTATCTTAGTACTGAATTATGTACTGGATCTAGCACTTTCAACAGTGAACCCTTCGCTGAGTTGTAGGCAACAGCACCATAATCTAATTTTGTTTTATAAAAATATATTAGTAATATTGGATATATAAAAGTTTATTGTGGAGTGGCTGTCAATGATTTTCGTCTAGGAATTTATAAAACTCTTGAACCTTTCGTCTAGCTTTTTAGACCTAAATGATTATATTATTAAGTAAATACTTATATAAAATTAATAGTCTCTGAACTTACTCGAGAAGAGATTTAGTTTAAAGCTGTGACTTTTATCACTTTAGTTGTAGTTAAACTCCAAAATAGGTACTATTTTAATAACACTTGTTAAGTTACCATTGTTGAGCTCTTCATTTGAACATACATATACAGCAATCGCCAGTTAACTTGGCGACGGATTACGCAGAACGTCACTGAGAAATAGATTATGTTTACGCCCCATGATTCTCCTATTGGTTTACTATTTCTGATAAGTAGTTTCAGTGGCGTAGCGGTATAGTTCAAAGAATTATTACACAATGAAAAAAGTAGTAATATTTTTTCGCAAGCTTTAATATATCATTAGAAAGATGAAATTGTTATTATTTTTTTAGTCAATTTAAATAGAAAGCCACTGGTTTATAATATCTCTTTAATTTAACATACAAACCTAATAATAATTATGACTGAATTTAATTAACAAATAAAACAAATAAAACTACGTTGATATTGTCTTTCATATTAAATGGACGGTATTGTATAAATAAATGTAACACAGTAATTATTTAATTTTCATATTTTGGTTTGATTATAACACTAAAATGAGTATCAAGTGTAGAAAAATAGTAACTGAAAATAATTTTCTAATGGTTAATTTTCTTCATCTTTATCATCAAAAGAAAACTCTGTACTGGAAGATTCGCTGTTAATATTTATAATAATAGGAGCTATTTCCATGGCGTTATCAGCCACGATCTCGCTGTCCATGTATTCATCTTCCTTCTTAATGACATGGTCACATCATTTTCTCCACTCATTTGCATCAATTTTATTAAACTCTTCCTCAGCCAGTGCTTATACGTCAGCTAATTTAAATATAACGTTTTTCTTTCTCACATTATTTTTGACTGTTGCCCATATAAGTTCAATCGAGTTTTGGTCAGGATGGTACGGAGGTAAACGCAAGGGAATATGGCCATGCTCGCGTAAAATTTCGTCGAACTTGTATTTTACATGACGGGGTTTATGATATTTAATGGTTTCATTTAATTCCGGTTTTAAAGCGGTAGGTATAAATGGAATATTTTTCTGTATTAACCGTTCTATCATTTAATTTTTTTTTTAATTTGATGTAGGTGCCCGCTCTAATCCTAAATCGTAGATTATTCTGCGAATATATCTTGTTTGGTATTCCGGCAAATCTATGATTGATCTCCTTACTCGTTTTTGCCTGGACTGGCAAATTGGACTCTGTCGGTATTTTTCAAAGAAAATTTTGCCTCTCTTGTTATCCTTTCGATTGTTTTGATGAAAATTCCTGTAAAAGTAATTATAGTGATTAATTTTATCTAGTATGTAAGTATAAAAAAGTCTATGTTTACTGCCATACCATAAGAGAGTACACAATATATTCATGTGCTAATAGGTGTAATAATTTAAGTATGTTAAAAAATGTCTTTCAATTATCGAGAGTAAGACCAATGTACATACAATAATTATAATTTCACAAATTTTTGCAACTAAATTTAAAAAGCTATGCCGTTGCAAACTTGAATATTTTGGTCATGTTATGCGACACCCAGGGAGATATAATATACTCCACTTAATAATAAAAGGCAAGGTAGACGGAAGAAGAGTGGACAGGTCGAAGAAGAATGTCATGGCTTAGAAACCTAAGAGAATGGTTTAAGATATCCTCTGCATCCCTTTTCCGAGCTGCCGTCAACAAAATTACTATAGCCAATTTGATAGCCAACGCTCGATAATCGAGCACGGGACATGAAAAAGAAGAATGCCATATGATACAACTACGAAAGTACGTTATACAACTAAAAGAGAATGAATTAGGCAGATATGACTAATAAAATATAAAGGCAAAGTTCAAAACTCTCTATTATTTTCAGTTTATTTGATAGCGAATTAAAATTAATTTATTGTACAAACTTACCTGTTGCTTTAGCTGTTGTTTCTTTCACAGTTTTCAAGGTAACGGCCTAACAGCCCGAACAAACAGTTTAACAAGTTAGACGATGGCCGTGAAAGATTAACACATTTCAAACATTATATCTGAACTTTTTTCAAACTCATTCTCAGTCCAACGTAAGAAGTTATATTGTCCTTAGTAAGTTTGAATTTCGAAGACTCTTTTACAACACCAAAATTATTAAAGTATAACTGTCGACTATAATAAGTGGATTGATCTGAAAGTTTCGGTAGCGTCTGATTTTTTTGACAATCAAAGCTCAAAATCAACAAGTCATCTTTGACCTCCTTAAGAAGGTCATAAACTGCTGTACATTTTAACTTGTGTACTTGTTTAGTTGTTATGAGAGTAGCTTTTAGATGTACAGCCTTGCATACTTTTTTTTGCTCGGTAAGTGACAAGCAAGTTGAACAAACATCCACCCGTAGGCTACCAAATCCTAAATTATATTCTATATTAAAAATATATCGAAACTGTTGCTCTTTTACTTCAATAGTTTTGTCTTAAACAGCTATTATGTACATTCGACAAAGTTTCCGTAGATTAAGTTCAGCTGAGAGATACTTTCGACCCATCTTATTTGTACAATAATGTGTTTCGCTACAGTTTAAGCTATTCAAAAACGCATAACACTAGCTTTTTGGCTGTAAACAAGTGAAAAGTTCTGTCCTTTCCTCTTCTCTCTTTTGACATTTCACCAGTAGTAAAGTACCTTTGTGCCCTATCAGTGCTATGATCTAGGCGAGGATACGATGCGATGGTCTCTGTTATGAACATACCCTAAGCGATTCACCCCAAACCTGGATATATTTATGGTTTTCAAAAATGTAGGAAGCAAACTGGGACATTTATCTTTTCATTGTTTCATATAAAATATTTTGTTCTAGCTTGTACTGTATTATTATTTTTTTAGGACCCCTTCTTTGGATTTGCTGCATAGTCAATTGTTTTAAGATAAAATTATCTCGTGATATTTTATTCTGTGTTGCATAAAACTTTAAGTGAAAGCGTCTAATATCTTGGGCTGATATTGTTCTGCATAATAGTGTGCCACTATGGTGGTTACATTTCGGGAAGTTCGGAAAACATCTTGAATTTACGTAATCATACAAAATTGTATAATTAAATAATGCGCACTCTTCTGATTTCTTTGTGTTTATATCACTTCTCTGTCAGATGATCCTACTGTGCAATGTTCTTGTAAATTCTAGTTCCCAATATTTTTAATTTCTTATTGAACTTAAACCCAAGAAATACTAATTTTATATTAAATCCAAGAAAGTCCAAGACTATATATTTATATATACAGGTATGGAAATAATTTTTCGGAATATAGGAATGTCAATGCAATAAGTAGATTTCTTGATTTGCAATTAACCAGTGTAAATTAAAATATAACGTCGCGATGTTTTAAAATTAATTCATTTGTTCCATTGTAATCCTTATTAAAAGTCGATTATAGTCAAACAAATAAATTAATTTTAAAACATCCCGACTTTATATTTGAAATTTACACTGGTTAATTGCAAATCAAGGAATCTACTTATTACATTAAAATTCCTATATTCCGAAAAATTATTTCCATGTCTGTGTATATATATATATATATATATATATATATATATATATATATATATAATGCAGATTATTTTCTCACAGCTACACTTTTAAATTCCTATTACTAAAATTAGAAAATAAAAGCACGAAATATCCTTATCGACCGATAAACCATTTAAGCCTGCAAAAAATATATAAAAATATCTCACCCCTCCTAAATCAGTTTATATAAAATCTAATAATAGCGTTGGAATATATATTTTTTGAATACTTTATTTACTCGGAAAATGGAACTAGTTCAAAGGAAATTTTTTTTTTTAAATATGCCGCTTACGTATTTTACTCTTTCCATCCCCAGCACAAAATACTGTAAAAGACAATTAATTTGAAAATTGCTTTAAAGATAACGCAAGATTACAAATTGTTAATTTGATTTTAAAGCAGATCCGTAATAATAAAAATTATCGAATAAAACAAAAATATCAAAAATAAGGTTTCTTTATATAAATATTTGATCTGTTGTTAATTTCTAAATACAGGTATTTAACAAAGTGGAAGATATAGAACAGCTTTTATTTTCGTAACTAGGCTGTATATTTTGTTTCTGACTTTATTGACTATTCGGTTAATATTGATTTGCGTTCTTTAGTGTTTGACTGGTATTGTTCGGTATAATTTCAACCTTGGGAACAACGCTTCTACTTCTTTCTCCTCTGTGCAACCCCGCGTTGTCTAAAATTTGATTTTACATGAGATTTGCACAACGAACTTTGACTCTCTTACATTTCAACTGCCGAAGAAAGCAGCCACGCCGGCGAACGATCCGTAAGTCATAATATTTAGTATCAACCAGTACCCAGTAAAATCAGTATCAACTGTAATTAATAATATTTTTTATACCAAAGCACAGAGCAAATAAATGCCAACTGTATCAACTATCTAACGAACTATTTAAAACTATACTATTTGCAATTTGACGTAATACATTTCTACTGAGTAAGAGCAGCGTATTTTAACTCCATAAAATGAAAAAGAACCATCGCTGTATGATGATACACAAGTCGAAGGAATAATCTAAAGTAATTTGTACCTAATTACTTGTACCCAGTGTTCACTTTATTCACATGCGAAAAATCATGTCATTTTTTCGCTGTATTATTAACTATCCTTCTACCACAATTTTACAATCATTACCTTAGTCCAACCCTTGATAACCCTTCCTATTCCAGTTTAACCTCCCCTCCTTTAGAAATACAGACAGTTTTAAAATAGCAAGAAGAAAGACTCGCTCTTGATTGTTGACTGTCGCTAGGGACAGTCGTTCGCTCTTTCGTCTGCTGAGTCTCGCTAGGTAGTCGTATACTCTCTCTTGCCTGTTACCTATAGCTTGGTACAGACGTACCTCTCCTACCTGTTATCTATCGATGAGAACGGACGCTCTCTCTCCCCTGTTGACTGTCGTTTGGCGACAGGGCTGTTCTCTCTACTGTTGACTGCCGCTATGTAATACAGTCCTCATTAACTGAAATTATATTCATAATTTCACATATGTACACCCTTTGTGTACACCCAGCCAAACGAATATTTATTCAGCTACTAACACTTGGACTTTGTTAGAGAACCTACTTGTTCCAGGTATTTTAACAGTGTCTATACATTTCTGTAACAATACATTGTCTTATACATAGAACAGTCGTTGTAGTAGAGATTCAGACCTTTACAAAAAACTTAAGTGAGAAATATAAATAGAAAAAGCATTTAGGAATCAAATGTGCGAAAATTATAAAGACAAGACCTTCAATTTAACCAAAATTATATTGAAATGATAGCAGGTTTGTAGAAATAAATTTTAGACTTACTCATAATCTATTTTATTTATCTTGGGACGACCAATTGTGCCATATTAGATCACATAAAGACATAACATATACTTCAATAAATAAATAAATAACACATATTTCATAAATATACCTCTAAAATAAATAAAAGTAACTTCATAAATATAACATCACATCTAGTCTCACTAATAATAACACCAAATTAACTTTCACTCTATAGCAACAACTAGACTTCTAGATTAGAGCTTCCAGACTGTTTCCTCAAGACACATCTCTAATATTTTAATGTGTTAAAAGTTAAAGACCTACAGAAAACGCTATATCATAAATGAGCGTTCTATATATGTTTTTTAAGATTAATCCTTGAACCGGCGTCATTTAACTTGTTCGGAGACCTGAAGATGACCAGAAAATTGTAGTGGTCCACCACCCCCTTCCCCAAAACCGTCATATTTCGTTTATATTTATTTTTCGGTAGGTTGCAATAAATTTAAAAACTTCAAAAAATTTACACGCATAGCCGGAGGCTTTTACAAAACTTATCTATTTATATAGACCCGTATATTGAGTGTATATAAAAAAAACTTTTTTTTGGAGATGATTGCAGGTCTAATTTTTTTTCTATGTTGTGTATTTAATAACAAACTATATTTTGGTGGTAAGGGGTGAGGGTGACACGCTAAAATTGCATATCTTATTGTGAGTCTTATTTTTAATGACATAAAAAATTGATTCAGATTGTATCGATCTTAAAAAATATGATTGACACAGCAAAACCTGAAAAAACTGGAAAAAAATATGGTTTTTGGGGAATTTAATACTTTTTTTAGTCACGGCGACCAAAAAATCGCTGGCTGTCTTAGAAAATCTAGAGGGTGATTTCACTGCGATTTATAAGTCGCTAAATTACATCAGCTTTCCAATGCATGACATCTTGTGTAATCACTCGTTTGCATCGGGTGAGAAGTAAACGATGAAAACATCGGTATTGGATTCGTTAACAAATCAAAAAGTTTTTATAGGACAGTTTTACATGTTATTTGAACACTACTGCTCAAAATCAATATTACTGAAAATCAATAGTACTCAAAATTAGAATCAGTAGTACTCAAAGTGCCTCCAACATTTCCAGCATATTTCTCGTTGTCTGAAATTTAAAAAAAATTGAAAATTGGATATTCTTGAAGACAGACCAGGCTTAGCTGGCTTCAGAATCGCGACTAAACAATCGTAAGTGGATGCACGTCCACGCTTGTCTGTATGATTTATTGTGGTAGGCGACTATCACGTCGCGGTAGAAAAAGACAGGTTGCGTTTTCTTAATCAATGTGATTATTTAGTTGCAAATGAATTTGAAACAATGTGTTCAATTTTTGCGACTAAACATACGCACGATGCCACGACTACAAATTGCAAGTAGAGGGTTAGCCCTACACTTGCGATTTTTAGTCGCGGTGACAAAAAAATCGCTGTCGCAAAAAATCTAAAGGGTGCCTCCAGTGCGATTTATAAATCTCTAAATGACATTAGTTTTCCAATGGATAACATCAATACTATTTGTATTATCACTTTCTTGCTTCGGCAACGACAGAAAGCAAACGACAAAAGCATCGTTATTGGATTCATGCATTAGCAAATTAAAGATTTTGTAAAGGACAGTTTTACATGTTATTTGAAGATTTAGGTGAGCATCCTGAAATTTTTTTTTCAATACTACCGTATGTCAAATAGTAGTTTTGATGAATCAACTACTCTGAATCGATAGTACTCAAAATGACACCAACATTTCCAGCATATTCTTCCTTGTCTGACATTTGAAAATAATTGAAAATTAAATATTGTTACACACACACCACACTTAGCTGGCTTCAGAATCGCGACTAATCAATCGTAAGTGGATGCATGTCTGTGCTTGTCCGTATGATTCATTGTGGTAGGGCGACTATGGCGTCGCGGTAAAAATAAGACAGGTTGCGTTTTCTTAAACGCTGTGATTATTTAGTCGCAAATGGATTGACTTGTATTCGAAACAATGGGTTCGATCTTTGCGACTAAACAATCGCGCGACTACAAATCGCAAGTAGAGAGCTTGTCTAAAAGACTCAGTTACTTGAAATTATATCATCATTATCAGTGGTACTACAGCCCTAGTTGTTGCGCCTATCTTCCTCGCGTCCTCGTCCACACTTCAAAAATGATATATAACCTATAAAAAAACCTTGATTTGATTTATTTGAAAGTATATAAAATGGGAAAAATCCCCAAACAGCCCATATTAAACCAGTTTTTTGGGTTTTTAAAGGTAGCGCACCTGACGGAAAATTCTGAAAAAAATCAAAAAAATAAAAAGTTATACACTTTTTTTTAAGTTATACAGGGGGATGGGAGTGGCAGCTTAAAATTGCGTATATAATTTAGTAGGTAATACTAAAAGGGCTCTGGAGAAAAAAATTTTAAATCGTAGGAGACAAATATTTGGAATATTTATTTTTGAATTATAAAATGAGGAATATGCAAGAGACCTATCTTCTTCTTCTTCTTCACTGGCTTTACAACTCGGGGTGAGTCTTCGCCGCATCCACTATCGCCCTCCATCCACTACATTCTTTCGCTTCTATTTCCCGTTGTTGTATCCCAGCTAGATAAATCGGTTTCAACATCATCCTTTCATCTTTTTCTCGGTCGGCCTACTGATTTTCTACCATCTGGTCTTTCAAAAAACACTGTCTTTAACACTCTAGTCATCCTCTGATCATACCATGTGACCTGCCCATCTTATTTGGTTTGCCTTAATATGTCTAACTATGTTTTCAGTTCCATACAGAGTCACCAATTCAGCATTGCGGCGTCTTCTCCAATCCTCTGTGAATTCATCTCTTTGAGGGCCAAGTATTATTCTGAGAACCTTTCTTACAAAAACTAAAAGTTTATTGATTTCCTTCTGGTTGAGAGTCCATGATTCACTGCCATATGCAATAATTGGGCGAATAATCGACTTGTACAGTGTTAATTTAGATTTTCTTTTTAGCAGCTTTGATCTTAATAATGTTGAAAGGGAGTATAATGCTCTATTTCCCACAGCCATCCTTGCTGAGACCTCTTTTTCAATGTGGTTGTCCGCTGTGATTATCGCCCCCAGGTATTTAAACTCCTTTACTACTTCGAAGTTGTGATCATTAATACTGATGTTCTGCCAAACTCTTAGTCTTGGATTTTTGGTTACTACCATGTATTTCGTCTTTTCTTCATTTATTCGGAGACCCAGACTACTTGTTTCCCCCTCGAGCTGTGAAAACACCTCTCTCGCGTCTATTGTAGAATGCGTGACTGCATCTATATCATCAGCAAAGGCCAGCAACAGTTTTGATCCTTGATCAGCAAATCCTCCTGTCACCTCAGACGATATTTTACTTATTTAATATTCTAAAGCAAATTTCAAAAAACCTATGCAGGAGTTAAAAGAAATTACCAGAGTTCAGGATTGCAGAGAGAGAGAGAGAGAGAGAGAGAGAGAGAGAGAGAGAGATAAAATAATAACTTTATAACTTAGGATCGGTATTACAGAGTAATCGGGAAATAGATGGAGATGACGCAGTAGAATTAGGGAGTGGAGTGACAAAAAAGGACAAAATTAAGAATGAGTGTATTAGGGAGGGTCTAGGAGTGGCACCAATTGATGCCAAAATGAGAAAACATAGGTTAAGATAGTTCGGGCATATTCGACGTCGAGACAATAATAACCCAATACAAAGAATTGCAAGTTCCTAGGAGGAGAAGGAGAGAAATACCAACGACGACCTGAGGGGAGACGCTTAGACAGGACATGTCGATAAAGGGGATTGATATTGGTATAATCCAAGATAAAAGCATGAAGAAATGTAATTAAAGAAGCTGACCCTGCATAATGATAAAGAAAAAGAGAGAATGATGATGGTAGGGTTATTTAGATCTAGTCCTCTGAATGGTTTTTTGTTCCGCTATTGGTTGTTCAATAAATTGAAGACAATTTTAACACTGACACTTCTAATAAGTTATTCTGCATTGCTACGGTAACACAATATTTTCTTTATCCGAAGGAAAAGAAAATACGGAAATAAAAAGAAAAATAAAATACACCAAAGAAATATATATTAATTAACAATGTGAAAAAATGGAAAATATTGACAGAAAATATGAGACTCTTGATATATACCAAAAAATTACATAGATAATAGGATTCATTTGACATTGCCAATATAAAGTTAGGTCTATATTTTAACAACAAAAATAGTATTCAACACAGTAATTATTAATAAATAGCCTGCTTTTAATAGCTCGTTAGAAACAAAGTATTCTGTCTATGCATAAAAGGATAAATCAGGATCAATGAGTCGTAAATTACAAAAAAAAACCACTAGACATGTAGAAATTTTAAAGCTTGAAAATTATTTTTAACTTCTACTTTAAATATATGTGTTAAACCGGATCTGGTAATCGTTTAGAAAATATTTTACCTATGTCCGCCTTTGTTGTCAGTAAAATACCCTACTCATTTTCAAATACTACCGATTTCGACTTACGTAATCTCTTTGAATAAAAGCGGCATAACCGAAATTACTTTTGAATTCATTTCCTATTGGGTTTCACATCGTTTGAGATCTTTTAATATTATTTACATTTCAAAAAAATATTTTTTAACTAAAATTTGTCACCTAGACATGATTGTTTTTTAATAAATTGTACGAATACATGTAAAAAACAGAGAAATGAAATACGTACTGCAAGAAACATGGCCTTATAATAAATGTCATTTCCAAGAAATCTCTAATTATCGAAATAAGAATTACTGCTATAACTGCGAAAAAGTTATTATCTAAAAATTGGATATAGAAATAATATTTATTTCATAATTTATTATTGCAGAACATAACTGCTAAGGCTTGGGATAATGCCAAAACAAAAATATCAAATTCAAATTAGCATCGATCGTTAAAATATGTGTTTGTTATCGGTTCCGTTTAAATAAAATTCGTCAGAAATTACTTTGTCAGAAAACAGCATACAGTTTTTTAAGGCGTATCATCTGCCCACAGTTCTTGCATGATATTGACTTTGAAGAGAGACCAATTTTCATTTTTGAACTACAGATTTGGACAATCCAAAATTTTTACCTAAAGAGTGAACCGAGGCATGAGGATTTCCAGCAATATTCAACATAACATTCTGATGATCATTTTCGTTCGTCGACCTTAGCCTTCCTGATCTAGGCTAATCTCTAACATGTCTTCAACTTCAATGATTACCCTACTTACAGTTGTTTAAATAATCCTCCGTTCTAGATATTTGTTATTAAATAATTCGCACACTTCTTGTTGACTTCGCAATTTGCCTCCACAACCAACCGTAATCAAAATTTCTATTCTTTGTCTCTTATGTAAACGCACCACTATTTTTTGAAAATTTCTTCACTGCAAATAGTTTTTGTCAAATAAACCAGCTATTTTAAGATTTTTATAATCTTTTATTGCATACTTTTTGTAATGCAAAATATAAATGGGTCATAAGTCAACGAGAACATCAAAAACTGATATGGGGGAGTACGGTCCTGACTAAGGTACAATATACCACGTTTAAAGCTGTCCAAAAATAAAATTATTTTGAATGGTAAATTACCTTTCAACAATTGTTTCATCTGTGCATAAAGTTATAGTGCTACACTAGTGCTCACCAATATAGACTGACGTGAGTACTCGAAATTACATTATTATAAACAATATTATCAGAAATATAACCTGCAAAATACAGAAAGATAAAACAAGTTTGGGTCTGGATCCGGAACGACGACCAGTTTTCGAACTGGCGACAGGGCCGGACTTGCAGCATCTTAAAGTATCATGACTTCAAACGATATTACTTTAAATAACACTACCTCAATCAATATGAATCAAACACAAAGCTCATCTTTAAACTCATATTCCAGTGTAGTAAATTCTTTTAAACATCCAACAAAAGAATAGGCTATTGTCCTGTCTAGTATGGAAGACCAAAATTCACGACTACATCATAGTAGGATCACTAGTAAGATCACGTAATGTCATCTTCGCATCTAGAATTTCTAACAACCGAATGTGTATTTATCCTTCCTCAAAAAGCACGGTCGACTCACTTCTCCACTCCTTCAAGTTTGTAAACATAAAAGAGTCACAAACAGAAATAAGAAGATTGATTACTCCAGCCGATAGACTCATAGTATCTAACGCATGCCTTACAATTCCTAACAACATTATAGAAGCAGAACTACAAAAGATGGGTATCATTGCTGTGTCTAATGATGACTATTTTAAGAATAGGTGTGTCAGAAATAGAATACAGCCATGTCATCAGTTTTAGAAGTCACATATTTATCACTCCCCTAGAAAATATGTTTATCCCCGATTCTTTTAATATATCACATGACAACACCCTGTATCGTCTGTACCTTTCCATAGATGGATATAACTGCTCAAATTGTAAAACTTTTGGTCACAAAGAAGCAGAATGTTCTCACAAAACTGATCTCACCCCATTAAATCCTTCCCTAGCACCTATCCAACCTAGAACAAAAGTTCAGGAATGTAATGACCAAACAAATTTAACAATGGAAACCGACTCTATTCTAGTAACACCTAT
The DNA here is from genome assembly GCF_040954645.1 of Diabrotica undecimpunctata. NCBI lineage: Eukaryota > Metazoa > Arthropoda > Insecta > Coleoptera > Chrysomelidae > Diabrotica > Diabrotica undecimpunctata. Next base: position 46,909,546 of record NC_092812.1, read on the forward strand.
AACCAATACTACCCAAAACCCTTCTCCCAATACATCATCAGTCTCAAACAATTTAACCAAAAACCAATCAAGTTAAAAGACAAATATCGTCCTCTCCAGACATTATTGAAAACAATGCTCAAACTAACTCACAACTTTTTATACCTCCTACTCTAAACAAACCTAAGAAAAAATCCAAATATCAGGTAAAACTTCCCGCGAAGAACTAACTCTTTCTATGGAATTAATAAAGGATAAAGAACAGATCTCCCGCATTTATTCTAAATTATAATGAGATTTGCGATTTCCTAGAAAACACATTACATACCCAATATCCCGAATTATTCTCCAAAAATTATTCCAATGAACCTACTGACCTAATTGATATTCTTAACTTCGTCCATTGTTATATCCATAATTTAAAACTAAAAAACAGCATCACCAGTTTAAAGAAAAAACTAAACCCGAATAAAAAATCTTCAATTGAAGAGTCCGATGAACCGCAATCCCAATCGGAAATCTAATGTCAGATTCCTTTATTGTGCAATGGAACCTTAATGGGTTTTACACCCATATTGAACAATTAAAACTTTTAATAAATGAACTATCTCCTAAAATACTTTGTCTTCAAGAGACCCATTTTAAAAATACCAATATAAATCTCCAAAATTATCAATGTTTTCTAAAAAATAGAAACGCACACCAAGCCAGTGACGCAGTAGCTATCTTCACTAGAACAGATATAAATATAAGCTAAACCAATTGCATTAAGTACTAGTCTTGAAGCTGTAGCAGTTACTTACCAAAAACATCTTAACATTTGCAATATAATTTGTCCTCATCCCAGCGATCTTGATTTACAAGAATTTAGAAATCTTAGTCATATGAATTGCCATAATCCGGCATGGGGAAGTCATAAAACTGACAAATTCGGTAACTTAATGAATCATTTCATTGATTCCTCTTAATTCTACTTGATAATGTAAAATCGACTTGATTTTACTCTTACAACAGCTAATTTTCCGCCATAGATTTGCCATTATGTAGCCAATCATTATCAACTTGTCTCTTATGGAATAATTTAGAATCACTACACGACAGTACTAAAAATAGATAAAGGTATAAGGAATTTTATTTATTCTTGGAACTCTAGAAAGAACAAACAAATACGAAAGTTTGAGAATTTTTTTAGAATTACAAGAGAGGTTGAATTTGGTAAATTATACGGTATGGTTGAAAGTTTTTTTTTTTTGATTGGATGAAAAATAATGATGAAAGAGGAGAACGAGCCGATGTCTAGAATGAATGAGTAGATTTTAGCGAGTTGTATTTGTTCGATCGAAAGGAGAAGTCCAGTTTTGAAGACCGTGTGTTGGAAAAGTACCGCATGTATGTGTTAAAAGTTACAAGTGTTATTAGCAGAATAGTGGAACTGGTGATAGACCAAGTAGAGAGGTTCTTTTGAAAACTCCTTGGAGTCTGATGTGTAAAGTTGTGTAAATAACGAGGAAAAGTTTGTTTGAATTTGTGGCACATAGTCGATAAAAGAGATCCTTGGGTCATACAAAGTAGAAGTGATTCAAAAATAGAAAAGGTGGAGAATTGCATCAGGAGAAAATAGGAACGAGCACTGTGGGAAGCAGTGAACAAGAAGGAGAGTAGAATTTGCAGAGTATCAGAAACACATTGTTGGGGAACGTGGACGAGTTCTTTTGGTTACAACTCAATCCAGGAAGGAAAAATTTTACGTGTACAGACATTGTCGATTTATCAGCAAAGGTCAGTCGTTTTCTTTTGTGACATGAATGTATGGGTTTTTCGTATTAAATACCATATTGCATATTACATTTCATAACATTTCTTTATTATAAAATTATCCAAATTCAATCAGATTTGTTTGTTATCAATTGTTATAGTTGGTTTTAGTTACAAAGGAGACAATAAGAAATAAGATTCTCTATTCGTGTTTTTAGTGTGATATAAATATACTAGGATTAAGAAAATTGCAATATTTAATATTTTAATTTCTTTTGATAAAATAAATGGTATTGATAATTTCTATTGAATTTAGGTGTGTATTTTTTATTTTCCCGTGTCTATACCGATAAGGAAACAACTAAGAAATACTAGAAGCCACGAATGAAGGTGATTTATATAAAATTGAACCCTGAGATTTGTTTTTTGTTTGTTTCGATTTGCTTAATTAATAAAAAAAATTTAGGATTAATTAATTAAATCCCACCAACACCAACAGGTTAAAAGCAGATCATAACTGTATGTATATATATATATATATATATATATATATATATATATATATATATATATATATATAAATTTATCTTTTCTACTTTTCTCCCCATCACATATTTTTTCTCGATGATTAGCTACTTCCTCTTGTTTGAGCGAAAAAGATGTAATAAAGGGATATTGTAACAGTGTGTATTGAATATTTTCCAGTATGCGACTTTGGATTCCAATGCGACGTAAAGCGTTGCATTCCGAAAGACTGGCAATGTGACGGCCATGTGGACTGTAAAGATCAATCTGATGAATTGAAGTGTCACAAATGTGGTCCAGGTATGATCAATTGTGGAGCCGATAAATGTATCACACAGGAGCATCTGTGCGACGGAACAGTAGACTGCCCGTGGGGACAGGATGAGAGAAATTGCCGTAAGTCAATATAATGTTTCTTATACAGTAGATAATGTTCAAATATATATGTACACTGTGGATACTATTTATTTAATTGGAGAAAGTACCTACATTTTTAAATCAATATTTAAATCTATATTATTTATTAGAAGTGATACTTTATTTACACATAAATTAAATACATTTAAAATTACTCATTTTAAACAACTTCCTCACTGTTTTTTAAACCATAAGTGCATACTGTAGGTCTCTAAGCTCGAATTATCAAGGAGAATTATAAAGCGTAAAAAAATTGATCACCAGCTACTTATATACTAATTTAAATTCATACGTATATTTAAAATAGTTAATGTTTATATAAAATGATATTCTACTGTTCTTTTTTAAATAATTTCAAAAATAATTAAGTGCTGATGCGCGATATTCATTTTGAGATGCTGTCAAAAGAGACTAATTGAAAGATTTGTATTGTTATATTTAAGCTATTAAAACATATATTTATTTTATTTATTCGTATGGTAATTTAAACAAATTAAAAAATTAAATGGGTGGATTTAAGAATCAACAATCATTTTATTGATGCTATGTAGCTGAGTGCCCAGGGAATAAATTGGGATAAAATATTTAGCAGCCCAGAAAATTAGAGCCAAAGGAGTAAAGCACAGAGTGGAAACTGATGCTCCCCAGATAGCATAGCTTTTGAGTAATGTTGTTTCTTGTGCTACTTCTACTTTCTTCTTCTAACCCTCTACTGGATTATACGCTTTTGAGAGCGTTGTTTTCACTAATTTTATTAAGTTCTCCGGTATATTGAATTATACCATGGTTTTGTAAAGTCGGTTACTCTCTATGCTATGGTATATGCATCTAAAATCCACAAACAGATGGTGGTTATCGATTCCATCTTTATATATTTTTCTAAAGCTTGTCCTTGGATGAATATTTGATAGACTCTTAATTTTTCTTTACGGAATCCACACTGACGTTTACCTATTAGTTTTTTCCATGTTTCTTTATGTATATCATTGTACATAAAATATGAGCTGGCAATTACTATGTTCATTAAGGCAGCTAAATGTAAGAAAGTATCGTATTTTAAAATCGTATGTTGAGTTCCCTTCTAGCGAGTTTGTTATTCAAGTGGAGACAACTTACCTCTGTTTTGTAAGCATTCAGTTAAAGAAATGTTTACCCGTTATATCTGATCAGCCGTTAGAATGAATTCAGTCATTTTTTTATGTTTTTTACATGTTGTAGTAAAGTTCCAGTGATCTTTCATTCAATTTTATTGGTTGTACTTCCGGCGTATCTGTAATATACAAACAAACTAGGAATGAAGCGAGCACTGATCCTTGTGGTAAACTAAAACCTGCTTAAAACATTTGGTCATTGAGCATGCATCAGACGTGCTGTTGGTCTGCAGTAAATTGCATGGGAAAGTTTGTATATTCGGCCATCTCTCTTCACTGGATCGTTAGTTGCTGAGAGATCAAAAATCACAGCTGAGGTTATTTAATTTTTTTGGAAACCTTCTGCGATTTAGGTATGAGTGAGATAATCTGGTGCACATAGTTTCATTTCAGTTAAAAATTCTATTGCCTAATGTCTATTCGAGTGGGATCACGTTAAACAGTTCTAGGTTGAATCGGTTGTAGATAATTATATCTAGTAATATGTAGATTACAGAGAGAAGATCATTTATTGATATATAGTTTGTAGGGCTCTTGTCAGGCTTGCCAAACTTTAGTATGACCATTATTTTAGAGCGTTAAGTACTGTGAGATGTTTACAGTTTGTATGGTTTCCAAAATCGACTAATTTTTCCTATACACGCCACAATTTATCAGGTATTCAGAGTGAATATTGTCGAATTTTGGAGTTTTCCTTAGATTAACATTCTTAAGAGCTTCCGATAGGTCCTTATTGTAAAAATGGTGCTAATGTTCGATTTTTGTGTTCACTTTATTTTTAAGTTCTCGCTCCACATGAAGTATGTATGTTTTGTCTTTTGGTGCCCTGTATACAGATTGAACGAATTTAAAACGGAACATACAATTTAATATATGTCTGTTTGAACTAAATTTGAAATAGTGGACCAATATAAAACTTGGACAAAAATAAATCCATACCCAGTGATAGACATTGTATAAAATATCGTTCAACTATCTGTCTCCTTTAAAGGAAAGAGGAGCTTGCCTAATAGTCGGAGAGATAGAGCCGAAATTTTGAACTGATCAGTAATATGACATTTCTCTATTGGAATATATTCATTGTAACTGGGTTAAGACTTTGCCTTACAGGCGGACGCCGCTCGTGGTACAGGGGGTGGCTATACAGGGATGAAGTTGTCATTTTTTTTTCGGAAAAATTAACGATCGATAATATGGCTGAAAATTTGCCCAGAGTAGGATCTTGGTATAACTAGACGAAATCCCAAAGGGCGGACGCGAGAGTGGATACATAAGGGGTGGCGGACAGGGGTGAAATTGCAATTTTTTGGGAAAAAATTATTGGGAAAAAATTAACGATAAGTAATATGTCCGCCATTTTCATGGCTCATTATTTAGCCCCTAAAAACTCTAAATCCAAAAGGGCGGACAGCTGGGTTGGTACAGAGAGCCATAAACGGGGTCAAATGTACCACTTGCCTGCGCATTTTAGGTCTCGGTAACAATTTTCAAACTGATTTTATTATAATATTTTTATACCGATTGATTTGAAAATTTGTATGCTCACTTCTGTTACTATTCTGAAAAGCGTCAAGTAGAGTTTTCCTCAAAATTTTCCAAATAAATTTCCGTAAATGAAAATTTTCGTAATTTTTTTTTCGAGTTAAAATCTAATTTGTAGAATCCTTTCGATTTTCTGTCAGTTATACCATGATTTTTTCCAAAAATTTTCAAACGATTTTTCCGATAAGAAAAAAAATACTTTATTAGAAGTTAAGAATTAGAAAAACTTTAAAAATTTTTTCATTTTTCTCACTCTCATTGATAATATCACATTCATTATCTGCTTCATTTTCAATCACTACTTCTCGAACTGATTCTGGCATCTGAGGTCCACTAAACCATTTGAATTTATATGTTTCATCTTCAAACTCCCAACCATGTTCTTCAACAATCAATTCTGTTTGTACTTTTTTATGAGCATTTGTCCAAATATTTGAAATATAATAAGCTCGGAGTAGATGTTGGTGTAATTCATCTTGACATGGTGGTAAGCTTGAAGCATCGAAATTTTTTAGTTTTTTTTTTAAAGGCTCGTTCACATCATGCAACTTATACTGCCGGTTAAATAGTGAAAATCTGACATCGTTTACTTTTCTTTTTGGAATTGTTCTCGTCAGTCCTGTTCCATATAAGTGGCATATGAAAGTTTCTAAGGTTTCAAAAACTTCATTACAATCGAAGTCAGTTTCACCAAGTTGAATAAAAGCATCTTGATACTTATTACATTTAGCGCATGCGTCTAGAATTACTGATCTAAATGGAACGCGCATCATTATTATTTTAATATTTTAAAATAATAATGATGCAAAATTAATGTCCAAACAGAATTTGTAAAATTATAATTAACTAATGAAAAAAAAATTCAATCAATTTGAAAGTTAAAAAAAAATATTGAAAATATCTACAAAGTAAATTTCAAAACTTAAAAAATTGATAATTCCACTATTAAATTGATTTTTATTAATAATTATTTGTAAAATGTTAAAGAAATTCTACAAATTGAATTTTACCTATTGATAAATAGAAATAATATATTTTGTATTTGATTATTAATGTAATAATAAATCAAATTTTTCTTATATCTGAACAACCATTATTTATGCAATATAAATTTAAATACCTTTTTATTGTAATAAAAAATAAGTAAAATTTCTATTTGTTATACCAAAAATATTTAATAGTTAACATTATAAAATTACTTTAATTTAATAAAATATTAAATATCAAACATTTATTCAATTAAAAATTAATTCGTAAAATATTTATATTTAAGAAAAAAATGTGATTTGTAAAGTAAATATGACTTTAGTTTGAAAAAAAAAACATTATCATATCATTTTAAAACTACAAAATATTCTATAAAAGATTCAGACGATGACGTAGAGTTTTATCAAATGTTTTAGAAAAGTTTTTCTAATTTTTTTTTTCTTATTGGAAAAATCGTTTGAAAATTTTTGGAAAAAAATCATGGTATAACTTACAGAAAATCGAAAGGATTCTACAAATTAGATTTTACCTCAAAAAATTACGAAAATTTTCATTTACGGAAATTTTTTTGGAAAATTTTGAGGAAAACTCTACTTGACGCTTCTCAGAATAGTAACAGAAGTGAGCATACAAATTTTAAATCAATCGGTATAAAAATATCATAATACAATCAGTTTGAAAATTGTTACCGAGAACTAAAATGCGCAGGCAAGTGGTACATTTGACCCCGTTGTATGGCTCTCTGTACCAACCCAGCTGTCCGCCACCCCTTATGTATCCACTTTCGCGTCCGCCCTTTGGGATTTCGTCTAGTTATACCAAGATCTTACTCTGGGCAAATTTTCAGCCATATTATCGATCGTTAATTTTTCCGAAAAAAATGACAACTTCATCCCTGTATAGCCACCCCCTGTACCACGAGCGGCGTCCGCCTGTAAGGCAAAGTCTTAACCCAGTTACAATGAATATATTCCAATATAGAAATGTCATATTACTGATCAGTTCAAAATTTCGGCTCTATCTCTTGGACTATAACTAAGCGATAGGTGGTTTGACAGCATAATAACTGCTTGTGTAGTCTAGTTTTCACAGTGATTCTAGGCAACCTGTTTGGGTGGAGTTTTGACTTGTTCTTGAATGAGTTCAGAATCCAGCAGCCCTCTGAAGTATTGGTTTTTTATAATATAATTATTTGACAACCTTTTGTTGGCCAACCACCTAGAGCGGAGTTGAGCCGAAATACATTGATTTCGTATGTTCCGTTTTAAATTCGTTCAACCTGTATATACATATAAACTATCTAGAGACCTTGTACGTCCTTAGCTCAATATAATCTTTCTGTACTGTCTCCTGTTCTTAATCTGTTCTTTCTAGTTTCTAATTTGTTTCTCTTCCAGATCATCGCTATCATATTTGATCATCTTGTCCTAAACCTTCCTTTTCTCTGTTTTACATCAGTTTCTGCCATGCACTATTGCTTATCTGAGTTTCATTTTACATTCTGCTTAAATGTCCCAACCATTGTAGTCTTCGTGTTCTAACAACTTTACATATTTTAGGTCCTTTGAAAAGTTCGTACAGTTCGTTGTTTGTGCTTTTCTCCTATTGTCTTCTGGTAGTCGCCCACCAAATATTTTGCGCAGAATTTTCTATCCTCATCTTCCCAGCATATTTTGAGATGTTTTATTCATAACCCAACATAGGGGACAGTTGTTGATCTTAACACTGTTTTATATATTTTTTCCTTGGCTCTTCTAGAGACAAATTTAAATTTTAATATATTACTTAAAGAGTCTAGTATTTCTTACCCTGTATACTATATGTATACTGTTACTATATGTGACGTACGACATCTGGCCTTGAATATACAATAAAATAGGAAAAAGGATTTCTCCCAATTTATACCTACTTTATTTTGGGCTTCGTAATTTCATATTATTACTACTAATTAAATGTAATAAAATATGTCCAATAAAGTAAAATATATACAATATTTCCGTTTTATATCTGTATATTTTAGTAAAGCTTTAGAACTAAAAAAATATTATTTATCTCTTCCATTTTCTGTTTTCTCGATCTATTCAATTTATTTATTCTCATATGAACCATCAGCAATATATTTTTCGTTCGTCACGTTTAGGGACCTTTAATTTGTCAAACTCCCTTATTTAATAAGACTCACGTACCACTCTTCTCTAAATTATTTGTCTTGCAGAGAAAAAAAAATACTTTTCTCTATATTGACTCGTTTTTATTTTCTAGTTCATAGCTACGATTTATGAGAAACCCATTTTGGAGATTGAGTCTGCTAAAGTACTTTGAAGAAACTATAAGTGATTGGTGATGACAATGTAGTCCGGGCTCACTACAATCATCACCGACGCCATTTATCGTTGTCAACACTTACAGGATATTGATAGAAAGGATTGAGAAGACAAATTTAGCATGGCGTAAAATAATTTAATATAAAGAGTTTATAATAGAGAGTATTCTCCTAACATTCTAGACTATTTTTTTTTAATTTCTTTTCTGTCCTTTCTTTCCATTATCCCAGTATATTCTTTAAATATATCTGACCATAAACAACTTGTCCTATAATTTTTACATTTCGCTTCTTCCTCTTTCTTATATGTTGGTACTTTCTTTTCTTGAGTCTCTTAGTAGAACTATATATTGTCCATGCTTCCTTTATTATTTCTAGTAGCCGTTTTTCACGTACTTTTCTTAACTCTAGAAGGACCAAGGGTGGGTTAAAACGTATCCACAACATTACATTACATCCGATTTTCTAAATACCCTTAATCCTAAAAATTTCAAATAATTAGTGGTTGTCGGCGTACTATTGCTCCATTAGATGCCATAATTAAAATTTGTATAATTTTATTCATTTCCTCTTACTTTTACCTTACTCTTACCTTGCTCCATTATGGAACTGACAGTTATCTAGACTGCTGGTTAGTTTACGGCTGACAACGTCGTAAATACGAGTAAACAGTTACGTTGAAATTATATTTTGAAGTATTTGAACTGCATCTGCCTTGTTAGGTTTTCGTCTCGCGCTTCTATATTGTTTAGCGCAGTTTGAAGTATTTTATATATAGTGTATGTGTGATAAGATAACTTAACATGAGTAAATATTTAAGGCATAAAGAATTAGAAGTGGTAGCAAATCTCTCTGACGACAACATTGAAAATGCAACTGATGACAGTTCTAGTTTCGATACAATTGATGAAAACTGTGACACGCCACATCTACATAAATCAAAGTTAGAAAGAATTTACTTAGCACTCACCACGCCTCATGCGGTGAGCTGTACCAAACATTTTTCGTTAGCAACTAGGACTTTGACACGAAGGCAAAACAGAAATTATTTAAATTTATATAATATAATTATATCAATTTATTATATTTGAATTGAATTAAACGTGCCAAAAATAGAGGATACCGATATTTTGGCTTTATTTTCATTTTGATGGGAGCTAATAATGGCACATTTGTGGTCTAAAAAAGTCGGCAGATCGTCGTATATTGTCCCGATTAGTAGAAACAGACTCATGACAAAAATTTTAAGATTTGACGATAAAACCACCAGAACTGAGAGGAAGAGAAGTTTTGCACCCTTACGTAAAATGTTTGATTTACTGAACAATATATTTTTGAGATATTTTATACCTGGTATGAACGTCGTAATAGACGAAATGGTATCTTTATTTAGAAGCAGATGCCCGTTCAAAGTTTTCATGAAAGAAAACATGGTAAATATACTGTTTTTATACGAATACTTGAGAGAATAGAGAAAATACAGAGAGAGTGATGTTACTACAAGTAGAAGCCAACCTTATTAATATTAACATCATCCAAGTCTATGCTCCCACTGCAGACAAAGGAGAGGAAGAAGCAATTGAGTTCTATCAGAACATCAACAGTATCATACAGAAAATTCCTCGACAGGAAATTCTCATCATTATTAGCGATTTTAATGCCAAGATTGGAACTGGAGATATAAGCACAGTACATTGGAGCACATGCACTTGGAGTCAGAAACGGGAGAGGAGACCTCCTAGAAAAATTCGCAGAAGACTCAGAACTAGTTGTCACCAACACATTCTTCCAATTACCACCTTGCAAGCTGTACACGTGAAAATTTCCTCAAGACAGACTCGGGAGAATTATTAGGAATCAAATGGACTACATTTTAGTAAATAAAAGATTCCGAAACAGCTTTACATCTGTCAAGACTTATCCTGGAGCAGACTTGGAGACAGACCACGTTCCACTGGTGGGAGTATTTCGAGTCAAACTCAAAACAGTGCAGAAAAGGAAAGCACAATCATACGACCTACGTATGCTGAAAGACCTTGATACAAGGATGAGAGTCCAAGCCACATTAAACGAGCAAGTGTCTGCAATTAGAAACGAATCGAATGAAGAACAAACGATCAAACATATTACAGAAATAGTGTAAAGGATAAACACTTAAAGACAGATACATTAATAAAAAAAAATTATGGATGACAGATGAGATCCTGAAACTAATTTACGAGAGAAGAGAAGCCAAAAATGACCCAGACAAATATAAAGCCATAAATATATTAATAAGAACGAAAATCAGAGAAGCGAAAGAAAAAGAAACACGGGAAAGATGCGAAGAAATTGAGACTCTGCAGTCAAAATACGATAGACACAATGTACATAGGAAAGTTAAAGAACTCACAGGGGGACTAAGATGAAGGTAGAAAGGAAATATAACTGATTCTGACGGAACCATCATCTTGGACAAACGGAGTAAAATAAGAACGTGGAAAGAATATCTAGAAAAACTATTTGAAGACCAAACAGATAACACCTTTGAGCTAGAAGAAGAGGTAAATGATGGACCAATAATATTACAGCAGGAAGTTTACTCCGCAATAACACAGATAAAGGATGGCGGATGGCAAAGCGGCAGGCCCTGATAATATACAGGCAGAACTACTCAAACTAATGGACAACGAATCAATAGCAATAATCGCAAAGATATTCAACAACATATACAACTCTGGAGAAATACCAACAGAATGGCTAAAATCTGAGTTTATTGTACTTCCAAAAAAACCAGGAGCCAAAAAAGGGTAATATTACCGTACTATAAGCCTCATGAATCATCTGCTAAAATTGTTCCTAAAGATAATTCATAAGAGAATCTACAAGCTGTGTGAAAGTCAAATTGACCCCAACCAGTTCGGGTTCACAAATGCTGTTGGTACTAGAGAGGCTTTGTTCTCAGTACGAGTCTTATTCCAGAGATGCAGAGACGTAAACTGCGACGTATACGCATGTCTGGTTGATTACGAGAAAGCATTTGATCGAGTACAGCACGCCAAGATGATGCAAATACTAAAAGAAACAGGAATTAACAACCAAGATCTGAAAATAATTGGAAATCTTTACTGGAGGCAAGGCTGTATTTTGTCTCCTCTAATCTACAATCTGTACTCTGAAAGAATTTTTATCGAAGCTTTGCACTAAACTGAAAAAGGTATTCTACTAAATGGTTACCTGCTAAACAACATCAGATATTCAGATATTCAGACCTACAAGTTCTTATGAACAAAATCACGTATTGCTCAATATAAACGTTAAGAAGACAAAGCTTATGATAATTAATAAGCATAACAGAAGGTCAACTCTACGTCAACCAATCCCCTGTAGAAAGAGTGACGCACTACAACTACCTCGGCACCATAATAAACGAAGAATGGACCAACAACCAGGAGATTAGAGCACGCATCGGAAGAGCTAGATTCACCTTCAATCGGATTGGTGCCTTCTTGAAGAGTCACAACCTCTTTCTTGATACAAAAGTAAGAATGCTGCGATGCTACGTCTTCTCTGTCCTTTTTTATGGTATTGAATCGTGGACCTTGAACGAAGATATGTGCAGAAAATTGGAAGCATTTGAGATGTCGCTATATCGGAGAATGCTTAAGATCTCGTGGACTGATTGAGTCACAAATGAGGAGGTCCTCAGAAGAATGAATAAGAACCGAGAGGTACTGACCACCATCAAATCTCGAAAGTTACAGTTCTTCGGACATATTATGCGAAATGAATCCAGATATGCTCTCCTTCAAGCCATCCTGCAAAGAAAAATATTTGGAAAACGAGGTCCAGGAAGAAGAAGAACATCTTAGTTAAAGAACCTCAGAATCTGGTTCAATACAACATCTGTGCAGCTTTTTTGCGCTGCTGCAGATAAGATAAAGATTGTCATGAAGATCGCCAACATTCGTAACGTATAGGCACATCAAGAAGAAGAAGATACGAATACTTGCAGATTGTTCAAATAGTTAGGTTTTGTGTATTGAGGTTTATACAGAAAAATATGAAGGCAGCACGCCAGCATCTGGGGGTCCACAGGGAATAGTAAAAATATTTCTGTCTCCGATTCGAAACTCTGGACGTAACGTAACAACGGACAGATATTACACTTCTGTGGAGCTTGCAGAAGATCTCCACAAAGACTTTGGTCTGACTTTAGTTGTCACTCCCCCACAAAATGGCAGGCATATACTGGAAGCACTTAAGAAAACGAAAGGAAGGCAATTGTATTCAAATATGTTTGCATTTTCAGATCCAAAGTTTGGAAATCCACCAGTTACTCTTCTTTCTTATGTAGCACGTCAGAAGCCTACAAAGATACTTCTCTTTTTATCAACTCAGCATTCTAATGATTTTGTAAGCAGCGAATACAAAAATAAATCAGATATCAATCTGTTTTATAAGAAGACTAAAGGAGATGTTGATATTTTAGACCAGATGGCGAGAAAATATACGTCAAAGCGATCAACACGAAGATGACCACTCCCAGTTCTTTTCAATTTGTTCGATATTGCAGCCGTCAATACGTACTCTCTTTTTATTCTCAATTTTCCAAATTGGAATGAAAATAAGAGCAATCGTCGTTATTTGTTTCTGCAAGAATTAAGACTTGCCTTAACCCTACCAATTTATTGAAAGTCTGTGTGTTGTATTTCGTGGTTTCATCTTTTATCCTTTAGTCGGGCCTTGTGTCCTGCGAAGCTCCAATATAATTTGGCAGCATGTTCTCCTGCGTCTTTTACTTTGGTTTTTCTTCTAATCCATTTGTTTGTTTTTTTTGTCTATAAGTCTCACCCCGAGCATTGATCTTTCCATCGCTCTTTGTGCTTTTACTATTTTATCCATATTAGACTTGGTGAGTGTTCACGTCTGTGAACCAACGTGAGTATAGGGAGGAAACACTGATCGTAAATTCTGGTTTTCAAATATTGTTCTATTTTAGTGCTTTTCAAGATCCAACTCAGTTTTCCAAATCCTGCCCAAGCTAACCTTATTCTTCTGGTAATTTCGGCAGTTTGATTTTCTTCGTTAACTTTCATTATCTGTCCCAGGTAGATGTATTCGCTCACTGTTTCTAAATTTATGTCGTTCAACGTTATTTCTCTAATGTTCGGTGTATGTGTCATTATTTTTATTTTTTCCAAGTTCATCTTAAGACCTACTTTTTCCAAAACTTGAAATAGTTGCGTCATCATGGTCTGTAGTTCTTCGAAACTTGTAGCGAATATTATAATGTTAGCGTATCTCAAATGACTCAGTTTTCTTCCATTAACATTTATTCCTTTATCTACCCAGTTAATGTCTTTGAACGCGTCTTCCAGTCCAAGTGTGAATAACTTTGGTGAGATATCATCTCCCTGGCGAACTCCTCTTTTGATTGGTATAGCTTTGGTTTTAGCATCTATTTGTATTTTCATTGTAGCTTTCTTGTAAATATTATGTATGAGCATTCTGTATCGGGGGTCTATCCTGCAGTTGTTCATAGCTCTCTCTATTGTCCAAAATTCTATGGAGTCGAATGCCTTTTCATATTCAACGAAGCCAATGTATAAGTTCAAGTGATATTCATTGGCTTTCTCTATTAGCGTTCTGACTGTAAGAAGATGATCCGCAGTACTGTAACCCTTTCGGAATCCTGCTTGCTCTACCGGTTAATAGCTATCGAGTTTCGACGTTAACCTGTTAGTTATTACTTTCACAAACAGTTTGTACATTTGGGACAGCAGGGATATTGGCTTATAGTTCTTCAGATCTCCCCTGTCTCCCTTTTTGAAGAGAAGTATTGTCAAACTTTCATTCCAATCATCTGGGACTTCTCCTCTGTGAAGACATTCGTTGAAAAAATGTTTCAATTCTGCGAGAATAATTTCACTCCCCTCCTTCAACATTTCTACAAGTATTCCATCCATTGCTTGTTTTATTTCGAAGGATTCTATGTTAGGAAGTATTTCTGAGTTGACATTCGTTATCTTTCTCTTAAGATCTTCCTTAGTAGTGTTATCTGGGTTCTTGTTTGAGGAATATAAATCACGGTAAAATGTTTGAGTAACTTTTAGGATTTCGTTCTTTCAATGAGATTATTATAGGCTTTCCTAAGTTTGATCTTAGGCATTTCAGACCTCGGTTTTTTTCTATTATTTTTTCTACCTTGTTTTCATTATAGATCCTTAAATCTTCCTTTACTCACTTCTTTATTTGTTTATTCAATTCTTTGAAAACATTGGTATTTCGCTTTCCTTTGCTTAGAAATGTGCGTCTCTTTTCCATTAACCATTTTGTTCTGTCACTTATTCTGTTTTCTTTATGTTTCGTTTTCTTTGCAACAGTCAGTCCTGCTTTCAAGAGCTTTCGTTGCATTTCTTTATTAATTGTGTTCATGTCGGAGTATTCTTGTTGATAATGTTCAACAAATTCTTTTCTTAAGACTTCTCTGTACTCATCTTCCTTCTGTCGTATTTTAGTTTGATCTATCTGATTACAATAATTATGTGGCCTGTTTCTACTAGTTTTCGTCTGTTTAATAGGAATCCTTGCTCTTAAAAGGCGATGATCGCTGCAGTTGTGAATCGATTGAGCAGTTATATCTTCAAAAATGTCTTTGTTCCCACACAAGAAGTAATCGATCTCGTTTTTCGTCTTTTTATCGGGAGATATCCACGTCCATTTTCGGTTTGCTGGTTTCTTGGAATGTGTGTTCATGGCATATAAATTTTGTTGTTCTAAGAAGTTATATAATTTTTCTCCTCTTTCATTTGGTGTTCCATCCCTATTTTAGTTTCAGTATTTTCTTCTTTTTTACCTAATTTTGTGATGAAATCTCCCATAATGATGGTGTACTTTGTATCATTTTCTTCTAATGCTGTTATCAAATCTTCGTAGAACATTTCAACTACATCTTCCTGATGTGTTGTTGTGGGAGCATACACTTGTATAACCTTGATCTTAATTTTATTATCTAGGTCTATTATAATATAAGCTACTCTATCCGAAAAGCTTTTATATGTAGAAATGTATGGTGTCAGATACTTTTTGATAAGAAATCCTACCCCACCATATGTTTCGTCTATTTTCCCTATATAGTATAAGCGATTTCCAGAGTTTAGAGGCATGCATTGTTCGCCTCTTCTTTTCACTTCTGACAGTCCTACAATATCCCACCTTATCTTGGATTCACAATGGATAACATGGCAACGTACGACTCTACATGAAGTTGCTGGTCCTGAGACAAAGTGTCTGCGAGGACTTGATGATAGCAACTCTTGCTATCAAGCCTCAATAAATATTGTTTTTTCTTTGTAGTGCAATATAATCAATTTTTGAATTAATACCTATGCAATTTAATTTTTGAATAGCGCTTTTAGAATCACACAATCTTTGATGCCCCTATTTAGGCATATAGTTGCCCCCATATTAATGGCTACTATTTCTGCTGTATATATATTCATAATTGAAGGCAGCTTGGAGGAAAATGAGAAGTCTATGTCAGGGATATACACTCCATAACAAGTTTGTGTTTCCTGATCAATTTCGCATTTTGATGCATCAGTGTAAAGAAAAATATATTTTCTAGACAATTTCCTAGTTACTATTTTAAATATTGTATTTTGATTGATACCTGTTTAATTGATGTTTAATTAAATTACGGGGATTTGACCATATAAGGTATCATAATTTTGTATGAAGTCAGCTATCACATCTGTTTTGTGGACTATTTTTTATACGGTTTTAGATAATCTAATGCTTCTACTAAGTATGGGCGCTCTTTCTGTCTCCAGTAACCAAAGTTGTGATTACATGCCTGGTTTACTTCATGTGTTAACTCTGTAGTTTATAAACGTTTTACACGTTTTCTGTACATTTTTACTATTTTCGCGAATTTACCCCGATAAACACGTATGTTTGTTATCTATTAGATACGTAAATTTGAATAATCGATTTAACTCAAAATGTATTTAATAGAAAGAATCTTTAAAATAATTATCAACTATGAAAAAAAGTAAACGATAATTATCTTTAACAAAAAATCAATAAAACAATTTTCTTTTAAAATAAGCAGATGAGCAATAAAATGAAATTGAATATACTTGTTTTTCGTTTTAGTAAGGCTCAGTGAACGAAATGGGGATGAAGGAAAGGGACAATTAGAAGTCTACCGTCCAGACCAAGAAAAATGGGTGCCGGCATGTGTAGCTCATTGGGATGAAAGAACGTCTGCAAAAACCATATGCTCGCTGCTGGGATATTCGTAAGATTTTTTTTTAATATATTTTAATCATTTAAGAATTTACCTATATAAGTAAGATATACGAGTGCCTATATACAGGGTGGTCCCTAAGTAATTGTACAAAAAGAAACAATAGATTCTACACAATAAAATATTACAATTTAAGCCAAATTGCTTTAATAAAATGTTGATATTAAGAAGGATACATACAGGGTGTTAAAGTGCAAATTTAAAATTTCATTTTTCGCTCAACTTTCATGTTTGTAAACATTTATGTATAAAAATTTACAACTGGGTATTTTTAATTATGAGAAAATATAATTTGATGCACACTTTGATCTGGCTAATAGAGGGCACCACATATGCCACATACGTGGCATTTCCACTTAAACTTTTTTGCTCTTTAAGTTACCTCTTTTTGTGACAAAAAATATTAAAGATGCATTATTTTAACAAAAAAAAAAGGTATAGTTGTTAATAACTTCAAAACTCAACAGTTTTCGAGATAATCGCATTTTACAAATCAGCTGCATAATTTTGATTTTAGGCAATTACTCCAGGCAACGAAGGAAAAATAGACAAAAACATTAATACTTCTGAATTTTGGTATAAAATACCTTTAACTAAAGTTAATAGTTAGCGAAATGTTAAATGAATTAAATATTTCAGAAGGATAATTAATAATAGGATTTGACAAAATAACAGAATAATGGGATTTTACATCAAACATCTTACATTTTATGTTAAATTAAAGTCATAATCAAAACATTTTGTTTACAAACCAAATTAAGAAATAGTTAAAATACATAACATAACTTTTTGTCAAAGTAAGTGTTCGATATGTCCACCATTTTCTTTAATTCATTTGTCAATATATTCCATAAAAGATCGTCTCATATTAACTAGCATCATTGGTTCTAAAGAAACTGCTGCAGTATTTACTTCTTCCCATAGTTGGTTGCGAATGTTTATGGGATTCTTATAAACACGTTGATTTAATGCGCCCCATACACCAAAATCAAGCGGAATAAATTCTGGGCTACGTGGTGGATATAATATATAATGGATGAATATATTCTTTTGGCTGCATATCCAAATCTTATGGTAATTGTGGAACTATATCTTATTTGTCGCAGAGGTTAAATAATGTATTAAACTGTGATGTATCTCGTTTATTGGTTACTTATATACACACGGAATAACATATCGATGACGTTACTTATTTATATGATTACGTTACAGCTTACTATACTAAATTACGAGTAACTATATTGCATCTTGAACAAATGGACTATTATGATTTACTAACGAACTAATATTATGCTGAACTAATTTGCCTGTGTATTGTAATTACTGTGTAATGAAGAATAAGTATTCTTTTGGGATTTTTTATGAATTAAATAATTATATCAATATCTCACCACATTGACAAGGAATATGACTACCACGACCAATTCGACGTTCAGAAAAGTTGTATTTAAGTATGTTCTCACTGCCTTCTCTCTAGAATGTGGAGGTATACCATCCATAATGATACCAACCACATATTTTAGGTTTTCAGCATTTTACAATCGAGAAAAAGTAATACAACGCCCGTATAGAAACTTAAGAAGCGATAGAAAAGGGAAATTGTAAATATAATGACGGCCAACGTCTGAATTTAGCACCTAAAGAAGAAGATGAAGAATCTTTTCTCCAATACGACATTTAGCAGCCATAATAAAGCATTTTGTGATGTGACATTATCATCTTTGAGTTGTTTTAATAAGAATAAACTATGAATTATGCTTATCTACAGATATTCAGTGCTTTACCGCACAAATATTATTATACAGCTGACTTATAAAATGCGATTATCTCGAAAACGGTTGAATTTTGAGGTTACTAACAAGTATAGCTTTTCTTTGTAAAAATAATGTATCTTTAATATTTTTTAACACAAATAGAGCTAACTTAAAGAGCAAAAAAGTTAAGCGCAAATTTATGTCACACATGTGACATATGCGGCGCCCTCTATCAGTTAGATTAAAGTGTGTATAAAATTATAATTTATCCTACTCAAAAGCACCCAATTGTAAATTTGTGTCTAAAAATATTCACAAACGTAAAAGTTATAGCGAAAAATAAAATTTTAAATTTTCACTTTAACACCCTGTATATTTCTTAATATTAACATTTTATTCGGTTATCGAATCTACGGTTTCTATTTGTACAATTACTGAAGGACCACCCTGTATAAAAGCCAAATAATTTTCAGTGCTTTTTATCGTACATTTTTTTAAATTTCACAGTATGCTCTGCTACTTATTAAGATGTGACGTATTGCCAAATCGCATCAGTTTATTTTTTGCTCATATATCTTGTTCTATATAATATAAAACAGTTTATATTTCTATAGTTTTGTCAAAGACTTTGTCATCATCCTGTAGCGCTACAACTGTGCGGGTCTTGGCCGACTGTACAATTTTTTTCGATTTGGCTCGGCCTTTCGTTAATTTGAAGTCAAAATGAGATTCCTTTTAGGTTATCTGATTGGATGTTGCCTATCTATCGCATTCTGGGACGCTCAAGAATAGTTTTAGCCCTAATAGTCCAAAGACTAGTCTAAACTAGTTTCAAGTTGTTCGTTCGAAAGTCTATATCCATACCCTGCCCACCTTAGTCGTTGGGATTTAGGCTTCTGGACAATATCATTATCATTATAAAGTTATTTTATTTGCTTTGGACATTTTCCATATTTCGCATTTATATAATATTACAGGTATATGGATTTTAAAAGGCGCTTAGTTGTGTTGTGTTGTAGTAAGTGAAACTGTGGCGGCTACTATTCTGTCTAAGGCTATGGCTCCACGAGCGACAGATTGTCGCTAGCAGTAGCAGTAAAATGTAGCTTGATAAATGAAAACAACAGCAGTGATACTGAGTGGCTCCACGCGCTGTAGATTGTCGCTTCGTTTCGAGACCGAGACGCGTCGTCAAGGTCGTGTCGCGTTCGAATAGATCCGGACCTATTTTTTAGCACTAATTTGTAGCGCGTTTGTGGCTCCACTAGCAGTAATTTGTCGCTTGTAGCGGTAATTGCCATTTAATCGGATATTTTTGTTCTTGTTTGTTTATTTCTCTGTGTTTGTTAAGTTGTTTCTTTGTCTTTATAAATTACTTTAAAGTTTTTTCATACAATTTTGTGTCCCAAATCGTAACAAAAAATTATAAGTTCTAAGAAAGAAATAAATCCAATATTTTCTTTATCGGTATTCCAGATAACAAAAATCAATGGATGGTTTTTTTTTCAATTCCAATTAACCGTATCAAACTGTACTTTATAATAGATGCCATTATTAAACAAGAAAAAGTTGAATAGAGAGAATAAACAGTTTTTATTGATTTCCCGAAAATCTATTTTTTGGATTTCCTTCTTCGAACTGGTGATTCATTTCTATATAAGTGGTTGTCTAATCATATCATATAAATAAAATTTTAATAATTATTGTTTATAGTAAAATTTTATTATTCTTTAGTACTAATGTTTCGTTTTCGATAGCTTGGCGTGATTCATAAATAAAAGAATGCAACAAAGCAGATTTTATGTCGCATCAGAATTTTTTAAATTATTGTAACATAAAAAAGCAAGTTAGATATTGGAAAAGGAAGATTCATTTGTCGTCGATCTACTTGATAATTCAGTAGCTAAAAACAGAATACGCAGAGGTAAGAAGTGGTGGCGGCCCCTTTTTATTCTAATGAAAGTTAAATAGTTAAATATTTTGTTTTTTTTTTATTTTTAGGTAGATACATGTATAGGATTATAAAATATGTAATTTGAAATCTTACTTTAAGGTTGGTAATTGCTAATTTTTCTTCTGGGCCTAGGCTATCACGCATTGATGTATCCTGTTTTCGTATGACATCTTCTATTTCACATAATAAAAAATTAAAAGAAGAGACTGACATCCTGTAATATTCAAAAAACTTGTCATTGTTTTAATTTGTTGTGTAAAAGAAAAAATTTCCCCTCTGTCTGTCTAGGCACTAGAACAGGGTGGATCCACCATTTCCGTTGTTTTTTAACCCTACGTCGACGGCACAATGCCAATATTAAAGCAACTGTTTGTTGAAATGTTAGATTATCCATACTATATTATTGTATTATCGGTGTGAATTTATTTTACTTATTTATTTATTTATTTTATCTGCTATATACACAGACATTATATAAACGGACAAGATACTACTGATTGTAGCTGCTTCATATTAACACTCATGGAGCCACTACAAGACCAAAACGCGGCGATATGCGCGCTGTAAACTGTCGCTCGTGGAGCCATGATTTTACTGCTTTACTGCCACCGTAATTTTACTGCTACTGTTATCGACAATGTGTCGCTCGTGGAGCCATAGCCTAAGTAGCACTGATAACAGTAACAAGTCACGCCTTACACATACACCACTGGCGGCAAAACGACCCCTTCGATTTGCTGTACTTAGTTTTCTATGACGAAATTCACCTTATGTAGTGATAAACACTATAAATTGTGTATATTAAACGTAACCATCGTAAACAAATTAGAATATCACCTACTATATTTACCTCTTTCAGAAAGAAAAAATCTAAACAAATCTTATACAGATATTTGAAGGTTCGAAAACATATATGAGGGGTAGCTGATGAAAAATCCATAAAGACGTACAGCTGATTTTGCTTTATTTTCTTTTTAAACAATCTTAAAAAGTGAAAAAAATATTTTTTGACTATAAAACGTTTGTCATACATTTTATAAAAAATGGTACAAATCAAATAAAAGTTGTAGATCATAAAAAGTTCTTTAATTTTAAGAGTTTTTAGATTGAAACACATAAACAATTAACAGAGATAATTGCAAAAACCCCTTATTTTTATAGATATTTATAAATGTTAATAAATCTGTTTTGTGCATAATGATATGTAATTTAAATATACAAAATTGCGGCATTTAACAAGTTATTAAAGTGTGCTAAATTTCATACGGATTGACCAAATACTTTATAAGTTATTTAATTTGTTTTTGGCAGAGGACCATTATTTAATCAACTATACTTGCATAAACAGTCACGGTAAAGGTATTCTGTAAATTTCATCCATTTTGTAACGCTTAATTTGTAAGGTATATTAAAAAATCTTCAGCATTTTGGTAAATTTGTTATTAAAAACAGTTTGGAAAAGGGCTGATTTTGAGCTCATAAACATTTATAACAACTTTGACATTTTTGTGTCACCGGTTGTAAGTAGCCTCAATAAAAAGCTGGTGAAAAACACATTATAATAAACACAGAACCTTCTATGACCAGTAACAAGATACAATCCGAGATATTGCAGCGGGCAGTTCTCTCCTCCACTTTTCCGTGGCGGAATTTTACGATTACCGTCACTTTAAAAAATTCATAACTTTTTACTTCTTTACTGTGTATGCCATCTATAAATATCATCATCAAATTTAGATCTTCATTTACAAACTGTTCTATTTTCAGCTCTTAATGTTAACAAAAAATGCTATCTTGTTTCCTATTGGTCTTAGAAGGTTCTGTTTGTTTTTTAACCAGTTCTTGATTGAGCCTACTTACAAGCGTGTTGCATAAAAAACGTCAAAGTTATTCTAAATGTTTTTCAGCTAAAAAGTCAGCCCTTTTTCAAACTTTTTTTAATAACAAATTTAATAAAATGTTGAGGTTTGCTTTAATATGCCTTAAAAGTGAAGCCTTGAGGAATCGATTGCGATTTAAAAAATACCTCCAGAGTGACTGTTTGGGCAAGTACAGTTGTTTAAATAATCGCTCTCTAGAATAAACAAATTGAATAACTCATAAATTATTTGGTCGATCTGTTTGAAATTTAGCACACTTTAATAACTCACTAACTCCCAAAATTTTAACTAGTTATACTATTACATATCCTTATGCAAAAAACAAAATTATTAACATTTAGAAATTACTGCAAAAATAAGGGTTTTTTTAAATTAGCTTGATCAATTCTTTATATATCTTAATTTAAAAACTCTAAAAATTAAAAAACTTTTTTGAATCTACAACTTTTATTTCAATCACTTTTCTTTAGAATGTATAAGAAAAATTTTATAGGCAAAAAATATTTTTTTCAATTTTAAGGTTATTAAAAAAAACAAAGCAAAATCAGCTGTATGTCTTCACGGATTTTTCATCAGCTAACTATCATATACCTTTCAAATCCTTAAAATATCTTTATACGATTTTTATGTAAAATCAGTGATTTGTATCAAAAATTTATATTTTAATATAAATACAGATTGAACGAATTTAAAACGGAACATACAATTTAATATATGTCTGTTTGAACTGTATTTGAAATAGTGGACCAATATAAAACTTGGACAAAAATAAATCCATACCCGGTGATAGACATTGTATAAAATATCGTTCAACTATCTGTCTCCTTTAAAGGAAAGAGGAACTTGCCTAATAGTCGGAGAGATAGAGCCGAAATTTTGAACTGATCAGTAATATGACATTTCTCTATTGGAATATATTCATTGTAACTGGGTTAAGACTTTGCCTTACAGGCGGACGCCCCTCATGGTACAGGGGGTGGCTATACAGTGATGAAGTTGTAATTTTTTTCGGAAAAATTAACGATCGATAATATGGCTGAAAATTTGCCCAGAGTAAGATCTTGGTATAACTAGACGAAATCCCAAAGGGCGGGCGCGAGAATGGATACATAAGGGGTGGCGGACAGGGGTGAAATTGCAATTTTTTGGGGAAAAATTAACGATAAGTAATATGTCCGCCATTTTCATGGCTCATTATTTAGCCCCTAAAAACTCTAAATCCAAAAGAGCGGACAGCTGGGTTGATACAGAGAGCCATAAAACGGGGTCAAATGTACCACCTGCCTGCGCATTTTAGGTCTCGGTAACAATTTTCAAACTGATTTTATTATGATATTTTTATACCGATTGATTTGAAAATTTGTATGCTCACTTCTGTTACTATTCTGAAAAGCGTCAAGTAGAGTTTTCCTCAAAATTTTCCAAAAAAATTTCCGTAAATAAAAATTTTCGTAATTTTTTGAGGTAAAATCTAATTTGTAGAATCCTTTCGATTTTCTGTCAGTTATACCATGATTTTTTTCCAAAAATTTTCAAACGATTTTTCCGATACGAAAGAAAATTTAGAAAAACTTTTCTAAAACATTTGATAAAACTCTACGTCATCGTCTGAATCTTTTATAGAATATTTTGTAGTTTTAAAATGATATTATGATAATGTTTTTTTTTCAAAC
This sequence comes from Diabrotica undecimpunctata, assembly GCF_040954645.1. Classification (NCBI taxonomy): domain Eukaryota; kingdom Metazoa; phylum Arthropoda; class Insecta; order Coleoptera; family Chrysomelidae; genus Diabrotica; species Diabrotica undecimpunctata. The sequence continues at coordinate 46,933,779 of NC_092812.1, forward strand.
TAAAGTCATATTTACTTTACAAATCACATTTTTTTCTTAAATATAAATATTTTACGAATTAATTTTTAATTGAATAAATGTTTGATATTTGATATTTTATTAAATTAAAGTAATTTTATAATGATAACTATTAAATATTTTTGGTATAACAAATAGTAATTTTACTTATTTTTTATTACAATAAAAAGGTTTTTAAATTTATATTGCATAAATAATGGTTGTTCAGATACCTCAGATGTCAGAATCAGTTCGAGAAGTAGTGATTGAAAATGAAGCAGATAATGAATGTGATATTATTGAAAGTGAAAGTGACAAAGATGATGAATGTGATGACATCAATGAGAGTAAGAAAAATGACGAAATTTTTAAAGTTTTTCTAAATTTTCGTCATTTTTCTTACTCTCATTAATGTCATCACATTCATCATCTTTGTCACTTTCACTTTCAATAATATCACATTCATTATCTGTTTCATTTTCAATCACTACTTCTCGAACTGATTCTGGCATCTGAGGTATCTGAACAACCATTATTTATGCAATATAAATTTAAAAACCCTTTTATTGTTATAAAAAATAAGTAAAATTACTATTTGTTATACCAAAAATATTTAATAGTTATCATTATAAAATTACTTTTTTTTTTTTTTTTTTTTTTTGTACCGCATCAACCCCTAGGGTTATTAGCGGGTGGTATATCTTTATTTTAGAAAAGTTACATTTAGTATATTATTAAAATTTACATAACAGTTTTGTAAAATACAAACATTTTATGTTATGTTACAGTTTGTTATACAGTTTACAATTTTTGATAAAATTTATTGTATTGTTGATGTCTTCTTTTAGAGTTTCTTTCAAATTGTGTTTTAGTTTTGCTGTCGATCTTGCTGTTGAGTACACTGGACAGTCTATCATTATATGTTGCACTGAAAATGGTATTTGACAGATGTGGCAAATCGGCTGAGGGTCCTTTGAGATGATGTATCCATGTGTAAATTTTGTATGACCTAGCCGCAGTCTGTTAATAACTACTTGGTCATGTCTTTTAGCTGGGAGCGGTAGTAAAGCAGAAGTAACATCTGGTTTGATACTTTTTAATTTTGCTTCTGTTTGGTTCCATTTTACTTGCCAGATTTTGTTCATGTAAGTTTTTATTAATGTTTTTTGGTCTGAAATTGGTATGTTTTGCATAATAGGAATTGTCATGTTATTGATAGTTTCTGTTGCTGCTTTATCAGCTGCTTCATTACCCTTTATCCCAACATGGGATGGTACCCATAAAAATGTTATGTTTTTACCACATGTTTGGGCATTGTATAGCATGTCTTTTATTAATGCTAAATTGGCATGAGTAGGATACATCTGCTTGACACCATTTAAGGCACTTAGAGAATCTGATATAATAAGAAAGTTTGTATCAATGCTGGTACATTGGTTCAGTGCGTTGGAGATTGCCTGCAGTTCTCCAGTATATATGCTACACTCCTTGGCTAGACGGGTGACAGAGGTGTTGTCTTCAAAAATAGCTGCAGCAGCTACACCATTACTGCTTTTAGAGGCATCAGTAAAAATTAGTTTGAAATCAGGGTATCTGGAGATGGTAGACCGGAATTGTTGTTGTATTTCAGAAGGATTGTGTGAATGTTTGGGATAGTTAAGTAAGGTAAAATCTACTTTTGGTATTTGAACTTTCCAGGGAGGAGACTGGCATCTGTTTGTAGAAGTGACTCTCAATTGATGTATATCGAATTCAAATCGATTTATTCGTTCATTGAAAGGTAAGTTTCTAGGGCAATAATTTGAGTACAGATTTGGAGGGTTGCTCCTTATTAGGCTTGTTATAAACGGGTTTTCCTTTGCACTGAGATATTTAGTAGCACAACACATTGAAAAATATTGTCTTCTGAGAGTTAATGGCGGTTCTCCTGCTAGGACTTGAAGGCTGCTAATTGGCGTGGTTCTGAAAGCTCCGAAAACTATGCGTAATGCTGTGGATTGGATGATGTCCAGTTTGTTCATTTGACTTTTAGTAGCAGTTTCGTAGCATATACATCCATAATCTAGTTTGCTTCTAATTAGAGCTTGATATAATCGCAGAAGAATAGTTGTGTCTGCGCCCCATTTGTGATTGGAAAGAACTTTTAGAAGATTTATTCTCTGTTGGCATGATTTAATTAGTTCATTTATGTGCGATGTCCATTTTAGTTGAGAGTCGAATGTCATTCCCAAAAATTTGATTTCGTTGATTGTTATAAGAGTATTTCCGTTAAGTTTTAAATTTAAGTGGTGTTGTGTTTTCCTTTTGTCAAATATTATTACTTTAGTTTTTTCGGTTGAAAATCTCAAGCCTATATCTAAAGACCACCCTTCTAATTTATTTAGTGTATTTTGTAATATTGATGCAGCTGATTTTAGGTTTTTACTTCTCATATATATTACAAGATCATCGGCGTAAAGGTTTGCTTTTACTGGAAGCATAAAATGGTTAGATACGTTGTTGATTGCTATTAAGAATAGCAGGGGGCTTAATACAGATCCTTGAGGGATACCATTTTCCAGTGATTTCTTAGTTGACATGACACCGTTTGTTTTAACTTTTATACTTCTGTTCTCCAGGAAGTTTTTGGCGAAGGCTAAGAATTTACCATCTATTTTCCAACTCTTCATTGTTTTTAAGATGTGATATGTCCACGTGGTGTCAAATGCTTTTGTGATGTCAAAGAAAATTGCTATTAATTTTTGTTTATGTATAAAAGCTTCGTGTATTTCAGATTCTAATGCTATAATGTTATCTATTGTAGACCGTTCTGATCGATACCCACTTTGGATGGATGTAAGGAGATTTTTCTTTTCTAAGTACCATTTTAATCTTTTGCTTAGAATCTTTTCCATTATTTTGCAGATGCTACAGGTAAGAGATATTGGTCGATACGAAGAAGATAAGTTTTTTGGTTTATTGTCTTTTAAAAATGGTATTATAATTGCTTCGCGCCAGAGAGATGGGAATTTATGGGTCGAATAAATTTTGTTGAAGATCTCTACTAAAGTAACTTTCGCGCTTATAGGTAGTTTTTCTATGAAAATTGGTGGTATGTCATCAGGTCCAGGTGAGGTATTTTTGAGGTTATTAAGACTTTCATTTAATTCATCAAGTGTTATGGAAGTGTTTAGTGGATCAGCAGTATCTTCTATATTAATTTTTGATGCTTCTGTTCTTTCTTTGTGTTCTAAGAAATTTGGGTGGTACTGCTGATTGCTTGAATACAACTGATAGTGTTCTACTAAAATTTCTGAGATTTCGTGTTTGTCTGAAGTTGTTAGATCATTTGTAGTGATTGTGTCAATATGGTTAAATGTTTTTGAACCTTTTATTTTCCTTATTTTTTGCCATATATCCCTTATGGGCGTAGACGAGTCAATTGACGACACGTAATTGGTCCAGCTCTCTTTTTTTGCTTGTTTTATTAAAAATCTAGATCTGGCTCTTAAAGATCTAAAATTGTTTAAGTTATTAGGTGTGTTAAACTTTTTGTATATATTAAAAGCATGTTTTGTTTGCTTTAAAGCGGATGCGATTTCAGTGTTCCACCAAGGAAGAGGAGCTTTTGTGATATTTTTGGTTTTTCCTATAGAATCTCTGGCTGCGTCTAAAATTATACCATTGAAAGATGATAGAGTAGTGTCTATATTATCTGATATAACGAGATTTGGTATACGTATGCTTACTAAGTTCGAGTATTTTTCCCAATCAGCTGACTTTAATTTCCAAGTTTCATATGGTGTTGTACAGGTTTTTTCATCTTTGTCATGAGTAATTATTATCGGAAAATGATCACTGTCGTATAGGTGGTCCAATGTATTCCACTGTAAAAATGGAGCTAAAGTTGAATCACTGATAGATAAGTCTATGGAGGAAAAAGTGCCATTATGTGCATTGAATCTAGTAGGTGCTCCTGTGTTTAATAAAACTAGTTTTATGTTATTAATTGCTTCTAATAATATTCGTCCATTTTTATCTGTTCTTTGTGATCCCCATGCGATGTTGTGACAGTTTGTGTCACCCAAAATTAATTTTGGAGATGGAATTTGTTTAATTACATTTTGAAGTTCTAATAGAGTAGTTTCGTCAGGATGTGGTAAATATACGTTGCATATGTTGATTTTAAAATGATGTATTACCGAAACTGCTACTGCTTCCAGATTTGTATTTAACGGAATTTCTTGGGATTGGATGGTCGAATGTACAAAAATTCCGACTCCACCACTGGATATTTGCTGTACTGCTCGATTTTTTGTATAGGGCATATAATTTTTTAGTTTTGCTTGATTGTTGGAAAGACGAGTTTCTTGAAGACATATTATTAGTGGTGACAGTTCATTGATTAGCATTTTAATGTTTTCAATGTGGCTATAATAGCCATTCAAGTTCCATTGAAGAATGAATATAATTGGACTATTGAGATAAATCGTAGTCGCTTTCTTCAGTGAGGGAAGATTCATTTGTTGGATTTATTTTCTTTATAATTCTTGTGATAATATTTTTCATGCGTCTATCATTTAATTTTGAGTGAACCATTTTTAATAAGGTGTATAAGCCGTCAAAATCTTCTGTATAGTTTTTAGCTGTGACTTCAGGAAATTTTGATCCTATTGCGTTTATCACGAAGTCGCATAATTCAGAGAAATTTAGCGTATATGAAGGAGATGCTGTCATTAAAATGTTTTCAATTGGTTTTAATGTGGCTTCGACATCTAAAGCCTTTTTCTTTTTTTTGTGTGCGGATTTTTTTGGAGTTATGAAAGTTTCGTTTAGGTTTTTAGTTTCTGAGATTTCAGGAGAGGTTGAAATTTGCCTTTTTGCTTGATTGGTTGTTTTACTATTATTGCTGTTAGCTTTAGTTGAAGGTATGCTGTGTACTATAAGCGAATCATTTGTCGTTGGAATATCTGCAGAAATAGGGTTGAAACAGTTAGTTGTATCATCTGAAATATTTGTTGCTGAATTATTCTGATTTATTTCCATGAGTTCGAGTTCTGAGGTATAAGGATCTTTAAGTGTTTCTGTACCAGTTGATGTTGATGTGCAGTTTTCTTCTTTGTGGCCAGTAGTATTACATCTAGAGCAATTTAAACCATCTAGGGATAGGAAGATTCTGTAAGGAGTGTTGTCATAGGTTATTAAGATTGTATTTGGAATTGGTTTGGTGATTATCGGAGAGACAAATATTTGCCGCCTAAAGCTTAAGACATGACTATACTCAGACTCGGGCATGCCAACTTTTAAAAACGTTAATTTGGATACTGCAGTTATTTCTAGTTGTTTCAGTTCTTCTTCTAAAATACTGTTCGGAATGCTGGGGCAGATGTTTGATATTACTAGTCTCCTTGCTGGCGTAATAAGTCTTCGAATTTCTATCTCATTGCCTTGGATGAGTACTGTTTTATGGTTGTTTAGTAAGGTATCTACTATGCTAGTATTGTTCAAGTAAATACCAACTCTGTTGTTAGCTATTCGTGATGCAAAGATAACATTTTTTGGTGTGAGTAGAGACCCTATGGCTACTATGTATTCATGTATTTTAATACCTTGGATAGCTGACAGAATAATGGCTTGTTCTTTTGAAGGAAAATTGAAGTTGCTTACTGCATTGGAGTATGTCGATGTTGATGATGTAGTAGGTATACTAATATTTTCAGAATTATCCATTTTTAATTTTTGTTTTCTTCATTTGATAAAATTTTTCTAGAGCCGGTCTTGTATCGGCTAATTAGTTCGACTTGTGGAAGTTGCCAAAAAACCAGAGACTGGATTAATTGATGTGTTGTATTGAATTATGGGTTATGTATAATATTTAATAATATTGAATTTGTATTAAATTGGTAATGTACTCACAGTTTATTGTTTGTGTGAAGAAACTTTGTTGTTTAAATACTCTATTTAGCTAACAATATTTTAAACGCAGGGTTGGAATCTCGAATTAAACTTTAAAATGTGGAGAAACTTTAAAATGTGTAACCACACTTTCTAAAATTACTTTAATTTAATAAAATATCAAATATCAAACATTTATTCAATTAAAAATTAATTCGTAAAATATTTATATTTAAGAAAAAAATGTGATTTGTAAAGTAAATATGACTTTAGTTTGAAAAAAAAAACATTATCATAATATCATTTTAAAACTACAAAATATTCTATAAAAGATTCAGACGATGACGTAGAGTTTTATCAAATGTTTTAGAAAAGTTTTTCTAAATTTTTTTTTCTTATCGGAAAAATCGTTTGAAAATTTTTGGAAAAAAATCATGGTATAACTTACAGAAAATCGAAAGGATTCTACAAATTAGATTTTACCTCAAAAAATTACGAAAATTTTCATTTACGGAAATGTTTTTGGAAAATTTTGAGGAAAACTCTACTTGACGCTTCTTAGAATAGTAACAGAAGTGAGCATACAAATTTTCAAATCAATCAGTATAAAAATATCATAATAAAATCAGTTTGAAAATTGTTACCGAGACCTAAAATGCGCAGGCAAGTGCTACATTTGACCCCGTTTTATGGCTCCCTGTACCAACCCAGCTGTCCGCCCTTTTGGATTTAGAGTTTTAAGAGGCTAAATAATGAGCCATGAAAATGGCGGACATATTACTTATCGTTAATTTTTCCGCAAAAAATTGCAATTGCAACCCCGTCCGCCACCCCTTATGTATCCACTCTCGCGTCCGCCCTTTGGGATTTCGTCTAGTTATACCAAGATCTTACTCTGGGCAAATTTTCAGCCATATTATGGATCGTTCATTTTTCCGAAAAAAATGACAACTTCATCCCTGTATAGCCACCCCCTGTACCACGAGGGGCGTCCGCCTGTAAGGCAAAGTTTTAACCCAGTTACAATGAATATATTCCAATAGAGAAATGTCATATTACTGATCAGTTCAAAATTTCGGCTCTATCTCTTGGACTATAAGGAAGCGATAAGTGGTTTGACAGCATAATAACTGCTTGTGTAGTCTAGTTTTTTCAGTGATTCTAGGCAACCTATTTGGGTGGAGTTTTGACTTGTTCTTGAATAAATTCAGAATCCAGCAGCCCGCTGAAGTATTGGATTTTTATAATATAATTATTTGACAACCTTTTGTTGGCCAACCACCTAGAGCGGAGTTGAGCCGAAATACATTGATTTCGTATGTTCCGTTTTAAATTCGTTCAATCTGTATATTCGTATATTTGTCAAAAATATGATTTGTAGTGTCTCAATTTTTAGATAGTGGTAATTTGTGCAACCAGGTATAATATGAATATATAATTCTTAATTATTATAAAATCACTTTTAGTCATATTATTTATAATACAATATTTTTAAGGAAATATTCATATTACGATTCGTATTAACGTTCATATTACGATTTTAAACATTTTTAATCCTCAAACTGCTCAAATATCAATGAAACGCGGAAAGTAAAATGGGTCAGAACTGACCTACATTTATCGTTGAATGGCCGTTTTTATAATAATCGCATAATCGGATATCAAAGCAAATACTATAAATAGAAATACCAAATAAATGTAGTTCAACATTTTAGTTATTCAAATCATATGTTTTTATATATAACGGAAAATACTTAACCCTTTAGCGCATGAATTTTTGTTTTTTGTCAAAAATAAATTCTCAGATAAAAATTTTAATTCTATTTTTACGTAAAAATATTGAAAAAAATTTAGCTACGAGGAAAACTTTATTGACAAAAAAAAATTTTTGGTGCCAAATATGGAACATCATGCAACAATGTAATATTAAAGTCAAACTATTTTGAAGCTACAATATACACTATACAGTATGAAACTGCAAATAACAGTTTCTTTCTTTTTTAATACACAACGATATGGTGCATTTTGTGCACACTATATATGTTTTCCCTGTACAGCCTGGAAATTTGCATATTGACCTAGTGTTCTCATCCCAATAGGGAAAATGATAAAGCCCATCTTTACGGATGTCTTCTTGGGGTATTTCTTTAGTGGGTCCCTTTTTTCGTTTGTTCTCGTACATCTGCTGAATGCTACTACTTACGGTCTTCCTACTCTGTTCTGTTTAATTGGTTTGCCGGCTTTGCATAGAGCATCGGCTATTGCTAGTTTGGTATCCAAAAGGGGTAAATCAAATTTCTTCGCTCTTTTGGCTAATAACCAACAGTTCACGGCTGTCATGTCAATGAAATGAAAAAATATTCGTAAATAATATTTCTTCGACCTGATTTTTATACGATAAAATAACATGGAATCAAGGAGATCTACACCTCCCATGTAGTTGTTGTAGATTAGGACACTGTTAGGACAAGGTATCCTTTTATGTATACTTTCTTGCTTGAAAAATCTTCTTTTTTCTTCCTTTGGTTCACTTCCAGCATATGTTGACATTATAGTAACGATTTTATTATCAAACCAGGACACTACACTGACATCCACATTGTCTATATTGGCTATTTTCTCTACCATATGACCTCTCAGCTGGCGTCACAACTCCAGGAACACGATTAAGTCTTACTGTAAAGGTAAAATGCCCTATTTGGTCAGATATATCATAAGAGATATGGTGGCGAACCCATTGTCAAAAAACAACTTGTAATGTTGATGTTTTGGTATCGAATCTGCTAATTTGACAACCACGTTGTAGCTCATACTAAGATTTGGTGCTCCTAGAGGTACAATATTACTCTGGTAACCAGCAAACAAATTAAAGTCATAGCTGAATCCCGAAATACTACTAAGCACAAAGTTTTTGAAGCCCCACTTATGTGGTTTTTTTGGGTTATATAGGTATTTTAATGCATAACTTTTCCGTCTTTAACTTTTAAGTATTCGTTGTACTAGATTAATAAATTTTCAGGTATTCTAATACTAAAAGGTTCTCTTACTTTAAGTAGGTAAGATACACCATTTTTTAGAAAAATCGATTTGAAAATTTTTTCGATTTTTCGACATGAAAGTTAAATGTTAAAAAAATAGGGCTAAAAGGAACTACAACGTTAAAGGAGTTTTTTATTGTTTCATATGTTTCAAATGTTCAATAGACTCCCAAATATAAAAAAATCGCGAAGTGCTACCATTTTAAGGGGTGCGTTTTTGAGAAAGAGGTGAATTTATCCTTATACACTATGATACATTTAGATGAATTTTATGCACTTTATATATATATATATATATATACATCTACAAAAAAATGTTTACAATTGAATTTCCTAGCGAAGTGTCACCTTTTAAAGTCAAATCTTTTTTTTTTTGACAATAATATATTCCTAAAATCAAGCAAAAAGAAAACAGGAACACATGCGATTTTTTTTGTCCCATAACTTTTTTTCACGGGGTAATATAGATGTTGCTAAACAGGAAAAAATCTCCTTCTTCTTCAAAATAACGTTTGGTAAAAGTCTTTAGGATTTACACTATTCCAGATAAGGTTTTTGCCAGACTACACCGGAACTGATCATCAGTACATCGAGTTCTCGATAACCTGAACGGAGACCATTAACACGGTCAATGCGTCCGGGACGTCGAGGTGCAGATGCGGCGATGGGAATGACTGGAAGGTATACGAGGAGCTGATTAAATGGAGAGTGAGCATAATGCATGGTCAATCACCGACGGTGGAAAGCCAGGAGAAAGTCATTAAAGAAGCGATGGAAGGAAACAAGATTGGTTGCCAAGATGTCAACAGAATGCCATACTGGTGGAATGCGGACATCGAGGCTCTAAGAAATGAATGTATAGCAATGAGAAGAAGGTTAACGAGAGCAAGAGGCAGAGATCATCGACGAGATCGAGGAGGAGATCTAAAGGGGACAAGGAACAGTCAAAGTGTTTAATTGCAATGTGCGGGAGCATGTGTAATACCCAAGAAACAAGTAAAGTACCTAGGACTGACATTGCACCAGAATGGAAAATGGGGGGAGCAGGTGCAAGAGGTGGTCCGGAAGGCTGCGAATAGTGCGGCTGCATTGGGGAGGGTGATGCCCAACATTGGGGGACCCAAATCCGAAAGGAGGAGGATCTTACACGGTGTTGTACAGTCGATCGTCCTCTACGCGGTACCAGTCTGGAATGAGGCGGTAAAGATAACGGCCTATAGGAGGCTCGTGACACAAGTGGACAGAACAAGTCTGTTGCGAGTGGCATGCGCCTACAGGACTGTGTCTGCAGCAGCCTTGTGGACTATCACTGGATATGTTCCATTGCATGTTTTGGAGGTGGAAAGAAAAGAGCTCTATGAGAGAAGAGGCCCAAACCTTACTGTGGCCGAGAGAAGACAGGAAAGGGAAAGGTCAATTGAAAGATGACAAGAAGAATGGAACAACTCGGAGGATGTGGCACAGTGGACGAAAATGTTGATCCCGAACATAAGAGTTTGGGTGGACTGTGGCCACAGGCGACTGGATTATTTTCTGACGCAGGTACTTACAGGACCCGGGTGCTTTAGGGCCAACCTTTCTAGGTTCGGAAAGGTTGACCCAGATGAATGCCTATACTGTGGATACTCGGACACTGTGACACATACGATGTTAGATTGCAGCAGATGGATAGTAGAAAGGAACAGTATGGAGAGAGAGAGAGAGCGACAGGTGTGAATTTTGTTACAGAGAGAGAAATGATTGAGAGAATGATTGAAAATAAATCAGGTTGGACCAACATACACAGCTATATCCGTGTCGTGATCAAGAAAAAGGAAGAGAAAGAAAGACAGCTGGACCAACGGCAAAGGTAAGAGTGAAAGATGCTGGAAGTTGATGCTAGAGAAGTGGGTCACACTGTATGAGTTAGATAGGCGTGAGTCAGACTGTGGGGAAGGAGGAAATGCCCGTCTGGGAATGATGTCGTACTATTATAGGAGCAATGAGCGTCTTCTACGCGCTACCTGTAACGACACAGGGAGCCTCCTTGCTGATGAATGGAGTGTGGATGTGTATGAATGAAGAATGAGTGAAGGTAATGCTTCGGAAGTGATGCCGACCTTACAGCGGCCATTCCGCTTCCAGATCGCTGGATGACAGAGGAGGGTCTGATTTAGCAGGTAGGCGTTCGCCGTAGACTCGGCGACGAGAAGGCATTTTAAAGTACCTCGGGAACTATCGCCCCGGGAGTACGATGAACGAATCCTGCACTAAATTTAGTCAGGCGGCGTCCTGGACTGAGATGTCTTTTGAAGATTCCAGACCCCCCCTCTATAAAGACGAAAAAAAAAGATACGATTTTTCAAAATTCGCCACTCACTCCATTTTTTGTTAATTTTCTCTATTTTTTCGCAAACATTGTTGTATAACTTTTTTCTATGCAGTTTAGAGTATATGCTCTAGTGCCTATTGTAGAAGGGTTTAGGACTATGTTTAAGCAAAATACGATTCTTCAGTTTTTTGAACCTTTAAATTTTACTAAATTTCTCATTATAATTTTTTTTCTAGTACATTTAGGTATTTGCATTACTAAATTAAAAAGAAAGCTTATTTTCTGTACTTTAAAATAGTCTATTTTAAAATATTCTAGGAATAACGGTAACCAATATATTATTATGATCAAATTGTAATTTGTACGATTGTACGATTGTACGATTTGTATATACCTAAATGTACAAGAAAAGAATATTCCAGTTTTCAGCGACGAAAACGCTACTGGACCTCTAAAAATCATACAAACAAGATAAATTTTACTAAGAATGTAAATTTTGAGACCTCGAAAAAAGATGCAAAAGAGTTCCGCGATTCCCCTTAAAACCGCTCTCGTAGGTGGGGTTTTAAGTGGTGATTTTTAAAAACATCGATTTACCAAGACTGTGTACGCCATAGAAAAAAAGTTTTAGATAAGAAATGTAGCTGAGATAATTTTGAACAAAAATGTTTATTAGCACTTTTTGTATAGAACGAACCGTTCTATAGAAACAACACTTAAAGCGACCAGCGATTTTGAATGTCAGTTATCAACTCAACGGTAAAAATTCGATAGTTTTTGATCAGATTATCCTATCGACAACAATTAAAATGGTTTTTAAAGATGAAGAATGCTGCCTTCGTACTCAATTTTTTAATTTTGCCGTAAATAGCAAAAATCATTAAGAACACCATTGCATATACCGAAAACTGCGTAGAAAAAAGTTATAGAACAATTGGTGAAAAAATAGGAAAAATGAACGAAAAATGGTATGGTCAAGACTACTACCAAACGTCATTTTGAAGAAGAATAATAGGTTTTTTTCGGAAAAGTACGCGTGTTTTCGTGTTTTTTTTTGCTTCGTTTTTGAATATATTTTTGTCAAAAAAAAAATTATTTTAGACTTTAAAAGGTAACATTTAAATAGAAAATTCTATTTATAACAACTTTTTTGTTTATTTGTGTACGTATATGTGCGAAAAGTGCATAAAATTCACCCTAATGCACCCTAGTGTATGGGGTCTAATTTACCTCTTTCTTAAAAACGCACCACTTTAAGTTGTAGCATTCCGCGGTTTTTTTATATTTGTGGTCTATTGACCATACGAAACAATAAAGCCGCTTTAAAGTTGTAGTTCCTTTCTAAAGTAGATAATCAATAGCCTAACAGCCCATCAGAGAAAATCGAAAATAGGTTGGAGGGACAAAATTAATATGTATTGCTTGGGGTAACAAATGCAGCGCCTACTCCTGTGTCACACTTGGATGCATCTGTAAAGTTTTTATAACAATGCTCGTAATGCTGACTGAGAATTAAATCTACATTGTGTCTACATGACTATTAATAGGTTTTTCAAAATGGGTTAGGCCAGTATTTATATTTGGAGTATTAATTATCCAAGGTAGAGATTTTTAATATGTTTGGAAAAGTATCCGGGAATTCGATGCTTAGACATTTCAGGAAATACCGTACTCGCTGTTAGTAAAGATTGTGTTTGAATACTATTGATAAAGAGGTTTAAATATTTATTATTGAATGTGTTATTAAACAGAGGTTTGTTTTTATTTGAAGCTATTAACGTTGCATGAGATAAACGCCGACTACACTCTCGATCGAAGTTCTTCGGACGAAGTGTCGAAGTGAAGTTAATCGAGGTGAGCTGACTCTCTACATACTCGTAAAGTCGAGTAATGTAGTGTGACACTTCGTATTCGAACTTCGGGCCCTTTGATTCGGACGCGAAAAACCGACACAGAATGGAAGTAGAACGAGGCGAAGCGAAGTCGCATGAAGTACCTGTCTACACTCTCGTACTCCCTGCACTTCGATCAACTTCACGAGTAGTATAGTGGCCGCTATAGAGTTAAGGAAATTCGGTGATGATATAATGAAAGCTCCCCACTGTCACAATATAAACTTTCTACAGGTGATTTTCGAAATGCTCCAAGAGGTAGTCTAAGTGCTGTGCTGAGTATAAAGTCTAGCTGTTTTAACAATATGAGGGATGTAAAGGCGTAAGCAATTGATCCTTAATCAATTTTTGATCTTACAAAACATGTTCCTTTATTTTTTTTTTTGACTTGTTCGCTTTCATTTTACAAATATAGTTGAAAATTACAACAATAATAAGTTTCAACAAAGTCAGTTCAAAGCTGTTATAATACGTGTTTCATGATTTTATTCCGTTTCCTTTTCCTTTTCCTTTTCTTTCTTTCTTTCTTTCTCCCCTTCCTTTTACCCTAACAGGGTGTCGGATTTGGGCTAGCTATTTTAATTTCCATTTACCCACCTCTTCCATTCTTTTCTGTTTCCTGCCATTATTTTCAATTCCTCGAGTGATTTTTGTTTAAGTTTTCCCGCCTCTACTACTTGCTGTATCCATTTTTTTCTTGGCCTGCCTCTTTTTCTTTTTCCGATGTTTTTTGCTTCATAAATTTTTCTTGTTATTCTATTGGATTGCATCCTCATCAGATGCCCATACCAGTTCATTTGTCTCTTTGCTATTTTGTTCATTATCGGTTCCTGGTTGGCCATTCTCCTAATAGTCTCGTTGCTTAATCTATTCCATTTTGTCTTTCCAACTATCCTTCTTAGATGTCTCATCTCCATTGCGTTTATCCTGCTCTTATGTTTTTCCAGAATTGTCCAGTTTTCACTTGCATAGAGCACAGTCGGTATCACTATTGTGTTATATATTTTTATTCTTGTTTCTCGTGCAAGTTCTCTTTTTCCCATTATTGGGGCTAACGCATAATATAACTTGTTTGATTTCTTTGCTCTATTTGTTATTTCCCAGTCTATTTTTCCATCATTAGTTATTATACTTCCCAGGTATTCGTAAGTTGTTACTATTTCCAATTCTGAGTTTTTACATTTTATCTTTATTTGATTATCTTCCTTATCTCCTTTGCCGCTGATTATCATTATCTTACTTTTTTCCTCGTTTATCTCCATTTTAAGTTCTTCTATTTGTTCTACCCATATATCCATTAGTTTCTGCATTTTATTCTTGGAATCTGCTATTAGTACTATGTCGTCTGCATACATTAAGGACTCTATTGTTACCGGTTGTAATCTGCGGTAACCTATTATTGTCTGTAGTTGATTAGTTCTGACTCTAGTGTTTCTTATCAATTCGTTCATTACTATTATGAATAGCAAAGGGCTGAGACTATCTCCTTGTTTAATACCTCTCTTCCAATTAAATGCTTCCGATCTTTCCCCTGTTATTTGTACCCTTCCTTTTACCTCTTTGTAAGTACTTTCTATAATTTTTATCAATGCATTTGGTACGTTAATTTTCCTCAAGCATTTCCCTATAATATGTCTTTCTATCGTATCAAATGCTGCTCTTAGGTCTATGAATGCTAATACTAGTTTTTTCCCCGTATCTATGCTTCTTTCTATTAGGTTTCTAATGATATATATGTTGTCATTTGTCTGTCTTCCCGGTCTAAATGCCATTTGTTCTTCTCCCAATACCATTTCTACTTCTTGTCTCAGTCTCTTCTCTATTATTTTCGTATATATTTTAAAGCACACCGATGACAGACATATTGCCTTTTCCTTTTCTCAAATAAAAATAATAATAAATTTCTACATGGCTACAAGTTTCTGGTCAAATTGCGAGAAGATCGTTTCGAAGCTTGTATAATACGCGTGCCATGATTTTTTTTTTACTTTTTTGTTTTCTTTTCGCAAGTTGAAACAATAATAAGCTTTCCATCCAAAGTAAGTTTTCTTAGGGTGTCTTAACAACGATTATAGATGCTTAAAAGCTTAACGCTTAACAAAAAAGTGTCCCTCGATTATAAATAAACAAGTTTTGTAACCCGGTCGACATAGCCGCCGATAATCAAATAACGCCATAGGCGTTAACCTTCAATGATCGTCTATATTCGTTGGTATTATACATAACACTACATACACTGGTATCATACATACTTGTTCAATTATAAATTGACAGTTAATACAATAACATAAAGCACCAATGCCAACCTCAACACACCTGAACTTCCGCGTTACGATGTAATACTAAAATACAAGCATCCTAACACCAACTCCGCTTTAAAACTCATTTTCGCACGTGTAGGTCGTAATCCTATCCAATGTAAACTTATAGAGTGTAGCACTTTCTGTCTGAAAAAATCGTGAGATATTGATTAACAACATTACAAAACTCTTACGACTTTCATAAACCATTTCATAAACTCGAGTTAAAACAAAAATAACTTAGGTATCATATACACGGTGTGGCCATATGTAACCGACAGTGCTATATAGATATATTTCGTAAATTTAGTATTTACAGAAAACATAAAAGAAGGGCTTAACTGCAAAGCTATAGGTGATTCAGAAAATTGATGACTTAAGGAAATGAACGATTTTTTGATAAGCTTTGTTTGTTTTTTAGTTTGTTGAAAAAAAATTTTTTTTTTTAAAAACTCTTTACTTTTATCCCCCTATTTTCACGACACTGGAGCAATTTATTTTTTATACGATACTCTAGCTCAAACGAGGTATCCAGTTTTACGTAATTGAGTTGGTGAGTAAAATAGTGGAACTAGTGGATCTTTTAATAAGACTTTGAGCTAATATTTATCATTTATTAAACTTATTAAATTATTTACTTTTCGTTTTATGTTTGGGGAACGTCTAAGGTGGTTTTTGATACATTTACTATAAATATTTCAATTAATAAATTCCACTGTTTCCAAATAAAACACCTTATACATTTTTCTTTCCTTTTAAAGTCCTTAGAAATGCTGATTATTTTTTGTGTAATGTTCACTATATCTAAATGCCATAATTTTGGAATTATTGCTACATTTACATTATCTTCGCCGAAGTTAAAATAATACATTAAGATGGCTATGGCCGTTACAACAAGTTTGACGTTTGATCGTATGTCTAAGGGAGGAATCAGACTGCTCGACCAGACCGACCGTCTACGATCGACCAACATTACGAGTCTATGAAAATGTATGCGCAGAGTCAGACTGGTTGGCAGACCGAAAATTTAATAGAATCATTTAATAGAATGGGATATAGCACAAAGAATTCTCCTTGTTGGTGTCTTTTTAAAAAAAATGTAACGCACCCAAACTGTCCTACGCCTACGAAGACGTCTCCGCATAAATAAGTGATAAAAAATTTATCAGTAGAATTATCGATGCTAATTCTATTCATAATTCAATTTTCTTCAAAAAGCCCGGTAAAATAATATTACAAAAATGTGGTTATGTTGCTAGAGCCTCCTGACGTTTTGGCGGTCGGTCGATGGAACACGAACGAGTAATTTGAGTTTAAAAATAAAAATACAAAAGTTGATTGTTCACCGTCTGACGGTTGGTCGTGGTCGGTCGGGCAGTCTGATGCCTACCTTAGTGATGTTACTTTTTTACCGATGATGTTACAACATCGATGTTTAGTTATCATTTTTCGATATTTCACCATCGATGTCAAGACATCTAAACCATCGATGGAACATCGATGTTAACAATTCGATGTTTTTAATTCCAAACTTACCATTAAGCAACCAGTAATACAGTAGATTAGCAACTATTTAAAATATTATTGGAGCATGTGGATAAGTGGCTTAGATAGAAAAGAGATAACAGAACTTTTGAAAATCCCGGTCCATCGAGCTCCACTTCAGAGTCGGAGCCTATACAGGGTGATGACAAAAAGAGTTCTTTCAAAGAACTAAAAGTGGCGGTTAGGAAATATGATCCTGAATACATTAATATGGGATTTACATTCACGAATATAAATGATGAGCCAAGGCCCCAATGTGTAATCTGTTCGGAAATTCTTTCTAACCAGTGTATGAAACCGCTATTAAAACACCACTTCAATACAAAACATTGAGTGTTGGAAAATAAACCTAAGGATTACTTCGTTCGGAAGTTAACGGACATGAGAGGCACAAAAAAATTAATGTCGAATTTCACCGACAAAAACCAAAAAGGTAGAGGCATCCTTCTTCGTGAGTTTAAGAATTGCGAAGTGTGGTAAAGCACATACCATCGGTGAAGAACTAGTTCTGCCTGCCGCACAAGATACGGTAACGTATATTTTTGGGGCGAATTCAGGTAAACAGCTTAGTATTATACCATTATCCAATAATACCGTACGTCGTAGGATTTAAATAATGGCATTAAATGTTACAAGAAGAATTGGTAAACCGGATAAAAAATAGTATTTTTTTTTTTCGATACAACTTGATGAGAGTATAGATGTAACAAACAATGCTCAGCTTAAGGTTTATGTGCGATACATATTTCAAATCAAAACCGAAGAAGAGTACTTATTTTGTAAGGCGTTAACGAAACGAACTACTGCCGATGAAATATTCAAGAATATCAATGATTTTTTTTTGTGGAAAATTGATTAGACTGGAAACAATGCGTTGGTTTCTGTTCGGATGTGTAACTGCCAAAGTAAAACTTGTTGCAGAAAATTGTACTTTTACCCATTGTAGAATCCACAGAGAAGCTTTGGTAGAAAAGAGAATGCCAGATGAATTTAAACATGTTCTACATGAAGCCGTTCAGAGAGTCAATTTCATAAAATCTCGAGCTTTAAAGTCGCGTTTATTTTCAAAACTATGCTCTGAAATGGGAAGTGATCATATTCAGTTATTGCTACCACAGAGGTAAGATGGTTATCAAAAGGAAAAATGTTAAACAGGTTATTCGAGTTGCGGTATGAAGTACATGTGTTTTTAATGGAAACCAATTTTAAACTGCGTGATCGGTTACTAGATAAATTGTGGTTCACAACACTAGCTTACTTAACAGACATATTTAATCGATTAAATAATCTAAACTTAAGCTTACACGGTAAATCACATAATCGATTTTCTGTAAGCGACAAAATAAATGCTTTTATCAAGAAATGTTATATGATGAAAAATAGTGTTTCAAACAAAGACTTGCAGTCGTTTACCAATTTAAGAAATTTTGTGGTTGAGCATGATATAAAGATTAAAGATGATCTTATTTTTAACATAAAAAAGCATTGTCAAATGCTAATTGATATTTTAAAGAATATTTTGACGAAGAATACTCAGTTTCTTTGGATACGACAACCATTTATTTTAGATAGTACTCCTGAAACATTAAAACAGGAGAAAAAAGAGTCTTTAATAGAACTATCTTGTGATGGAGATTTGAAAATAGAGTTTTCAAAATTAGAATTAGCCGAATTCTGGCTAAATTGTTATTTTTTACCTCCTTTTACGGCCACCTACCTGTGTGAAACTGGATTTTCTGCTATGCTACAAGTGAAAAATAAATTTCGCAGTAGGCTTAATCTTGATCCAAATTTACGAACGAAACTAAGCACAATCGATTCACTTATTGTGGCTATGCAGAACCATCCTTCTCACTGAATTTTTGGACTGGGTTAGACTATAAGTTTTATTTTGTAACATTTATAATGCCCTTTTGTAAATAAATACATTTTTGCCAAAAATTAGTAAATTTTATTATCTACTTTTTTAATATGGGGTACACGATTGGCGCAGAAATTATATAAGTGGTACGTGTAAAAAAAGTTTGAGAATCGCTGGTCTAGACAAATATCCAGGCAACTTAAAATTTTGTAAACATCAATAATGAAAATTTTACGTGAAATTAGATTACATTCATACAAAATAAAATTAGTTCAAGAGCTGTATGATGATGATTTCGATAGAAATGAAGAGTTTGCAGACATAACGATGGAATAAGGTTACAATAAAAACGATCGTTGTTGGATATAATTTATAGATATCGAGCACAGTTTTATTAATTAAATCTTGCCCATAATTCATAAAACACCCTCTCCACATTTAAGAGGTGCCCGGGACTTAGGACCGTTTCTATATTGACGTGATCCATTGTGATTATACTAGGGAAAGTTAATTGGGGTGGTTTCCCGTTGCCTTCCGCAATGATTTTTCTTTCGTGTGAGGTTTACTCCTTGGGAATGGATATGAGAGGATTTATTTGTTTTTGGTAGGGATCTTGTGGTGGGGACATGACTTTCCCCGGCACGGGTTGGGGGATAGCCATGGCTCGCTTGGTCAGGGTTGCATACCTAAAGTAGATCTACCTCATACCGTGATCGTACAAGATTATCTACCCGCTACCACAAGCGGGTAGAATCTTTTACTTTTTGGGTTATCTTAAATCTAAAGTAGGTACCTATACTTCGCCTACTACTTTTTGTGGGTCATTTAATTTGTTTTTATGTGAAAAATAAATATTTTTTTATATTATATTATTTTGTTTTATTATTTTTAAGCATTTTTAATATGGATTTGCATATTTGGACAAATTTAGAAGTAAGTAGCTGTATTTTTTGTATATCTTTGAATTGGACTAATGGTTTCGAATGGCGGACGGATTAATGGACAAACGATCAATGAACGAAAACGGGCATGGAAACGGAAGAATTTGTACAGTTTGAAGAGTTTGAACAGATAGAGTATAGTAATATTTCTTATTATTATTTTAGTTTCATATATATTTCATATCCCTTTTTGTTAAGTTTTTATTTAGAATAAATGTGAAATCACTTCTCTCTATATTTATTCGGCTAGATTTTAGCCTTTTCGATGGAACTAGACTGCTTACGAGAACAATCCATTTTTCCTTAAGGATGAAGAAATTATTCAACTATTGTTCGATTAGCTGGAATTAAAAATGTTTACACAAATTACACAATATTTAACTAAATAAAAGTGGATTGATTCTATGTCTTGGGCACTATAAGGATATCTAGTTCCATAGTTTGTTCGTCTGGTCCAGATCAAATGTTGTTCTATAAGAAGCTAAGGAATTGGTGATCAGTCCTAGCAGAAACGCGTATGTCGGTAATTGTCAGTCAAATCATTTTCTTTGTAAACTAGGATTTTCTAATTACTTTATTTATTTGATTGAATACTAATGAAAAACCCTGTATACCTGGAATTTTTACTAAGATAGATCTGTATTTTTTGGTTAATGTCTACAGTTCTATACACTGTTTGGTGAAATTTTAAATCAGACTCCGAAATAATCATACACGACGGAAACTACCGAGAATAATTTGTATGTAACATCCCCTATTTGAGGATTCTTCCCACACGCCGAAATTTTATTTTAGAAAGAGTAGAAAGTCACACTTGCTACAGAAGGGTTTATATCACAGTTAACGTGGTTTATGAATTTAAACCAAGCGGTTGACGATCTTTTATGGCCTCTAAGCTTTCAGGAAAATCACCCTCCCATCATATCTATACATAGTGTAAGGAAATGAATTATTCATAATTTAGGATTGATCCGTGTACATGTATATTCAATAAGAGGCCTTTACTGAATACCGTTTCAATCAAAATGTACTAAAATATACAAAGATGTTGTTTGAAATTTTAGGTATAAATTTAAGTCAATAACGGAAAAAAATATGGATTTTGACTTAAACAATCCCTAAATTCTAGCATAAATAAATCAATAATAAAGTATTTTTTAGTTAAATAAGGTAGAGAGAGATATGTTTGGCTTTACACGTCGTTGATGTCTAAATTGTCGTTTGGATTCTGTATCATTCTGAATAGAGCTTATCTAGTTCCAAGGTCGACTCTAAATCTAATTGGAATTTCATTTACTTGCTGTTCAATTTTAGATACATTCTATCATGTATAATATATAGCAAGATTTTTAATCTGTGTAAGACTGAAAACTTGTTGAATCCATTTGGAGAGAAGGAAAACTCCCAGACAGTTAGAATGTAGTTATTATAATACCTATTCACAAGAAAGGGGATCCACTAATATGTGACAACTATTGAGGCATTACCCTCTTAAATATGGCTTACAAAGTACTGGTTTATATACTTTATGATGGAGTGGCATCTTCGATTTTAATATCATTACATTTCTATCAAAAGATGCCCAAGCCAGTTTCATTCTTCTATTGAGTTCTGGGAATAAGCAGCCAGATTTATGTATGAATTGTCTCTGGTGTACATACTCGTCGACTGTCTCATGTACAGTGTTGTTTATTTGCTTTTATAACGGTTTTTCAAGCCAGCGGCGTGCTCTCTTGGCTTTGCAATATTTAATGCATTTGTTAATTATTTGTTGATGATTTTTGTGAATATATGTTGTATATGATTGGTAGTAGACTTATGGGTCTTTAGTTTTTGATATCCTCTTAACTACCTTTCTTATGAATGAGAATTATGTTTGCTGTATTCTAGTGGTCTGGAATGCCAGCTAAGATTGTTCAGGTTTTTTGCCAGCGTATTTAAGCAGTTCCACTGTTATTCCTTCTATTTCAGCTGCTTTACCACTTTTCATTTTTGTAATTGTCGATTCTACTTCTTCCGTAAGGACTTCTGGTACATTTTCTGATTGCTTATTCAAGTGTATCAGGGGCTTTGTATAGTTTGCTGTAGAATTTAGTCACTAGTTATATTATTTTATTTCTGTCTGTAACTATGGTGTTTGCATTAGTTAGAGCAACGATTTGCTTCTTCCCAATGATTAATGCATTTCTTATTTTTATAGTTTTATAGTCTTATTTCTGTTTTGATTGCATTTCCCACCAGTTTTTTATTGTATTTTCTTATGTCTTTCTTAATACTTTTCCTTATTGTCTTAGAAAGTTCTGTGTAGTGTATTCTCTGTATGTTGCTACTTACTTTTATTTCTATTAGAATGAAGTCAATTTCGTTCTTTGTGGTCCATTTTGTGCTACCCAAGTCCATTTTATGTTTAATTTTTTCTTAAAGAATGTTTTGATATTGTACAAACTGAACCAGTCGTTCTCCCCTTTCATTTCACTCACCGACTCCATGACTACATGACTTTTTCCGTGCCGTTTCTCTTTCACACTTTGGCATTAAAGTCATCAATTTAATACTTGAAGTAACTTTTATTGTTATTAAATGCTTCAGTTATGTGATTGTAAAGTACCTCTATTTCTTCGTCAGTGTGAGTAATCGCTGGGGCGTGTATTTCAATAATTTGTATATTGTATCTCTTTGATACTTGTAAGGTTAAGTTTAGCTACTCTATCCAAGATACTAGTTTCTTTTACTACTCTTCGTTTCCATTTCTTGTTATTAATTAGGAATCCAATACCGCCATTTTTTCTTGTTGACATTCCTTGGTAGTAGTTTCTTGACGCTAATTTCAATAGCTCTTCATCTTTCCGTCTTACTTTGCTGATTCCTATGATGTCTTATTTTATATTTTTATTATATATATATATATATATATATATATATATATATATATATATATATATATATATATATATAAGGTACACTCGAAAAGTGGTGGGTTTATCGGTCAAAGTGGAGAAATAAAAGACAAAGAAGGTGGCTACTTCATCTATTTATTGAAGACGTTTCGCTTTCTGCTCAGAAAGCATCATCAGTTCATCTAAAAAGAACAATATAAAACCAAACATCCATAGAGAAGTTACAATAAAAGTGTATTACCTTACAAAGACATGTAGCAGTCAAAGATGTTAAAAATATGAAAAAGCTTACGAAACTGGACATTTAGAGTAAAGTTGTATAAATCAATTAATTGAAACTTGGTATAGTTTGCAATTTAACAAAATTAGCACAGCAAAAGAACATGTGATAAACATACATGTATGTAAAAAAGTTATTATAAAAACTTAAGTAAAAAACATTAAGATTTATTTTAAAGTGTAAAGAACTAGAAAGATCATGAGAAAGCACTTCCAACAATTTATTAAATCAATTAGATTTTAAATTTAACTTTAGGTAACATTATAAGTTATTTAAATTAATTTAGTATAAAGATAAAATGAAGTTACCAGTCTTGAGCTTACTGAGTCTCGCCTATAAATGAATTTACAGGTTTAACACCCACGCAAACACGTGAATAAGGTGGCCTTGAGGTCAGAGTGACAAGAACAGCAAGGCGAAATACCAACCTCTATGTAATAGGGCGGTGTATTCGAAAAAAGTTATAAATTTGGTTGACCACTTGTCGTTAAGAAATCAAACAATGAAAGGAAAAGGTGGTTAAGATCACCATTCATCCTACAGTGATTGATTTGTCAACAAAGAACAAAGTATGAAAGTCAAACAAAATATCATATATTATAATATGACGTCACTGGTTAGCCAGCCAACAGGTGAAGATTAATACAACTTCCACAGTCCAAAGGTTCAAATCATTCGGACCGTAATGAAAAAGATCCTATGAATTAAATTTCAGTTTAAAATTTTAACAACTAAGTTCATCAAAAAGAACAATTACTTAATTATGTAAAAGTGATATTGACAAATAGTTAATAAAATGTAAGTTGATAAATCTAAGTTTAAGAAAGAATAATTTATTTTATTTTATTTTTATTTAAATTTATTATATGAAAATATGATAAGAAAAAACCCATTATGGGACAAAGTTTGAGTAAACAACATATCAGGCCTAATTCTGCAAAATTAATGCATGGTAAATTTGGCTCAAATTACTAATGTCGGTTCTCTTATTAAGGGTATTAGGGTGTTTTAAAATTGAACACATTTCTAAAAACTGCCTTTTAACGAGATTACGTTCAGTGCCAAGAATTTTAACTTCATTAAAGTTTACTTCGTGCTTAGTGCTAATAGCATGTTGGGCAAGAGCACAAGTATGTTTAGATAAATTAATATCACTGCGGTGTGTCGTAAGACGTCCTCTCAGTGATCTCCCTGTCTGACCGATGTAACATGAGTCACACTCAGCACAAGGTATATGATATATTACATTAACTTGTTCCAGAAGGGACAGAGGTGTTTTAGTTTTAGAAAACAAATTCCTGACAGTCTTAGCATTCTTAATAGCAATTTTAACCGGTACGTTGTTATGTTTATACAGTTTAACGAGTTTCTCAGTAACTTGAGGAAAATAAGGTAACGATGAGTAATGGGTAGTTGGATTCCCAAGTACAGTATTAGGCAGAACAGTGTTGTTAATTGAATTATTTGATATTATTCTAAGTTGGTCACCATTGGGTATGTCATTTAAAGAAGAACCATAGCTTTGAACGAAAAGGTATTTATTAATAAGAGAGGATGGATAGGAATTCTCTGAGAATTTCTCAACTACCACAAGAGTACAACCTGTTAGAGGCCATTGGTTTCCTGTACCAACTTGTAGTAAGGGTGTTATCTCCCATTCTAATGACACGCATGTCTAAGAAGGGAATACTATTTGTGTTGGAGTCCTCCAGTTCAACAGTGAACTGTAAGTGAGGATCAAAATCATTGAATAAAGACAAGGTGGCCTGAATCTTGTCTGTTTGTATAAAGTCTGTTTGAATAAAGTCAATTTCATGTCAATTTAAAAAATCTTCTTTGTTTTATTCCAATTCAAAGTTCTATACCTTAAAAAAAACACCCATTATATAAAAAACCTTACCTAACTGGTAGGCTCGAATTTTTTTTTTTTCAGTTATAATAAGGTTAAGAAGAAAGGAAAAAATGGGTATCTTATTTTAAATAACTGAATCGGCGTTTTGGTTGGTTTCGCTTTTTTGTATACGAGGTGTATCTAATGAACGACTATTAATTACTACTTTCAACTGCTTCGAAACCACTACATTTCTTACTGAAATCTACAGTACTAATTTGAACATAAATATGGCAAAAAACGTAGTACGGGGATCTGTCAAATAAATAGAATATGTGCTTAGAATAAAAATAATCGAAGGAGGCCAAAACACCGACTATCCTAGGTTCACTACTTATTAAGTTGGTCCGCAGGTGGCATTTTATTTCCCACTTAGCCGTAGGCAAACCAGTGAGGGAGGTTCACTATCGACCACCTACGGACGTGCTCTCTATAAGGAGTTACTTCCACCAGGAGGCGAGTTTTTGTTCTATAATTGGAGCGTTGCTCTTTAGTACTTCTACTTTTGATACTTGATGGTTCTCTTCTTCTACGTGAATTTCTTTTTATTTTTATCTCTTCTTTCTTCCATCATTTGGAGGATTTCCGTAATCATCCATGGTTTATAGCCGTTGTTTGTTTTGTTCGTTAATAGATCGATTTCTATTGAGGAATTTTGCCTTGTTAAGTAGTCTATAATCTTCTCAAAGTTTATATGCGTAATGCAACCACTTCGATACGAGAATATATGAAGCAAGCATATACAACTTTGATTCTTACAGAAGAATACTTAGAAAACAATCAAACTAAAATATTTTTGACCTATCAACCACTAATACCTTCGCAAATAAAAAAATCTCAAATAAATTGCTTCCTCGCCGCATCGGAGTTACTGATACCCCGATAAAACCTTTTCATTGAACCGATATAATAAATTTTCATACAAATATTGTTTGGTATTCAACTTTTCGTTTTCATTGCATTATTTTCTATGATTGAATTTTATTATGAAGTTGCAAATAAGCGAAATTGTTTGAATTTTAAATCAACATGCGGTTTAATTAAAAAAAATTCGGGAATTATTGAACCAGAATAATTCATCACACAATAGATTAATTTTACACAATAACATATAACCGTGGGTATTTTTTTGACGTATCGTAGATTATTTGGCGGAAATTGAGTTAACTATTTTTAAATGATATAAACAATATGGAAAATTTCAGTCAATTAGTAACAAGATAAGAATAATGTTTGATTTTAAATTTAGAATTTAGTTTCTTATTTTAAATTCATGAAAATAAATCGTGGAATTTCATTCAAATTCGTGTATTTTTTATTTATCAAACAAAAACAAAATTCCAATATTTAAATCATAAAAAACCAAACTGAGAGCGATAATTCAATTCCTGCTTCAGACATTTCTATGAGATTTACGCTTTTTAGATAATTTGAGGAAACTTCGAAAATATATATCTCGAGAAAATATCGTTTGTAAAATTAAATTCAAACTATTTAACGGAAATGTCAGTTTTTTAACAGTGGTAAAATTTAGAATGAGACTTCTGAAAAAGCGGCGTAATTTTAACACCTCCGGATCCGGAGCCTGATCAATATGATCACAACCAACGGAGAAGCATAAATTATATGTTCAACTTAAGTTAATAAACGCAAACGGTTTATTTTATTTATTTAGTCATTGAAAACATAAACACTAAGTACATTATAATAATATTTCTGACAAGAATACGAAATAACATAACTTGCAGGAATTTGAAAAACGGAAGCGCCCTAGCCTTTTCTACCAACTGACTCAGTTATTCCAGAATTATATCAACTTTGTAAAACCCTAGATAAATATATATGAAAGCAGAATACCAAGCGGCTTTTAAGACTTGAAGATCGACAGTATACCACCTATTCTGTATGTGTGTGGAGCGCTGTTATATGGAGAAAGATGAAATGACGATTTTCACAAACGCAGAGTGCGTTATTGTGTTGCCGAGAGGGGGCATTTGGGCCTGTAGGACCCATCGCCGGCTCTTCGGGCTTCTTCCTATCCCCGGAATTGGATCGGGTATTCACCATCTTTGGTTTGTCGCTGGTAGAAAGGTTAAATACCACCGCTGTTATAAATAACAGTTCCAGTGACAAATATCTGTTATAGGTAACGGTTCCAAGGAACAGTAACAGAGCAAAAATGGAAAACAGATAGGTAAAAATGATCTAAGTATTCCTTGGCTTACGGAAGGAATAACTTAGTAAACAAGTAAATTAAATGGTATAAAAATATAATGCAAGTGTTTCTTGACTTACGGAAGAAACAACTTAGAACAGAAAATAAACAAGAGAATCAAATATAGTAAAATAAATGCTCAAATATTTAGAAGTGTTTCTTGACTTACGGAAGAAATGACTTATAATAGAAAATAAGAAAAATCAAATATAGAAAAGATGTGAAAATATTGCAAAGTGTTTCTTGACTTACGGAAGAAACAGCTTAGCAAAAAATGGAAAAATGAAATAGACAAATATATAAGTATTTTCTTAACTTACGGAAGAAAATATCTTAGATCAAATATCAGAAATAATATTGCGATATGAAAATATTTCTAAGGGTTCTTTTGACTTACCGGAAAAGAACGACTTAGACACACAATAAAATAACAAGTCAGATATCAGAGAAATACTTCTAAGAGCTCTTTGACTTACCGAAAAGAACTACTTAGATACAAAGTACAAAATCAAATATATAAAATAGAAAAGGCAAGATAAATATTCCTAAGTGTTCTTAACTTACGGAAGAACAGCTTAGATACAAATACAAGAAAAATAAACAATCAAAATAATCAAATAAAATATCAAACAGTCAGTACATGAACAAATATAGATCAATGTAATATTCTAACCTGAAAAGGTCTGAATATACAATAATGCTAAAATAAAATGGTATATAGGAAATCAGAAATAAAACAATAACTTAGTAGGAACAATAATAGCACCGACTAGGTCTACAGTAGAAGAGGCAAGCTCGACTGACTGATGAGAGAAATTCTACCTGCTTTTATGTAAAACAAATCCTTTGTTTTACGTAGCAAAAGTGGAATTTCCCTGCATCGAGTCAATTAGAAATTTGGATTTGGCCAAACTTGGAATTCCCAAGTATTTTGACCGATATCCAAATTCCTTGATGCGTCCGGCTGTCAGCTCCCGGCTGATACGCCTCCGGAGGACAATTGATGCTTCTATGGGAAAGGATTCGAAAAGTTCATTTTGATTTATAATATAATAAATATAATAAATTTTTCTTAAACTGATTGTTTATTTTAGATTCACATGTAAGTACTGTAGGCTTACTTTTTATATAAGAATAGTCTATAATACACATTAAGCTAACCATCACGTCCGTTATTTCAGAGTCGCTAACTACAGTCGTCTGCTTCAAGGCAAAGACATTCAGTCTCCCCCTATATACGACACTACAGCTATATGGAGGTTTAATCAACATAAAAGACCAAAGAACCTCATACTAGAATTTGGGTCTTGCCCAGAAAAAAACTATCCCACTGTGCAGCTATCTTGTACAAATTATGGTAAGTTGCAGTTGTAGATAACTATCTTTCTATTGACTCTCAAATTAAATATTTTTTAATGAATTAATAGACATTGTTGTTTATATACTTGTGTACTAATTACACTTGTATTGTGACTCTTTTAGTTTGTGGCAGAGTACGTAAAACGTACGATGCAGGAGAAAATTCTGGCAGAAGGAAAAAACAAAAACAAAAGCGAATCGTGGGTGGAGTTCCATCGAAACCAGGGGACTGGCCGTTTCTAGCAGCACTTCTTGGCGGACCAGAAGAAGTATTTTACTGCGCTGGTGTTCTAATTGCTGATCAGTGGGTACTGACGGCTTCTCATTGTGTTGGAAAGTAAGTATTCGTTTATCATGGCAAACAATAAGATGGGAGAAATTACGTCGAGCAAAGTAATTTGAAAGATATAATTAATATTTCGTATATTTAACTTTGCTTTTAGTCACTCTGATGTAAACGGATGGACAATTCAATTAGGCATTACAAGACGACATGCGCATTCTTTTTATGGGCAAAAGATGAAGGTGAAGCGAGTGGTACCGCATCCTTTATATAATGTTGGCGTTGCCCATGATAATGACATTGCCCTCTTCCAGGTAAACTATTTATAACAATTTAATCATATAAAAAATATCTGATCCTTTATTACTAAGAAAAAACTACAATATGATGTTTTGTAATCTTGGCTACCTATAGAGCAGGCTCTGATATATTATTGTGACTCCGAGACATAGACTGCTCTAAATTTACATAAAATTGTTAATAAATAAAGACATATTAAAACATATTTCCCCTTTTTAAGCTGTCATCCCGAGTCACCTTCCACGAGCATCTTTCTCCAGTATGTCTACCACCCGCTAACAAAGAACTTAAACCAGGAACTAAATGCACAGTGATCGGATGGGGAAAGAAGGAAGATACGGGACGTAAGTTAAACATTGTTTCCACTTATTTTGTACTAATAATTTTAATATATTGCAGTTTCTGAATATGAACCTGAAATCAACGAAGTTGTCGTTCCAGTTCTAAACAGGGACCTTTGTAACTCTTGGCTGGAAAATCGAGATTTAAACGTGACGGAGGGGATGATCTGTGCTGGATACAAGGAGGGTGGGAAAGATGCGTGTCAGGTAATTCTTTCTTGGAAATATGTAGGCTATGTCAAAAACAACATGGTAAATCAAGACGTTTAAGGAATTTTATTATTCTATATGGTCGATTGATCTCTAAAAATATTGATATCGGAAAGTGCTACAAAATAGAGTTATTTTTCGGTTATTTTGGCTATAACTCAGAACTATGCAATCTTAGTAAATATGTTATACAAGATTTGCTGTACAGAATTAAATTTCTCATTAAAAAGACATCTCTTAAAGTCTAAATAATTTTTTTAACAAAATAAATATGAAAAACAATGTTCAATAAGTCTAAAAATTTCTAATTTTTTTTTTTATTTTCACTAATATTTTTTTCTGAGCATCCAAGTATAAGTATTTCCGTTCAAATGGTGGTTTATAAAAGCTTATTCGTTAAACATTTACTGAGATATAAGCGTTTGACATTAGCCGTTTTTTCTATTTTTTTTAAATTTTTCTTTCAAAACGTATTTTGGTATTTTTACGTGAAACTATCTATTCTTATGTAATAAATAATTTATCTAGGGTAATTTAATGTTAAAAATAAACTTATTTACTTAAAATTAAGCAGTTGCCATATTTAATTTGTCTTTAAAAGAATAAATAAATAATTATTTATTAAAAAAAATATATGGAATCAAAATAAAATCGAAAAATTTATTTCAAATGTATGTCAACTGCCGTATATCCGCGAGCGGGATTATTTTTAATATTATGAACAGAAATATAGACAGAAAAGAAATGTACGATTGTTTGTTGTCTTTCTTCAGAACAACGAATATACAAATATAACCACCTTTGTTGATACCTGATGTATTTCCTCAATATATATATATATATATATATATATATATATATATATATATATATATATATATATATATATATATATATATATATACCTACCTATCTATCCAAGGCCTACCTTTTATCGTTTATAAAAATGCCCTGATCGGCCCCCTGGGCGAAAAGAGTGTAATCACTGTGTAACCCTTGTATTGTATCTGTTTTTAAAAATGTGTGTCTGGCTGTATGAGTATTTACCCTAAAGCCAATAAAAAAAAATGAGCAGAAATATTGTTACAGTGTTAGATGAGCAACTACGAAACATTTTCTTACGATCCGCTAATTATCCAATTCACTTTTACTTTTAACCAGTTAGGATGCGGTGACGGTGGGTGAATAATTTCATTATTTTTTTGTTAGACTAAATTGGTTGTCTACTGTGTGGTGAAATAAAAATCTTCCAGCGGTGGAAGGGATTTGTTAACGTGTTTGTGTTGTGACTCAGCCTTCTTCCCAGTTCGTTAAATTGATCGTGTGTTGTAAGGTATTGTTTTATTTTGAGCTAAAGTGAATTTTTTTATTATTTTGTTACCATATCTGAAAAAATAAAAATGTTTATGTTGACGATTAATCAAAAGTCAAAACGCGAAATTAAAAACGGTGCTTCTCGTAAACGTATGTGCCTTCGGAATGGTATCGGTTAGTCGACAGTGCGAGACAAACGTCTTTCTTCCTCTCTTCTTAACATGGGTTCACCCATTTCAGGTTCAATAATTTCTGCAAAAGCAAGACAATTATTGGAACTTATTCTGAGATACAAACTTCCAACGCAGACGAATCGGAGCTCTTCTGGAAATGTCTCAAGTCAGACGCTAACTTTTTCAAGTGAAGGTAAATCAGCGGGCTATAAATCCAGCGAAGAACGGGCTATAAATCCTACAACAACTCTACAGGAAGTCACAAACTGAAGTTGACGGTGATTAGTAAAGCAAAAAAACTTAATAGAACTAGTGCAGAAAAACTATTTGTCGGTGGATTACTTCAACCAAAAGAAAGGGTGGATAAAAACATTTGGACCAAATTTGTACCAGAAGTCAAAAAACATTTAAAAATAAATATTTTTTCGCAAAAAGCTGTGTAGTTGATTGACAACGCTTGACAACTATAAAAAGTTTGTGCTTAAGTCTGCTCACGGCAAAATTTTTGCCCTCAAATACGACTGAGATAGTTCAATATATAGACCAAGGTATCATTGCGTATATGAAGAAAAACTACAGAACACAGTTACTTCGCTTGAAAATTTAAGAATGATATGAGTTTCAAGAGTTTTGAAAGTCATGTGCTATTCTCTACTGTATTTATGAAATCGCATCTACATGGGGGATTTCAACAACTGTGAAGTCATGGAGAAAACTGCTACCAAATATCAAAAAATGAAAAGAACTAGCAGTTAAAGAAGATGAAAATTACCTGTCTGACCTTACAAGTTTAGTGAACCCAGTTTCTGGAAAAGAGAATGTGGACGAAAGTAACTTCAAGAGTAGTTAGACTCAAACGCTACCGACCCACGATTTGGCCATCTAACGGATGAAGACATTCTAAAGCAATGTTAAGAAAAAATGAAGAGGAAAGTGATTAATAAGAAGAGGAATTTGCACCTGGAGGACGAGTGAGACTTGAAACTAACTTGTGTCACGTAATAAAGAAGCAGGATAATGTGCTACTCGTTGAAAAACTGATACTGCGTACCTTACCTGATGACTAATTTCAAAAAGTGTAAAAAATGTAAGTATACATTGAAAATTGTAAATTAAAGCTTTAGATGAAACTAAATACAAATAATTAGTTGTATTTATTTTATGCTTTTATTTGACTTCCTTTAACAAGTTAGCATTAGAGCAAGTTATCCGCGACAACCTTGAAAATCAACCCCACGAATAAACGCGAGTTGACTGTATTTCAAACTACATCACTGTATGAGAGCTGAATTCAAACACACCGTCGTGC
The DNA here is from genome assembly GCF_040954645.1 of Diabrotica undecimpunctata. Taxonomy (NCBI): domain Eukaryota; kingdom Metazoa; phylum Arthropoda; class Insecta; order Coleoptera; family Chrysomelidae; genus Diabrotica; species Diabrotica undecimpunctata. The sequence continues at coordinate 46,966,110 of NC_092812.1, forward strand.
GTCGCCTTCACTGCGGCGAAAGAAAGAGATCGAGAAAGGAAACGTCTGACCGAATGCTCTCTTCGACCGTTCATTTAACAGAACAGAAAAATAAAGACGCGCACTTTCATATTAATTAGAGAAAACTTATTACTTATTACTAATTACAACAACTTTGTTTGACTTTGTTTATGAATTTTATTACATTACTGACAAATAATTCTCCTATATATGTTACAAAAGTAACCAAAACTGTTTAAACGCGTTTTAGACCATTTTATTTTCTTTAAAATTGTGTTTTAAAGACATTAAATAATCAGGTATATATTTATACTGTATAAGTTATTTAGCACTTATTTACATTTACTTTGAATTTATTGTGCGAGCGTGACTAACCATCTAAAGGAATGGAATATTTCAACGCGTATGAGATTAGGCAGGGTGCTTATGCTTAGGATCAGCAATAGTTTCACCCCCAGGATCTTTTGCTTCTTCGATAGCTCGTGGAATGTATATTTATTTCTGTTGTAAGGTTAGTTAAAGGTGACTGCAGGCTCAATCGTATAATTGGCTTACCTTCAAGGGTTGCTAAGTATTGTTTATTTCATATGTAATAATATTAATTGTATTTAATAATATCGAAACACCCTCGTGTCTTCTTCTTCACGCGCCATATCAAAGTTATCCGATTGGAGATCACCATTGCGAAGGCTTCTCGATCTTCTGCCACATGTAATAATTGTTCTTCATTTGATATCTCAATCCATTCACGAATCATTTTTAACCAAGAAACCTGTTTTCTTCCTATACTTCTACGGCCTTCTATTTTGCCTTTAAAGATCAGTTATAATACTCTATATCGATCTTTCCTCACTATATGTCCCAGATAAGAGATTTTCCGATGTTAAACAGTTCTTAGCAATTCGAAAGTATCTTTAGCATCTGTCTATGAATTTACATTTCCAACGCTTCAATTCTGTTCATACTTGATATTTTTAGTGTCCACACTTCTGCTCCATATAAAAGTACAGACCAAATATAGCACTTAACCATTCTTTGTCCTAGTTCTAGACTAAGATGATTATTGCAAAGAAATTTATTCATTTTCATAAAAGTAGTGTTAGTAATTATTGCTCTCCTTTGATTTATTTCTGTATCTAAATCTAGTTGTTCCGTTGGGAAAAAATCGCAACGAAGTCTGACTACTCGTTGTATGGAGATTTCTTCGGTGTAACTGCCTCCAATTTTTACGATAGCAGTTTAATTTCAGTACAGTTTTTTAATGACACGACTATCTTTGTCATCTATTCCTATACTTTTTAGCATCTGCATTAATTATACATGCTGTACTTTTTCTAATATACACTTCTCCAAGAAATTAACGCACCACTTCAATAAATCAATTTTATTTGTAAACAGGCAAAGAATAAAAATAAAACTTCACCAGATTTATTCTACATTTTATTAATAATTATAACATAATATTTGTCTAATCATCAGAAAATGTTGAAGTACGGGAGAAAAAAAAAATAAAAAGGTAAATTCTAAAAAAATAATGATAAGAAAAGTAAACTGAAATATGAAAAAAGTCTTAATAACGAGTATTTCCACCTCCACTACGTATAACAGCCTCAGATCGTTGGCCCATACTTAAAATTAATTGCCGTATTTCATTTTGGTCTAGTTCTCTCCAAATCTGGATCAGCCTCTCTCCCACTTCCTGCAAGTTGTTTGGTTGGATTGCTGTCGCTCTTAATCGCTTACCAAGGATATGCCAGAGATTTTCAATCGAATTTAAATCCGGACTGTGTGCTGGCCATTTCATAGTGTTAATTTCTACCTCTTCTAGATAATTTCTGACGATCTGTGCAGCGTGAGGTCTGGCATTATCTTGCATTAGTAAGAAATTTTCACCGATATAAGGAGCGAATGGTACTACATGTTACTCAAGGATCTCCAACATGTAAATTTCAGATGTAACAGTTCCATTTTGTATGACCACTAGGTCCGTACGTGTGGTCAAAGAAATACCACCCCACACCATAACGGATCCTCCACCAAAAAATGTGGTGTGTGAGAAGTTACACTAAGCATATCGTTCATTGGGTCGTCGCAACACACGAACACGTCTGTCGTTATTGTACAAACAAAATCGGGATTCATCAGTAAATATCACTCGTTCCCAGTTAGCCTCCAACCAATTAACGTGTTCTCTGGCAAAATATAGTCTCCCACTTCGATGCTCTGCAGTTAACACAGGACCTCGGGCGGCAATCCTAGGTGTTAAGTTGTATTCCCTAAGTCGCCGGCGAACAGTTTCAGTACTAATTTGTATAGCATGTACGTCTCGAAGCTGAATTTGTAGTCTTTTATGTGTTACAAAACGTTTTCGAAGAGCAGAAATTCTTAAAAATCGATCTTGAATAGGGGCAGTTACCCGGTTTCGTCCTTGCCCTGGTCTGCGAGTATGATCCCCTGTTTCAAGAAATCTTTCTAACGCCCGTGAGACGGATGTGTGGGACACATTAAACCGACCACCAATTCTTCGGTCACTCCAACCTTCTTCCGACAGTATCACTGCTTGGATACATTCATCTCGGGTTAAATTACGTGATTGACGCTCCACAATAAACACAATTAACAATAATCAACAATTAAACAGTAGCCGAATAAAATTCGTGAACACTTGGAAATTAGTGTATTTATAGAATTAGTACATTTTTTGCTTCTTTTTGTTTTGTTGCACAAAAAACTATAGCGATAAAATACAGTCAATAAATATAGAGTGTACGAATAGCATATACAAGGGGATTGCAAAATATAACATTACAATGGAAATTTTTATTAACGCTAATAAAATATTTTAATATTTCAAAGTGGTGCGTTAATTTCTTGAAGAAGTGTATTTTCGAATGTCTCGTGTCTTATAGCATTCCAAGCGTGCACAAACATTATATTACAAATATCCGGTTAACATTTTGATATTAAACACAATGCCTGTTTTAATTTACGTTTTTTTTTATGAATTGTAATGATTTTTTCCACTTTTATGTGTTATAAGTTGGCTTACTTTCTTTATCTTCTAGTAAAAGCTTTGGTTCTAAAAAAAATTGTATTGAATTTTTACTTAGGTAAGAAGCTGATCTAAATTTTTTTAAGGGTGACTCTGGAGGCCCGTTGCTGTGCCATGAAAATGGAGACACTGAAACATGGTTTGTTGGAGGGATCGTAAGTTGGGGTATCAAATGCGCCCACCCGCATCTTCCAGGAGTTTATGCATACGTACCAAAATATAAAAAATGGATCGAACAACAGATAGCAAAGTATTCTGGAGATTAGTTAGAAAAGTGAAACATTGGGAAAACGACAATAAAACATTGAAACAAGATTGAATGGTACAAATTATACAAGGTAATCTATATGATTTTCTATGGCAATTTACACTTAAAGAGAAAAGCTTTGTTAACCTCGAGGTATAGCTGAATTTTCTTGTCGTCAATATATCAACGTATAGGTATAAAGTAAACCAGAGCTACGCACAATATCTAGATTGATCCTTTATAGTGATATCTTGTGACAATTCACACCTAGTGTTCGAGCGGACCGCCACATGTGATTTGAATTATACAGCTGTAACATTTACAAAATTGTGACATATTTTAAATACTGTTTTTACCGCTGCATACCCTTTAAAACTACCTTAATCCATTACTAACATTAAAGTTATTCTCGTAAATTACTGTAAGTAAAAAATATAGATATACTATGTACAATTTATCAAAAAATTGTACTGTTGTCTGAAAACTCATTTAAATGATTTATGGGTAATTTAAGAAGATGAAGTTTTGAAAAAAAAATGCACCGTAATTGGCTTTTTGAACCACGAACTTAAAGAATGTCATTTTTGGCATTAACATTTAAGTTTTTGAGATGTTTTTCTTTTAAATAGCAACCAATTTAAAATCCCAATATCCAAATCTTGTAGCCTACAAATGAAAATCATAGGAATTTTAAGGCAATAACATATTTTTCGTTTTTTATTTCTTTTTAGTTTATGTGAATCTTTGCTTGTAGGAAGAAGTTGAGCATGACAAGCAATAAAATAAGTCGAAGAATTAATCATTATAAATAATCCGTTAATAACTTCTTTCTTATTCACAATTGGTTTATTATGTAATAGGTCAATTAAGTTAGATTTTTCTCTACATAAATGTATCGACGGGAATGACAGTTGAAATATGTATGACAAAAAATTCATTATTTTGCTCATAAGTTATAAACTTGTATATTTAGAGATTTGGCGTCAACAAATGTTACAAATAAATTTTTCAAACAAAAAAAAAGTTACAAAAAATGAGATATGCTAAATTATAACACTTTAACTCCTGGGCCTATTTATTAGCATAAGTTGTCACAGCCTGGCCACTTTTTTTCATGTTCTTTAATAAAATGCTCTATATGTATGTGTTAATTCATATAATGACATTTTTTTATTTAAAAAGGGTTTTGTAGAGTGTGTTTATATACATTTGTATAGGCAATACCTATAGCCTATATGTATTGAAATTGATACACATTACTTATGAAACTTTATTAAGAAAAAAATTTAAGCAAACATCTAAACAAATTATTGTAAATATACATTATGTGTTTAAAAAAAAACAAATGTTACAAATAAATTTTTTTCTCTACATTCAGTACCAGTATACCTAGTGTTGTACTGTTTGGACTTCTTAGACGCATATGCGCGACCAAACGATTTTGTCAGTGTGCTGTAACATATAACACATCGTCCTCTTTTGTCATATTCTTCCAGCCTATGGTGTGTTTGTTGAGTTTTTGTAACATTATTGTCTTTGCAAATGGCAGTCACTAAATCTTCTCGAAATTGTGTTACATCCATTTTTTTGTTCAAATCTTGTTGTACAGAATTAAAGTATTCACTACGGCTGTATTTGTCAATAACTCTATTCCCACTTTCCGATACCATTTTACGGAACGTCTGATGGGATTACTGTAGGAAGCCTTTTCGATCAAAGACGACAATGTAAGATTTAACACAACTATATCTACTATTGTAGACGGTTTTCTTTTTATTCCTGATTTTTTATAAACGTCGACCATTTCTGGACAAGATTTTGTAGTCAAAAATGTTACCTCTCTTTTGTCGATCTATTTTCCTACAATAACTTTTGTGTTGCTCGGTAGCGCCATCACATCCCCTTTATTTAGCTTTGCTTCAAACACCGACTTAGGATTGTATTCTTTTACGAAGTGTTCCAATTAGATGAATATTGTTATCATTTAGTTCGTGTGCCAAACTGACACTAGTGTAAAAATTGTCCGTAACGAAAGTTCTTCCTGAGTGTAGAAAAGGTTGCATTAATTCCATGACCACTAGGGATGCTAGTGATTATTTCTTTGATCTTTTTTGCTTTTTGCCATAAATTTTTGCGTGATATGTGTAGCCTCCTTTTCCGCTGAGTTTGAAAACTTTTACGCAATATTTATTACGTTTGCCAGTATGTACTGTAAAAATGACGAATGTCCTCTAAAGAGAATCATCGATTCATCAATGCAAACGTATTTGCCTGGTACCAAAGCAGATTGAAAACTTCTATTGAACGCCTGCAACAATGGTTCAACTTTGAACAATCTGCTTCCTTCAGGATAAGCTTCATTATCTGAAAAATGGAAGCAAGCAAGAGGAGCCTCAAATCTACACCTCGACATGTTTGTCGTCTTGTATATTGAGCAATGGTGGATAAAATTAGTGCTCCGATAATTTCGTAGTCGTGGTTTTGAATTCAAACCCATCCATATCAAAATTCCCAAAAATTGTAATATCTCTTCTCTATTAGTATCATTCCAGTTAGTGAGACATGAATTTGTCTTAACATTTTCACGATTTATAGCATCAATAATTTTTTGTTTGGCATATCGATTTGTTTCCTGCACTAAAATATCGAGTATCTCGTCGGTTAGGAGCTGTCTATAAAATGTTAAAGGTGTATCATTTTCTCTACTTTCTACAACTGTACCAAAAGAAGTATTTTCATATATAACGTCGAATGTATTCAAATTTCCATCAACATTGTTCCATATAATATTTGCTTGTAAATTCCCTATATGAGGATTTACCATATCTATATTATTTAGATCTTCAATTTCAGATTCACTTTCGCTTATTTGCAAATTCAACTGTTCATCTTGAATTCTAGGTTGACTTGTAACATTATCATCCTAAAATATTTCAAAATTAGATACATTTGAAATTTATACGTAACTATAATCTTACCTTAAGTGCTTCCACTTTCTGCCGTTTGTTTGTGGTTCACAATCTGAAGAGGATTGACTGTTATCGGAAATATCAGTATATAATGGATCGACATCTGAATCATCAAATTCACTATCGCTTATTTCGTTAAAATTTTAAGCCAGATGTTTAAGTTCATGTAAAGAAAGGTATGTCTTGTTATTTTTAGACATTGTACATAAATAAACCCAACTACAATGAAGGTCTAACAGTAACTGGTATCTGGTATACCAGTTACTCTATTGCTCGACTGCTCGTTAGACAGCTTTACAATTTCGTATCTCCAAATTTTATCTACTTCTTCTTCTTCTTCTTCAGCCTTCATTCATCCATTGTTGGACATAGGCCTCCTCCAATTGTTTCCACGCTTCCCTATCTTTTGCAATTCTCATCCATTGCTTTCCAGCTACAGCTGTTATATCGTCTATCCATCTCTTTTTGGGTCTTCCCACGCTTCTTTTTGTTTCTCGAGGTCTCCAGAATGTCACTTTATGAGACCATCTGTTGGTGTCTTGTCTTGCTACATGTGCTACCCATTGCCATCTCAATGTCGCTATTTTTTCCATGATGTCGGTTACTTTAGTTCTTCGACGTATTTCGGTGTTAGGAATTTTGTCTCTGAGGCTTATATTTAACATGGCCCTCTCCATGGCCCGTTGAGTTACTCTTAATTGTTCTGCAATTTTTCTTGTTATTGCCATAGTTTCCAATCCATAAATTGCAACTGGTAGTATACAAGTGTCATAGGTTTTTCGTTTTAAGTGTATTGGGATTTTTCTGTCTTTTAAAATGAAGCTCAACTTCCCAAAAGCAGCCCATGATAATTGTGTCCTTCTTTTAATTTCTAGGGTTTGATTTTCCTTTTCGTTTTTAATTGCATGTCCTAGATATATATATATATATATATATATATATATATATATATATATATATATTGTTCTACCTTTTCTACATTGATGTTATCTATCGTGATGTTTTCTAGGCTGTTGCTTAATATCTTTGTTTTGTCGAGATTCATTTTTAATCCTATTTGATTCGATTTGTGATTTAAATCTTGTAGCATTGATTTTAGTTCATGGATATCTGTGCTTATTAGTACTATGTCGTCTGCGAAACGCAAATGGTTAAGATATACTCCATCTATTTTTAATCCCTTTTCGACCCAATTTAGTTTTTTGAAGACATTTTCTAATGCCAAAGTAAATAACTTGGGATGATATGGTGTCACCCTGTCTCACGCCTTTGCCAAGGTCTATTTTCATAGTTTCCAGATCATCATCTATTTTTACGTGAAAAGTAGCATCATCGTATATATTCTTAAGGAGGGCAGCATATCTTGAATCTACTCTGGCGTCGTCCAATGCTGTTAAGAAAGCCCATTTCTCGATACTGTCGAATGCTTTGTGATAATCGACAAATGCCAGATGTAGTAGTATGTTGTACTCTATTGTTTTTTCAATAACTGTCCGGATTGTTTGCAAGTGATCGATAGTGCTAAAACCCTTACGAAAGCCTGCTTGCTCCACCGGTTGGTATGCATCTAACTTAGCTGTCAATATATTTGTTATTATTCGGGTTATTAGTTTGTAAAGGTGTGACAACAAGCTTATTGGTCGGTAGTTTTCTATATTTGCGGCGTCTCCTTTTTTATGGAGTAGAATGACTTCCGCATTTTTCCATGCTTTTGGTATTTGTCCTTCCAATAGGCATTTATTCAGTAATGCTCTCATTGCCTCTTCTAATGCAGTGCATCCCATTTTTAGCATCTCTGAAGTAATTTTATCTTCTCCTGGTGTTTTCCCATTTTTCATTTGTTTTAGGGCGGCTCTAATTTCTGATGTTATTATTTCAGGGAGATCCTCTGAGCCTACATTTAAGATATGTTTTGTTGGTATACCGGGGTTCGGAATAGTAGAAGTATACAGCTTCTCGTAAAATTTTCGGATTTCTCTAACGATCTCTTCCTTATGCGAGCACAATGTTCCACGGTCGTCTTTTATCTTTATGATTTTATTCCTGCCAGCGGATTTACATGTTTTTAGTACTTTCATGTTCTTATTGTTCTCTATGGTTTCAAGAATCTGGTTTGTTCTATAAGCTCTGAGGTCTTTTCGAATATTTTTCTTAACGCTTCTGTTGAGCGCTATATAGTCCGGGTTATCTCTGTTCGTTCTTCTTTTCTCTATCTGTTCTAGAGTCTCGGGTTTTAGTTTTATTTTATTATTTATTTATTTTAGTTAAATTTTATCTACAATGTTGCCGATTTTAGTATACTAGGATTACCGAACTAACATTGAAAATTGGATACCACAGCCTAAAGGAATGATAATACACGTATAAATACACTACAACTGCGTTCGGACCACATACACCGTCGCATACACAAATTAAAATCTCAGGAAATATTCGAAAAGCTAGTTAAAAAACACAACTTAAAAAAGAGGTCCTACAACCTTTAGGAGCCAAGATAGCCACTTTTTAAAAAAAATCACTGGTACGTTAATTAACAACATTAAGGGCTTAAATTAATTAAGAAAAGTCAAAGTTTTTCAGCAAATAAGGTTATTAAAAATTGTTTAAACAGGAGTGTTGTAAACAAAGGGTACTCTTTGTTCCTACTAGAGTAAAAGGAGTGGGGCTAGCTGAATCAAGTTCTAGCCGCGTTCTTCAAAAAATCCTACACAGCTTCAAGATAGAAGCTTTAAACTTTTTTCCATACGTTATTAACATATGTCTTTACAAAGAAAATAAGCCTCGGATTATTGAGATACATTTAGTCAAATTATCTGGACCCGCCTCAGAAACTGGCTTATTTTTCAAAAAATCTTATAAACAAAATTTTACAACAACTATTCAACCCTGGCCCATCTTTTTCACACAATTCAAACACAATAAGACCCTTAAGTTCAGGTACATTTAAAGAAATTTTAATAAATAATAAAAAAATTATTAACAACTTTTTTGTTTATCATCCGATTTTAATTAAGCATTATCTCATTTTGTGTATTTTCTTTTTCTGAAAAAATTTTCTGTTGACGTCAAATCTCTAAATAAACAAATTGTTAAGTTATGAGCAAAATAATGAGTTTGGCCTTTTGATTGCTTATTTAAATATATTTCCACTAAAAAATTGATTATTCTCTAGATAATAGTCTTTTTTAACTGTCAAACTCGTCTATAGAGTTATGACGAAAAAAAAATTCTTATTTTTTACTAACTTCATTGGTCTGTAACTACGACGACTGGTTGCGGGCTCTACAAAGACAGCCCATCATCGGGTCCCAACTTAAACAAGTTATTTAATTACTAAAAACAGACAAGAGAGAATGCTACAATTGCTGTTTGTTGCAAAGTATAAATTATACTGCATACAGTATGTTATTGTACATAACGGTACAAGGACTGCCAACTGATATTTAATAGCCTGGCTTTCGCCAAGCTTTTCGTCATGCATTTAATGGCTTGGCTTTATTAAATATATCAATTGGAAGTCCTTGTATGGTTATGAATATATACTTGCAATACATTTACATCATATTAAAATTTATTTAGTATACGCTTAGTATTGGCATAATTTGTATTTTACCAACCAAAAACAAATTTTAACATTCTGTCTTTTCTGTTTTTAGTGGTAAAGTAACTTGTTAACGTTTGAACCTGATGATGAGCTTTGTTTGTAGAACCCGAAACCGGTCGGCGTAGTTACATATTAACCCAAATGTAAGCCTTTTTTATTTATTCTTCATACCCTTTGAAAATGGACTCACATTTGCAGTTAATTCATCATATAAATGCATACGAGCCCTTTTTTTAATTTTGCTTTTACGATCATGCCTAACAGAAACGCAAAAAACAAACAAATACAATTATAATTAACTAGGTGGCACAAAACTGGTCAAATGGTTCTGAAATATGAAATACCTATGTATTTCTGAAATATGAAATATGTATAAATTGTTTTTTTTTTAATTACATTCACAGCAGATTTAATTGTATAGCATGTAGCCTGGATCTTAATCCAATAGAGCACTTTGAGATCATTTTAAAAGGTATATTTGTCGTCATCAAACCATGCCAGTTACTCTTCAACAGTTACGTTTGGCCTTGTGTGTTGCAATTGCAGAACAGATCTTCTTCATTCCAGAGTTTAGGCATTCATTTCCTGTTGTAACATATGCATAAAAAAACGTTCCATTGAATACATCAATAATGTGTATTATCATAACTTTAAAATAATGATTTTTTATTTCTCTCCCTAGAGAGGTTGGCAATCATAATGGCTCTTTTGAATTTTGAACTTGCTGCTCTTAACAAATTAACCGATCTGCATCGAAACCATTCACGTAGATTCTTTAACCAAGAATTCTGCCTTCGGCCAACAGATCTTCTTTCTTGAATCTTTCCCTGGTACGTCATCCAATGGTACGTAATCTGATTTCCAAATTAAGATTTCTGCACGCTATGAGTGGCTTCAGTCGTATAAATGCTGATCTGACAATCTTTATTCGCCGGTTTATTTCTGCAGTATGATCATTGATTTCATTGATCAAAGTTCCCAAGTACTGATATTTTTCTAAATATATTTCGTTTTTTTAGCGGTTATAGTAATTCCCATCTCAACACTATTTATACTTAAGCTTTCGATTAGATGTTATAGGTCTTCTATGCTCATTTCATGATTACAGTGTCATCTGCATATCGTAGATTATTAATTAATTTTCGGTTAACGCTAACTCCCGCTTTGCTATTATTGATCGTGTTTTTGAAAAATTTTCAGAATATAAGGTAAACAAAAGTGGCCATAAAACGCATCCCTGGTTAACGCCTCTAAAGATTTTCATTTCTTCTGACTGTTTCCCATCAATTTGAACTAGGGCACTTTGGTTCCAATATAATATTTAGATTATCTTTATGCTTTTACTGTCAATGTGCTTATGCATAAGTATTGATATTAGTTTTGCATGTCTTACTCTATCTAAAGCTTTTTCGTAGTCAACAAAGCACAAGTGTAGGTCAAAGTTTACATATAAGAATTTTCTACAAATGCAGAATTTTCCAACGGTTTTTCGTCATTAATTGTCATCTGTGATCGTTCACTTTTGTTGGCCCACTTCTTCAAAACGCTTCGTAGTCCTACAAACTACAGTTTGTTATTGGGGTACCAGTTGGGCATGTATCATTAAATAATTGTAGTACCTTATCATAACGTATTTTACGATAACTATGAACTCTTATCACCAGACTTATTATTCATTTCTGTTGGATAAACATACTAATCTTCCTCTAGTGTCATCACATATTGTGAAATGTTAGGTACTTCTCGTTTCTTATCCAGTAGTAGATTTTGATTATCTTTGGGTATGCTTTGGGTATTTTTTTATAAGTTCTTTCCATTATTTTCTATTTATTGTTTCTCTCTGATTCATTTTATGTTAAATCGATGTTTTGTTGTCTAGTTATAGTTCTTTTCCAGATTTTTCTCTCTTTCTTTCTTTCTTTTCATCTCAGATTGATCGTCCTCTTATCTCGCTATGTCTTTCCTCAATGTGTGGCCAATTGAATTCCATTATTTTATAATTTAATAGTGTTTTCAAGTTTCTGTGGGGTACAAGATCGCAGGCGGCAAAAACTTTTTAGAGATTTATAAGTAAATCCAAAAACAGATGCTACCCATCCACTAGACCTGTTCAAGCTGATACAGGGTTCCATAATTCTGGACTATGGGTCATGAATTAATGGAAAATGTACAACTTGCTGTATTTTTGTTCTATTTTCTTCTTAGTTTTGATTATATACAATTTTATTTCTCATATATTTATATCCAAAACTGCTGGAAGTCTAGATATGTATATATATATATATATATATATATATATATATATATTACTAAAGGACAAAAGTATCTATAAAAGCAAAGAAAACAATATTAACTATAGTTTCCAAAGGTATTTAAATAAATATGTAAAGGTTACAAAGTAAAAACACTTTTTGAATTTTTCGACAAAAATTGGAAGAGGATATCTATCCATTAACAAAAATAATGAAAGTATGAAAAAGTATGGACAAGCAGCAATAACATCTATGGCTGCGATGGCTTGCTACAAGTGCGAGATTAGAAAACGCTAGTCAGAATAAAATAAAATGGAGAAAAACCATTTGGCCTGTAACACCTGTTGTAAGAGAGTAATATTATATATATATATATATATATATATATATATATATATATATATAATGTAATATTTGTTACGAGTTCCTATGATTGTGTACGTGTGCTGTGTTCATAAATCGTGTTTTTGTGCTGCGTTTTCAGATATTTTGAGCATCTCATCTAAAACGTGCACATTACCCCATTACCTGTACTTTAATCTATTTCTTATTAAAAAGGGATAGAATATCAAACATCATAACTGCGTACATAGCTATTTTATTCCTAATAAGGCAAAAAAGAGGTAATTTTCCTTAGCATGCTAACTTTGGTACAGTTGTAAATTTTTAAATAGAAAAGTTTATTTCCTTTTCCATGAGGCATTGAATATTACCTAGAATATACTTTGAAGTTTAGTAAAGAGACTTCTTAAAGGATGAAACGAAAATAACTAGATATTTTAGCTGTAAAATATTAATGATTGGTGGAAAAGAGACTTACAGTTATGGTAAATTTGAAGGTGAAGAAAATAAATATTTTCAGAAAAGATAAGTAGGAAATGTTAATATAGCTATATGATATGATATTTTATCAGTGTTGTTCTCTGGGCTGTATTGTAACAATTAATCTAACGCTTTTGTAGGAAGACTGAAACTACTGCTTAACCATTTTTTAACGCTATAGACTAATAAAAATCCTTGTGGTAAATGTTAAATGGTGTGCTGCGGTGAAAAATTGTTTAAATTTTTCACTACTGCCGAGGGTTTCGAAATTTTTGGTATTTAAATGTTGTACAAAAAATGCTTAATATTGTTCAATAGCCCATATTTGGACTTAAATGTTGTAATTCTAAGTAGATATATTTTACAGGAAGACCATTGTATCAGCTTTTTTATTGTTTTTGTGGTCTTAAAACTTCCTTATGATTGGCTCCTCTATAAATTTATCAAATACTGAAAAAATGATGATATATTTTCAAAAACTAGAAAAACTAGAAGTACAATTTTAGGTGGCGAGTCATGGACAATAAAAAAAAGTATTCTTGACTTTCAGTTGGATGCAATAGGAAGTCTTTGAGTTTATGAGTAGTACACAAATTATGGTATTTATAATAGTTTACACGTTCTAAGCTCTCTCCATCTAACCATAGCTGGCACTGTTTCAGTGACCAGGTTTAACCAGGTTTGGAGGCCTTCTTAGTTCTCTGTGAGAAAAGTGAGAATAGCTGTCGTCAGCATATCTAATATTGTTAATTAGTTGTTAGCTGCAGCAATTATTTTGTCTTGGTCCTTTAAGTCAAACGCCATCTTGTAGTCCACAAATATTAAGACGAATGGATTAATGTATTTCACTATATTATTTTTTATAATTTTGATAACTATCAGGTAGTAATTGTCGATAGTAGTTTGTCCCATGACCCTATCTGAAACCTGCCTACTCCTTACATGGATAAAAATCTATTTTGAGGTTAATCGTCTTATTAGTATATTTATGGAAAAGAAGACTGATCGGTCGGTAGTTTTTAAGATCTGTAGAGATCTAAATATCTATTAAATAGGACTTTGACAGCGTAAATGTTTTTTCTCCTGCTTTAATACTTTCATATTAGAATGCCATATTTTCCTGAGGCTTTGCTATTTTTTATTTCTTTTAATGCCGTGCCAATTTTTGATGATAAAATATCCGATATATCTCCTAAACCTGATTTCAATATCTCCGTCAGTGTTTCTTCTCATCTTTCCTACGTATGTAACACTTTAACCGCATAGTACCTATCTAAATATTCTATTATCTAAGGTAATGTTCCTATATTTTGCCATATGTCTGTTTTTTGTCTGACATAAAAAGAGATTAAAATGCATGCCTTAACATATATTATAACGAAATTGGGCGCAATTAGATACCTGGTCAAGTAAAATTTTCAGTAGCAGCTTCGACAAAAGATGAACTTTTCTTTGGTGAACATTATCTAAAAGATCAAGGAAAAACTAACAGTTCCTGAAGCGTTCAACCCACAACCATCTCTACTAACAATCCGATAAACCAAAATATTTGTGCGCACATACACGAGATCCTTAGAGAAGCGGACCTTTTCTAGATTCTCCACTACCCCCTTGTACCGTTCATAAAGCCCTATGGTTTAGAATCTGTTGACGAACTATGGGAATTGCACCACCATTAGGTCTTCTGTTTTTATGCGAGATAACTCACTGTCTACGCGTGTTGCCATTTCTTTCTCTTTGTACGATTTCCAGTTTGTAAAAAGCTGGGATATGTCCTCGCGTGTAAAGATTCTTCTACTTTTTTCCTTATGCAGTTGTTACTTTTAGAAGGATGCCATTCAGATTGATACGAATTGTCTGCTGCTGCCATCTGAAATAAAGAAATATTGATTAGTTACTCATCTGGTGTCCCCTGTCTGGGCACGTCTTTCTGCTGACTATCGTTTTTATTGGTTTTGTCACTTCGTCGTAGGCGTCGTTTCTATAAACGTCATTAATTGTACCGCGTCTCTTGTAGTCTGTTGTCTGATTTTTCTAGGGGACTATTTCTCGAGACCAGCAAATTTCCTTCAAAACGACGGCGGAAACCTTATTAGTGATGACAAGGAAATACTAAAACCTAGAAAAAATAGTTCTATCAACTGTTAACCGACCATTCTAGCAGAAATAGAAAGACCTTAATTTGAAATCAGAAATCAAGAATAGAGCAATCAAGAGCAGTCTTTTTGAAGAAATTTTTAAGTAACGAAAGTCTGAATCTGCAAATCCGATATCATATGGTAAAATGTTACATCCACTCTATTCTTCTTTATGGTGCCAAAGCTTAGACTGTTAATGTTGATTTAATAAGAAAGCTGGAAGCTTTTGAGATGTGGCGTTTTAGAAGAATTTTGAACATACCATGGACCGATCATATTACTCATGAAATGGTGTTGCACAGAATGGGAAGAGACAGAGAACTTTTGACCACCATGAAAAGTCAAAAGACAGCATATTTGGGGCACATACTTAGAAATGTAAAGTCCGAGTGGTTGCAGCTGATTATGAAGGGTAAAATCGAAGGAAAAAGGGGTCTTGGTAGACGACAAATATCCTGGCTAAAAAATATTCGCGACTGGACCGAGTTAAACATACAGACGCTTTTGAGAAATGCAGAAGATAAAGCCGAATTTGCAATGGTTATAGCCAACCTCCATTAGTGGAGTAGACACTAGAAAAAGATAGAAGTGCTTACAGCTGAAACAGAAGACCAAAACCCGATATACGAAAGAGTAACCCAGGCAATTAAAAAATTAAAAAACTTAAAAATATATAAGGCACCAAGCAGCGATGCTATACCCGCAGAGTGTCTAAAACACTGCTTAATTCAAGTCATTTGGTGAGAAGAAACAATGCCAGAAGAATGCCAAGAAGTGGTTATTGTACCAATCCACAAAAAAGGAAACAAAAAGCACTCTATTAACTACCGGGAAATAGCACTCCTAAATATCACCTACAAAGTCCTTACAAACATCCTGCTAGAAAGAACCAAAGCATATACAGAAAAAGTCGGTGGGGATTATTAATGCGAATTGGACCGCTTTGTTATTGACCAACTATTCACAATAAAACAGATAATGGAAAAATGCTGGAAGTTTGATCGTGAGCTTTATCATATGTTCAAAGATTTTAAACAGGCATTTGATAGAGTATGCAGAGTTAGACTATAGACAGCGATACAAGAACTTGGCTTTCAAAAAAAACTAGTCAACTTGATACGGACGTGTATGAAAGGAGTACGTTGTAAGATAAGAGTTGGACAACAAGACAAGGAGATATTTGAAATAAACAATGGACTAAAATAGGGGGATGCACTTTCACCACAACTTTTTAGCTTAGCTCTGAAACACATAATCAGAAGTTTAAAAATCGAAAAACCGACTACAGTATTCCATTGAGAACGACCAAACATACTGTTGGCATTTGCAGACCATATCGACCAAGTCTTTCGGGAGTCGGGATATTTCTTTTTACTCTATATCTGATATGATTTTGGGAATCCCTCATTGTTCTAGCAATTTGATCTTATAAACTTATCGAGAGTTGTTTTGTCCTATGTAAATCTTCAACCGAAGAATTTGAGTCATAGAATATATCTGACTAAGCATTAGTGATTTTTCTCTTTTTGGTGTCTTCAATGTTCAAGTACTTTAATGCTCACACTGTTTGAGTTTGAATTTTCTTATATGTCATAAACTTGCTTACGTTTGTAAATGTTATAGTAACGGACTAAATGCCTTAGTTTAGACTACGACTACGTTTAAATGAGCTGGCGCGTTGTCCAATTGGCTGCACGGTCGCTTAATGATCTAATTATCTAAATATCTGTCCCTGATCGGTTGCACTAGATGGAAGGTTAAATCTTAGTTTCTGTGATTTTAGAATGCTACTGCATATTTAGACACCTAAAAATGTATGACACGTAAAAAAAGTGGTTCTTATTCGTAAATATAAGAACCATGCAGTATGTTGGAGCAAATTTATATATTGCAATATGTTGGAGTATATTTTATTTTTGAATAAGAAAAGTCAAGGAGGTCCAAAGAGGAAGTACAAAAGAAGTGAATTCGGTCCATGGCAAATATTCCTTAACCTAGACATAAGGTTAAGGTTATAATAACGGATATCAAGAAGAATAGTAAATTTCTTTAAATTTTAAGTCACAATGAACTATAGATAGAATCTTAAATATACCTACTGTTTTTTTATTATTTCTAGTTTGGGTGCTTGTGTAGGAAGGCCCATTGCGTATATTATAATAAGGGTAATACGTATAGTATATATATATATATATATATATATATATATATATATATATATATATATATATATATATGGAGTGTATCACTCCCAAGATTTTTAGAAGATTGCAGCATAGTAGATGTTAAAACATTTTTTTAAGATAATAATAGGTAATAATGGGCCTCCTATGATTTATTGAGCATATTTGTATAGTAAGTGTATCATGTGTTATTCTAGTTGATTTCGAAGCCTTCTGCAATGCTTATATTATATTTTATACCCTTAGGAAGAGATGATATAATAGTTTTCTATAGATTTATAACAATGTTATATAGTGTCTACCATGCCAAAGTCATGAATTTTAAGCCAGAGCAAGCGATTACTGGTAACACATTTCCATACGACTAAAATATTGACTGGTTTTACATACCGATAGATCAATTCTAGCTGCAATCAAGTTTAATTTTTTAATACTGTTTTATATAGTGCGTATTATTTATTATACTAGAACAATTTTTTTTATATTATAAATATTTTTAATGTTTCAAAAAGATTTAAAATTCTAATCGATCTGACGATTTAATTTTATGATCTAATTTTCATCCTGATCAACTTTTATATAAAAGTGTATTTAATGAATATCATCCTCATCAGCACTTTTGTATAGTCATTGCTGGATAAGTCTCCTCTAATTGTCTATATGTTGACCCATTTTGTCCAATGCAGGTTTCCAGCACATTTTTAGTTTGTTGGCAATAGTTTTAAACTTTAGAAAGTTTTATAAAAGCTAGTGTTGATCAGTACAGGGTATTTCACCACGAAAAGCCTATTTGCCAATGGACAGATTAAAATCCAAGCTTTAAAAGATAAAAACCATCTTCAAATAAGAGCGATCTTGTCAATGATACTTTCAACCAATCCATTTGGATGGTCTATATTCAAGCATTCATTGGCTTTCCAACAATAATCTTAGTATCATAAAACTATTTAATTATGAAAAAGTTGCATTGTACTTTACTAGAGTGAGATACTACAAAGACTGCCTGCCGTCACTTTTATGGATCGCACACACTCCGCCCTCAATATTAGTCGGGGTGAAGTGTTGTTGAAGTTTACATCACATTTATTATTTTTTAACATTCATACTTTTGTTTTATATAAATTATGGCATGGGAGTCATATATTCCTTAGTATTGATTTGAGCATGAAAAATATCACTTTTTAGTCGACAATATTTATAATTTAGACAGTTACACCTGGTTTCCAGGTTGAACGGCGTGGAATTGAGTACACCGAGCTTTCGAATTCCTCTCTGAAATATTCATCAAGGTTTTTGGGGTATCAATCCCCTGTGCCTCCAGATCACTTCAGTTATACGCTGTTCACTGTTCATTGCACACCCCTTTGAATGATATTTGGGTGTTACAATGCATTGGAACCACTCCACCGCGCTCCAATACTCCACACTATCCCTTTCCCCCCTATAGCGCTCTGATGCGCGATAGGAAAACCTTTATCAGCCAAGTGCTTGTCGTGTGGGAGTCCTGGGTACAATAACCCCCACATGATATCCTAACCCGATCAATGCAGGCTAGTGTGAAGAGCTTTCTCATGCTTTCTCTATTGACGTATCTTCGAACTGAAACTGCTGTTCAGGCCTCGAGGCTCCGATCTGGGCTACGCCCAGTTCGGCGACTCAGTGCTCGAGAATGTGGGTCCTTTGTACGCGGGTTTAGGGGTTTTGTTAATTTTTTTGGGTGGCTTTCGACTTTTTTGTTAGTATTTTATAATTTTTTTGGTTGCCGAAGTTGTTTTTTAGGTTTACTATTATTTTTTTAAGGATGTCTGAAAAATAAAGCATCATTATTAAAGATTTCACAGTGCCATGAGTTGTCTTCTTTGATAGAGCTACGAACTTATCTAGTGTTTATATATTAGCTAGGATTTGGTGCTTTTATCGTTTGCACATGTATCGATTGAACACATCATACCTTATTATCTCTCGCAGTATCGGACTTAGATGGTTTTATAGCTCAGCGAACTTATCTGGCTTTTTCGATTATCGTGTCTATCACCCTTATTTGCTGTAGTTCTCTGAATAAGAAGCATTTTGAGACGTATCTGGGTACATTTACTATTCACGTACCTACTGCTGTGCGCCACCTGTATCCTCTTTCTGCTAGTATTGCAGATATGTCCCCATGTGAGAGATGCATATCTTAATATACGTAGTATGATGCTGTTCTACCTGCGAGTCTTCTCATTGCAGCTCTAACTATTGCTGCTTTCTTTATTGTTATGTCTACGTGCTGCTTAAATGCCAGTCCTTGGTCCATTATGACTCCAAGGTATTAAGCATATCTTTTCCATTTGATGTGATTGTTTTCACCGTCAGCTGTTCTTGTGGGTTCTCTCTTCTCTTTTTGAAAAGGACTGCTTTCGTTTTTTCGGAGTTGATGGCTATTTTCTATTGGATACTTCATTCTTCTATGTTGTCCAATGCTGTTTGTAGGTTGTTGACTGCTATATCTATGATCCTGTGTTTAATCGCAATAGCGATATCTGTGTTCTTGGAACACAGGCAGTGTATATTGTATACAGTAGGGGTGACAGGACCGCACCGTGCGGCACTTCAGCTTCCGGAATTCCGAGTTCGAACATGACTTCTCGTCATGGCTCCACTGTATGCATAGCCACTCATTTTGCATATCAATCCTTTACGCCAGACCATGTCGAAGGCTTTGCTTACATCCAGGACGGATGCTCATATGTAGTGCTTATCGTTAAATCCAACTGTTATGTACTCTGTTAGTCTGAGTACTTGTAGCTCGCTGGAATGCTTTACTTTTAATCCGAACTAAGCTTCTGGTATTATTCCAAGTTTCAGATTGGAGTCTGCTGAGTATGACTCTTTCCAGAATCTGGCTGATCACTGGAAGTAAGCTTATCGGCATGTAATTTTGTGGGAACATGGTGTCCTTTTCTTTCTTTAGTATCATGATCACTTAGGCTTCCTTCCATAGGTTTGGGAAGAGCCTGTATCTAAAAACCGCGTTTGTTAGGTTTGTTAAAAATATTGTCGCTTTCGCTGATAGATACTGTAATTTCATCTAAACCAGGAGCTTTCCTGGGTGAACTGTTTTTAATTAGTTTATTTATTTCCTATGGATATGTTGAAGTGATAATCTCGTTTGGTTCTTCGAGCATCTCTTGTTGTTCCTCGACTTCTGCGAAAAAGTCTACGTCTTCGTATGGATTTTTTGTCGTTTTTCAATATACTTTGCAATTTCCAAATATTTTGCATATTTGGGCCCTGTTCCTCCATTTCTTGGACATAGTTATCCCAGTTTCGGCTTCTATGTTCTTGTAGCGCCGTTTTTATTTCTCTGTTTAGCCGATTTGTCCTGTTTTTGTCCTCCTAGTGTCTTGCCCTTCTAGCTCCCTTTTTTGGCTCTTTTGTTATCATATCCTTTATTTGCAGGTTCATATCTCTAAACCTTTCCATATGTATGTATATTTCTCCTCTATTTCTCTGGATTGTTCCGTCACTGGGACGTTGTTGATTTCAATACCACAAGTCTTTTGCAATTTGACCACTTTGTTTATTTTTCTGGTCCTTTTTCCTGTAATGTTTTCTTCCCGTGTTCCTATTTCCAATAGTATGGGGTTGCGGTCAGCTGTTCCTTCGTTTTGTGTCTGGGTCTTTGTGTTTGGATAATTCTGGATTTATAGAAACGTATGGGGGCTAGACTTCTGGAATTTTCAAAACCAATTTTGTGATCTGTATGGAGATGATGCTGGCCTAGAGCTGAAATTGAATCAAAATTGCGAACGGAATGGAATGTTCATAGATTATATTTTGGATTTTTCGATTGATTCTTCTGACATAGGACAAACCAACCTAAGAATGCAAAATAGGATCTATGAAAATTCCATTTCCGTCCGCAATTTCTATTCATATTATTAATATGATATATTCTGAAAGAACGTGGTACCTAAAGAAGAAGAAGATGGTACGGTGGTAGACGCAACGTTAAAATGTCTTGTTCTACTAGAATTTGGTCTATTATGTATGTTTTACAAACTGAATTCTGTATTTTTGTAAATGTAAATAGTTCACATTTAGTTGATTTTGTCGGATAGGAAATATTTCTTTCGGTAACCCTCTTCAGCATTGTATCTTTATTCCACGAAAAATTTGGAATGGGGTCCAACAGTGCGTTATGAAGAGGCATTGTCTAATACCAATACATGTTTCTTCGGAGCATTAAGAATGATTTTTTTCAAAATTGACAAAATTTATCAAGTGTCTTTTGATTTTAAAATAGTAAGTACCTCAGAAATGGATCTTGCTTCACCTACAGCAGGTATAATAAGCGCCGTTGACGTTTAGCTACAGGTGAATTCAACATTTATTTTCAGAATCGTCCTATGATTTTGGTACGGTATATGAACGGTGAATATGTGTCACAATATATAATCGGCCGTCCGTCCTCTTTGTAGTTTTTTAACTTGCTTAAATATTCAGTTCTTTTTGCATTAAAACTTTGATGTCAGCTTCAGTTTTTCTCTATCCAAATCCCATTCTTTTAACCAATTTTTTAAATGAGTCCATTTAGCCAGTAAACCGTTTCACTTTTGAGTACCATCTTTTATACGAAACACAGGCCGAATTTTTTAAAATTATAAATGTGATCTAAATTTGAACAACATTTCACCCTGACTAATATCAAAAGAGGAACAGGGGCAATGGTGTGTACCGACCCTTACTGAATATTCCAGAAACAACTGGTGATTAAACTGTAATGAATCAGCCATATTGTTTTTTGGGAAATACAAAAATTATCATTTTCAGGGAATTGTAGGTATTTGGAGACAACACTTTATTCGTACAGTTATCGTTAACAAACATATTTTGGCAAAAGAAAGTATTATATTATATAAGTCAAAGGGTAAAGGGGGAAATATATAAATAAAAAATTGGAATACCATCTGTCCATAAGTAAATAAGTAAATTCTTTGTGACATATATAAAACTCATGACTGTGCAATGTTAAACTGAATCGTGTGGGCAATCACTGTTCAAGTATTTTACCTGTTTCTAAAATAAATTTATTTATTTTATACATAGAAGTAATTCACCAAAAATCGTCGTGTTCTCATCAATGATGTTTGTGACTAGAAAAACTTTTATTTTGTGAATATTAACAAATTGGACAATGTTAGTAATATTAGACCAAATTCTTTGTATAGCAAAATTATAGAAAAAGTTTTACTGATAATATAAACGGAATATTTTTCCAAAAAGAAAATGTTTCAAAACAATTGCAGATGATACTGTAGTTAACTAGTGTTATAAATGTTAAATCTTTTAATATCTCTTTTTGCACATACTTCCTTGTTTTTACCTGCCCTAAAGTCCGTGCTATTTATCGTAGCTGATATGGTAGCTGATCATATTATGGCAGTTTCAAGGAATTTATCTTTTAGTTTTATCGCAATATTTCGCACAACACACTACTCGCTTTCTTCTATTTAATTCATCCTTCTCTAATTATTGCACGCATACATCTTTATTGTGCTATAGTTTCAATTCTAGATATTTAAAATACTGTAACTGTTACAAACAACATCAGCGACGCAACCAGTACGATTTTGCCAATGCGATCAAAGTAGAATATTTTTTTTTATTTCTAATGAACATGTCTCATCAGTATGGTTATTGATACCGGTACAGTTTACAACAGTGTATATATTATGTATACAAACATTTGGTATGAACAATTATTAGTGGTGAACCTGAACAATAATGGATAATGGACTGACATCAGTCCATTATCACGTGTTTGATGGAAATTCGAGTATTGCAGTAGTGGTATACTGGATTGTTTTCTGACGCCATTGTTTTCCTGTTCATATATGAAATATTGAGGCGAGATAGGTTGGGTTGAACTTCATGCAGCTTAGGTTTTGTCTTATTTCACAGATATGTTCATGAGCTGAGAATTTTTTGTTTAATCAATATCTTAAAATCCGTATGAGTTTGGATCTCTTTTAAGGCCGAGTCAGAAGAACATGCTGCTTTATCAGATTGGTCTCCTTTTTCTTTTACCAATATATTAACAAAGGATGAAGTCTAGATCATTGTGACTGTTATGTTAGTAGAATTTAGTTGGTTACAGATGTTGCGTATTTCTTGGACAAGTGGATTTTTTGAGAAGACGCCTCTTACGGAATGAATCGAGGAAAGAGATTTGAAGTAGATTAGAGTGAAGTCGTTAATGCCTGCAGTATTCCATATAATTCTGGGATGTAAGCACTACAGCTTTTAGGTAGTCGCACAAAGCTTATAGTCGCCGTCATTGTGTATACAGCACAGACGGAACAGGCTTTATTCTTGAATGCATCGATGTATAAAATTTCGTCAAATTGTGTTGAGTTGAGGATATTTTGAAAGAAATTTTTCGATTGAGTTTGTCGTTTCTGTTTTATTGAATCTGCATAAATCAGTATTGAATATTGGAAGATTGTACATCCATAGAGCTATCTTAGGGGTACAAATAATAGTAGTGTTTGAAAGGTTAATTACAGTTTTTGATGGAAAACATAAACACCCATACCAATAAGTATGGTCTAAAACTGAACATGAAAAAGACTAAATTCATGATTGTAACAAAGAAGCTATACATCAATGTGAATTTAACCATAAATAATCAGCCATTTGAAAGAGTTACGTCCTACAAATATTTAGGGGTTTGCTTCACTGATACTAATGACCAGACAAGAGAAATCAAGAGGCGAATAGAGACAGCGAGACAATCGTTTGTCAAAATCAAAAAGTTCCTATACAGCCGGAACATAAATATAAACTTAAGAACGAGAATGTTAAGGTGCTATGTTTTCTCCGTTTTGCTGTACAGCATGGAAGCCTGGACACTGAAAAAGATAAACATCAAAAACATTGAGGCATTCGAGATGTGGTGTTACAGGAGAATGTGGAAAATACCATGGACAGAAAGAATAACAAATCAAGATGTTCTGCTGAAGATGGGAAAGGAATGCGAAGTCATAAAAACCATACAAACGAAAAAACTGGAATATCTGGGCCACATAATGAGAGGAGAAAAGTACTCTTTGCTTAGACTCATAATCCAAGGAAAAATCTCGGGAAAGAGAAATGTGGGACGTAGGAGGATTTCCTGGCTGCGAAATTTAAGGGAGTGGTACGGGTGCAGTTCAATACAGTTGTTCAGAGCTGCAGCCAACAAAGTAAAGATTGCTGTGATGGTAGCCAACCTCCGATAGGAGACGGTACTGCAAGAAGAAGAAAGGTTAATAGAATGCAGTAAAGTAGATAATATTAGTGGTAACGTGAGTGTGTGATTGGATGCATTGACTGGGGGAGGTTCTATGGTATTGATTAGATTTATTACTGGGTTACTTGGATTTGCTGATATTCTTACAAGTATGAAAGTAGAAGTTGTTACCTTCTTAGATTGAGTGATGGAAGATTCGACACAAACACTTTTAGCGGGACTTGGATTAAAAGCACCAAGAGAAAGCCGTAGAGATGTGTTTTAAATTGTGTTTAGAGAATTTAGTGAGGAGCTACTAGATGTCATATAAAGAATACCGCCATATTCTAGCTTAGAGCGTATTAACGTCTACATATATTTTAAGGAGTGATTTTCTATCAGCTCCCCCAGAGTAACCAACAAAAGATTTAAGTAATTTGATTCATTGAGCACAGTTTCCTTTAAGTTCCTGAACATGCTGTCTCCACAAAAGCATTTTGTCAAAGGTGACAGCCAGAAGTGCCAAATAGTTAACTGTTTGTAAACGAAGTCTTTTTAGAGTTATATAAGATCAATTAGGTATTTTTTATAGTTTATTATATATATATATATATATATATATATATATATATATATATATATATATATATATATTAAGTCCAGCACGCTTAGACTTGATTTAATATTATAATGAAACCCGTTCAAAACTTGTTCAGAAACCACTTTTCTAAATTACACTATTAAATACAAATTTAATATACTTAGCAGCAACTAGATTTTCCACACAGCGAACGCCAATTATAATGAATTGCAAAGTGTTTACGAATAACGTTTTTGCACCTCGAGGCAGCGGACTTCTAGCGATCGCAAGCTCGCATTCATTCGCTGGCATATCTCCGAAGTTTTAGTTATAGTCGAGACAAAATAAATGATTTTGAGCATTAATTAGTGAAGTTTTGAAACCAGCACAACGTTACGAAGGTCAATGCCTAGAGTAATCTCCAAGTGCATGCAACTCCAAATTGTTGCTTATAATCTTTTGCAAAATCGGTGTTTTTTGTTTATTTATTTATTTTTTTTATTACATCAAATCAATATTTTAGGATTAATGACTATAGTAATATAAAAGTACATAAAACAAGCTTTATTTTAAGCTATGCTAAATTAAATTTAACCCAATAGTTTACGCAAAATTAACGATTGATAGTAAAAAAAAATAATGATTATCATATTACTCAGGTAACCCTAATGGAAGACGCGAAAATGGGGTAGGTATAATCTTAAATCAAGAAACTGCCAGACATTTTAAAAACTTTGTACCTTTATCGGAAAGAATACTCCTTCAACTTAATACATACCCAATTACATCTAACATTATCCAGGTATATGCCTCTACAGCTGACAAACCGGACAAGATAAGTGAAGCATTTTATAACGAACTATCGAACACCTTAAAACGCCTCCCCAGAAAGGATTTAACTTTGATTATGGGTGATCTAAATGCCAAAATTGGTAGGGGACAATCGGGAGAATTCATAGGACAATTTGGACTTGGAGAAATAAATGAGCGAGGAGAGCGACTGGGTGATTTTGTAGCAGAAGAAGAGTTTGTGATTATTAACACTTACTTCAAACTCCCACACCGAAGATTATATACATGGAAATCACCACAAGATACTCCAGGCCGCATAGTGAGAAATCAAATAGATTACATTCTAATTAATAAAAGATTCCGGAACAGCATAACATCAGTCAAGATATATCCAGGAGCTGATATCAAATCAGACCATAACCCACTGATTGGCAAACTTAGGCTCAGGCTAAAGAAGGTTAGACGTAGTGTCAATCCAAAATTCGACATCAAGCTATTAAAAGATCAACACACAGAACATAGTATAAAGCGGTATATACAGAACAATTTGAATACCGTTATTCAATCGGATGTAATGGACCAGGAGCTAGAAAAGTTACATACAGTTTCAAAAGACATGCGAGAGAAATTTCTCAAACCACCAAAAATAAAGAAGAAATCGTGGATGACAAATGAGATTCTAGATATGATGGAAGAGAGGTGAAAGTTCAAAGATGAAGACATGTCATTATACAAAAGAATCGATAAAAAGATCAAAAAAGCTATTAGAATAGCTAAGGATACACATCTAAGAAAACAGTGTGCGGAAATACAGCAATTGCATCATAAACACGATTCATTTAATATGCACAAAAAAGTTAAAGAAGCCGCAGGCTTATACAAACCTAGAAGAGTTGGGTGTTTGGCAGATAACCAAGGCAAACCACTGTTAACTGTGGAAGAAAAACTAGATACTTGGAAGAATTATGTGGAAGTAACTTTTGCAGATGAAAGGCAGGTTACCATTGAAGACACTAAGTGCCAAACAGGACCCCCGATTACCATTGAAGAAGTCACGTCAGCTATTAAAAAAACTAAAGATGGTAAAGCGGTAGGGCCTGACGAGTTTTGTGCAGCATTCCTAAAACTTATGGATGAACAGAGAATAAAATGGGTAACAACTGTATTGAACAACATATACGTAAAGGGAAAAAAACCCCCAAGGGTGGTTAAAGTCGACCTTCGTGACCATACCAAAAAAAGTAAATGCCAAGACATGCGAAGACTACAGAACAATTACCCTAATGAGCCACTTGCTTAAAACGTTCTTGAAAGTGATACACTGCAGAATATATAAAAAATACGAAGAACAAGTGTCATGGACGCAGTTTGGATTCCGCGATTCCTTAGGCACCCGAGAGGCTCTATTCGCTGTCCAAGTGCTTATACAAAGATGCAGGGATGTTAACTGTGATGGGTATACTTGTTTTATCGACTACAAAAAGGCATTTGATAGAGTAAAGCATGATAAACATCTTGAAAGAAGTGGGGTTAGATGATAAGGACTTAAGAATCATCTATAATACAACCAAACAGCCAATATTAAAGCCAATTGACAGAGGCAGTCTCCATAGATAATGGAGTGAGGCAAGGATGCATTCTGTCCCCGGAGTTATTTAACATATACTCTGAATATATCTACGAGCAAGCGCTAGGCGAACTACAAGAAGGCGTATTAGTCAACGGAATACGTCTAAACAACATTAGATATGCCGACGACGCAGTAGTTTTTGCAGATAGTCTGGACGGTTTGCAAAGAATAATGTCGCGTATATCAGATATAAGTAGAGAACACGGACTTGATCTTAATACGAAGAAAACAAAGTACTTACATGGTAGTCAGTAAGCGCGAAATATTAAATACACAGCTTTTGGTTAACCAACATCCAATTGACAGAGCACATACCTTGGTACCAACATTAACAGCCAATGGGATCACTCCAGTGAAATAAAACAACTCATAGGAAAAGCAAGATCGGCGTTCATAATGATGAAGTCTATTTTCAGAAGTCACGATTTACCACTTGCTACCAAAATCTCTCTCATTAGATGCTATGTATTTTCTACGTTATTATACGGAGTAGAGGCCTGGATACTTTCCGAAGCTTCTTTAAGAAAACTCGAGGCATTCGAGATGTGGTGTTATAGACGTATTTTAAGAATTTCATGAGTGGATTGTGTGACTAATGTTGAGGTCCTACGTAGAATAGGCAAGGAATGCGAGATTATTAACACCAACAAAGAGCGCAAACTAGAATATCTTGGCCATGTTCTGAGGAATGAACAGAGATACGGCTTGTTGAAACTCATTCTTCAGGGCAAGGTATTTGGAAAGAGAGGACATGACAGTAAAAGGAAAGAAAAAAGTTGACACGGTTGAAATGGACTACCTAAGAAGAGCTTGCCGTATATCAAGAGTAGAACGTATACCTAATTCTGAAATTAGAAGAAAAACAGATAGAGTACATACAACTTCTGAAAGAATAGAAACTAGACAGTTAATATGGTATGGACACGTACAGAGGATGGACGACAACAGATGGCCAAAAAGAGCTATGGAATACAATCCAAGTAATAGAAGGAAACGAGGAAGACCAGCCAAGTCTTGGATACAAGGTGTTATGGAAACCATGAAAGATAGAGCCATTGATGAAGACACCTGGGGAGATAGAAAAAGATGGCGATCGAAATGCGGGAAGCGGCAGAAGCTGTAGGATCCCCGCTTATATATATATATATATATATATATATATATATATATATATATATATATATATATATATATATATATAGGACTAGGGCAAAGATGAATATCTTGGCTTCAAAACCTGAGAAAGTGGTTTAATACATCGACAACCGGACTATTCAGAATAGCAGCAAGCAAAGTTAGGATAGCCATGTTGATCGCCCATATCCGGAACGGATAGGCATCGTAAGAAGAAGAAGTACCAAAATGTTAATTTTTCGCCATTTTTAATTTTTGAAATAACTTTCGTAAATTTTATTTTTAATTATAAATCGAATGACACTTCGTAAGCCACAGCGTTCCCTAAACATTATACAGATTTTTAACTTATTGATAGCTGAATTATAGCTGAAGTCAAGACAAAGAATAAAAAAAAAGTTTTCTACAATCAATAGAATTTAAGTTAGCTTAATTTGTTTAAAAAATCACAGCTGCTTTGTTAATAACAAATTGGAATTAAAATTGGCGCTATTAAATAGTTAAAGGCTTATTTTTATGAGGATTCAATTTTTATTTAGCGTATATCGAAAAATCGAAACGCATGTAGTAACCTTACGGTATACAGTAATATGCATAATCTACGTGATCTACATACGTATACACTTATATATGAAAATTTAATATAATTTAGTTTAATATAACTTACTTAAAATAAAATAAAATAAAAGTCTTATTCGATTTGTAATTAAAAGATCGGTAATATAATGATTTTTGCATAAAAAAAAAGAATTTTAAAAAACGATATTCCAAAAATATAAATTGCGAAAAATTAATTGACATTTTTGGACCTTTAGTCGTTAATTTTATATAAACTATTTAGTCAAATTTAATCTAGCACAACTCAAATTAAAGCTTTTTTATGCACTTTAATAATATTGTATTTACGTTACTCTAAAATATTGATTTGATAGAATAAAAATAAAAATAATTTTTAATAATTACTCCAGGATTGCCCTTCATAACGCTGTGCTAGTTTCAAAAATTCACTAATTAATGCACTTTTTTTTCTCTACTGCTTTGGCTTTTAGTGGTATGCGCTTGTTTTAGTCTACCTTCGACAGCCGGTTTCGGGCTCTACAATTTTTAAGTCATAGTTATCTAATTGATTAAGGTTATTTAACGAATGACAATACAGAGAAAATGGTCCGAAGTAAGTACGCTATCACCTTGATCGTTATTAGTGTATATCTAGCTTTCTGATAGGTAATAGCTTCCAAAGTTAGATTAAAAAGTGTTGCTTATAAGACATCACCTTGTCTAACTACATTTTCAATATCAAATGCCTCTGTCATATCTCCATCTATTCTCACCATGTCCTTGGACCCTCTAATGTTGTTTGTAGAAGTTTAACTAACTTTTTTGGTATTCCTAACATTAATAATTGTTTTAACATTTTTTGTCTATCTATTCCATCAAACGCCTGTTTGAAATCAATATACAAGTTGTAAATTGGTATGTTATATTCAGCACATTTTTCATGTCATGACTCAAGGCTGTATATAATTCCTATCTTGTATTATGATTATGATTCCTACTTTCCAATCCTCTGGGATGACTTCTAGTGTTCATATGCGGCAGAGTAGTTTATAAATATTATTCCACAGCGCATGTCGGTCATTCTTTATCAATTCTGCAGTTATTCCATCTGCCCCAGGCATTTTGTTATTTTTTAGATGTTTTATAACGTATATAGTTTCTTTCAATATTGGTTTCTCAACTAGTTGTTCTGCTGTGTGATCAAATATTTCTTCTTCTTGGTTTTGTTCTTTTTCTGGATTTAAAAGCTCTTGAAAATGTTTCTTCCTCCTTTTCATTACTTCCTCTTTCTCGCATATAATTGTCCCGTTTTTGTTGCTGTTTTTTTTTTTGTTATGTGTCGCTTGGTTTCCTTGTAACATTTTCTAGTCTCTCTTCTCTTATTATAATTTTTCCATTTAACCATTTTTCCATGTCTCTCCTTTTCTTTCTACATACTCTTCTTGCATCCCTTCTTAGTTCTGTATATATTCTTCTATTTAATGGGGAATTCCTTTGAAGACATTTCTGCCCAGCTATATTTTTGCTATTTATTAGTTGTTGGCAATCTTAGTTAAACCATCCCTCGTTTTTTTGCTTGAGGTGTCGCCTAATACTTCCATTGCTGTATTGGTAATTGTCGTTTGGATGATATTCCATTCGTCTTCGATGTTATTTTCTTCTCCTCGTTCATTTAATATTAGCTTTATTTTGCACTGGTACTGATTCTTCTACTTATGATTTTTAAACATACATGTGTTACATGTTCTTTGTTTGATCCCTTTCTCTTTTCTTCCCATTAATACTGTTTATTTTATCTTCGATCTGACCAAGAAATGATCCGAATCACAATTTGCGCCTCTATAAGATAGATCATCTGTTATGGAGGTTGCCCATCGCTTAGATATTAATAAATGATCAATTTGATGAAATTTATTAGTATCAGGTATCATCTAGGTTCTTTTATGAATATTTTTGTGGGGAAACACACACTAACTACTCTGAGTTTATTTGCTATTACCAACTGTGCCACTCTTATACCGTAGTTGCTAGTATCATGTAAACTATGCTTACCAAAGGATTCTGAATATATTGGCTCTTTTCCCAACTTAGCGTTTATATCACCCAGAACTATAACTGTACATCGTTTCTTTGAGCAGTATTTGTTTTTACGGTTGGTAGGTTG
Source organism: Diabrotica undecimpunctata (assembly GCF_040954645.1). Taxonomy (NCBI): domain Eukaryota; kingdom Metazoa; phylum Arthropoda; class Insecta; order Coleoptera; family Chrysomelidae; genus Diabrotica; species Diabrotica undecimpunctata. Next base: position 46,997,490 of record NC_092812.1, read on the forward strand.
CTAACCTTGCCAATCACACTCCACATTTTATCCGGGCTTGTCCGGGCCTAATCCACCCCGCAATCACCCCAGGCAGTGTTACCACCAACATCAGAGGTGACGACAAACGAAGAAATAAATATTGAGGAGGAAGAAGTAAAGGCAGCATTAAAGAAATTAAAAAGTAGAAAATCACCAGGAGAGGACAGAATACCGAATGAACTCCTAAAGTACGGAGGACCAGATCTGACCAAACATCTATTAAAACTAATCCAAAAAATAATAGAACAAAACAGAATTCCTCAAGAATGGAGATCAAGCAACCTAATACCTCTCTTCAAAAATAGAGACAAATCGGACCCGGAAAATTACAGAGGAATTAATTTATTAAATACAACACTAAAATTAACAACCAAAGTGATAACAAATAAACTTAATGAAATTGTAACATTGGCAGAAGAACAACAAGGTTTTAGGTCGGGAAGATCATGCATCGACGCTATATTTATAATGAGGCAAGTGCAAGAGAAATCATTAGAATACAACAAACCGGCATATCTATGTTTCGTGGACCTTAAGAAGGCATTTGACCGGGTCAAATTAAAAGACGTTATTCACTTACTGTACGCAAGAGAGATACTTCTAGGAATAATCCAAACGATCGAATATATCTACCAAAACAACACAATAAAAGTAAAAGTAGAAGAAGAACTAACCGACCCTATTGAAGCTGGCAATGGGGTAAGACATGGAGATTTCCTGAGTCCTCTATTGTTCAACCTGATTATGGATGAAATAATAAAAAAATAACAACTAAAAAAGGATAACAAATGGGAGAATATGCAGACGACGCAATACTACTCTCTCAAAGTGAAGATGATTTACAACGTATGCTGCAGCAATTTAAAATAACCGCCAGAAAATTTAACATCTTAATTTCCCCAAAAAAGACAGGATGCATAGAAACAACAGCAAATTTAATAAGATGTAAATTGGAGCTGGAAGGTCAGATAATAGAACAAGTGATGGAGTTTAAATATCTAGGCATCACATTATCTAGCTACGAAAAGCTCGAAACGGAAGTGGAAGATCAAGTGAATAGAGCAAACAGAGCCGCAGGCTTCCTGAATGAAACAATATGGAGAATTAAAAATATCGGGAAGGAAAAGAAAGGCAGAATTTACAAAATAGTCATCAGTCACCAATAATGACATACGCAGCAGAAATAAGACCTGACACAGAAAGGACAAAAAGGATGTTAAAAACAGCAGTAGGAAGACCACGAAAACGATGGAATGACAACTTACTGGAGGCACATTGAAAAACAGACAGAATCATGTCTATATAAAAAGAAGAAGAAGAAGAAGAACTATAACTACATCTTTTTTTTGCGCGTTTTCACATTCTACTTGTAGTTGGTCGTAGAATTGATCAGTTACTAGTTCATCTGCTGTTTCTGTTGGGGTATGGATATTAATAATTCTAATATTATGCAATTTATCCCTTAGGCATATTTAACAAATTTTTTCATTTACTGGAATGAAACCCAATATTGATCTGCGGTATTTATGGTTTACCATAGAACTCACGTCAAAGTCTCCTTGTCTTTCTGCTCTACAGTAGTATAAACCATTATATTTTTTATTTATGCATCCATGTTCTTTAAATCTGGTTTATTAAAGAACGGCTGTATCTACTTCGTCTTTCTGCAGTTCCTGAGCAATACTTTGCATTTTTCCTGCCTGCAGCATGGTTTAGACATTCCAAGTTCCCAATGGCAATTCCATCATTAAGTCCTTATTCCGTAGCTTTGGTCGTTATCAGTTAGCCCTTCCATTTTACTGAGTTTAAGGTGAACAGGTTATCGGCCTATTGCACCCGAGTCCAGTGCCAGGGCAGCTGGGTATAGCTTCTGAACCAGCCTTGGGTTACTCCGGTTATAGTAGCTGGGCATTATTTCGAGGCCAATGGTGTTATGTTAGGTTAGGTTAGGGTTATACCGCCCATGTTCGGTCAGGGGTTGGGGAATAGAAATTATAGTTCAGAACCTGCATTCAGTCGCCTTTTACGACAAGCGGGAGAAACTGTGGGGATATTCTTCTTTCTTCACACGGGGGGTCTTGAATACTCTTACGTAGATTTAAAAATATCGGTTTTTGTTGTGTAGGATAGTCTTTATTTCAGAAATAAGTAAAACAATTTCCTTAAATTTAAAGAAAAAAACAATAGTTCTAAATATACTGTATATATAACTTACTCTTTTACAACTGCATAATGTTATAATATTGTTCTTTTCGATCTATGTTTCAGTATGTAAGGTACTTTTTGAAACATCACAACGTCTTAAAGCAATATCATATATTGTTCAAAGATTTTTTTCTTTATTGGATCAATATTCCAGAACAACAAACATCAATCAAAAACTAAATTCTATACAATGACTTTAATCGTTCATATCTAGTTCATACAAAACCAAGTAGAAGACTGACATAAATATAGACAATAATTATATAAGTCAATAACAAATTAGTAATTAGAGTAATTTTCTAGGTAAAAATATTTAGATGTAGTTGATAAGAGAAAATAAGGCAGAAATATGCAAGTCTTGAATAAATGAAATAGTCAATAAAGATTTAGAAAAATACATGACATATTTTCGTCACTGCAAGTAGTATTCATACTAAAATATAATCACGCTACTAGTCTTGTTATATTGCTTTAAAATCACGTACCAGCTGTCGATATTATTATATTATTGTTATAACAAACACTAATGACAACCAGCCTATGCGAAACGGATGACCACTTCCTCGATTTTCTGACAGGCCTTTTCAACACCTTTTACGACAAAGGGGAGATTCCGGAGGAATGGCTTCGATCGACCTTTGTAGCCATACCTAAAACACCAAGTGCAAAACACTGTGATCAACACCGCTTAATAAGCTTGATAAATCACATTACCAAAGTTTTCACCAAAATCATACACAATAGAATATATAACAAATGCGAAGCAAATATATCGAAGTCACAGTTCGGATTCCGAAGCGCATTGGGCACAAGAGAGGCGATCTTCAGTCTGCAAGTTTTAATTCAAAGATGCAGAGACATGCACAAGGACGTCCACTTGTGCTTCATCGACTTCTCCAAGGCGTTTGACAAGGTCAAACATGATAAACTCATGGAAATGCTCAGGAAGATGCATATTGATGGCAAGGATCTGCGCATAATAACCAGTCTCTATTGGAACCAAAGTGCTGAGATAAAGATGGGCAACTTACACAGTGGGAAGATAGATATTAAAAAGGGTGTACGACAGGGATGCGTCCTCTCGCCGCTCCTGTTCAATATATACTCTGAACAAATCTTCAGAGAAGCACTGGGAGAAGTTTCGGAGGGTATCAAAGTAAACGGAGAGGTAATCAATAATATTAGATATGCTGACGACACAGTTATTATTGCAAATGACTGCAACGAGCTTCAAAGACTCGTGCAAAGCATACACACAGAAAGTCAAGAATATGGTTTAGAACTCAATACAACCAAAACTAAATGCATGCTCATCAGCAGAACACAACAACCTCCGATGCAATTGACATTAAACAACCGAAAAATAGAACAAGTGGAGACATACACATACCTTGGAACCACAGTCAACACAAAATGGGACCAGTCAACAGAAATAAGATCACGAATTGAAAAAGTGGTTCACAAGCAAAATCTCAATGGAACTAAAATTAAGACTGGTCAAGTGTTATGTCTTCCTGGTCTTGTTCTATGGAGCAGAGGCATGGACAACAACGGAAGCCACCCTGAAGAAACTAGAATCCTTTGAGCTGTGGATATATCGCCATATTCTTCGGATATCCTGGACAGACCACATCACTAACGTAGAAGTAATGCAGAGAATAGGCAAAAGCAAAGAAATAATCTTCACCGTAAAGAAACGGAAGCTTGAGTACTTCGGACATGTCATGAGACATAGTAAATACTGGCTGCTACAGTTAATAGTCCAAGGAAGAATCGACAGTAGGAGGGGACCGGGAAGAAGACGACACTCATGGATGCATAACCTGCGACAATGGTTCGGACTAACATCGACCGAACTGTTCAGAGGTGCCGTAAACAAAGTCAAAATAGCCTTGTTAATAGCCAACGTCCGAAACGGATAGGGCAAAGGAAGAAGAAGAATGACAACCATAACGTAAGTACATTTCCTGACCATTCATAAAGATTTGTATTGATTGTGGTGTGGCGATGGTTGTGGTGTTACTGACGTTACTGTACTGTTAGTTTTAGTAGTGTTAGGGAAGAAGTCACACGTGTACGATTTGTTTTGTACCGTTTTCTTCCTTTCTTTAATGGTTTATTAGTGATTAGAGTAGCTCATGTAGTCGTATTCCTTCTAAGAAATTAAGTATATCTAGAAGCTCCATATTAGGAAAATCATCTTTTTGTATCTTATATACTTCCGTATAACGTGCTATAAAACCGACTTCCTCTCTGAAGTCTTCAAAACGAGGCGTCGGCACCTGGTCGCCTTCAATTTGAAGACGGTCAAGAATTTTCGCGCCAACTTCCACCCAAACGCCACGTCAGTATAAATAGACCGTCCCCCATGCCAAGCAGAATACAAGTGAAGTGATCTGGAAACTCAAGAGACTACATCTCCAATTTTTCCCTACAAAATTTTTGCACACCTTTGGGACATTTATGGCCTTACTGAGCATCTCTTTTTTTTTACGCATGTACAAAAGTTTAGAAATAGTAAAAAGGCGAAAAATAAGATATCCTGGACACTTACTCAGGCACCAAAGATATAACTTACGTACAGATGTTAATGGTAGTAAAGATTAAGGGCAGACTAGGCTCTGATAGATAACGTTGCTAGGAAACCACAAAGAATGGACTGCTTTAGACTTCCAGTTACTCAACCAAAACCTCGTTAGTTGAGAGCACCCGAATAATGAGAAGAGGAAGGCATATATAGTGGAAGGCCACCTGCTGTTTCATAATATGCTTATCCATGGAAGCACCCTCGTAAAGGATTTCTACGTATTACGCTTCTTTTATTTCAGGAATGAGAAGTGAGTTTTTAGGTTTCTTGGCTTTTCCTGATTACTCTCTTTGAAGCCAACATCGACTTCGATGTGCTTAACGATCTATACAATAAAAAATGATTTATGTTGTTTAATCGTTCTAGAATCTTTCATTCTCTTTGTTATTACTAATTTTATACCTGTATTTTGTGTAAAATTGGCAAAAATCAGTATTGATTTATTTTTAGTCAATGTTTAATAATATCGACAGCATCAATAATGGTTTTTTAGTAGAAATTAACCAAACGTTCATAGATGAGAATGCGATTTGACTACTAATTAATAAACTTGTTAGGCTCACATGGAAAATAATGGAAAACAAAATTAACTATGTGAAATTAGATCAAGTGATATAACATATCCGACAATATTTTAGACAATATATATATTTACATTTACTATATATTTATTAATATTTATAACAAAAAATTTTCTCATGTGGGCTTCAAATTTTAAAAAATTTGTACGATGATTTGAGAAAAAGAAAAAGCTATTTTGATAAAAAATGATTCATTATGACAAGAAAGACTTAGATAGATCAATCAGTCAGTCATTTTTATTGCTTTGTAAATAGAATTGAATATTTAAAGAGAGCATTTGCAAATTTCAAAAGCTTGTATTTATAGAAATACATTCATATATTGTCAAACAGTTGAGTTTTTTCTCTAGTGTCTTTTCGAACTTTTAGTTTATCTTTCTCTTATTCAGAATGAGGTATCATTTATTAGAGAAGATAAACAGTATACTTTATAGGTAGTATCCAATTTGCTTATTTTCATTGTTCTTAAAAGTTATGATTACTTCTATTAAGAGTGTGTTCACATATTGGTAAATGCGTTGACTTACGATCACTAGACTGGACTCCATATTTAATAGTGTACTTTCAATTTAGATATGGTTGGTATTAGTTTTTGTCTACTAGATAGGTAGAATGAAATAGGATGGCACCTGCCAAACTCATTGCGATCTTTGCAGATCTATTGTGTTTTTCTTTATCCTTAAGTCTTTCCTTGATAAGATTCTACAGCCTTAAGAGTATATCTTACATATAGCCTGATGTTGTTGCCTTCAAGACGGAAATTTGCAAGCCTTCATAAGACGTGTAACGCGCTCTCCTCATTCTCTACAAAGAACCTGCAAAAATCCTCTTCTGTCAAACCCACATTACTCAAATGATTTTTAGCTTGCAGTGCTTAGTATACAGTCCCACCAATATCCAAATATCCTTTCGGATGTAGCTTAGTATGTCTGGTGTAAATTTGGCCGAATATCCCTTGATGAATAATTGTTTAACCTGCCTCTGTCGTGGAACATTTCCTCAAAACTCTTCAAGAGAGTTATCCGCAGTCATGTATCAATGATCGTTGCTCTTTTCTGTGCGTGTGTATTCCCCAAGAAGGTACCAGGCCAACTAGTGGAGTTCCTGTGCCTTCTCGGGCCAGTTTAATAGTCCATACTAATAGTCCACGCTAATAATTCATACTTTATATTGTAATTCATACTATGACATTCATATTTTCCTCGACGTGGCCACTCGCATACCTACATTTTCCGAAGAAGACGTTTCTCACTGTCATTTGCTACTACTATCTGCTACATAGCTAGCTCAATTCCAAATACGATGGGGGTGACACCTTCCACTTATTCACAGTTTAAGATTATTTATATGTCAGATTCCACACCATTGAATTTAAAACACAATTCACAATTACATCTTTCTTCGCCACTATTTTCCTCTCCGAAAGATTCCACACCATTGAATTCAAAACAAAATTCACAATAACATCTTTCTTCGCCACTATTTTCCTCTCCGAAAGATAATCGGAAACCATTTTGATTGTCTGGCCTCATTGACCAGGTGCCTGAACTTTGAGCACTTTCTTAATCCACTTCTATGACCTTTTACGTTGCGGTTATACGTCTTGATCTTATACAGTTACATGCAATACGTATCTTTGTTCTTACCTTGACCATGTGACTCTCTTGGCCAGACCTTCGACATCCCTTTCGCTGTTCCTCCTTACTTTCATTTCTGCCATGTGCATGGGCTTGATACATGTAGCACCGAAGGATATACACTTTCTCTTTTACGAGGCAGAATATACATCCTACCTTCAGCTCTTTATTATTTAAAAGTACGTTCTCGTAGGATGTCCTTGTGCGTCGTGACCGCATCCATGCCTACTACGAGGAGTTGTCTCATTGCAGTGGCACCCCTGGTCATCACTTTGGAAAGCCATGGGGTCCATGTGGCGACAACTCCCCTGATCCTTTCAATTCTCACATTTTCAATCGTTTCGCTACTACCCTCCAGCTAAAACTTCCGACATAAAACTGCAGAAGCGTCAATATTATACTCTTCCTCTCGTACTTTTCCATTCTTTCCCTCAACATCTTTCATGCTAATAGGACCTCACAGCCGCAGGTTCTTCTCCCTTACTTAGGATGAGCTTGTGTGTGCATTTTTCAATGCACACCAGCTGCCCACCCTCCCTCACTACTCCCTCTCTCGCGCTGGCGTCTTCGACATAATAACTTTACATAATTTACCAAATCATTGCAAAAACATAATCAAAACGGATTTTCTTCAAATTTTCTATCAAATTTGATAACTTAAAACATGATCTACTGTTGGTGTTTACGTTATACATTGAAGAAGGTATGGTTGATATTTATGAAGAAAATTCTTTTTGATTATGTTTCTCTGAAAACAGAGAAAAACATCAGTTCTTTTATCTATAAAATGCCGAGCCAATGTTTGCATATCAAAGATGACCACTCTCGTGCCAAGTTTCGGCGTATTTGCCGGGGGTCGTTGAAGAATTTTGTGCAGTTTTGGATATGTCGATAAAAGTAGAGAGAAGAAAATTTTTCGGAATCTGTGTCATGTGGTAGATATCGTTGAAGCGCTTCAAGATAATATCTAGATATTCTTCAATCAGTATCTTGCATACAAACATATCATCTGATCCTGAGTTTTTTTACGTTTTAATAGGTTAATTTCGTGCACTGCACGTTTAAAAATTCTAAAGTCCCCTCAATAGGTTCCCACTAGAGGTGGGTTTTGTATTCTGTGATATCGTCAAAGAAATTTACTACGTATATTGTCCAAGCATTAAGTATCTCATGAGAGTCTACTATTAGTTCGTTTATATAGTTCGTAACTCGATAAAGAACAAAATTATACACTTGACATGATCTTACGTTAATCTATTTGAACGTTTTCGTGAATAAAGGTTTAAAACCAAAAGAAACTGGAGATCTTTAAATTTCTTTTCTACGTGTCGTGATTTGATTGATCTATAAATGTTATTATTCTTGGCAGTATTATTCATAATACATATTGAAAAAATGTAAAAATTTAGAACGCATAATTAGACAAACACAAGAAGGAAGAAAATAGGAAGAAAATTTGGCATATTTTTCAAGATTTGTCTTTCTTGTGAACTATTGTCGGTCATATTAAAAAATAAAATACTATGATAGATTAGTGTATTGTAAACATGAAAACGACAAAACTATTGTTGCGACATGTATTGTTTTCATGTGGTTTATGTAAAAAATGATGACTACGTTCAATTAATTTCGTGTTAGTATTTGGGAAGTACACATATCAACTCATATCAGCTTTTCCGTTGATAGTATTTTTGCGTATTCTACTGCTATAACCGTAGGGAACCAAATTCAGAACTTACTAAAATACTATTTAAAAAGGATTCAACGTAACCTTAACTATGCACACTTCGTCTTATTTTAAGTATTGCACATATTCGGTATTAGGAGTAATTTCTTATTGGCGCTGGTCTTAGGCAAGGAAATCCTCTTGCCTAGAAAACAGAAGATACTACGGACTATTTTTGAGCCTTGTAGAGACAAGAAAACAGAGAAATGAAGAAGAAGACATAATCAGGAAATCCAGACACTCTATGGTGAGGAAAAGATAGTATGCTACATCAAGTCAAACCGGATATGATGGACACGACATGTACTGAAATCGAGTAATCAAGGACTCCTCAATATATATAAATATTTTAAGAAATATTGTCAGGATGCAATAAAAACCAATCTATTGCACAAGGCCGGCAATAGGGAAGAAAAAAGGAAGCGTGTTACAGTTTTACATGTCTATACATAATCGACATATCACAAATACATATCTGTGGCATGAAAACTAAACCAGATGTTATATCAAATTCAAAATGTTTTCAATCTAAACCGTAGTGTGTTTCGCAAACCCTGGAAGTACCTTCTTCAGGTTACGGTAGCTGGAGCCCATCCACATGTCTTTTTTGTCTAACGCGGATGTTCATTTACTAACACAATGAAGTAATAGCTATTAAATTGTGGGAAAATCATTTGTTCTCTGAGAAAAAAAATCCTGAAATAAATTCTGTAATAATTAATTCTATAATTCAACGAATGACAGTTGTAAGGCTGGCTGGTCTATAGTTATTAGGATTTAGAGTAGTAGAGTTCTTTAAAATTCGCGGTAAATTGTGGGCATTAGAAGATGAAGACATTATGAGGATAGTGGAAAAGCGAAAACATCAGAACATGTTTTAAGAATAATGCTGAAATTCTATCAAGCCCTAATAATGAGTTCTGTTTTAATCTATGAATATGACAATTTATGGATATTGTTAACAAAAGTTGGCCAATGCATATTCTAGTTACCGTTACCAACAGCCTTCCCTAGTACTGAAGACTACCATGGTAGTTCAATAGTCCATGGCAGTAGTTCAAGTACAAAAGGAAAGTAGAAATAGAAAACAACACAGAACATATTTAATAAAAATGTTGTTTTTGAAATGTAAATCAATTTAAATCAATTTAATTAATCTTTTATTCAAAATCTATTTGCATATATTTTATATATTCTATATTTTTATCCGATCCCGATAACCCAACGTAAGATCTAACTGTATTAACGGTTTGTCTGATCTGTACACCAGTGTTGTAACAGATCTGTCACCATTTTTTTAAATTTTGGACTATGCAAAAGTAATGCAAGCCGCTAAAGAAAATACAGAGAAGTACTAGAAAGAATGGACTAAAGAGAAATAATAAAACAAAAGAATAAAGAATGGAAGCAGAACTGACGAACCTAGTAGCAAAACTTACTTCGGAATCCTCAGAATATTGCAGCGTTTACTCAACAAAACATCAATTGGAAGAGATCAAAAAGAGAAAGATGTTGATAATTTAAGTTTACTTTTCAAGATTTGAACAGCTAGATCCATAAAAATCTTAATCCTGATTTAAAAAAATAAGATATACTTTTTTCTGGATATACTCGAGGTATTTGAAATATGGGTATATCGACAAATGTTGCAAATACTACAAACTTTTGGTGGTTTAAAACTCTTGGTCACGTAATGAGATGTAATAGCACTTCCTTCAACTCATAATAGAGGGTAAGGCCGAAGACTAGGACCACGACCAGGATCAGGACGCAGATAGCGATACTGTCTTAAGAGCATACAAAATTGAACAGGTTTTGGGCTCAAACGATTTGCTGAGGAAGGTCCAAAACAAAGGAAAATTTTCCAAAATTGTTGTTATCTTCGATAGGAGAAGAAACCAGAAGAAGAAATACGAATACTACAACATACGTTACAGAATAATAAATATAAGAAACATAAGTAAGATAGCTTCAACAGAGCTGGGATTTATTTGAAAGTGCTGTCGAATAATAAGAATAGACAGAAAAAAAATATTGGAATTGATCTTGTTTGGAAGCTATTTTCTTGTGGCATTTTAATATTATCTACTATCTTTAATAGGAATTAACCACAATTTCATTTGAAAATACGTTTAATTTCACGTTTTGAGTTCAACTTCGGAAATCGTTATTAAAATATAAAATTTCCGAAATGGAAATCAAAACATCAAAATAAAGGCATTCTCAACTGGAATTTGAATTCGTTAATTTTCGTAAAGATAGTATATAATAAGAGATATAATCACTAAAAACGGGAATATTTAGACCAGGGAACTAACGATTTTCCCATGACACTCTTTGATACAGGTATTTAAAAACCGCTTTTGATAAATTTGGTGAAAACAAGTAGGTACTAAAGGTGAAGACCGGTAAATTATATAGAAAAGTGACACAATTTTACTGAAAAAGCATAGAAAATCATTTAAAATGAGAGTTTAAGTTATTTTTGTTAATTTGTTGCTTAATGATTTTTTGAAAATTATTAATAACTTTTCTAAAAATGTACAAAAAAACTTTGATTTCAAGTGAGAATAATGACAATATCACAAATATTCAGATTTAAAAATTTCAAGAAGTTTCACTTAATAGTTATTGCAAAATTGAAATTGTTTATCCAAAAAAGCGTTTATCTGCAACGTTTTTTAGCATAAACTATTGGGTCTATATGATTTCTGAAAGTACTAATTGGGGAAAAAGGCTTGTTTGAAACAAGTAAAATATCTTAGATTTAATAACATGTAGAAAGTAACTTTTTTATTCGCCATGTTGGCATTTTTACACGAATTAAAAAAACATATTTTGTTTATTACATACTGTTATCACCAAATTTACCAAAAGCAGTTGTTAGATACCTGTATCAGAGAGTGTCACGAAAAGGGGTTTTTATTTAGATAATAAAATAAGGTTCAAAATAGCGTAAAAGAAACTTATATATTAACTGATTTACTAATTAGACAAATGTCTGCGGTAAGCAACAACTGAATATTATATAAAGATCTGAAGTGTACTGATATAAAAAAATTGCACTGAACAAACAGCAGTAGACGTAGCAAGAAGAAAATTAGAAACAAACGAAGGTTCAGATTATGTAATGACGACTTAGCACAAACTCTACCAACTATATCTCCAAAAAAGAAAGGACACAAAGAGACTCAGCATATTCAATGCCCAAATGCCAAAATGTGTGATTAAAAGTTCATACATTTAACATTCTCATAAAAGAGTTAAACTACTAAATTCACTAATTTAAAAATATTTCATACTATTTACTATATTTGCTCTAAGAATCAAAATTATCTCAGGAACTGGCTTAATACTCGTATTGATTCGATAAATTTAGGCCAGGATTTGAACTGCTACTTCATTTTATTTGATTCCTAGGAACAAAATATGTGCAATAATAAAATAATCTGAATATCTTAAAACCAAGTCAATTACTGTGCCGGTAACGGCGTAAGTTCACAGCAAAAGTTGAACCTTTTAAAACCTGATCAAAAATGATGATCTACGCCTGTATGCCTGTAATTCAATTGATTGTAATTTAATAAACATTGCTATAGTCAAATATTTTTTAGGATGTGATATATAAACATGATATTGGGCCATTTTAGTTAACATCTAAAGGTCAATTGATGTCTTGGTTTCGTTGATATGTGAAATTAATATGACCGAACGCAGATCAATCAGCGGCAAGTTTTTAAATCCGTTTTGACGGTTTATTTTTTGACAAATTAAAAATTTTTGGAAAGAAAATCATTAATTTGTATGTGTAGATAGTTATATAGGGTGTTTCCTTGAAAACAGTACCTATTTTTGTAGTAAATGCGTAAATCCTAGTTGATTAAAATTATTCTATATTACAGGATTTTCAAGTTTTTTATGCTGATACTATCGATGTTTTTTCTACATGTTTTAAAGCTCTCCTTAAGTAATTCCTGTTTCCTCCGTTATTTAAATAGTGAAGCTTGGTTAATTAATTTTAATAGTGACACAAATCGCAATATCCCATTTTAAAAGCTACTCAGGTACTTACATTAATTATAGGGATAACCACAGCCATATGTTTTTAATGTGTTAATAGTTTGACTAATTTTTGCACTTCTGAGTCTAATTTAAAAGAAAACGCAAACTACCGAATATTTTGTCGAACTAAAACCGGAATAATAAATTTTGACTCAATGAAATACTCTGTATAAAAATTAGTTTATAAAGTAATGCATGTTTAATTACATAACCTCACCTTGTATTGTACATTATACTACCATACAAAAACGTAGTATGCGCTGATTGATCTAGTTCTTTAGCTAAAAAGATATTCTAAATAAAAATACGTACTTACTGGCTCAGTCGATAAATTTTCTAGCAAAAGTAAATTCTTTTAGATATATTATTATAGAATGTTAAGTTCCTTGGCTTTTGCTGCTAAAACTTAGTCGACAATAAATGTGAGATGTCAGAAACAAGCATGATATGTGCTTCCACATCCGCTCCTCTGTACTGTAACTACCTGTGTTAACGATGTAGTCAACCACTATACAATAAACTAAAGTTTGTGTTTTATGTTGTTTTATTACCTTTGTATATGAGTCCGCTAGATGCAAAACTCTGTATTTGCAAAAATTGTAAAAATTGAGTTTTAGCTGACAGTTATTTGTCACATGTTATAGCTATCTGCTGATGTAGAAATTCAGCAGCAAAGTAAGGTATTTACTAAGAAAAAGGCATTAGAAATCTTGAATCAGACGCAAAACTCTGTATTTGTCAGCCTATGCCAGTTGCATAACTGTGTAATTGCAATTGGCCAATCGCTTACATTGTTTGAGTCACATGACACGTCTCATGTGCACATGTCAATTATTCCATCATTCGCCATTACCGGTTTCACTGTTTGTTATTTGAGTACTAAAACACCAAGTTTATTGCAAATAATTAACATTTATGGATCTTCATGTGCATATTAGACCCTGTGAAAAAGGAAAAGGGAGAAAACGAGTTGTACAAACAGAAAAATGGAAACGAAATGTAATGAAACTTAAGAGGTAAGAGGTGTCTACAATTAACTAGATAGGTTTGGCACTTATTGTCAATATTTTTAGGCATAAACCTAAGGATTTACCCGGTTTTCCCACCTGTAACCATACAAAGAAAGTGTATTGTTGTATAGATTTAAAGATGCGAGACATTCAGCGTTTCCATAATAATCTGTATTCAACAACTGACAAAATGAAACAAGATATTTTTTTGCTGAAATTTTGTGAAGGTCAAAAGCCCAAGAGATCAGGTACAAACCTACATGGAATTTCAATTAAATATTTTATTCCTACAGTAGAGGGTGGACTTTTAAGAGTATGCAAGACACCATTTCTTGGAATAACTCATTTAAGTTCTAAAAGAATAGAGCGTGTTGTAAGAACGTTTGTTATCTGGGGTGAAATACCAAAAGAGAGAAGAGGGGGAGATACAACAAAAGGTAGATTTGATCCAATAAAATCATCTATCCAAACATTTATGGGGCGTTTGAACGGTGCAGAGAGTCATTATAATAGAGGACGATCGACTAGATTGTATTTACCATGTGATCTGAATTTTACAAAGCTTTACAGAATGTATTGTCAACGTCATCCACATCATTCCGTAAAGTTATCATATTTCCGAACATACATTAATGAACACTACAACATATCATTCGGCACTCCCTTAGTAGATGCTTGTTCTGCGTGTCTCAGAGCGAAGGAAATTTTGAGAAAAGAAAATTCAGAAGAAGAAAAGTTAAAGGTTATAACAGAGCAGAGAGTTCATATGTTAAGAGCTAAAGCCTTTTATTCTTTGTTAAAAAATGAATCAAATCATAACATACAAATATTTTCTGTTGATTGTCAAAAAAATCTTTTTTTGCCAAAGCTTCCCGACCAGGCGGCTTATTTCTCACAGCAAATAAATTTTTATAATTTCACCATCGTGGCTGGAAATTCGAAATCCCATCTTTCTTCTGCAAATGTGACGTCACATGTGTGGCTGGAGTTTGAACATCCAAAAGATTCAAATGCTGTTGCCTCTGCTGTACATGATACTCTCATCAAATTCAACTTTAAAAATCAAATCGAAAAAGTTCACCTATTTGCAGATGGATGTGGTGGACAGAACAAAAATAGCACGATGATGTCTATGATAATCTACTGGTCGGTTTATGAAGCACCTGGTCACATC
Organism: Diabrotica undecimpunctata; assembly: GCF_040954645.1. Classification (NCBI taxonomy): domain Eukaryota; kingdom Metazoa; phylum Arthropoda; class Insecta; order Coleoptera; family Chrysomelidae; genus Diabrotica; species Diabrotica undecimpunctata. The sequence continues at coordinate 47,012,493 of NC_092812.1, forward strand.
AAGGAAGTGGAGTTTACGTTTCCTGTTGTTGGTCATTCCTTTTTGCCACCAGATAGGATTTTCGGTATGATAGAAAGGGAGATAAAAAAGAAGAACGTTGTAATAAACAGAAAAGAATATGAAGACATAATTGGAAAACACTCAAAGGTGCTGAGACTTGGTAAAGACTGGCAGATATCAGACTGGAGAAAGACGAGTAACGTTGTTGTTAAAAAACCTTCCCAGTGGCATTTTAAATGTAATGCAACGAAACGATTTATATTTCTAAGGACAAGATTATATGGCTACGGTAAGGGGAGAAATATTTTATCGTTCTGACATAGGGTTCAGCAAGTCTATAATACGAAAAGGGAAAAAGATTTCTTTATTAAAACCAAAGTTACAACAGATTGGATGTTCATTGAAAGGAGATAAATCGTCCATAGGCACTCTCCTTAGAAACAATTTTGGTGAAAATTGGAGAGACCAGCCGGATCCCAAATTTTATAAAATTATAGATACTGGCGTACAAGCAAATCATAACGAGAGTGCTGCAGAAAATGATCATATTGATGATGAGGACCCAGAGGAACTTAGAGTTTAGGAATTAATATAAATATATACATATTATAATTTGTAATACCTTTTGTACTTTGGATAAAAATAAACTTCACTAAAAGTTTACTTCCACATGCTTTCTTCCTTATTCCTAACACACTAGGTTTAGAAAACAGACTAATATAACAACCACTAATATCGTTAATGGTTGACTATTATCATGTATTTGCAAATGTTAGTTGCATAAATCTGTATTTACATAGTTCACTTGCAAAACTCGGTATTTTCAAATTTTTCTTCCTTTTCTAGCAAACCCAATAACTTTTGTAAGAAAAAAATCATTATATTTTACCTAATAAAGCATTTATCTATCACAAAAAAGTGCCATTTATTATGTCTAAGGTTTTTTGCAAAATTTATCAGTGTTTTGCAAATAACTCAGTTTGACTTATACAGTAAATACAAAGTTTTGCATATAGCGGACTCATATATAGAACTAGCTGACCAGGCAAACTTCGTACTGTCTAAAAAATTAACAGAAAAAAAACAAAAATATATTAAAACATACCTATTTTGTAATTAAAAAAATTTAATCAATTTTATGCTTTCTGATAAACAATATTTTTATTTATTTTTTCGTTGCATAAATAATCGATAACAGGTTTCCGACGCGCGAATAATTATCCATGCGTGAAACATGGAAACTCCGCGAAATTAGTTCCGCAAACTTCCAACGGTTGGCTTTCTAATTTGTTTAATGTCATTATATGGAAAATTGTAAACGTTTAAAATTCTTCGTCAAAAATTCTTTTCATTTTATCGAACTTCATAAACAATACCCTATCTTACCATGAAACATTCTAGTAAGTTTCCATATCGTTTCACTCTTTAAAAACATTCCTATAGATGAAACTCTAATCATTCTAAAAACTAAATACAATAATCAGCAATATCACTTATTTCTCATTAAACATTGTATGTTCAACACTTATTTCATCTTCCAAAATCAATTCTACAGACAAATAAATGTCCAATGGGCTCCCCACTATCGCCAGTAATTGCCAATATCTTTATGGAAGACTTCGAGACTCGAGCACTATCCTGGCTACGATATTTTGACGATACAGTCGTCATTTGGCCCCACGGCAGGGATACTTTGGTGTCTTTTCAGACCCATTTGAATGGTATATATCCTAGTATCCAGTTCACGATGGAGATGAAAACTGATTCATCCCTATCGTTTCTCGAAGTTATCATAAAGAAAAATCAATCAATCAATTTTTTTGTTTTTTCTGTTAATTTGTTAGGTACATTATTTATTTCTAAGGCGATACGAAGTTCGCCGGGTGAGCTAGTAATATATAATAATCGATCCCATAAGTTAAATAAAGTTACCTAAAGGTCGTATAGATAAACCTTAACCAATAAGGCAGCTTCGGCAGAACTTACTATTGCTATAAGAAGGTCTAAGTCGCATATAGCAAGAACCTTGAGTATACCAGGGCCAAATAAAAGGTATATAAGTCGCGAGTATATTTGTATAACCGTTGATGGAAAATTCGCTGCAGTACAACCGGTGTAAGGAGACGGCTGCCAGAGAAGGAAAAATATAACCATTTATTTCATTTATTGTGATCTGTAGTTTCCTTGTAGACTCCTCATGAATAGAAGAGTTTTGTAATCAGTAAATAGTATTTTCTTCAAGAATCGGAGTAATATTAGTGTGTATTTGGTATATAATTTATGAAAGGGCTAGTCCTGGCGGTTCTATGTGTAATATTCCAACATCGCTTTCTTACTTTCAGAATGACTCGTCTTTATAATTACTCTTATATGACTATTCTTTCGGAAACTTGAAATAAATATAGACCGATGTTCTTTCACTACCTTTTAAATTTAATTTAAATAAAATTAAAATCAATAATCGTAAAATTGAATATAATTTCAGTCAATAAAAGACTTTAAGTCATATACTTAAACACCCACTCATAAACAAATAAATAACAATCACTTTTTTTTCTTAAAAACTATGTCAGTAACGTTTAAATGAGCCGCTTTTTCCTTAGGTTCCGTGGGCACTGACTCTGAGCAGAAACGCTTGAAAGCTTCAATTTCCGATTCTTCTGAGTCCAAGTCATCTTCCACGACTTCCTTCGGTAAAAATACGCTATCTGTAAAATAAATATTTAAATAAGCTTTTTTGTATCTATACACGGTATAACAAAGTAATGGAATAAATAACAGTAATATAATTATTGTAACCTCGTTAGGCCAAGATAATATACCGAAAGGGTAATATACCAACCACCCAGTTCATACAAGGTAATAAACCTATCCTCATCATTTCTAGTAAAAACGCGGAGAGACACATAAAGAGTGAAGTAAGAGAGATACCACTTATCGATCATTACTATGTATACCAGCCAAGAAGGTCCACGAATTTTGTGCTCAAAGAGACAGCGCTCTCAAAGTCGTCGAGAGACAAAGAGTTAGCGATAGACAATGGTGGCTCTAAAGATTCTACTATTATATCCTTGTTAGACAAAGTCTCGATTGCGGCAACGGTTTTTCATAGAGGAAGTACTATCTCCACTGCTGTGGGCTATACTGATGGACGACCTATTAACGAAGCTGTGCAGGAAAAGTTAAGTAGACGACGAGGCAATCATGGCCAAAAGACGTTTTGTCAAAACCATCCCTGGGTAAAAGTAGTTTGCCCTATGGGAGGTAGATAACTAGTATGAGAGTGATGGCCTAATGGTCAATTCCAAAAAACAGAAGTTTTCGCCACTAAAATTAGATCATTACATGGAAAATTTCCAATAGTGGCCAGAGGAGTGGAAAAATAAGTTGACACTAGGCTGGGCACTAGTCCTAAACCCTTCTTTGGTATTGCGAATATGACAGAAATCTGCCTAGACACTCGACACTGAGGAGTAGGCAGATTGAGACCTCAGTGCCGAGAGACAGTTCTTGTAATACAGAACACGATACTGGAACGTCTCGAGTGAGGGGAGTAGGCAGATTGAGACCCCGAACTCGAACCGAACCGTATCACTCTTGATAATGGCTCCAAAATGGGTGCCGAAACGTCGAGTAATAAATTCTCAACGCGGTTCTTCCCGAGAACTAAGTAATTTTCATTCATCTGACCGCGGAAATTTATCCGAACATATATTTATATATATATATATATATATATATATATATATATATATATATATATATATATATATATATATATATATATATATATATATACATATATATACATATATATATATATATATATATATATATATATATATATATATATATTTGATTTGATTTGAACCTCGTCAAGATACTCAGTAACTATCCGAGCAGTGTAGGGCCGTGCATTATCATTCATAAATGTTGCGCCGTCTCCAAGAATAACCATAAACGGTAAAACATGGTCTTCTGTACCTATGTTTAGTGATAAAAACTAACTCCGTGCGAGCGTCAAACAATATGCCTGCCCATGCCATAACTGACCCTCCACCAAATGGAAGTCGCTCGGCCACACATGTTCGATCATATCTCTTTCCTGGTCGTCGCATGGTCTTACATGTTTGTCTGAGCTCATAAGACAGAGCTGATTCATCGGAAAACAGTAAACGACTCCAATCCTGTATTGTCCAAGAAAGCGGCAGTCTAGTTACTCTAGTTTCAAAAGATAAACCAGCAACATGAAGTTGCCTCCTAACTGTCCATTCACTTACGATTGCATTTCTCACCCCTTGCAGATGATTTTGAATTTTAGAAGGGAAACAGCGGTAACCGTTCGGATTCTCGAAGCACTAGAAAGGACAAAGCGGTCATCTTTAACCGTTTTAATTCTGCCTCGACCTGAACAAAGTCTTCAAGTAAGCCGACCGGTCTCTTCATACCGTCGCCATACTCGTCGCACACTCAAGAGACTTACACCAACGTTTCTCACAGATTCGCGCTGACTATGACCATCTTCTACCGCTGCCACAATTTTTACCACCACAACAGAACTTATGCTCAATGCAATATACTGACAGTGACAACACTACACAAACAATTTACAATCGACATTAAAACCACAAAAGAAACCATGCTGATAATGGTTTTTAGGAATTAGGATAAGGGGCCCTTTTTACCTCAAACGCTTATCGAAACAGCAACAACAACAAATTTTTTCAAGCAATATATTAGTAAACCATGTTACAACCAAAAATAATTAAAAAAGAATAATACTTTCTAAAATAAATTCAAATTACACGGTGACCCTTATTTTATGCTCGGCAGTGTATGAGTAAAAATGTAAAAATAAACTTTTTGGGAAATTTTAGAATCACTTAACAACAAATTTATTAAGTTAAACTATAATATATATATATATATATATATATATATATATATATATATATATATATATATATATATATATATATATATATATATATATATATTATAGTACTGTTCGACCAGAATATGAAAATATTTTAGCAGAAACTGAATGAGAAAGAAACATAGTTACGTGTCTCTTAGATAAAAAAATATTAAGAAAATTACCTGTCATAGCAGCGGCTACATATTCAAGTACTTTCTGAAAGTCTATATTTGTACTAGCTGTCTTTCTTTGTGTAAATTTTAACACCGAATTTATTATCTCACGTACTTGAGCACTCAAAACTACACTATTATTCATATCCTGGTCGGCCAGTAGAATATCATCTACAGATTGGAGACTATTCTGTAAAATATTTATTTATTAATAAAAAACCCCTTACCAAGAAACCGATCATCTTTGTCAAAATTAAACGTTTCACCTTCATTTCTTGACATTGGTATGATGGATACCTCGGCAGATTCGCTTGATTTAGGCTTAACACTTTTTGTACCGACCTTAGTGAATTCAATTCCTGGCAAACGAGAAAGTCTTTCTTCAACGTATAAAGCACACGCTGTATCGGATTGTGTGTCTTGCATCTGGGAACTAGTTAATGCTGCGAACTCTGTTGATGACGTCTGCTTTGAGATTATTGTCGAAGCTCCAGCATTACTTGAAGGTTGTTGTTTCAGATGAGGGCTTCTTATGGTAATCATGCCATTTTCGTTGGTAAAAATTGTAGCAGAGGAGTTTTCTGCTGCATTTTTATCAAGAAATGGTTTAGCACTTTGTTGTTGTTCCGAAGAAAACATGGGATTCTTTAAAGTTACCATTTTCTCCGGTGACGCAGTAGCAACCTTTATATCTTTTGTTTTTTTATTAGTTGTATTCTCCTTTTTCTTCTTTTTCTTTGCGCCTTTACCAACATATTCACTTTCAATACCTTCGTTAACTTGCTTCTTGGGAGTTAGTTTTTCAGATTCAGCAACACCTGACTTGATAGCTTTTGCTGACGAACATTTTTCTTTCTCTACATTTGCTGCTTGCGTATTTCTAACTGAAATTGGTCGATCTATATTCGTTATTATAATTCCTAAAAAAAAACACAATTGTTATTAAAAAGTAACATAAAAGCAGTTATTTGTATGCAGAGAAATGGGTACATCATAGCAGCGCAATTCGGAAAACTAAAAGAAACCAACGTCAAGAGGCGCAAGTTGGCTACTCCGCCTCAAGCCCTCAGACTGTCAATATCCACAATACGACTAAGTAGCGATAGTTTAGTTGCCGATGGATAAATGGCCCCAGATGTAGGTTTACCGTCGATACAGTGACAGGCAAAAACATCACCGTTTATGATGAGAAATGTGCAAAAAATTTCCAACAGCGAAAAGATCGTGGTTGCACAAATTGGTGCATCTGGTGGCTTGGGTGCCATGTTATTAGAACCAGAAGAGCAGGGCCATGAGAGCGTCATTGTGACCAGATATTTGTTAGATCGGGATAAGAAGACCGTTCCAGTAAGCGTGGCCAACCCATATGACAAGATCACGTTCAAAAAGGGCCAAGTACTTGGAATATGCGAGCCAGTTGTAACAAAAGTAACCAGAATAAAAGAAAGCGTGCCAACAGCCAGCAGTACACACCAACTCTGGGGAAAATCTACAGAAGTCATGGGGCCATCTATCAAAAGATGAATACCAAAAAGCAGAAGAATTAATCAAAAACGAAAGTGACATCTTCTTTAAAGGAAAAATAACTGGCTGCATTAACTTAGTCCAGCATCGGATAAACACTGAATACTTCAACAATACATCACCACCGGGACTCCATGAGAACGAGTTGCTGTTGACATTCTGGGACTATTTCCAATAACAACATTAGGAAACAAGTACTTGATGGTTACTACGAACTATTTTTCCAAATAGCCAGAAGTAGTTGCACCATCAAGACAAGAAGCAATCACTCTTGATAAGACTCTGCTTAAGATTGTCGTTTCCCGTCATGGGGTTCCACCTATGCTTCATTTTAACCAGGGACGCAACTTCGAATCGGAAGTTTGAAAGACCAGGATGGCTTTAACAATGTTATTGATTGGTCGAGAGATGAAGCTTCCCATCGATCTCCTACACGTCAATCTATCGGACGGAAAAGCGGACCAAGAGATACTTCCCGAGTGTATCAGCGGCCTAAAAGATCGATTTGTTAAGATCCACGATTTCGCCAGGAATAAGCTACAACTCACCAGTGACCGGATGAAGTTAGGATTGTTCAGAATTCCACTCCCGTTACCTTTAAGGAAGGTAATGCAGTATGGCTCTACCAACCAACGAGAAGGAAAGGTTTGAGTCACAAGTTGCAGCGGCCCTGGGAGGGACCAACCTGGTCATTAAGAAGATAAACGATCTTATATATAGGGTGCAACTGACGCCACGGAGTAAGCCATAGGTCGTCCACCTGCCTAAAGAGACTGTGTCCTTATGACAGAATCTACCGACATGGTCCATTTAGGTGCTGTTTGGGGCCAATAGCCTGAAAGAATGTGGCCATGTAATGTGCCCCTAATTACGTTCCTGTACTTCACAAAGCGAAACTCTTTTCTTTCGCGAAAATTCCAGTCACCATTTGTATTTTTACATTGTTCCATGCGAAGTTCGGCCTGTTCCATCGGCTTTCAGTACAATAGACGCGCAAAACCTAGAAATTACGACCTGGTTATTTAAGGTGCTCTTTTGGCGTTAATTTATATATATTTATATACGTAAGGTTATTTTTTATGCGATTAGCAAAGTATTTATTTTGTAACGGTATACGATAATTATTAATGAGTTTTTGTAATTAATTACGTTTACTTCATTTAATCCCTGAATCCACAGAAAAAGCGTAACAATATTGAGATCTAAGGAAATATCCAGAGCCATAAAAATACGAATATATACAACACGACTTATGGTGCTTTATACAAGCAAGACATGGATTCTTCATAAATATATGGAACTAAAATTGGATATATTGGAGTAAAAGATGCTAAGTATAGACGTAGTTTTACAAGAGAATATCCAAGCATATTTGCTAAAATTCAAATATTAAAATGGCTCGGTCACATAACTAGAAGACTCAGACTGATACAAAATGAAAAAGAGAACGCCCACGAAGAAAATTGATGAATTGTCATTCATTATTGTACCTTTATTCTCCACTAATTTTTAATAAAGATATATATAATAAAGAATAATCTTACCAGGTTTGGTGCTGGCTGGTTCATTCTTTTGTTGCTGTTTATTTAAATTTAATGTGACTGTTACTTTAGGTTCTTTTGTAACAACTTGTGGAGATTGTTCGGGGGATTTTGATTCTTGAATTGGCTGCTTTTGTTTCTTTTTCTTTTTAGAACTCTTGTTCGGTTGGGGGTTTACTACAGCTTTGTTTCCATTATCATTAGGTCCATTTAGAAGTGTGTCAAGAAGTTTATCTTCTTCAGGAGTTGAACCTTTTAAGGTTATGGTAACTGTTGCAGCATTGCCTTCACTTTCAGCAACCCTTTTTATTGTCACCATAGCTGGTATGGTTTCTTCAACAATTTTCTTCTTTTCTTCCTCTTCAAGTTTTTGCTGTTGAAGCTGCCTTTTCTTCTCAGCTTGTCTTTCTTTTTTTGACTTCTTTTTTTGTTCTTTAAGAGCTGCAATTTAAATGTTAAAACGCTGTAAAAATTATAAATTAAAAGTTTTACCCTGTGCAGCTGCCTCAGCTTTGGCTTTGGACTTCTCTATTTCAGCCTGCCTTCTTGCCAATTCTTTCTCTTTTTCTTCTTGTTTTATTTCATTTTCTTCATCACGTTGTCTCTGTTCTTCCTCAGCTATCATCCGTTCTTCCTCCTAGAATTAAAAACAAATGCTGGCGTAAAAACATACATACATAATACATTAAATATGTGAATTATACAAAAAAAATACTTGAAATACTAGTTTAGTAAAAAATGAAACATGAAAACATATATAATGGATTTATTCAAAAATCGCTGAAAAATACTTGGACAAATATTTTCATATAAATTTGAGCTCAGAACTTAGTCATATGTTTCTATGTTTTTTTTTAATGAAATAAAAAACAAAAATATACCTTTTTATGGCGTTGTCGAGCTTTTTTCGCTGATTTCTTCTCAGCTAACTTCAATTTGGCGAGAGCTATATTTCCTTCAATATAACATACTAGAGCACTTAATTCACCTTCTTGACATCTGCGCATTGATGGATAGGAACTGAATGGTTGAGACGCGCCAGAAGACGAGCTAGAAGATTCTCTTCTTTCTACATTAGGAGCTGGTGGACGTATATTAGTAAATAAAGACGGTAAGGGTACTCTTTCTTCTACTTTATTAATGACAGTCTTAAATTTTGCATGATCTATTTCAGTAGGTAGAGTTTTTTCAGTATCCTTTGCCTTTCTGTCCCGTCTGTGGTTGAAACGGTCTCTCATTCGCTCACGTAGTTCGCCTTTTTTAGGAGAATTCGAAGATTGAGACTAAAATTTGGAATATATAGCCAATTAGCTGTTATATAAAAAAATCGATACAATTTTCAATATACCACCTTTGAAAGGTAAGTAAACGAAGAAGCAAACATCGGAGATGGTTAATATTATAATTTATTTGTTGCTGTTGTGATATGTTTAAATTGTCAGTATAAGTAACGGAGGCTTCACAAAGACCAACTTCATCTTCTCGCTGGCATCAGCTGATAACGATAAAGTGGCTCGAGTGAAGACCTAGGTCTCTAAACTGGTTACTTTAATATTGGCAAACAAAGAGGCCTCAGATGAATAGACTGGCTATTAACAAATTTGTCATATAATTCCACAGGGATCGATAGAATTTTTCCAGCTCTGCTGCAAAAGGAACAAGATATGCTTGTACCGCGTCTAATTAATAAAAATCCCTAAAATATTTTATTCTACTTTCCAAGCATCTATGTAATACTAACTGACCCGACGAACTTCGTACCCCTTAGAATTGACAAATATTTTGTTAATGATATTAACTAATATTTACTAAATGGATTACACTCGTGTTAAATATCTTCACTGAAGCACCTTGTGATGTACTATATTTTTCATTTTGTAGCCGTGTGCGGAATGAACAAGGCGAACGGTTTACCTACATCTGAATATGCTAAGTACATTTGAGCTTGAGGAAAACAGCTATGTTCTATATTCAGTCCAGAAATACTCAAGGATTGGTCTTGTGAATTGTTTATCGTCATTTATTTGGCAAATGCAAGGTGAATGGGATATTGAATTTGTTTAAATTCGAATAGAATCATTAGAATTCTCGGAACGATATCCTTAAATATTTTCGGTTAAGTATCATCGCGTGTATTATCGCCCACGAGTTTTATCACTACCAAACGCATTTTGTTGCATAGTTTTGGTTATTTTAGATTTATAAGCATGATCACCGAGCCAACATTTAGTTGTACATGGTGCATATACAATGAGTTTAAAAATTCAGTGGGATAGTTGGATGCTTCCAATTTCTCGTTGGCTCAAACAATTGTGAGTTTTATAGTTAACAATGATGTTTAGAAAAACATTAATGAGCTCGTCCTTCCTTGATACAGAATTGCAAAAAATTGGCGGAAACAAAATCAATCCATTACATATAACCAGCAATTACTTGGTAGAAAACTTTTCGGTAGAAAGGTCGTTTGATAGTTTGGTAGTAGAATCAATGCGCCTTTAAAGTATCTTGAGTTATAGCGCAGATCTTTTATATTCGATTTACTGCTTTCAATGCCCATTTGTATGCCATTGTGCATTTATCTTAGATGATTTACTTGCTACCAAAATTTTGACCATTTCTGAGTGTTTTGCAATGTTGCATTCAGTTCTTATGTCGTTTAAAGGTTTAACGGCAATTTTAACTTTGTGAGAGCCATTCGGCGTCCTTCTAACAGAAGCAACTGCTACAATAATTTCCAATCTGGCACGCACTGTGGCCAAAATCAATGACATGACGAATATCTTTCCAGCTCCACCAGGCGTAATGGTGGAAAAGCTAGACGAATTAAGCCTGGTCCACGAGATCGATAAACAAGATCGATAAAAGCGTTACCAGAATTGTTAGGAGTCCGTGCTTTACGAAACAACAGCAAAAATTGGACATCGTGGACTGACTTCAGCAAAGATTTTAAGAAAGCTTTCTATCTCAGAGGATATTTGCTGCAGAGTCAGCAGATAGATATATCACAGATATTCAACCGTTAATTAGACGATGAAGATCATTTACCAGAAATCAAGAACTGAAACGAATGTATTGGAATATGCTACCGGAATAAAAGCTTTATATTCGCCGCCGAAACTTTGAATATTTAACGGAATTGTAAGATTTAGCCCACGAGCACGAAGCCATAGAAGACGAAAAGACCTGAGAAAATCAAATTCTTAAAATACACCGGGAACATACAACTCCAAGAAAATATGATGCCAAAGTAACATGCTTTAGATGAAAGATTCCAGGTCACAACCATGAAAATTGCAGAGCCCATGGAAAAAATTGTTCGCGTTGCGACAAAAATGGAGTTCACAGCAGTCGCCCCAGTCTCTGGAGCAAAATTCGCCTCCATACGTTCTCGCCGCTACATAACCAGTGAACAATGACATTTGGCGAAGAGGATAAATTTATTATCAAACTTTCCACATTTTAGAGAGGCGCAGTTGAACACCTAATTGCTTCAAAATATTTATTAAGGACCACTGAAGCAATAAAACACTTAAGACGTATTTTTCCTTCGATTTATTTATAGTGAACTTAAGGGCTAATTCTACATTGATAATTATCGCAATTCTGATAATACTAAAAAGAGTTGTACAAATATCATTAACTTTACAGTGCTAGGAGGCAGTAAGAAAGATACAGAGTATTAAGAGAAGCAAAACTGGTCAACTGCAAAGAGATGTACCTACTCCGGTGCGTTGCTTTTTCGTTAGAGCTTGATGAGTCGACGGATATCATGGATACACAGTTACTTATTTTCCTTCGGACGGTCTTTTATGATTTCTCAACAAGAGAAGAGTTGCTAAAAATGATATCCTTAAAAGGTAGAATACGTGGCATTGATTTATTCACGGAATTCAAACATTTTGTCGGTAAGATTAATTTACCTTTATTTAAGCTCGTTTCAATAAAGACAGAAGGGGCTCCGGAAATGATTGGTGTTAGTAATCGATTTATATCACTATGTCACAAAGATGATGATTTCCTGGAATTCATTAATTACCACTGCCTTATTTATCAACAGGTTTTGACCAATAACAGTTTTAACACAAAAGACGTAATTAATATTGCGTTTAAAATTGGCAATTCAATAAGAGGCAAATCTCTGCAAAGACGGCTGTTTAAGCAACAACTGGATGACAAAGAACCAGATTTAATCTTACACACCGACGTAAGGTGGCTGAGTCGCAGCAAGTTTTTGCAAAGGAATCGAGATTTGTTAAATGACATTATTAAAATTCTTGAAGAAAGGGGTGATGATCATCAGCAATTACGTGACTTAGAGTGACAATGGGATTTGACATCTTTAGCAGATTAGACTGGTAAACTAAGCACATTGAATCTGGAACTTCAAGGCAAGAAAAAAACATTATCAGAAATGATCTGATGGTTGATATTGTAAAAAAAGGTTTCTAAGATTTACGAAAATTAAATATCAAATAGAAGAAAACCCTGCCTATGTTTTCAAGCTACAGACGTATACAGCAGAAATTAAGTCAGTGGTATCAGGATCAGGCTTTGAAATCCGTTTAAGAGATTTCAATAAAATTGAAAAATTGGCCGAATTGATCAATTTATTATCCATTTAATGATACTATTCACGACACCTTTGAAATATCCAAACAATTTGCAGAGATATTCCAAATGGACCAACTTTTTCTTGAAAATGAAATAATTGCTATGCGCTCCGTTGTATTTTTGAAATTAAGATAAGGTTCACATCTAGATTTCTGGTCATTGGTGTGCAATGACAAATATCTAAATTTAAAAAAATGTGCTGAATAACTACAGTCATGTTTTGGTTCAACCTATTTATGTAAATCAGCGTTTTCATACTGAAAAAAAAACGAAAAATAAACAAAGTTCCAGCTTGGCTCATGCTCATACGTTAGATTCTTTAAGGTTGGCCATTTCCAACTTCAGGCCAGACCTTAAGAACCTAGAAAAACTGTTCAAACGCTCACTTTAATTTTTTTATTTAATATAGTTGGAAAAATAAATGAATAAGAATCCCTACTTTTGTTTTATTTATGTATTACTAATACACACTGGCGACCAATAAAGCTAATCCATTCAGAATTTTAGCGTTCAAAGCCGAATCGGTTTTACTAACATTCAAAATTCTTTTAGATCTCGAAAGCTGATAAAATAATCTTTCAGAATTAGTGATTGATTTTCTGAGATATAGTGAGCGTCTCTGAGATATTCAGCTCACTTTTCACGTTAAAATTCTGGATTAAATTTTTTTTTTTGCTAGTCGGTTAAAAATCCCTAGTCGGTAGATCGCAAAGAATTAAAAAGGCAGACAGTAGATCTCGAACATTGATGCACTAGCCCCGCTCACGCACTTTTCCCTACGTTACCTTATAACAATTTTTTTCTATCTGAAAAGTACGTAATAAAATTTCGAAATCAGTATTTTTTAATATAAACAGAAAAATATTGGTCTTTTTCAACGTATTTTCAAATTTTATTGCGGCGCTTATCGTGTTAAAAGAGTTATACTTGTTACATGTAAGTTTACTCTGATCATACGGTGTACGCAAACTCATTAAATATTATTGATTTTATGCTAGTAAATTTTACAGTTCACTTGATCTGCTTCTTTGTGTCATCTTTCGTCTACACCTATTGATCAGTCTGTTGAAACTTGTTCGGCCAACATCTTTATTAGTACTACAGCGTTTATAGTAGAGAGTAGAAAATTACTAGAGTATTTTCACAACACCTCTTTCATTATTGTTCTTTATTAAATACTTACTGAGTTTGTTGACATTTTTGGACAATGGTTTAATACTTTTGGAGTCCTGAAATAATAAAAATAAAAAAAATAAAATTTTGCTAAAAACAAGGGAAGACGTAGATAAAAATATACGTTCACAAAAAGTATTTTGCATATTTAAACATTTCTAAACATAATTGAAACAGTTATTGTCAGTTACATTATATTATTAAAGTAACGTTTGCCCTTTTGGAACTCGAGTTTTATCTTCATTTTTATCTATTGATATTAAACAATGGGTGTGTTTTTTGAGGGGATATCCTTGCTTTGGGCTTGGTGCAGCATCTTTAAGGGAGGAGACTTGGATGTTTGACGAATGGCGAGATAAGGCGGCCTAGGATCCTCAAACGGCAACTGACGGTCTTTTTGGGCATTCTCAAGTGAAAGTTCATTCCATGTAATCGAATGCACTATCTTTTAATAAAGTCATATCAGGAACGCCCGTCAAAATATTGACAATATCATTTTAAAGTAATCGACTTTAAAATGTATGAAATTGCCGATATGAATGGGGCATATAAAATTAAATTATTACAAGATTTTTTTGTTTGTGACGAAAAGCTAATTTCGACGTACCCCATATAACGGTTACATCTCTCGATGACGTATGTTCGAGAACTTTCGAGACAGCGAGCGAAGTATGGCAAAACGGATGTTAATAGCGAATACGCGTGATGACGAATAGAGGTGGACTATGCCAGATGATTCTAGTATTAGTAATTCTGTATATAAGGAGCGCCGTTATTAGTGTTAGTAAGTTGATGAGATAATATCGTGCTGTAAACTTATAAATAAATCGTTTAAATGAATTAGAACCACTTGTTTTATTGTAAACACGTTACAGTGGTGTCACGATGTGAGATAATTTATTAATTTAAAAATAAATTAAGCAGTGACTTTTGAAAAAGACTTTCGAACTTTTAGTTCAGTATTGTTCATCGGGAATATCCGCGTAGTTCGGTAATGATTTTTGTAAGAAAGAACATTTGGAAAGTACGTTTGTGCCTGACCAAAGATGCTGTTAGTAGAACGTTCAGCACAGCAGTTACGCGAACAACTAGAAGAACAGGATGAAGACTGCAACGGGTTTAAGAACGACTTAAGGATATTCTCAACAAGAATGGAGATGACCCAGAGACATTCCAGTTTCAGTCAGCGGAAGAAGCAGTTTTAACGAAAATAATTGATGAAAAATTTGAACATTTTTCCAGAAGATTCGACGAAAAATTTGAAGATGTTTCTCAAATGACTAAGAAAACTTCTTAAAAGAATGATGATGAATTCAGAAATGTTTCTCAAATGATCGAAGAAGCGTCTGAAAATGTTTCCAAAAGATTTGATGAGAAATTTAAATATGTTTCTAGAAGATTCGACGAGACTTCCCAAATATTTAAAGAAGTATGAGAGAATAATGTGAAATTATTGTTTCTAGAACAATCGATAAGATACAGAAAAATGTAGACTATGTAGAAGAGAAGATCAAACAATTAGAGAGCCTGATAACCAATACGAAAGTGCTACCACCAGTTAATGCAGCAATTTTAGATCCTGTAGTAAAAAAAGAATCACCGAGAGACAAAACAACACATCATATCGGATTCAAATTTCCAAAATAAAACAAAATAACTAATATGCTCAAGAAAAAGTACAGTTAATGTGACAATGTTAAATATTGGGGAACACTTTAAATATCTTGGAGTCTCCGTTAATCGAACTAATCAAAGTAGCATAGTAACCAATGAAATAATTCTGGTCGAAAATAGAACTTACTGGAAATACAACAACTTCCTCAAAGATAAAAACCTTACTCAGAATACTAAACTGAAAATTTACAAAGCAGTAATTAGACCAGTAATCACATATGGTGCTGAAGTAATATGCCTGAAACAGAAAGATGAAGAAAGGTTGATGATCTTGGAGAGAAAAATCATTCCGACAATAGCAGGCCCACTAAACTTGGTAATAATGCATTTAGAAAAATAATGGACTATGAAATAAGAGAACTTTTGAAAGGAGAAGACATCGTCAGATTTATCAAGGCACAGAGACTTAGATGGATGTATCTAGAAAGGAGAAATCCAGAAGCGGTTATCAAGAAAATCACCAAATGGAGACCAGTATCAGGCAGACCACGAGGATGACCGAAGACGAGATGGGAGAACCAGATAATTGTGGACCTTAAGAAGATGGGAGTAAGCGATTGGAAAGCAATAAGTAAAAACCGGAAAGAATGGAGAAATATTGTAGAAGACGCCAAGTCACACAACCAATAGTAAAACCAAAATGTTATTGCGGACTGATTCCGCGCGACAAATGAATCCTAAGAGCCCAAAGAGCCAAAGAGGCGGCAATCACTCCACTAGGAGTGTAGATGTAATGATGATGATATAACTCATAGGTTTTCGAGGTCACAGAATACAAATTTGATAACGACGATGGTCTTCAACCTACGTGGTGTTCGGGGCGGATCTCTTCTTCTAGAGTTTTATATTATTTTTATTCGAAATCAGTCCAAATTCATTACTTGGAAGGTTTTTAAGAACGCTGAACCCGAATATTATGGCGAACATGAATAATCGAGTTAATTGTTAAAAACTTCAGGAGACGACATCATACTAGTTACCCGATATATTGGAGACTATTGTCGTCATAATATTCGTGTTCAGACGAGGTCCACCCTCTACCAGGTAGTTGGAGAACCATCGCAGTCATCATATTCGTATTCAGCGACCTTGAAAGCACCCCGAGTAATGATCGCAAATGAAAATAACGCAAAACTCAAAGAGACAAGGTCTACTCTGGGCACCAGGTAACTCGAAGATCATTATTGTTATCATATTCGTGTTCAGTGATCTTGATAACCCCCGAATAATGACTGTGGACTGATTTAAAACTAAATTAATAATATACACCAGAAGACGAGATCCATCCTTAAGTACTCATTGTACCAAAGTACAAAATTGAACTCATTCTTGTCTCTATTTTCTGAGTTACAAATTTTTATTTTCTATGTACTTTGGAAATACATTTTTCTTATTCCCAAAATGTAATTTTTATTTTCTCACCATGAATTTTTTTCTCAAACTTTCCTGACACTGAATACATATTTAAACATATTTTGAATATGTTTTCTGTCTCATTGTGTTTGTTCTGTTTATTACGGGATTAGACTTATGCAAATTTTGGGAAACTAGTTTGCGTTTGAATGATGGCTAATCAAGTTTCATCTCGAAACCGAAGGATTACTAAAATGGCTTAAACTCCTCATGATTTCGGTTAGTAAAATTATCTCTCAACTATTCTATTCAATATTTGAGAAACTATTCAATTATTATTTCTTATATTCTTAATTATTTATATATAAGGAGTTCGAAAACTGTTTTAGTTCCTGATTTCGATTTGGAGGAGTCAAACGAATTATCATAAATTAAATACAACCTAGAAATGATTTTAAAAAACAATGCCGAGATTAAAGTGAATTCGGGAGATAATTTCAGATGACGTTCAAGATATGTTTATTTTTAAAGATGACACAATTTGGTTGAAGGAGCTCTTCAACAGAAAATTTAATTACTGCTTATACTAGTTTTATTCCCCAAGTAAGTAAATTCACAGTTAAAGTGTTAATGTAAAGTAAATGTAATAATAAATTTTACAAATCAACGATGGTCTTACGAAACTAAAAATCATAATAATGGAATAGGTGATCTGATTTGGACATCGATCAAATTGCTGTAACTGGTTACTTGAATGTAGGACTATGTTAGAAAATTCATGTAAGGTCCCTTGTTGCTAAATTGGAATCTTCAACTTTTCTGGTGAGAAGACTTTGTGAATGTGTATCTCAATTGACTCTAAAACATGCCTATTTTATACTGTGTAATTCACACATCAGCTATGCAATTTTTGCAAGGGGTCACAATGCTGGAGCCAAAGATGTCTTATGCATTCAGAGAAGAGCGGTAAGAATAATTGCTACCTTTTTCTATCAGAAAGAATGTCGCCAAGCATTTGTTGCACTACACATACTAACTTTACCTTCACTATTTATTTTAGAGAGTATTGTTCATGTAAAACAAAATATAGATCGTCATCAAATGCATGTGGATATACACCAAGATGAAACCAGGAATGAACCGAAGAAGTAGAGGCCAAACTCTTATGGTATAACATTTTACAACAAGCTGCCATCTGCAATCAAATTTACAATAAGAAAACTATCAATAATTTTCTCATAAGTCAAGCTTTTATAGCAGTGATGAATTTTTAAATTTGAACTTTGAACTGGGTTGCGGATTGATGAATCATATTTTGATTATACCTGGGAACCCAGAGTGTAATGTTTGCCTCAACTAATGTATCAATGATTTTATATTATGCTTTATGTTTATGTGTTAGGGATATTATTCTTTGTACTCATATTTGTGAACCAATATTTTATACTATTGTTTGACGTATGTTACTACTTTATTGTATATTAAATGAATAAATAACTTGAACTTAAAATATATTCGTTTATTGACTTGTTGATATGAGCCAGAGCAAAGGAAAATCATGAACCCATTCTGATGCTGTGGCATGATGACCCCTGTTTCCATCGTCAATTTTTTTCGTCAACAATGTATCTACACAGATTTACGCAAATTTCCAGTTAAATGCGATTCGACAATGCACAAGACTAGAGAGAAGAACAACAGATAAAACGGCACCTGTACCTAAAATTTTTATAAAAAACTGCCAAATGTATTACAATCTCGGATCACGCATGATAATAGATGAGCAATTGGTACCGTTTCGTGGTAGATGTTCTTTCAGGGTCCACAGGAAAAGTAAGCATGCCAAGTACGGCATAAAAATTTGGAATCTTGCTGACTCAGAGACTTTCTACTGTAAAAACTTTCAATTATTGTATTTGGTAAAAGAGATGTTCGAATAAATGCATTCGAACAAGCAAAACTATTTGAAAATATTTTTTAATTTAGAAATAAAAATGTAACTCTACTTTTGACAATACTTGGCCAATATTGCCAACAGTGCAAATATATAAATGAAAATAATGTTTAGTATTTCGTGAACATAAAGAAATATCTAGACAACAAGCACCCGCCTATTGACAGAGCAAATTAAGACGAGGTGGAAGCAACATCTTGATTGTCTGAAGCCTTCAAAAATCCGTCAAGAATTTGACACACACAATTTTACACAATGCTCTCCAATCTATCACACACTTGTTTATAAGTTGTAGTGTCCTTTTTTGTGTGAACCAGTAAGTTTCTTTTTCGAGTTATTGGTACCTTTAGATACCCAGGGTTGCTAGATCTCCACATTCACAATCTGCGTGGTATTATCTTGGATGGACAATAGTGTATGCAGACATTGGAAAGACTTATACTAACTAGTAAGTAATATTGTAGTTCAAGGATTTTGTCTATGTGTATATTGTATATATTTATGTTCTAGTTGTTTGTATTTCTCTCTTTAATAAATCTTTCGTACATTTGGATAGCTTTTTGAACCGGTAGTGTCTAAGACATTCATAAATTACAGGTAAGAACTGTCATATTTGTATGCAGCAACCTATGTTATACACACTCTCCCACTTAGGACAATCTTTATGTTTGTCCTATTGTGCAGATACTAAATTTATCTACAGGAGAGAAATGCCTCAGAAAAGAACCAAGGCAAGAGACTGGTGCTGGATTTGGTTTCATGTTTGGGTCCTGGATACGAGATCACGACAGATAACTTTTTTACTTCTTTGAAGTTGGTTAAAGAGTTACTCGACCGACACCTTTCAGTGTGTGGAACATTAGGAAGACAAGAAAAATAAAGCTTTAATCCCTAAAGAATTTTTGGCCCAATCGCAACGTCCTGAGCATTTTCCTATTTTTGCATAGCAGCCAGGAATTACCATAGTATCGTATGTTGTCGTATACAAAAAATAGGGGCGTTATATTGCCATCTTCTAAACGTCGCCATGGCATCGTTTCGAAAGAAATACAAAAAACTGGTGATAATTCCCCACTGCAATGCCACCAAGGACGCGGTTGGTTGATACCTTAGACAAGATGGTTGCAGAATACAGCTGTAACAGGCAATCCAATAGATGGTCAACTGTTGTTTTTATGAATTTTATCGACATTACGACAGTAAATGTTTGTTTTATGGAAAAAGCTGCACCCAGATTGGAAAACAGAATGCAGCCATAAAAGACAATTGTTCCTTTTGAAATCATGAAAGGAAGTAGTAGAATTCCATATAAGGAGGAAGATAAATAACACTACCATACGCTCCAGGCTGACTAGAAAGACAGTTGAAGAAATATACTTGATATTGGGTAATATCAGTCAGCAGCCCAACGCAAATCAAGGCAGATGTCTTGCGTGTTCCAAATCCATTGACAATAAAGTTCTATTAAAATGTACCTTGTGTAAGAATTGTGTATATCAACAACACAGCAAAACAACAAAAATTTGTGTTAAAAGTGTTTTTGTAAATTAAAGTTTTTTAAAAATGTTTCTTTTTTTTAACCAATATTAAATTTTGATCAAGTTTCATTACCACCAAAAATTTTGAGGGTAAAAATTAAGAAAACTGTTGGGTTGTTTAAAAAAATAATTTGTTTAATTTGTATTTTGAGAACGATTTCTGAAGTAGAAATCGAAACGTAAAAATAAACGTATCATTATCGTTCTAGCTTTACAACGCTGTGTGAGTTGTAGCCTCCTTAAAAATTTCTCTGCAGTTGTCAAAACAACTATACGCAAATTTACAGCGGTGTACCAAAGGGTAATAGAGCCAAACGGGGTGTAGCTTTACTCATTCACAATAAATAAGTAAAATACGTATAAAGCTCGCAAGAAGTTGACAAGCAAATATCATGGTAGAGCTAACTAAAAATGGCCATAATATAGTTATCATAGGGGTTTATGTGCTCAACGAAGATGCTGCGATAGAAAATAAAGAAGAGTGCAAAACTTCTTGAAGCAAATGAAGCGTTAAATTACTACTGTCAAAAAAGACTTCAATTTTAAGAACACTTCAATTCAATCAGATTTTAATGCATAAAACGCTTAAATACCTATTTTCTATTTTCTAATTTTTTTACACCTAGGACTAGTTTTAACCCCTTGAAAGAAAAAGCACACTTCGCATATATATAACTTCTGCAAATGAGGATAAGACAAACTTAAATTCAAAAGTCATATTTTCCGCCCGAGTTACTGGACTATTAACATTATTGTTGTTAGTAATATACTTAAATCGTATTAATAAATTATTATTAAAATGGTTTTTAGTAACTGTCGCGTTACTATATATCATGTAAACATTAAACATATATAAAAAATAAGATATCACAAAAAATAGACGACACAGGAGAATATCAATAATATGAATTCAGAACAGGACGCAGTACAATAGATCGAATTTTCCTGTTGCGCGAAATACAAGCAGAAAACTACGATTATGGGAAATCTACAGTGGTCCTATCCATCGACTTTAAACAAATTTTTGCTACTATGGCAAATTTATATATATTTGCTATCTAAACAGGCACTACGTGAAATGGGAATTAGTACAAAATTGTATGAATGATAAAAGTGACACTCATAAAAACAGAGAATAGGATCAAAATAAATAGAAAATAAAAGTTTGAAGTCAGTGAGAGGGTGCGACAAGGGTCTCACTGTCATCACTGCTGTTCAGTATCTGTCTTGAAATGGCCGTCAAAGAAGCAGGAATCAACAGGAAATAACTTGTATATCAACGAAAACAGCGATGCCTAGAAGTAAACAACAATTAAAAGAAATACTAAAAAGAGTAAAAGCGAAAAAAAGACCAAATATATGGAATGGACAGAACGAGAATACATACAAGGACAATACCTGACAATAATCACAGAAGTGTTGTGACTATATTACAATAAATGAATAAATGTGAATATATTACAAGCATATGCACCCACATAAGGCCATGAAGAATAAGAAATTGAAAAATTCTATAAGGATTTAGAAAAATTAATAGCATCTACAAAAAAACAGGAGATCACGAGGACACGAGAACACGAGATTGTCATGGGAGATTTTAATGCGAAGATTGGTGAAGGAAAACAGGAACATATCATAGAAAAATATATCTGTGAATACGAAATGAAAGAGGAGATATGTTGGCATCTTTTTGTGTAGAAAAGCAACTAGTAATAACACAATTTTCAAACTTCCAAAGCGTCGTCTTCACACCTGGAGATTACCAGCAGATACACCTGAATGTGTGGTTCCTAACCAAATAGACTTCATACGTATTCAAAGATACAGAAATTTAGTATTAGCAGTCACAACATATCCAAGTGCAGATGTACCAACAGATCACAATATTCTGGTAGGAAAAATAAGACTGAGATTGAAAACAGTTACGAGAAAAGGACCAGTAAGCGAACAGTTACTATTGATAGAGAAAATATGTCAAATAATACCGTAACATAAGAAATTACCAGTATATTGGAACAAAAAATAAAGTTGACATTAAGTAAAGATGATAGTATTGAGGAAAACTGCACAATAATTAAAGATATATTAAAGACCATTCAAGAAACAAAATTAAGTGCAGTAAAAACAAGAAGAGAACAAGGGTGGATTACAGAAGAAATACTGAGACTCATGGATCAAAGAAGAGAATTTAAAAATGGAGATAAAAACGAATACAAGAGGATCCAAGCAATAATCAGGCAGAAGATAAGACATGCTAAAACACAATATCATAGTATAGAATGTAATGACATTGAACAATATGAAAAGAAACACGATACATTTCATCTGCACAAGAAATTCAATGAGATCGCCGGAATCAAACGGAAACAACTATCCCAAAGATTAGAAGACAAAAACGGACACAGAATATTAGATATCAATGAACAGTTAAAAGAATGGAAAAACTATATTCTAAATTATTTGAAGATGAAAGAGTAGAACACTATACACCGATAACAGGTCCATCTATAACAAAAAGTGAGGTTATATGTGCAATAAAAACGGCAAAAATTGGAAAAGCACTTGGCTCCGATGAAGTAAGTGCTGAAATACTAAAGTTTTTGGGGGAAAACGGATTTTTCGGATTTAGGAGTGACTTGGGTACGAGAAAAGCCTTCTTCAGTATCCAAGTTCTGATCCAGAGATGCAGAGATATAAATCAAAATGTATAAATCTGTGCAATCGATTTTGAAAAAGCTTTTGACTAGGTCCGACATACCAAAATGCTAGAAATATTGGACACAGGTGGATTGGACGATAAAGATTTACGAATAATTACAAATTTATGCTAGCCTCAAGTGGCAAGAATACAAGTTAAACAAGAACTGTCGGATGAAATAAATATAAAAAGAGGAGTGAGACAAGGCTGTATACTATTGCCTTTACTCTTTAACTTGTATTCAGAAGAAATATTTAGGAAAGCCCTGATGGAGACAACAGAAGATATTGTTAATGGTGTAACCGGAAATAATATTAGATATGCCAACGATGAGTTAGTGCTGGTTAATTGTGGAGAAGACCTTCAAAATCTCATGAACAAAATAAAAAAAAAAAAACATGTGATCAGTATGGATTAAAACTCAACATTCAGAAAACTAGATATATGATAGTTAGCAAACAAAACTATGTATAGGATGACGGTATAAAAGTCGGAGGTACTTTACTGGACAGAGTAGAGAAACTTGTGTATCTCGGCGGTAATATCAATGCCAGCTGGGATAAAAATGAGGAACATACTTTGCGGCTATGATCTTACATTAATCTTGGCGTTCGAATGACATACTGCTATATTTTTCCAGTGCTACTGTATAAAGTGGAAGCGTGGACCCTAATTAAGGCGATGCTTAAACGCTTGGAAGAGTCGACATAGTTGGAAAAGAGGAGGTCCTTAGACGTCTGAACCAAACAACACAATTGGTCAATATAATAAAGAGATGCAAGCTTTTACATCTGATTATTCAAGGAAAGATAATGTTACGGAAAATCGACTACATCATTGTTTAGAGCTACTGTTAATAAAGTCACGATAGCGAATATGGTAGCCAACATGATATCCAACGATCGATAACGGTCATTCAACTAGAAGAAGAAGAATCATAGAAGGAAAAATAAATAAATTTGAAGAACTAAAAAGATTCCAGTACCTAGGGGCGACATTAACCAAGAGACCAAAAATATGAATAAAGAAATTCAAGCGAGAATTATGGCTGATAGGCGTTGTATCTTTGCTCTAAACAAGTTATTAATAGGTAAAAACCTATCTCGAAGGACTAAGATAAGAATATATAAGACAGCGATAAGACAGCGATAAGCATTATATGCCTGTGAAACATGGACGATGAACAAATCCGAACAAGTCATGCCCCAAATGTGGGAAAGAAAATATTTGGAAAAAAAGCTATGCAATGGAATGTCGATAAAAAAACCAAATATAAAACTAGAGAAGATGTATAGAGAACCAAATAACGTAGAGATCATAAAAGCACAAAGACGTTTGATACATATTCAAAGGGTGCCAAACACGAGACTACCTAAAACAATACTAACAAAGGATTAGGATGAAAGAAGAAGAAAGGTAGGTCGAAAATCAGGTAAAAGAAGGATGTTGAAAAATACGTAAAATTGGAAAAATCCAGCAGTAAAGAGTAAAGAATGGAAAAGAACAGTAAACCAAGCCATAGATCTTCTAGGCCTAGAGATTTAAATTATAATATATAATATTATAGGAAGATCCAGAAAAACTGATTATACAAAATAGAATGACAGAAGTAAAAAGTAGTTTTGATCAGGTTAACTATTTTTATTTTACTTACAAATTATCAGTCACTGATTATCACAAATCATTATTCACGAAAACACACTAAAATATGAATTAAATCATAAAATATCTCAGTACACGAAACAACACTAACAGTTAAAATTAAAATTAAAATACCGCAAACGATAATGAGAATTACAATTTTTTATTGAGCAGAAATTAGCAAGACATTTTGATGAAAAAGTTACTCGAGCAAGTAAATTTAGGCCAGTAACAATTTATTTATTTATTCACGGGCTAAAATCCATTTTTACAATAAAATATACAATTCAATACTAACAAGTTCCTAGCAGAATAGAACATGGTAAAAAATATAATATATAGAATATAACATAGTAAAAACACAAAATTACAATAGTCATCATCATCATCATTCTCTTAGCCTTTATCCCTATGAGGGGTAGGCTCCCCCAATTATATGTCTCCATAAGTTTCTATCTTGCAATATCAATATCAATCCCCTTTACCGAAATGTCCTTCCTAAGCGCCTTCCCTCAGGTCTTCTTTAGTCTTCCTCTCGTACTCCTTTCAGGAACCCACAGATCAGCAATTCTTCAAATTAGATGATTAACGTCTCGACGTTGAACATAAGCAAACCATTTTGACCTATGCTTTTTAATTTTGGCAAAAATTGGTGCTACCCATAAACTTCCACTAATATACTCCGTTAATTTTATCCGTTTTTATCACTGCATTCATCCATCTAAGCATTCTCATTTCCACCACATGTATTGGTTATTCCTCTTTCTTTTTAACTGTCCAACATTTAGTTCCGTACAATATAGGCAGTTCTATTGCTGTTTTATACAATTTTCCCTTCAGCTTCATTGGAATTTTTCTATCATACAACACACCACTTGCTTCCTTCCACTTCATCCATCCAACCCTAATTCTACTGCATGCATCTCCATCTATTTCCCCATTACCTTGTAATACCGATCCTGGGTACTTAAAACTATTACTTTTTTCACAATCATTTCACCATCCTCTTAGATATTAATGGTATAAACAGTTTAAAAAATTAAAGGGACCAACACGGCCACTACATGAAGTATATCGCTCATTTGCCAGAAACAACGTCTTATCTCCAAATATAATGTGATGGTACACGAGGCATCTTTTTAATACTAAATAACTCATTGCTTTACGTTGATGAACTCTGTTATCACAAACGAGACTCTGACGACCGAGTATCAGCGGAATAACTATAATAACTGGAATTAAGGAAATGTAATTCCGTTAAGAGTGAGTGGTAAACTGAGTAGGCCGCTTAAACTTGTTGCAACAGTTGACATTACACATTCTTCTATCCCACCAACCCGTATGGATAGCGTGGTGGGATATGGCCAAAACCTCTAAAAATTAAAAATGTATTTTAACAGAAACACGGAAGGAATCCCGTGAAGAACATTGAAGAAGTAGAACAACAACAAACAACTCCATATAACACCATTCAACATACGTACCACGGCAAAAGATGTAAAACTCTACAAACTAGAAGAAAAATTGGGGAACATGAATTGGGACATAATGGGACTATCAGAAGTTAAAAGAAAAGGTGACGGGTATATGGACTAACATTCAGACAACAGGCTCTACTACAAAGGCAAAGAAAATTATACATACGGGGAGTACTTTTCTTAATCAACAAGAAGAGAAAATCGCAAATTCAAATAATTCACAGCATCTCGGACAGAGTAACATACATGATCTTAAAACTAAATTCACAAACAAGAATAAATATTGTGCAGGTTTATTCTACAACTGAAAAAGCAACTGATGATGAAATAAATACTTTTTACGAAGACCTTAAAAAAACTGTAGACAACTACAAAGAATCTAAAATTAATGGAAGATTTTAACACCAAAATTGGAAGAACGATTGAAGACTCCGAACAAGATTGTAAATTTGGGATTCAGCGCAAGAAACGCAAGAGGAGAAAAACTTATGGAAGTTCTGGAAGAATAAAACGCGTATGCCATGAATACCTTTTACAGAAAGAAACCCAACAGAAAGTGGACATGGATCGCACCTAACGAAACTACCAAAAATGAAATAGACTATTTTCTCTCAAACAACAAAAGAATATTGGAAGACGCCACAATAATAAACAACATAACAACTGGTAGTAACCATCGTCTAGTTATAGCGAAAATAAATATTAACATGAAAGAAGAGAGAAAAAGGATCTTTAAAAAACAACGCGGATAGATGCCTTTCAAATAAGAAGACATGAAGACTGCTTTCCCTCGCTCAACCGTTTCCATCTCTCTCTGCTGTCCCATTCTCCATCGTTTAGCCCTCTCTTACTCATGGCGTCGTCTACTTCGTTCCTCCAGGATTTTCGGGGTCGTCCTCTTTTCCTCCTTCCTATGGGGCTCTATTCGGACTATTCACATAATCAAGACCAAATTGACGACCTTAACAAAAATATAAATAAAAACCTTCTTGAAGCCGGACTAGAGGTCGCAAAGAAAACAAGAACTAAAGAAGACAAAATAAGCAACCAAACTAAACAACTAAGGAAGGAAAGAAGACAACTACTAGAGGAAAACAAACGCCACACCCACGAGTACGTACAACTTAATAAAATAATTTAAAAAGACCTAAAAGGCTACATAAAAAATTTTAAGAAAGAGCTTTAAAAGAGCTAAAAAATAATAAAGCTTCAGGACATTACGGTAGAATTGCTGAGCTCTTGAAAACAAGCAAGACAGGACAATCCCTACACTAACAGAGCTATTTAATAGACGTCTCCATAATAGCAAAATCCCTAAAGAGTCGAATGAGAGTCTATTAGTACTCTCACACAATAAAGGGGACAAATGTGACCTAAAGAATTATAGACCTATATCATTGCTCAGTCAAATATATAAACTGTTTATGACAATTATTAACAATCGGTTGACTTACAAAATTAAGGATCGCAAAGGATATAGTACATCAGACCATCTGCTGATAATGAGAACACTGATAGAGAAGGCAAATGAGTACCAGCTACCCGTATTTCTTACCTTTATAGACTATGAGAAGGCATAGATATAGGCAACTAATACATAATATATAAAAACACAACTGTGATAGTACAACTAGATGAAAATATCGTAATATCTCCAAAGCTTTTTAATTTAGCCCTAGAAGACGTCTTCGAAACGATAAATTGGTCAACATATGGCATCAACGTGAATGGCAATGAGTTAAACCACCTCAGATTCGCTGAGTGTCATCGTGATTATAGCGAGCACATTCGAAGAATTGCAAATTATGATGAAGGAACTCACAGGCAGCTCCCAATACCTCGGCCTTAAAATGAATATGACAAAAACACAAACAATAGCCAACCGACGATCACAGACGTATACCTATAAATGGCAGTGAGATAGAACAAGTCCAGGAATATATCTTCCTAAGCCAAATTCTGAAATTTGACAAAGAAAACCAAAATGCGGGAATAACTAAAAGGCAAGACTGGTATGGGCAGGATTTGGAAAACTCAATTGGATACTTAAGAACCGCAAAATACCTTATTACTTGAGGAGCAAAGTGTTCAACCAATGCATCCTTCCTATCATGGCATAGGGATGTCAATCCTGAACCCTACCCAAGGCAAATATGAATAAACTAGTCACAACAGAAAGGACAATGGAAAGAACAATGTTAGGTATACGACTGTCAGATAAAAAGAGATACAAGTGGGTAAGATCAAAAACAAAAGTTGAAGATATCACAACAAAAGTTGCCAAACTCAAATGGAGCTTCGCAGGTCACAATGCTTAACAAAAAGATCAACGTTGGAACGCCACATTTACAACATTGAAGACCTTACAAAGGTAGACAACTAAGAGGAAGACCACAGATGAGATAGGTGGACGACATAAAAATAATGACCGGAACAAATTGGAAGTATGTTGCTCAGGATACAGATCGATGGAAGGGGTTGGGAGAGGCCTATGTCCAAAAATGGACGAGAGAAGGCTAAGAAAAATTAATTGCTTCACGTAATATAATGGTTAATATTAAACTAATTGATTAATTTTAGATGGCAAATACAGGAAATGAATCTCGGCTACGTCGGCATCTGGAACACTACAAACCTCTTCACCATCGCAAAAAGAAAAGAAGGCACAAATTCACTGGCAAAACCGCCAACGTTTGACATGGTAAATAATGTTATAGAAGATCTTAGGGAAAGAGGTGGTTGCTCTGTTCAACTTATCAAAAAATACTCGTATATCGCTGTTAATTATAAAGTAGATGTGGAAAAAGTTTCACCGTTATTTCAAAAAAAAAGTTATTAGTTATTATATTTCGAAGATATCAGTCCAATTACTTCTTCTAGCAGCAGCTTTTCTAACTTTTGGGTGAAATTGCGGCAGTCATGATCATTTTTGGCTTATGTACTTTTGGTTTATTCGTAGAACTGCCTTTATTTGATTTCTTCGCTTTTATTTTGATACTTTGATTTTGATAGACTGTTCGCTAGTGGCTGTATTTGGCAGCAGCGATAGTTTTAAACGATTTAGTTGCTTCTCCAACTTCCTTTTTTCCTTTTGAACTACGATTTGCTAGAGGACAATATTGAGGTGGACGCTAACTTGAAAGTTCCTAAAGCACCTTTCCTCTTCCAAACAACTATATAATGGGACAAGCTAAAATACACGGAAAATTCAGATTTTATTTTTTTCTATTCATGTTTTTACTAATAATATAAGTTCAATTAGCAACACAAAACAAAATGTACTTAATCTAACAGAACTAATTAATATAATAATAAAGAATGTTTCTTTTGTAGTGAACTAAATATTGGGACATAGAACGATTATTTTTTTTAAACGGAGAAGCAACGCTCTTAGATTTTATGGCCGCTCGAACTCGGTTGGGCATTTACTCTAGTGAGAACTACTAAGAAAACTTTTCAACTACTAAGAAATCTACATTATTAACTGCATATATATTTCTTGATAGCTTGAAGGGAGGAACAACCTTTTTCCAGAAGGTGATGAAAAGGTTTTGCTCGTATTATTTTACATCGTAAAAATATGCACGTTAGCCATCGTAGAAATATATGTAATAAATAAATTACTCTTTTAACTTCGGAATAATTAAAAAAATAGAAAGCAGTGGGATAAAGAAACATGGCGCAAGCCTTAGAAGCATTATGAAATAAAACAATAAGTTGGTTTATAAAACAGCAGTAAAAACTTTTAAAGTACCTCGAACTACACTGCGTAGAAGGTTTAAAGATGAACAAGATAGTACCAAAGGATATTTAGGTGGACGTAAGCCTACATTTGGTGTCGATTTTGAAGCCAAAATAGCAAAGCATGTTGTTAATTAAAAAATCAAGCTTTTTGGCATTGCCAAAACAGAATTAAGAAAGCTTGTTTTTTAAATAGCGGAGAAACGTAAAATTAACCACCGATTTAATAAACAAAAAGGCATTGCTAGTAGAAAGTGGATGAAAGGAAAGGATCGCAAGGAACCCAAAGATAATTGTTAGAACTCCTAAGCAGACATATATCGCAAGAGCACAGGCTTTTAATAAAGAGAACGTTAGGATGTTGTTCAGTTCTAT
Source organism: Diabrotica undecimpunctata (assembly GCF_040954645.1). NCBI lineage: Eukaryota > Metazoa > Arthropoda > Insecta > Coleoptera > Chrysomelidae > Diabrotica > Diabrotica undecimpunctata. Next base: position 47,042,885 of record NC_092812.1, read on the forward strand.
TGGAGAAGTTATGGAAAAATATCAGTTTCCTCCTGAAAATATCTACAATATAGCAGCGCTGAACATGGACAAAATTATACAGCTGTGTTGTGTAAACGCCATAGGAACATTCGTTCCTCCCCAATTAATTTTTGCTCGATTAAATGTCGAGTTAATCGATTACGCACCTGTACGCAGTGGAGCATTTTGCCAAGGGGTTGAAAGTACTGGAATATAGTAAGGAAAATGGAATTATTGTATTTTGTCTTCCCCCACATTGTTCCAGTTGCGTCCAACTCCTTGATGTTGGATTTTTTAAACCACTACAAACTGTTTATATTATGGAAATACAAAAATGTATGACAGATAACCCAGGACGGACTGTAACTCACTTTCAAGTGACAAAACTTTTTAATAATGCATATCTCAAGGCTGCGACTCCATTAAATGCAATAAGTTCTTTTTAAAAAACTGGAATAAATCCGTTTAATACAGATGTTTTTGATGACTACGAATTGTCTGCTGCTTTCAACAATAGATAAGCAGTGGAAAACATATCTAATAATCACAACTTATAAATTCAAATAGCAAAGAAGAACCGCAACACGAAATCTTATCTTAAATGTAAGCCAGCAGGTTGGCAATAATCCTATTAAAACCGTCTTACATACTTCACAGTGAAGTAGTATAAATGACCAAGTTTCAAGCACATCCAAACATTACATACGCAGAGATCAAATTGATGAATTGTTTCCTCTTCCGAAAGTCAACAAATATAACTCAAAGGAGAAGAAAACGTGAAAACGCAGGTGTTATCTCAACAGTATCTACCCAAGATGTAGAAGAAATCAAGGAAACCTGTAACGGGTAGCTCTTTTGAAGCGACAGACTCAGTAAAACACAGGTTGAAATAAAAATAAATCTATTAGTTTCAACGTATATACAAAAATAAAGAAATAAAAATAAAATGTACTCTAGGTCCCCGTCTGTATCCCGCAAGAGTGGCGGACGTTCCCCGGAGGACGCCTGTAAAAGAAAAATTATTATTACTAACAAAAATAATCGAATACGCGAATTCAATCGCAAGCAGACTTATGCTCGCTTCCACTTCAATCCAGCGTAAGCGCCAAACGTACTCGCAAAATTCGGTTGTGCAGATCCACGCTATACGGTAACGATCAATGCACGATACCCACGGGTTCTGCTTAATTGAGGACAGAGTATAATCCTCAGTACGGAAGACGTACTAGAGATACCGGAAGAGATGACCCCTCTGGGAATGCCAGAGAGACCCGGATTGCCCATGACACCAGGGAAAGACGCGGAGAGGTTCCATGAACTATTCGGTACACCACCAACCCCACCAAGGAAGAAGAGCGTACCTGATACCCCAACAGGACCAGAAGCCCAATCCGCGTCGACTCCAGGAGAACCTGAACCCGGAAAAAACTCCGACCTCATAGAGATCGTCCCAAAGCAACTGATCGAGAGGGGGACCAAAAGATACCGGATATGGTGTAACAACGGGAGGAAGATTGCGGTAAAGATACCGCGAGGGATAGATGGCATCACAAGGCTGTAGACGTCACACACAAAAAAAAAGGTATGTTACTTTTTTTTCCAAAGAGAAGGGGGTGTAACGATGCGCTGGACGTTCAACAGTTCGAACCGTGGGAGTGTCAATAATCGCGCACCCATTTCCACGACGACACGACGAGGTGGGATCCGGAGCGGTTATTTAAGGCGAGCGACTGGCGGAAGGCGGAATTAGATTAGTCTTGTGGCTAGCTCTAGGCTCCCTGGCTCGCTGGTGTATTGAATCTGTGAGCCGACCCGGACAGAGAGACTTCCGTACTGAGGATTATACTCTGTCCTCAATCAAGCAGAACCCGTGGGTATCGTGCATTGAACGTTACCGTATAGCGTGGATCTGCACAACCGAATTTTGCGAGTGCGTTTGGCGCTTCCGCTGGATTGAAGTGGAAGCGAGCACAAGTCTGCGTGCGATTGAATTCTGTCGCTTCAACAGAGCTACCCGTTACAAACTGGCGCCCGAGCATGACGCCTGCATCGTTACAAACCAAAAAAGATATATTAGAAAGAGAGATAAAAAAAAGCAAAAGCAGCAAGAAGAAAAATTGATAAACTAATAAAAGAAGATAGTCCTCAGGAATTTATGTATTATCAGAACGATAGTGATGGATTAGATGCAGCATGTCTGTGCTGCAACGACTTCCTATTTTCGTTCTAATAAATTCGGATGTTCCTAGGTCAACAAAGACTATTTGTGATGCTTGTTAACCAGAAAAGCATTTCTAGCTATTTGCTGTTTATTTTTTTAATGTTTAAATGTTTTTTTTTATTATTATAAAAGAAAAGTATTTCGTAAATATGTTTTTTTTTTTAATTTAACTGTATTTTAATTGAAAAATTTTAAGTACCTAATTCTATTTATGAAATCCAACCTTTTAAAATTTTTTAAAAGGAGGGCCATCATTAGATCGCATGTGACTATTTTTTTGTTAATACTTTGATGTTTTATTCTAAACTAAAAGTAAATAAAAAAGTTTTATATTAATAAAGTAATATGTAGCACTGTAAACAACACACCTATTATAAAATAATTTTTCACCAAAGATTGTTTTTTATTCCGACTAGTTTTCAAGTTTTATCAAAAAAAGAATAAGGAGGGCCACCATAGGTCACCTTCCCCTATTCGTTCACTGATGATGGTCTGCTAGATCTTCAATAAAGATGCCTTAACTCAGTGAAATCCAAATATTTTCAGAATGTTGTCTTTTTATTTACAAAAACCAGCCTTAACCAATAATATTATGAGTGGAATGTTGCCTTTTAAAAGATTACATAAAGCTTAAAATTTATAAATTAATCAAACTCGGTAAAATGCCAACTAACAAATTTTTAACTTGTGTCTACAAAGATTACTATCAGGATAACAGGAATGTAAGAAGATCTTCCGATTATTCGTCGATCGAGAGAGATTACCGGACGTATTAAAATTTCCAATTTTTGCCGGTTTTATTACAGTTTCCTTCTTTACACTTCTGCTGATCTGGCTATTACAGTATAGATGACGCAAGCAGTTATGCTAAATAAATAATACAAAATAATGAAATTATTATAGGATACTATACTCTTTTAAAATATTAAATTCAATGTCTAAATTAACTCCATATCATAACATCACCGAATAATACATTAATTTTGTATTACACAGATAATATGACCTTTAAAATATTCAGTCTTCATAGTTTTATTCTTTTTTGGATCTTAGCGTCCAATTTTACTGTCCTCTCATGGTGTCCAATATTTGCAAGAAAAATACTAATAAGCATTGTTCGATACCTCTCTGATATTTTGGTTTCGCTTTTTTACTTGGTTAGGTTAGTGCCTAAAAGTTAGGCAACTTACGTTGCTGACTCACCTTACATTCAATTATGCCTTCTTTTCTTGTTATGAAATAATCTACTTATTTTGTCTATAATAAGTTGATTCTCTCTTAGCAATTATATATAATCTATAAAAAAACCTCGATTTCATCTATTTTGAAGCCAGTTTTCCGACTTTTTGAAGGTGGCACACCTTACGAAAAAAAAAACATATTCAGGAAATCATCTTGAAAATGCTTGTTTTAAAGTTATGTACACTCAACCCATGGGTCTATCAAAACAGTAAATTTTTTGAATTAATTGCAAACCACCGAAAAAATGAAGTTTTTAGCGATATCAGCTTAAAATTGCAGTCTTATTTTTTAATCGCATAGAACATAAAGTAATGGAAAAAATTAAATTCTGGGAGTGAGAGCATTTTGCCTATATTAACGGGAAGTACCCTTTAAGGACTTAAATGTTTACACCAGATGTGTCAACGGTATTTTTCTCTACTCAATATTGTTTCGTGTGAATGCTGCGCCACTCTTCTATCGCAATAAAAGTCTAGAATAGATGTTGAGATCTTTCTTTATAATCTTCATTTTAGCTCTCCCCATAAATGCTCGATTGAATATAGGTCGGCATACATGATGGTCACTATACTTCCTTATTAAGCTATGTATTATAGGGATTTCATAGGAAAAATAAAAGAAAAAATTATTTTTTTATTGCAAATTATAGTTTACATTACAAATTAATGACAAAGCTAATAATAATAAACAAGAAACTAAAAATGATGTATAATATACAAAACTGTATCAATGTTTCTATGAAATACTGTTTATACAAACTTATCTGTAATAACCTGGCGAAAAATTCGAATTTGATAATTTTATTAAAAATTATGTATTTTATCTAAAACTTACAAGTACATAAAAATTTATTATTACAATGTACACAGTTTTGTCGGAAAATATATTAAGAACTTATACTTTATTTTTACATATTTCATATAGGCAGTACCAGAATCTTTGGTAAAATGTTTTGTGGTCGTTAATTGAAGGAACTGTGCATAGAAGATCTCAAATGCATAAATAACTTATGCTTAACTTACCTTGACTTCCTAGATAGGACTGAGAAGAAAAAAGCAACTGCTAGACCAAAAATCAGATAGCTATACACCTACAATCTAGCTGGAAGCTAGGTAGAAATCTCATCAAAACCTGCACCAAAACTGCTGACTCACTAGAAAAAAAACCAGAAATAACTAGAGATATGCCACATATCAAAAGAACTCTATAACAAGCAAAGTCAAACATTAATCAAATTATTAGCCTGAAAAAAATGGGTGCAGCAGTGAACATTTAATGAAAACTGATTGAAGTCCAGATTTTTATGAAAAGAACTACAATCTAGCTGAAAGCTAGGTAGAAATCTCATCAAAACCTGCACCAAAACTGCTAACGCACCAGAAAAAAACGGAACTAACTAGAGAGGATGCCACATATCAAAAGAATTGTTTAACAATCATAATGGAAAAACATTAATCAAATTATAAGCCTGCAGAAATGGGTGTAGCATTGAAGATCTTAATGAAAATTGATTGAAGTACAGATTTTCATGAAAAGAACTCTAATCTAGCTGAAAGCTAGCTAGAAATCTCAACAAAACCTGCACCAACACTACTGACGCACCAAAAAAACCAGACCTAACTAGAATGATGCCACGTATCAAAAGAATTGTTTAACAAGCCAAGTAACTGAAAACACATTAATCAAATTATAATATTAAATTATATCTTAATGAAAACTGATTGAAGTCCTGATATTTGCAATGAATTGAATATAATCTCAAGAAATAATAAAGCCGTCCAGAAATTGAGGATTATGGCAAAGTAGAAGTGGCAAATAAGTGTAGAAAATGTCTGCTCTGTCGAGAGATTGATGATGGCTACTACACAGTTGTATAAGATAAACAATTAGAGTCATTTGAAAAGAAAGACAACTAGCCCCGCTGAAGCTTAGCAATCAAAATTAAAGAGGAATGAAACTAGACTGAAAATATTCATGTTACAGAAAACAGTTATGTACAAATAGCAGCACTATATTTTCTGTCTGGTACAGAGGACTGGATTTAGGGATAAGATTAGTCCATTTTAGAGGACTCGTCATCCACATAGACTATATATATAAATATACTTGCAGAATGTATTTAATGTATTTGCTTTTCAGGCAGAATTTTTTTAAATAGCAATAACTAGATACTAAATAAATCTGGATACAGTCGATGAAGTTTGTATTCTGTAACAATGGCAGATAGTCAGTATTATCAAAGTGGTAATAAGTTTCAGAGATTATTCATACACGAGTTGTTCAGTACAAAAATTTTATCGCAAATCTGAAGATTACCTACATAACTAAATATATTTTCCACAAAGTCACTTCATAACCTCTCAAAAATTATTTTCTAAGAATTATGTTAAAGTAAACGAAACAAAAGTATTAAATGTATATGCTTTTAAGCGTAATATGACTCTCTCAGTGACTTGTAAAATATAAAAATATATAGCCAGATTTTGTTAAGGAAAAAACACCGGCACATTCTTGTTTCCTTGCGGAATCTCAGCGTTGATCACATATTTATTTAGCAACAAAGCACAGGGATTAACCACCATAAGCCATATAGGCAGTTTATGTTATATTTTGTGCTTAACGCCAAAGAGATATTTGGTAAAACTGACTATTTATAAGGCAACAAGTTAAACTACTGTGCAACAAAGGAAACAACATAAAAACATTAAAGTATTAACAATATTAAAAAATATTTTGAATGCCAGTCAGAAGCTATTTTTTTGAGACATTTCTTATGAAAACAACGTCCCAAAAAATTGAAAAATAAAAATTTACTTTTGAAAATTAATAGTACTGTTAATAGGAATATTAAATAGCCTTAAATTTTCCTCGCCTGTGATGGATATTGTTTATTTAAAAATTGTATTTAAAAAATCAGGACAGACTTTTTATTGACTTCATAGGTAGTTTCGTGTTTTTTCCTTAACATATTTATAGAATATACAGCCTTCGTGGCTTATACCTTCTTTCAGAGAACACGTTGTTCAAGCACACACTTTGGGTAACATTCAGACACATATTTTGTAACAATGGAAATATACAAAAAGAAAATAAGATATACATGGATAGGAATTAGGAACGACCCTCTGTATACTTCTTTGTAACAAAAATGTCCATTGGCTACAAACAAAAACTAATTGCAGTTGTTATAATCATATATGCACAATAATACTAAAGACAATATTTCTTTATAATTCTTCCAAGTCAAGCGTTCGTTCATCATTAGCTTATACGGGTATCTAGAGCCGAATTACAATGAACTCTCATATTTACGGTGGTAATATAATCTAATAATTATATATACTGCGAAGAAACATACTAAATATTCTTTTCGGATTTTATAAAAAGTATTGATTATCCCTAATAATGTAGTAGGCTTCATTTTTAATGAAAAACCCTTGAACAGGTCACTTTGTATTAAAATGGCTACCGTTAAATTGGGAAAATTGACTTCCAGTGAAAAAAAACTTTCCTGTTTCTAGGATCATCCTGAGTGACACAAGAGATTTATACTTTTGAAAGATGTTAATGAAAAAACAAATGATTTCTATTAGATTGTGCCAAACTGGAAAATAAATTGATCTGTTCTAGTGTGATTGGCAGGAGTTCGTCTCAACTCGTGGGAATAAAATATACACGGAGACAGACCAAAACTCAAAAATTAGAGATTCCTCCGAGTCTATAAATAACATAGGTGAACCTTTGTTGAAGTTATTGCTGCTTTTAGATATGAGAGCCTTTGGTATACCAGGAAATAAAAGACCTATCTAATAGGCCGCGATGAAAGAGACGGCATTCAGAAAAAAGCCAATTTATACAGTAAAAACTGAATAAAGCAAAACTTGGAACAATTTTAAGTATAAAAAAAGTCAGTTAATAATTTTAAAATTCACAATTCTTCTAATTTGAAATAATATTGTAGGAAAATGATTTTCTACTATTTCAACGTTTACAATTTGCAATTAGGCACTGCAAGGATGTAAATGCAGCCTGGAAAAGTCAAAAAGTTGGCGTAATTAACGAATTCGAAGCAATTATGTTCCAATATAAATATAAAGCAAAAAGTATGGATCAATTTAGTTTCTCGTCTCTCGATAAAATATTGCCGCGCCATTTGTCATCAAGCTTGATTTGGTATTTTATAATTCTCAAAACTTATCACTCTATTTGTGGAAACGGTACACTATTTTAAAACAACATATACTAAATAATAGTTTGTAGTAAGAATTTAAAGCTTCCTAGGTATGTCCCCATTTTTTAAATATGGCTTTTTCAGGTTACCTTAGGTTATGTATTGGTATTTAAGCATTTGTGTTTTATTTATCACCGTAATTATGGTTTCTTTTAGAGAATTATTTCTCTAAAATGTTTGTTTTTTTGATCGTTAAAGCTACTTTTTGCTTTTCCAGACTAGAATTACAGAAAAATTCAATAAAATAAGTCTACAAGTACTTAGCTAAATATAGACATTTTTGTGTTTTTGGTTCCTAAAACCCAACACGCTAGCAATCTGTACGAAAAATGAATATCTGTTACATTAGCTGTACTTTTATATCACAATAGTTAGTCAATGCCTAAATGGGATCAACTACTAATAAAAAATATCCCAGAGTAATAAAGTTTGGACGCTAAACATCTCCGCATGTTTCAGTAACATATTAAAAAAAATCTGGCCTAAAATATATTTTTTTCAATGTTTAGCGTGTAATTTATTATCCCAAGCAGAGAGACTATAAAAATAATACAACAAATCGACAAAAAAAAAACATGTAGACTGTTCTTCGGTGAATACATATGAATTCTATAACGTCCTTTACGATTTACTCCAAGAATAACAAAAAGTTAATCACTCACAGTAAGTGTTAAAATAATTATACCTAATATACTAGACAAAACGATTATTTCAGATCATTTTTAACTTTTAATTAAAATTAAGTTGGGGTAATACTAGTAAATAGCGAACTGTATAAAGGTGATGTGATCTAAGAAATGAAGACTTCAGAAAAGAAGTTGAAAGCTCGACGTAGTAGAAATCGATACTACCGGAAACTGAGTAAATTTAATATTAATTTTTCTATTAATATTGTCTTACGTTAGATATAAAATTAAGGAACACTCAAAGAGTGGTCGGTTTTCCTTAATTCGAGTGTTCCTTAATTTATATTGGATTGACGGTCGTACTCCTATATATATATATATATATATATATATATATATATATATATATATATATATATATATATTATATATATATATATATATATATATATATATACATATAATTATCAGAATATCTTGGAATAAACAGTAAGTAGAAGAAAATATAAAACAAAAATAAAGTAAAAACTAGAACTAAACAGCAAGTAAGTGAAAATGAGACATCAAACAATAATAAAAACAAGTTACTATACATCAGTCGTAGTAGCTGAACACATAAGCTACCTTTGAAATGTTATAAATAAAATCAAATGATTTATCGTTGGCACAGTTCCAAAATTTTGAATTTACAAATTTGTATAGCAATTATTTCTGTAAACTAATCGTTATCTTTAACCCTTTAATGGTTATTGGTAGTTATATATATATCACAAAGTAATTAGGGCTATAATGGCATGATGCTGTCCAATTATAAGTTTAATAAGCACAGTGCACAGACATCACAATGTCTGGTAGATATAACCTATCAGTAGTGCGCATGTCGCTATTAGTTTTTGTTGGAAACTATTTTGGGTTAATCACGGTAGACATAGCTATCAATGGCATTAGTAACAGCGATTATTAGTGTTTTTGTTGTGTTTTTTTTTCTTTCGTCGACAAAACTTAAGTAAACATAAGAGTTTCGTTTAAGACAAAATTATGTAAGCAATATTGATAAACTCACGAAGGTGACGAAAAAAGTTCCCAGACCGAGGACTGTTTCGGAATAGAAAGGCTTGTGCTTAAATTAAAAACTATTATGAGTTTCATGGTGATACAAATCTGAATGAAGAGTTGTTAGCATTAGAAACACCTTAGCAATTCTTCACTGAAGAGATATCAGACATCACTGGTGAGACAAATCTTTACGTAGTTCAAAGTGATCTAAACAGAAAAGATTCTTTCAATTCCGTGGATATCAAATAGTTCATTGGAATAATTTCCTACACATCATTAGTTCACATGTCGTACGATGCTACTGGAATAATAACTTTCCCTTTCTATAAAAAAGCACTGTAGCTCTAATAAGTAGTAGCACTGTAGATCTCCAAGAATTTGGCGCACTACTTGGCATATTGATAGTGATCGGTTTCCAGTGTACCAATTTTGAGCTTGTATTGGTCAACAAATAACAATTTTCATGTTGATCGCATTTCAAAAGTATATTTAACGAACTGATTCATTAGTCTAAAATTTCAAATTTTGATCGTTTATTCAAGATTCGACCACTAATAACCATCTTGTCCATGCGATACACGCAACCTACACACCACATAGATATCTACCGGCTGATGTAGATAGAAAGGGAGCACACACCTAAAGCAATGTCCAACAAACCTAAAAAAAAGGCTGTAAACATAAAATATGGACTTTAGCTTGCGTCACATCTGGTCATCTGATCAATTTCCAAATATATGAAGAGAAAGTTGAATCATCTAGAGATTTGTTAGGTGAACGTGTGTTGTAAGAATTAACTGAAAGGTTTCAAAATCAAAGTACTTTCCAAAACATTTATTATGCACTGATAAACAATTAACTCAGCATCAATTCAATTCTGATATATCACCCATCCGGTGATATATCAGTGTGCAAATGAAAAGATAGCGGGCTAAAATGTGTATCTGTGGCTAGTAACAGTCACGATTATAAGAGTCAAACTCTTATAATCAAGAGAACAGTGTGCTATGTCCATAAGATATTGCAGACTATAACAAATATATGGGAGGAGAGGATTTGTTTGATCAGTATCATAAGAATTATTTAGTTGCATGAAAGTCCCGCCGTTGGTGGCTATTCTATTTTTTGTAGATGCGTGAATTATATGTTAGTGTCAAGCCGATCATTGCATTACAATTTACAAGTCAATTAGCAGATGAGTTAATTTACTCAACGAAAGAAACCTGGAACAGTATCACAAAAGCAATCAACTGTCATTTTTCAATCAAGATGACTTACGTCGATGTGTTCTTTGCAGTTCTCAAAAACAGAAGTAAATTCTACCTAACATCATATGTGAAACTTGCCAGATTGCTTGGTGTAAGGACTGCTTTGCTCCATATACAAAATAATGAATTTTTAGATGTTTCTTTGTAACGTCGACTAAAAAAATTTATTTCTCTATAAAAAATTGTTTTGTCCGTTAAAGGGTTAAAGAATAAATGATCAAAAAGAAAATGTATGTGAAACAACAAAAATGAGTGGGGCATTCTCTATGACTTAAAAGAAACTTATTAAAATGGAAAATAAGCTGTTTGGAATTATTTGCGTTTCATTCACATGATTTTGATCGTAAAGAACACAATAAATGAAATAATTTAAACAATGCCAATGCCAGATGTCCAAATTAGTTCATATAAGGTTCAATTGTACTGTACCGACGATATTCCAAATTAGTGAAACATATCAGTGGTTAATTTAGTTTGTTTTTATTTTGGGTCATGTCAAAACATCTTCTGCTTTGATTTGCATGAGTAGAAGATATGGCTAGTTAAAAACAAAGTTACATATTTATAAAAACTGGATAATATCATGTTTTGGACTTCTGTTCCATAAATTAGTTCTGTGAAAATAATCTAAGTGCTATTGAATACATTTCTGCAAAAATTCCTTTATAACATTTAATAATTTTTAATAAAAGCAAAAGTGATCTAAGTTCATACGCATAAAACGCTAAGTTAGATTAGGTGTTAATGCTATCGTACAAAAAGCACAGTGTAATAAATGTACTTGTCTTTGTTATAATAATTGTGAAAAGGCTTTGTCTTGCCCCAAAAATTATTTTTAATATCTCAAAAAACACAAAAGGCAAATTTAATCATTTCTTAACTAGTCACATCTGTACAACTGAAACAATACAATCGCTACAACGATATCTTCATGAATACAAAATAATTACTAAACCAACTGATACTAAAACTGTTACTTTTTACATTGCTTTAAATTACATCCTGTACAATATTTTAAGTTACATTCAACATCTAACCAAACTTGTAACTTAGGTGCTTAAAAATGTGGGTGATATTTTCATACAGTGTGAAAATCGTAAACACTGTTTCAAAGTGTAAATTCTAAGGCATGAACAGACGACTTATGGTCTGAAGGAAATTCTAATTCTAAGAGCAAATCCTTAATATTATTACTATTGGTGTTATATATGTGTATCATAAGACACTCAGATGAAACTAAAACAAAATACCTGTACTGCACCTCATATTAAAAAATAGGGTCTCTTTTCTCACATTTATGTCAGCAATATAATTTGTATCTGCCAATAAATCAATAATATTTACATACAAATATCTTATATTCAGAAGCTCGATTATCTCCACTGCAAGCCAAATAAAAAAAGTTTTATAGGAAACACGTATACTCGTATTTTTAAATAAGTACGATATTACTCGTACTACCACAATGAAATACTAACGGAAATTATATTTTTAACATCTACTTTTGATTAAGTATGAAGTTGAGGTTACGTTTATAAACACCTGACAGCGAATAATCGCGGTTGCCATAACTAGTTTAAGAACCAATTTTTGTGTTTGAATTTAATATACACATTTCATATTCACAGATTAACTACTTTTATGTGATTATTGGCGTTATAAGTTGTATTTTTTATACTGCAGAAAATAAAAGTTACTTCATTAGAAGACATTATTAATATTAAGAAAATAAGTGATGAGGAATTAATTCAGTTTTTAGGTTAGTTCCGGCAAAAAAATGTAATACTATAATTCGGCAACTTACATGCCTTATGAGAAAGCTTATAGGAAAATCAGCAACTGCATGTATATGTTTAGAAATTTTAATCGTTTTGGTAACCTCGCCTTCAGTAACTAGTATGACTATATATTTGGCGTATGGCGTATATTTTCAGATATTACAATTTTTTTTATCTTTGTCTCCCTAATATTTCATCGACCCCATAGTTTTATTTGTCCTTTAGTTTAATAGTTGTGACATGTTGTGTATGTTAATGCTACAAATGTCATCAAAACATATTTTTAATAGTTTTGCACTGAAATCAAGTCTAAATTATATTGGTGCACATTAAAAGTAAGCAGAGACCCTTGTAGCTATTTTGTCTCATTGTCACCTATTTTGTATGACCTATCGTTTAGCAAACTAAGGAAATGGTAACATTAATACCTAAATTTCCATTGTCTGCGAAATGTTGGGCAATGGAATTATCAAAAACGAGACAATCACTTCCCATAATTGCTGAGGCTACTCCTTCGTGACTTGACCTCGGCATGGCTTCCCAGATCAACCTCCTTCTATTCCCATTAAGCTCCAATCTAGATGAAAAAAATAAGATTAAGTTGTAGATTAATTTAAGTTTATAAAAAAAATACTATAAACATAATTCACTATCATTTTTTAACATATCCCTCAAAAATTCTAAAGTGACTCTTTTTAAGTGATTTAATCAGTTTTATCACATTCCGTTCCTAAGGAAACTGGAATTCCTTTAGGAACTCTCATACGTTTTCAAAGTTAAAAATATGGATTATAAAACTTCACTAAAGGATTTATTGTCTATTGTTTCCACTGTACCTCAGCAACTACATTAACGTCTATTTGTTTGCAACGAATACGGCCGGTTTGCGCTCGACCGTTTTGCGCCCTTACCTGAAATCGACCGGTTTGCGCTTTGCAATTTTCATAATAGAAATATTTAACTACTATAGTTTCCTTAATCGGCCGATTTGCGCTCTCTTGCAATATAATTTTAATTTCATTCTACAATAATAGTCTGGTGAACCTGCAATGAACAAACTAACATGTCAAATAAACGAAAACATCTTTTTCCTTTAGATTTGAAAAAAAAAATGTCAAATCAAAACTAACAAAATTATTAAATTTTTCTAATACTGTCGAACAACAGAGTGTTCTTTAATCTTTAATACCTCTGTTTATAATCCTTCTACCTGGAAGTTAATTGTTTAGATATAATTAGTAACTAGAATTCCCAAAATGAGAGATCGCTGGAACTAACTTTCCTTTCTACCTGATAATGCGAACTGGTAACTACTTAAATCATTAACAAAGGGTATGGTAACAGAAAAATTACCTGAAAATTCTACGTGATAATGACCATATTGATGGTCAATCATTTCTATTGTGTTCTTTGAGATAGTAGGATCAAGAATTATTGTGAATCAGTGTGAGTTAGTGTTTTAAAAATGGATGTGCAAATGATTGAAACTTCGAAGGGAAAACCATGTGCATTGTATAAAGGGTACAGTTTTCGTATGAAAAAAACAAATAAAGATGGTTCGGTTTTTTGGAGTTGTTTGAAAGAGAAAACTGAAAAATGTCGAAGCCACATAATTATGGATAATAACACAATAATTAAGGAAGCCGAACATCTGTGTAAGCCGATTGTTGCAGCGACAGAAGTGAAGCAGCGTGTCTTCAATGCTCGAAAAAGAGCTAGGGAAGACAATAGTTATTTGCCGATGTCAAAAAGATATCAAGATGAATTTCAAAGATTATATAGTCAAGGACTGGATTTCGTGACAGACATCCCAAAATTCTCTTCAGTGGAAAGTGGTTCAAACGATTGTAGAAAACGTGCGCGTGGGCTGCTCACAGATCCAGCGGCAGCATCCGAAATAGTATTTCCAGAAGAAATTATTACAATGAGCGACAAAACGAAATTTTTATTTAACGACAAGACCACTCCCTCGGGATACAGAATCTTGGTGTTTGCCAGCAACAAAGCTAGGGAGATTTTGGTTAACAGTAAGGACACTGTATTTATAGATGGAACATTCAAAAGCTACAGTAAGCAATTTAGTCAAATATATACCGTTCATATCGATATTGGTAGTACGTCAGAGGAGACAAATACAATTCCATTGATATTTGCGTTACTTCCTAACAAAACCAAAGAGACATACGATATATTATTTTCATCAATGAAAGAGAAACTACCAAATTGGAAACCATCTCTTATAAAACTGGATTTTGAACAGGCAGTGATTGGTGCCTTAGAAAATTATTTTCCTGAAGCCAAAATTTCTGGTTGTAATTTTCATTTCAGTCAATGTATATGGAAAATTTTTCAAAATATTGGACTTGTTTCTGAATACACTGACAACGAAGAGATATGTTTGCATATAAGAATATGTGCTGCGTTAGCGTATCTACCCATAGAAGATATCGATGATGGCTGGTTATGCATTCAAGAAACCTCTCCTATTTCTGAAAAAATGGAACAGTTTTATGACTACTTTGTCAAACAATGGTTAGAAAATACTCACATTACCAAGGAAATGTGGAATTGCCATTATCAAAGACATCGCAGTAATAACGTTTTAGAAGGTTGGAATCTAATAGAGTTCTTCGTTGAACTGTCGTAAATTTCCCAAGATTGGATTCACACAGAAATCTATATAAATTAGTTCATTCTAACCTTGACTGACAACTCAAGAACTCAACGGAATTGTTGTCAAGTTACTTTCCAAGTACCTCCAAGAAACACGCGCAGCAATATTACTTTCACTATTAATTACCATAGATGTAATTATGGTAAATTTTCATCAATTTCGAGAACTCTCAGCAGTGGCAATAAAATTAACATTATTTGAATATTGTTAAGTTAAGTATCTTAAAGAGCAATTTATCCTAATTACTTTGAGGTTTTTTTAATATTTTTTATACTTTTTAAAAATGTTAATATAATCCTTTGTCTACACTGTTAAATTGTAAAATTGTAAAACTTGTTAGTACTTAGTCTACTTGTATACATCTTTTTTTATAATAATATTAAACAATGGGGTCACCACTAAATAAAGAAACAAAACTAAATACAATATAAAAAAATACTCAACTTACCTATATGCGAAATGTTCAGCTTGTTTGCGCGATCCAATAAGCTGGACAATTGCAAAAAATTGGGTGTGGCCATCATTTTTCTCCTGTTTTTCCAAAACCAGCATAAAGTGATGTCCAAAACAACTTTGCATCATGACCCAGTCCACTGCACCGGCTAAATTAATTTCGGTAGCTAAAAAAACGATGTCTTCACCGTTTAGGGTAGTTATATTTTTATGGGCATGTTGAAGATGCACCATCACTTTGTCCAATTGTCCCTTAGAAAATAATAAATGCGTTACTTCTAACAAAGTACACAGGAGAAAAAAAAATTAAAGACAAGAAGGTTACAATATTTATAATTTTTCTGCTTTAAAGTGTTCCCTATAAAGACATTTCCAAATCGACATAAAAACAAAATGTGCCGACATGGTCTTAAATTACCCACTCTAAATAAAATTTTAGTTAAGTTTAGCAGAATTTAGAGTGTTAAAAGATTGGTAGACCACATCGAAAGAATAATATTTATTTATTTATTTATGGGCAAGTCCAATACACAAAAAATAAGCCGTTTAGAGCAGTGCTAAAACAATAGACAAAAAAAAAATGGTTTACAAAGAGTAGGGACACTTATAAAATAATAACAATAATAGTATTAACAATACGATAAAAAAGAAAAAAAAATACATAGGTACATATATAACAATGGTAACAAGGAAGTTAAAACAGTTCAATATTAACTCACTCAATTGGTATTTAAATATATAAGAAGATCTGGTAAATATATCTAAAGGACTCCGCAACTATCCTTATGGAAAACAGGCCCCGGTCAAATTAAACGAATGTTCGGTCAGTGATAGTTCTCAGTGCGTAGATTAAAAAAATCAATGAGACCTACAGTAAATACTGTGCGAATTAATGGAATCATAGACTGTTTTAATGAAAAAACAGTTTAAGATGAAGTTAAATGTGTCGATAGCAATTAAAGTAAATTGTATACTCACGCTTAATCAAGCCATTAAGAGCGATGCTGGGAATATTTATATTCCACTATGCATCAACAATTTACCCATATAAATTATCATCTTTCTTGTACTCATTGCGTCGAGTAAGAACGATAAATATACGAAAATGGTTGCGTTTCGATTTAATTTGAGCTTCTTACCACTCCCTAACACGTGTTTCTGGGTCTAGTCGGTGCGTTTTGGTTTGGTTTGAGTTTTCTTACAAAGTCTCTCTCTCTGATGACGGGTAGACCCAGAAACACGTGTTAGGGAGTGGTAAGAAGCTCAAATTAAATCGAAACGCAACCATTTTCGTATAAAAAACAGTTTAATTAGAAAAAAAATTAAATTTTGACAAAACTATAAACGTAAACTTACATCATTTAGTAGGAAATATGTCCCCTTTGGCTGCAATTACTGCTTTTACTCGTTTTGGCATAGATCCCATGGCCTTTTGACAGTTCCCAGATATGCTTTCATCCCGAAAACAAACCTGAATGACCGGTTCTATCATTTTTATTTTTGTAGTACAGTCCATTTTGCGCAGCCTAGCTTTGCAAATGGACCAATAATTTTCAATGGGATTGAGGTCTGGCGAATTACCGCCAATCTAAAACATTAATCTTCTTATTTTTGAAAAAATCCATCATTTACTTTGACTTGTGACAGGGAGCAGAGTCCTGTTGAAGAATCGATCCTTCTTGGGGCTGCCATTTTTGGAGTTCTGTGTCCAAACACTGTTCCAACATGTATTTGTATTTTTGGCTGTTTATCATGTCTTCGATTGGTAAAAAAGATCCAACCTCCATGTATGAAAAACATCCCCAAAACATGTTTTTGACTGGATGTTGTACGGTTTGATCAATATGAGATGGTGTAAGGTTTTCATTGTCAGACTTCTTGACGAATTTCGACCGCTGTCCCTGAACCATACAGTGAGTTTCATCTATAAATAGGACTTTTCTCCAGTCGTCTACACTCCAATTAGAGTTTTTTGGCCCACAATAGCCTTTGTTTCTTCATTCGTTTAATTAGAAGCTGTTTTTTCTGCGAACGCATTGCCCTTCTACCATTCTCCAAAAGTCGGTTCCGAACAGTTGAGTCATGAATCACTATACCTGATGCTGCTAGATCTTGTTGGAGCTCTTGGCTTGTTTTTTTTTGGTCCAATTTGCTATTTCGAAGTAAAAATCTTTCATCTCTTGTTGTTTTCCTCTTTCTTCCGCATTTCCGCAATCTTTTTAAGCTTCCTAGGAGTAATATCCATGATGAAATTAAACGAAACAAACCCACTAATTACCGAAAACGACACAAAATAGTACAAAACAACACAAACTTAGTGGGGAAAGTTCTAAAACATCCTCAAATAAAAGGCAGAGAAAAGTAAAGTTATATTTTCAATGATTGGTGAGTTGTAAATGTGTGAACAGTGTTGCCAACTGTGAATATTGAAAAATGTCACAATGATTCCATTAATTCACACAATACTGTAGGTCTGAAAAACTATTTTTCTGAAGCTACAGCCTTCTGAAGTTATTGGATTTAGGTGCTCAGTGTACGTCAAACGCACTTATTCACAGTTAAGTAAACGAAAATATTGATTTATGAAAGAACAGAGACATATTTTCTTGATGCATATTTGCACGCTGAATATAAATCAGTGGTCAAAAAAGATGCATTGTATTTTAGTCTTCAGAAAACCGTCGAAAAGTCTTCGAAAAACTGAAAAACAGCGATAGAATGTACTACTAGAGAGACATCAAAATTATCATATTTTCACAAATGCTGCACACTTATCAAATACCAGCATAGCTGCATTTCCGCCTTATCTTCAGAAAGCTACTCAAGCGCTTTCAGAAAACTGAGGAACAACCACACCAAGTGCTGCTTTAGCGGTACAGAACATCTCACGCTTTCACGCATGCAGAATACATACCTGACCTCAACAAGGCAACAGCACCATTTAATTTTCAAAAAAAAACACTGAATCATGATTAAATCACCCGCCGAACCACTCGGAAGGTATTACAGCTAAAGCTGCTCAACAATTATTAAATTCTAATATGGTACAGTGGATTGAAAAGTATTTTCCCTAATTTTGACATTGCTTTGCGCATTTATTTGTGCATTTCAGTTGCCAACCTGTCCGCTGAAAGGATATTTTCGAAAATGTCAAGAATTAAAAATAATTTCCAATCAATTATGACGCAAGAACGTCTTAACAATTTGTCGATTTTGTCCATAGAAAGTGACGTAACAAAGGCGATAAATTATGACGACATAAATCAAGGAAGAAATCTCTGATGTGATCGAACTGGAATGACAATTTTCTGTTATATGTATATAAACATCGTAGTTTAAATCCATTTTTAATATTTTTTTATTTAAATAAAAATTTCTGCTTGCAATTTTTTTTTTCGCCAAAATGCTACATGTTTGAAGGGCAGCTACTAGAGAATTGTCTAGGGCTTGAATTAACGTAAATGCGGCACTGTTAGTAGTAAATTACCACTTATTAATTTAAAGAAACTGTGTACATAAATGTCGTAATAAATTACAAAAATACATAAGTAAAAATAATTAAGATAATTATTATTCTCGATTAGTCATTACTAACTGAATCCGTTTTTATAACGATACGGTTCATATTTCTATATATTTACAAAAATACGAATATGTAGAATTTCTTTATGTTTCGAATTTCTTATCTTTTATACCTACTTACACTTCACGTATGTTAGTAAAGTAAAACCTCGATATAACGGACAAAAAATCCGGTCAAATGTAAAAATAATAAAAACGTACTGTTAATATTATACATGCTTAAACCGTTCCATACCAATGTATTTTAGAAAGAATTTCATTAAAATTTAGCATAAGATGACACATTTATAATAGCAATATGTACCGGATGGTCCAATAAGCCGATCTCTCGGCTATATATATATATATATATATATATATATATATATATATATATATATATATATATATATATATATATATATATATCAGAAATTATTCATGTTATAACTTTAGGAGAAAAAATTCCTTAGTAAAAGTGGCCAAGAGAAATCGCTGGAAATAACTTCCAAGTTTCTGGGTTAACCGCTAGGAGGCGTAACCTGTGAAGAAAAATTTGAAAACCAGTTTTTTGTGAAATATGCGAAATTATATTAAGTGTTAAATAAGTAAACTAGAAAGGGGCCTAAACTCCGCACAAAGTTGTTCAAGTACTTTTTTTTATTTTTTCAAATAAAGGGTGGGGGAGAGTGGGAAAGTATTTGCGTATAAATAACTATAACTTTGGTTTGGATCAACCGATTTTAACGAAATTAGTGTCATTAGAAAGAGTGTGGATGATTTAATTTACATCTACTATAAAACAATTGCATTTAGTTATAATTGTCATGGGTAGAGGGTACTTTCGAATAGAAAAAATTAAAATTTGTTTTTCTTCAAAATGTTTAATGGAAACACCTGTTTATTGTAAATTATAATGGAACTGGATTAAATTCGTAACAAAATGGCGCAAACCGCATGTTGATAGCTTTTGTCGAACTCGAAATATGAATAAAAACGCATAAACATAAGTAAGTATAGTATTGACTCACTATTAACTTGATTTAATTATCTTCGGTCATACCTCTACTACGTCGTTTAAAACAAGGACGATGAAAACTACCAGTTTCTCTTAATCTTCTTGCCTTTCTTTCAAATACTTCTTTGCCATAATGTCTCCTGTCAGGATATCTTACAGAATATATACGTGAGACAATAACGGCATTTTTGTGACATTCGAAATAAACTCCAATCATATCATACAATTCTGCATTTGATATACTCATCACGAATTATTATTACTGATAATTAATAACTAATATTACCAATATTAATATCTATTGAAAAAAGTACAATCTTCAATTATTCGAATTATAATATAACACTTCTCAACAATGTTTTGACTGCTGTCAGTAAATAAACAATATGAACTCCCCGTCACATTCATTGTCGTAGCCTACTTGGTTTCGAAAAAACTATTTTTAATCATATGAAATAACAATGGTCAAAATAGGTATCAACATTAAGATTCTTCTGCTATAAAAAAATTTGAAAGTACCTACTGACTTATTTTTTAATTTAATTTATAATACAGGGTGAGTCAATCTATACTTACTTATGTTTATGCATTTTTATTTATATCTCGAGTTCGACAAAAGCTATTAACATGCGGTTTGCGCCATTTTGTTACAAATTTAATCCAGTTCGATTATAATTTACAATAAATAGGTGTTTCAATTAAACATTTTGAAGAAAAACAAATTTTAATTTTTTCTATTCGAAAGTACCCTCTACCTATGACAATTAAAACTAAATGCAATTATTTTATAGTAGATGTAAATTAAATCCATCCACACTCTTTCCAATGACACTAATTTCGTTAAAATCGATTAATCCAAACCAAAGTTATAGTTATTTATCCGCAAATACTTTCCCACTCTCCCCCACCCTTTATTTGAAAAAAAAAATGAAAAAAAGTACTTGAACAACTTTGTGCAGAATTTAGGCCTCTTTCTAGTTTACTTTTTTCTCCTAAAAGTTATAACATGAATAGTTTCTGATATATAGCCGAGAGATCGGCTTATTGGACCACCCGGTATATATATTTTTTTTGCTGAAAAATAAATAAATAAATCATTTGTAAGATAAACATAATATTATATCATAAACATAATATATAATGTACCTATCTAAAATACACACATGAGATATAAATTTATACATTTGCAGGCAAGAGATTGAGACAGAAAGTGAGAACATCACATATTATTAGGGGATTCCCTGATATATGGGTGATATAATCTATGATTATACGGGTGTTTACCACGCTGGCCGGGGATTCACGCAACTCTACAGCAGTTTGACTTGTTTATTCGTTGTGTTGTGAATGAACACATTAGTGTACGCCAATAAATAAGTTAAAATTTTCGCAATCCTACCCTTTAAATATGGACAAAGAGAAAGAATCAATCTAACGATCAATCAAAAACTATTGTACAGAAGTTGGAGTCTGGAACGTATGTCTCTCATTATATGTGATCAATATGGCATAAAAAAGCAAACTGTTTCGGACATAAAAAAAAAACAAAAGCAAAATAAATAAATTTGCATTAATGTGTGACACAGGAGAGAACAGCAATCTCAGAAAACGAATGAAATTGGCTCTTCAAACTTCACTGGTAGAAGCAATCTTAAAATGGTACGGCCAAAGTGGGGTCCCGATCCGGGCAGTCAAATTGAAATCTGCTGCAATTAAATTTGCAAATCATATGGACATACCATTCAGAGCAAGTAATGGATGGCTCTGGCGCTTTCGGAAAAGGCACGGAATCATGAATAAAAGAATTTACGGCAAAGCTTAAAGTGCACCAAAAGAACAACTAGAATCTTTTAGGCAAAAATTAGTAGAAAATATAAGTGACGAAATGCTATTAGAATCTCAGATTTACAATTCTGACGAAATTGGTTTGTTTTATTTGCTTTGCCTAAAAGTACATCTTTTAGGATCTCGGCACTGCTTTGTTCAAACGACGATGGATCGCATATATTGCTTTACTGGCTGGATAGATTTACTGGCCGGCCAGTAAATATGTTTTAGAACCTTGTGGACCTCGTAAATACGCAGGCCCGAAAAAATAAATGGATCCTAAAAACATTTACCATTTTAATTTCATAGGAAATTAGACGACAGGGTAGGATTTGCACGTGCTAATGTTGTCGAGTATTTCCAATAAACATGACATAATATTATGTTTCTCTAATCTTAAACCTTTCAATTAGTCATCGCATTTTTATTTTATCTCACATTGAAAGATGTAATAAAAATTTACGACTTCCCGTCTTCACTGCCGATAAGAACTGCTGTGTAAAAATGTAAAATACTTACATTGCACTAATTTGGCTTATAAATAAACGGAACGATTTTAAGAACGGAAAAAATACAAATAAATAAATAATAAATCAATGTATGACAGAAAAATAATAGGATTTTGGTTTTAAATTCAGCAAAATATGACTGGATATTGAGGTATTGATTATTTGAACACAATAGTAAATTTTTTTAACGAGCATAGCGTTGATTTGAAAAAGGTTTTTTCTGTGTGTACTGATGGTTGCCCATCAATGTTGGGGCAAAATATAGAGTTTGTTCAGCTGTTGAAAAAACACTTGGGAAATGATAATTTATTGAGTTTCCATTGTATCATTCATCAAGAAAGATTAGTAGCTAAATTTGGTGAAAATTTCAGCTGTGTTATGAAAACACTTGTAAAGATTGTGAATGTCATAAAATCAAATGAACTAAACCACAGAGAGTTTCAAGAATTTTTGAAAGAACTTATGTCGCACTATGGGGACATTCTTTACCACACAGAAGTGAGATGGCTAAGTAAGGGTAAAGTTTTCGAACGTTTCTTCAGCATTCGACATGAGATTACTCTGTTTTTGACTACAAAGAATAAAGAGTTTCCTGATATTTATAATTTTAGTTGGTAGCTTAAAGTACCGTTTCTCACTGATACAATGAGCATTATTAATGAAACATTGACCAAATTGTAAGGAGAATACAATAACATTTTAACGAAAATGATGGGTATTGTGTTTTCACTGGAGCAGAAGCTGAATATGTATATTGGAGAATTGTCAAATGAAGATTATTCCAGCTTTCCTTCGGTTAAAGCACTGTTTGATGAAAATCCAGATGAAAGTCGAGATTTCTGACCTACTGAAGCTGTTAGCAGACCTAAAGGATGAAATGTCTGTGAAGTTTAGTGACGTCAGGAAGTTCCAAGAACCATTTCGCTTGTTGGAAAATCCATGGGCAATAACAACAGCAAATGTAGCTCATCTTTCTATTTTTGGATACGAAGCTAGGGATTTGAAAAATGAGTTAATTGATCTTCAGAATGATACAGAGCTCAAAAGAATTTTTGAAGAAAAAAGAAGGAAAAAGCTCACTATAAGATTTGGGAAGCAGTTGAAAATGACAAATTTCCTAACTTAATTGACTGTGCTCTGCACTTAGAATGGGATTAAAAATAAACGCACAGAAAACCAAGTATATGTATTGTACTAGATCAGGCAACCAGATACCTAGACTATTAATTGATGATCTGGAACTGGAAGGTGTGGACACCTTCGCCTACCTGGGCTCGCTGCTGACCAAAGACAACAATGTCAGCTAAGAAATTAAAAGAAGAATAGTGCTTGCCAATAAGTCCTATTATGGCTTGAGGAAACATATGGCCAGAAAAATTAAAGTTACCATATATAAAACACTAATAAGGCCAGTGTTAACATACGGGTCTGAAACGTGGTCACTTACACAGAACGACTAAGAATTGCTTAAATGTTTCGAGAGAAAAATTCTAAGGAAAATATATGGAGGGATCCAAGAACAGGGTTTGTGGCGTAGGCGCTACAACTTTGAGTTATATAGAAGTTTTGGGGAACTTGACGTTGTAAAATGTATTAAATTAGCACGCCTTCGATGGATAGGACATGTAATTAGGCGAGATGAAGATGAAACGATCAGAAAAATTTTCGACCGAAGAGGACCAGTGGGAAGACGAGTCAGAGGAAGACCAAAACTTAGGTATCAAGGTAACATAGAGGATGATCTAAAATCCATCGGAGTTAAAGCATGGAGAAGAGTTGCCAGATACAGGGGCGAATGGAAGATTGTTCTGAAGAAGGCTTTGGCTCATAACGAGCTGTAATGCCACTGATGATGATGAATTGACTGTGCTCAGAAAATTTTGTGTATTTTTGCATCTACATACCGTTTGCAACCGTTTTCTCCAATTTTCCCTGTCATTCCAGTCTCCATCTCGCAGGGTTCTTTTCTCCATAGCCTCGTCGATTTCATCTCTGAATGACCTTCGGGGTCTTCCTCTCTTTCTTCTTCCAATCGGGCTCCATTCTGTGATTTTGTTTATCCAGCGTCCTCTGTCCGCTCTTCTGACGTGGCCGTACCAGGATAGTCTCTTCTCCTCTATATAGTCGATTATGTCTGATTGCACTCCCATTCTCCGCTTAATCTCTGCGTTTTCAATTCTGTCTCTTTTTGTAAGTCTACAGCTTCTCCTCAGGAACTCCATTTCTACTGCTCTTATTCTACCTCTATTTCTCTTGTTTATTGTCCAGTTTTCGGACCCATATGTCAGGATACTTCTTGTCAGGGTGTTATATATTCTCTTTTTTGTCTTTATCGTAATGTTCTTATCCCACAACACTGAGTTTAGTTGTCTTATACAGTTTCTTGTTTGTCTCAGTCTGTTGTTTATATCTTCTTCTGTTGTTCCCTGGTTCGATATTATGGTTCCTAAATACTTGAATTTATCTGTTCCATTTATTTGTCTTCCCTCGTCTATCTCTAGGTTTCTCATATCCTTGTTTTCTGTTGTTAGGTATTCGGTTTTCTCTAAGTTTATTTCCATTCCGTTGTTTTTATATTCTTCTTCTAGTTTTCTGAGCATACAGCTGAGATCTTCTTCATCTTGTGCGATGACTACTTGATCGTCGGCAAAACTTAAGGTGTATAGGTATTCGTCTCTTACTGGTATGCCCATTCCTTCGCACTTTCTCCTCCATGGTTTGAGTGTCTTTTCCAAGAATATTTTAAACAGAGTAGGGGACGTAGCACAGCCTTGTAGAAGTCCTCTTGTCGTCTTAAATGGATTGTAGGCTTTATTTCCATATTTAATAGCTACTTTGTTTTCTTTGTATAGTGCTTTAACTGCTTTTATTAGTGTTTGTCGGATTCCGAGATCATTCATTGCTTCCCATAATTTGACTCTAGGTATTGAATCATATGCTTTCTTTAGATCAACGAAGGCCAGATGGACCGGTCTACCTTTTGCCATTTTCTTCTCTATCAGTTGTTCTAATGTGTACGTATGATCTAGGCATGATTTCCTACTGTGAACCCTGCTTGGTCTTCTCCAAGTTTTCCTATTATTTCAGTTTCTAGTTTTTCTTTAATAATTTTCCCGTAAAGTCTACCTACCGACGATATTATACTAATTCCTCTATAGTTTTCACATTTTTTCCTGTTTCCTTTCTTATGTATGGATGTGATGTATGCTTGTGTCCATTCCGCAGGTATTTCTTCTCCATTTAGTCCTCTTTCGAACATTCTTTCATTTTTTTTTATCTTTGCTAATAATGTAGGTTTATATAAATAAATATAGATATAGGTGCTCATTGAAAAATAAATATTATTTTTTTAACAAGCAGTCGTATTTGTCTCATTCCCTTACGTTTCTACACAAAATGTTAAAAGATTGTAACCAACGCATTTTGATGAATTTTAGTGATGTTACAACCTTGTTCCACTAAACTGATTTTCTATCGCAGTTTATAGTCTTATTTTTTTATATATAAAAGTTTATGGTATATTATCCTTTCAAAAATCTTTGTTTTCCTCATCCAACAATAAAAAGTACATTTTTGATCTTCCCGATAACGCGAAAAAACGTTTCCCGTCAAAACATATTTTTGTGGGTTATAACCTTATTGGGGGCGGCCACTCAATTATACAATTAATCAAACAGAAAAACCAATGAGAAAGAAAATGATAAAAAAGACATGTATAATATATGAGGAATGAGGGAGAGTATCTATGAGAGACAACTATTTGGTAAATATGTTGGATGTTGTTTATATGTTTGAAATGATTAATATAAAAAGAAGATAAATAAAAATTCTTACCTGCCATGAACATGAAGCTCCTGGACAAGGGCAACTATATGGTCGAAATTCACAAATCTCCTCATGTTCTGCTTTTTCGTTAAGTCCTAGAGTCATTCTACAACCAGTGGATTTGTGTTTGCAAGGAAACATTAAATTATTCGCCACCTTCTCCATTGCCAAGTTTCTAATATTGCCAAGTGTCCCACGGCAAGTGGGGCAACAGGACAATTTAGGACGACAGCTAGCACAGACTAAGTGTCCTACTTGACATTGCATAATAGGTGGCAGAACTACTTCAAAGCACACCGGGCATTCAAAAAGTGCCGCTAGCTCATCTGTTAGAGTCCCAGGAGCTGTACTTAAGGCTGACAGTTGATTTGTCGAGCTAGAAGAAGCAGAAGAAGTTTCACCAGTGCCTAAGCCCCGGCCACGTTTTTGACTGACCACCTGAGCCATGATGTTTACTCTTGATTAGATACTCTGAAAGGAGAAAATTTTTTTTAAATCCCTACCACTATTCATTTTAATTTGTATTAGGTTGACTATACAAAAAAAAGTTTAATTCTTATGTAAATGAGCATGTCATACGATTTTTTTATTAAAACACTGTCATATATATTAAAAAGAACATGAATTATTTTTAAGTTAGTTTTATTTTTATTTTATTTTTTATTATTGAAGAGCGTATGTCCAAAGTGTCTTAAACCTAAAACTTAGATTTTTCGATGTTTTTATCTTATTAAAAACATTATAGATTTCTTCAACTCTAGAAAGTCAAAGTTTTATGTACTAAAACGATTTATTTACCATTTAAAAGTGCGTTTTAAAATTATATTTATTTCCAAAATGTCATTTCTCCACTGATTTTATTTGCAGGGGTCTAAAATCCACCTGGCCAATCTATAAGCGCACGAAGTCCCGTGTCAACGTCGTTAAGTGTGCATAAAATATTTTATGAAGTAATGAATGATCCTATTGTATTTGATGATACAGCTTGTATTGTATTTGATATTATGCAAAATCGGCCTTTGCCTCATACTGCTTTATGCGAAGTATTTTTTTTTATCAGCTGTGGCAGTACTATGTGGACATTGTACGCCATTTCTGGTTTAAAATCTAAACAGGATACAATTGATGTATCATTTTATAAATATGGCGAAAATGATGGTATGAAGCTATGAATCATCACTTAACTGCTTTTTGTACCTTGAATCCAGCCATAAAGAAAATTAATCTATTTTGTGATGGATGCCGTGCTCAAAATGAGGAAAGTGGCTCCAATGTATGACAGAACAATTAATATTACTTACTTTTCCCATGCGAGGGCACAGTTATTTGCCAGTAGATCGTGTTTTTGGAAGAGTAGAAAAAACATTAAGGAAAACTGAAGAATCTTTGTTATCAACTGATTACCACATTAAGGCGGGTACACATATGCGAGCAGAACTGTTCGCGTGTTCGCGAACCGTTTGTGAACGCTATATTCGTTAATTTGTACGACGGGACGAACCGCTTGCGAGCTGTTCGTTCGTTGCTCGCCAGGAACCACAGCCTGTCGGTTTTTGGGACGAACACAAAGAATGTTCGCAGAACTATAAATTGTGTCTATAAATTGTTTCTGCTAAGTGTGCGATGAGATCATTCGGTTAAACAAAATTGCTGAACGAGCGCGGCTTATTCAAAAGTAACGAGAGAAATTAATAACAGATAATCTAAACAAAATACCGAAATGTTTAGAATAACGAAGTAAATTAATTCTCGGTTTGTTATTAGATACTTAGGGTATTGGATAGCCTGAACATAAACATATTTTCAACGAACTCTTCGCGAACAGCTCACGAGCAGTTCGCAAACAGTTCGGCTCGCATATGTGTACCCACCTTTATATTTTAAAAAGTTTGGATGTTTGTTCTCGGCGAGGACTTGGTTACTCATGACTGGAAACTATCGGTTAGGAGGCACATAAAATCCAAAATGGACTTCAACATAACAGAAATTAAATCCATAGAGATAACAGGTAGCAGAGTAGTTTATAAGTCCAGCTACTCAGATATTTCCATGTTTTCGTACACTGTTAAAAAGAGGGAAGAAATAGTTGTCTCTAAATCCAAACAGAAAGGCCTTAGGCTATTTAATTAAGACAAGTTGAAAGATGTTAAATTAGTTTTAAGTAAGCTATGTATGTTCGAACAGCATCCTGCCATGTCATTTTGGCAGAAAGTTTTATCAGCTGATACAAATAGTGCTGTTGAAAATTATCTCTAATGACGATGATGATGATTGAATAACTTTTAAAAGCTGTTTTGTCTAACATTACTTATTGTAAACTAAGAATAAATACATCATTTTCATGAATTATCGAATATTTGAGTTTATTAACTAAAATTTACCCAATATTAATCATATTAAATACCTTGTTATTTCCAAAAAGTTTTAAAATTCAGGTCATGTGATTTTAATTTACGCACTTCCAAAGGCTGAGATTTTTATGCCTGTATAAAGATTGAGAATATCATTTGTAAAACATTATACCTCTTCCTAAAGTTGTATCCTTGATTACTTTTTTGTAAATAAAAAATTGTAATTTGTGAGTTTCATTTTTGCAGTCATCATTGAACAGTTATATAAGTTATTTTGTATATATATAGTGGCTAGAAAGTAACTTTCTTGGTTCTGTAAATGCTTAATATCTAAATCACAACATGATTTTTTATAGCAAAAGACCCACTGCAACAAACTTGATATATTATCTCAAATGGAAGACCTTAAACAGGTAGATGCAATATACACAGATTTTTTCAAAGCATTTGATCATGTAGATCACCAAATACTTTTGGGCAAATTAATTAATGTAGACTTTCATGTCAGGTTTGTTGAATGGATTAAAAACTCTACATCTGGTAGAAGTCAAAAAGTCAAGACAGATTGTCTTCTGTCTGACAGTATCTCAGTAACATCTGGAGTTCCTCAAAGTGGCCCCACTTCTCCACTTCTTTTTAATATCTTCATTAACGAAATGATATATAGAATTCTTGACCAGTCAAGGACATAGATTTATCCTTGGAGGAGACTTCAATGCAAAACATACGCACTGGGGGTCACGACTGACTACCACCAAAGGGAAAGAATTTTTAGAAGCAATGAAATATATAAAATGCGACGCAATATCAACGGGAAAGCCTACTGGCCTACTGACACAAATAAAATCCCAGACCTTATCGACTTCTTTGTAGTCAGAAATATTTCAAAAAATTGCATAGAGATAGAAGAGGCATTGGATATGAACTCGGACCATTCTCCAATTATTCTCACACTCAGTGACACTGTTATCAAAAAAGAAAGCCCCCCTAGACTTGTTAACAAAAATACTGACTAGAAAAGTTTCCAGATAGACCTTGAAGAGAAGATTAACCTCTCAGTTCCATCAAGAACTGTTGATCAACTAGAGGCAGAAGTAGAATTACTCAATAAAAATGTACAACAAGCTGCTTGGAACAACAGCACGAACAGTGTTGAAAGAATAAAAGGAAATAACTACCCGAAAGAAATCAGAGAAATGGTAACCGAAAAACGAAAACTGAGACGCAAGTGGCATCAGTCTAGAGCACCAGTTGATAAAACTAGATTAAATAATGCCACACAAAAATTAAAAAGAGAAATTCAAAAAATTAAAAACGAATCGGTTAGCACCTACCTAAGTGAACTATCAAATGATAGCGCTACTGATTACTCATTGTGGAAGGCTACCAAACGATTAAAAAGGCCAATCTTACAGAATCCACCAATTAGAAATACTAATGGTAGCTGGGCAAGAAGCAATATACAAAAGGCCAACAGGTTTGCTGACCACCTAGAAAATACTTTTCAACCAAATGAAGAACAAGAAATAATTAACTGGGAGCTCCCTGATCAAGATGAAATGAAAAGAAGTATATTTGGAAATAAAAGAAAATATAAATCCAAAGAAAGCTCCTTAATTTGATCTAATTACTGGGGAAGTGGTAAAGCAACTTCCAAGGAAAGCTATAATAAAATTAACACATCTTATAAACGCTTCCTTTAGGCTGAGGTACATACCAAAGTTATGGAAGGTGGCAGAAATTATAATGACACTAAAACCAGGAAAACCTCCACCAGAAGCTTCTTCATATAGGCCTATTTCACTGTTACCTGTCATGTCTAAATTATACGAAAAAATTCTCTTGAAGAGACTAAAACCGATTATAGAAGAAAAAAATCTAATTCCTAATCACCAGTTTGGGTTTAGAGCAAGCCACTCAACGATAGATCAGGTGCATAGAATAACAGATATAGTAGAAAAAGCTCTAGAAGAAGGAAAAGTCTGTTCCGCAATTTTCCTCGATGTAGCGCAGGCTTTTAACAAAGTGTGGCATGACGGATTATATCATAAAATGAGATGCTACTTACCAAAACAATATTCTGAACTACTAGAATCATATATATCTGACAGATACTTTCGAGTTAAATATGAGGAAGCATACTCAGAATTAAGAGAAGTTAAAGCTGGAGTTCCACAAGGAAGTGTCCTGGGGCCAGTGCTATACCTGCTCTATACCAGCGATATTCCATCATTAGAACCTAACACAATTGCGACATTTGCAAACGACACATGCATTTTAGCAGTCAGACAAAACCACGAGGATGCAGCAACCAAGCTACAGAACTCTGTTGAACAAATTAACATCTGGACCAGGCGATGGCGTATCAAATTAAATGAAACAAAATCTGTTCATGTCAATTTTACTAACAAAAGAGAACATATCCCAGTTAGTATAAATAGAAACCAAATACCTTATGCAAATACTGTAAAATATTTGGGTATGACATTAGATTCCAAGCTACGTTGGAAAGCACATATTAAGAAAAAAAAAAAGAGGAATTAGAAATTCGTTATTTTAAAAATGGACTAAAAAACTGAATTTTGAAGCTCTATAACTCAAAACAATTGATTTCTGAGCCTTTGACACTGAGAACTTTTGATCAGCATGACTGAAGCTAACTTTCTGTAAAGTTTCTGCCAATTTAACTGAAACCACTTTTACATAAGTAAATAAATATAGTAAGATAAATAAATATACCAGGAATCTTTGCACAACTACAACAACCTATGAGACTAAGAGTTGCATCTTATGTCACATTTCAGGGACATTCATCTTTGTGCCTATTTAAATTTTTTTAGTGTTACTTTCTGTTATTGTTGTGCTTTAATGTTATTGTATTAGATAGTTCTTGAGAATGTATTAATGCCATGAAAAATATATGTTACTTAATATGTTTTATTTTTTGTCACAAATTAAACAAATAATTCAAAAATGATTTTTAATTTGAAAACTCTCAGTGGCATAACATTTTTTCTTTAAAAAATTGAGACTATTAGCCTATGCTTGCCAATGATCAATATAAAATTCTTTATTGTAAGTCAAAAAATGCACAATAACCAACTCTAAAAACCCACCAAATTTCATTTGCATATGTCAACCAGTTTCAGAGCAATAAATAAATTGTTAGTTTGTACAAAACATTTCAACACCCTGGATTTTGGAATAGGAAGCATTTGTGGACATACATTTATATAGCAAACTGTCATTATTTTTCATGCAGAATCGCACGTTAGTTGCACTCAAACTCTGTATATTTTATAAATATGTATTATTTTAGACAAAAACAGATACTTTGAACCTCTGTAACTCAGAAACAATTGATTTCTACCAATAAAGTTTCAGCCAATTTAACTGAAACCACTTTTATATAAGAAAAGTCCCGGGATCCTTTAAGAAAGACTTAAACAAGTTAAAGGTAAATATTATACCACTCTTGTCATGTAGTATAAGAATCAGTGTTGAATTTTGTAATAATTATATGTTAATAATTTTCCATCAATAAATAAATAAAATCTTTTGAAAACTTTTGAAATTATGAATACTAAAATCTATTCCCTACTTCAGTAGTTTTACCATTATATCTACATTTAATATACAGTAGTGTTGTTTTCTGGTATTATTTCAGCAACATATTTAAGAAATACATTTAATGAATCTAAAGATTATAATTAGTTGGTTAAAATTGATAAGATTTGGTAAATTAAATTCACATCTACATACAATAATTTAGCCTCATATATAAAAATACACTTGAGTTTCAAGACAATAGAGAGATATTGCAGAGTCAATTTTGCACTTGCTGTAATACAGCACGCGTTATTTTGACAATAGAGCCTGCGCAGATGTGATATTTGGCTTACGCTGCGTTATTGAAAATAGGGCCTGCCGTTATTAGGGGAGCTGTTACGTTGTGCGGAATTCGTTGCGCTATTTTCTTTCTCAGGTTATGTATGTTGTTTGTCTTTCATTTAAACCAAGTTTATTTGTAACAATTTTCTAAAATGAGTACATCAGATAGTAGCATAATGCAACAATATATTTAATAATTTGAGATAATGATTGAGGTGACAAATTGAATAAAAGCTGAAGATCTTTAAGCCTGCTGGGATATGCGAGCCTTCTTATCACTCCTCAAAACAAAAATATAAGGGCATAATTTCAAAAGTAATGTGGAATACAAATGCATTTACCACTAACAGAGTTTCTAGTATTGGTATGAATAAAATTTGGTAGGCGTAAAGCCCTTGCAAATGTAGGAATATCTTGTCTGCTAAATCTAAAATTTATTTTTACATCTCCTTTCAACATGTTTTCTAAATTAAATTCTTGATTTTGTGGATGGAATACATGTTCACCCACAATGTTATTTAAAATGATAAACTCTACATCATCATCATAGCATTTGCTAAAATAAGTGCTTGTAAATCATGATCCATTTTCAAAATTTTTTGCGAACAAATGAAAGAAAACATAAACACTGTAAATAACGCAACAAAGTATGCATAAGCTCAATAGTAATATCTCTATTTTTGATGTGTCAGCCGTATGTCAAAACTGTCGAAATAGCGCAGTGTAAATAGTGCAACGCAGGCACTGTTAACTTTGCAATAACTCTCTAATAATCCATCCAAAAAATGTAGATTTGGAAATAAATCATATGCATTTTAAAAACTGTAAATCTGCTTTTGTGTTGTACATTTTAATAAAATACTGCTTCATCCTCAAATATAAGCTGTAACTACTACACTGGACTGTCAGGAACAAGTTTTATAGCTTTTAGAACTGTATTTTGGGTAAGGTTACAATTTGGATATTGACAACTGATTCTATAGTCCTGCTGTTAAAAAAAAAATAGAAAATACAGCTGAAAATGAACCCAAAAACTTTAAAAAAGAAAAATTTGCTACAAAAGCAAAAACCAAAATATTAGCATTGAAATGGAAAGATGGAAAGACAGAAGGAAAGTATGCAAAATTAATAACAACTCCAGAATAAAGAACACTAAAAAATAAATTGTACAATAGCATATTATCAAAAATCTAGATATTTATGATATTGAGTACACAAATTAAAAAAAAATCAATCTATTGGATACTGCAGATACATTTAATGATGCAGTGCCAATATTCTTTAAACAATAAATAACTAAAAAGCTAAAATGCTTCACAGTCAGTAAGTTATGTTTTGTATAAAAATATCTAATATTTTTAGCATTTGTTCTATTGTAGTTTTTTAATAAATATTGTTAAAGTAGCCTAATCACATTAGTTCAGTTATTTTTTTGTGGCATTTTAATATTATTTATTGTCTTTCATCCGAATTAACCACAATTTCATTTAAAAATAAGTTTATTTTGGTGTTTTGATTTTTCAACTTCAGGAATTGGTTTAGATTTCCTAATTGTGGTTATCCCAATAAAGATAGTAAATAATAAAATGAACTTTAAAAGTATCACACACAAGCTTTGAATTTATTGGAAGTAGGAGTGAATCATCAGTGCAAAAGAAAATGATTTTATAAAAAAATTAAAGTGTAGTTGATACATTGTAGCACCTTGCAGTCTTCAACCACTATGTTTTGACAAATATGAAATTTTGTAAGATTTATAGTTGGTGTGTATCTAAAGAGATAAAAATTAAAAACTTTTGAGAAATACCTTTAAAACTAAATTCAAAAATAATTCTGCCTACAAAAATGTTTGTCTTCCTGATAGTGTTTATCAATATTAATGCCTTAAGTATATTTTGGGGTAAATATCTATACATAGATTAATAAACATACATAAATACATAATAGATATTCATAAAAAAATATTCTTTGTTTTTTATAAACATCTTTTATTTATCCTCACACACCTAGGTAATGTATGTATTATTACTGTGATTCTGATAGAAATTAAAAATAACAGTTATGTGAAAACAGCAATCACTCGTAGCAGTGATACTTGAAAATCAAATTTTAGCTCATCATTATACCACAACTAATATTATTTTACCCGTACATTATTTATATAATGGTCTTGAGATATGCAAATAATGATTGCCAATTAGGAGTCGGTACCGACAGTACGAAATTTTATTTTTCGTCTGCGGACATGTGGCCTGTAAATCATAATGCTTCAATTCCAATATTGTTAAAATAGTTCATAATTTTGTAAAAGTCTTTCTTTTGCCTAAAAACACTACATCACCATCACTGTTTTTACCAATACCACTTGTACCACTACAATTCTAAGTTTTGACAGTTATTTCATAATTATACATAAAGTAGTTGACGTTTCTGGCAATTTCTAAGGTAATGCTGTTATTTTTGAATAACGTCACAACACATAAGAATTACTTTACTTTATTTATTAATATGTAGAGCACCACTTAATTTAATTCTTTTTATTTGTTATTAACGACACTAAAATTATCTTATTAAATATATACTTATAATATATTCAGAGGTCTCTTTAATATTATTTATTAAAAATATTGCCAGTGCCTACTATACAAGCAAAATAGTTCTCGAGAAATTGCCCATAATACAGTTTTCTTTAAAAACATTTTATATATGTTAGGGTTAGGATACTGATAGATGGTTCCATAGGTATATGTATATTACTTAAAAGCATAATAATATAAACTTTCATCCAACAAAAATGTGTAGGCATCACATTATTAGATTTATTTAAATAATTAGTTAGAACATGAAACTCTTGTGGAAATTGTATTGAAAACTAACAAATATACAATCAATTCAAAAAGAAATCTTTGTTTCAATAATAATTTTTTGATGAGGCATGACAATATCCATGGGATATAGAAGCGTGCCTCTATATTCGTTGAAATATATAGATATAACTATAACAAACTCCTTTAAAATATCCACTTAGCTAACATGATGAATAAAAATAGATAAACTTCTACGAGTTTCCAACACACAAACATGGCAATTATTACCTTTTGAGAACAAAAGTTGTATTCAATAATTGATTTACCCTTTAACCCTGGAAGCTCACATCTGCTCCTAAGATTGAGAACTGAGATACCCTGCCCATATCGATAGACATTAGACATATACATAATAAGAGATACCAATCCATCCCATCCAGACATTTAGCTTAATGTATCATGCGAAGCAACAATTGATGCGAGGAAGCAAGTTGATACCATGATGGCACTTCATGTAAATTAGGCATAAGGAACAAATTGTGTCTATACTATTGCTAGGGTATAAGAAAATTGGGGAAATGTCGTCTGTTGACCCAAGGTGAAGTGGAAAGAGAAGTCGAAAATTGATTTGCTAATGAAAACAATGAGGATGATGGTCAAGATATTTTTGGTGCCGATTCCGAATCTAACGAGGATTATGTCGAAGAACAAAAATCCCATACCGATACTTACTGAAAAAAAGTAAACAAAATAATAGTAAAGCTGATCATGAACCAGTTAGAAATATTTCAAGTTTACTTGGAAAAGACGGGCATCGTTGGTTCTCAAAACAACCCGTAAGGCGTGGTCGTATAGCAGCCAGAAATATTGTTATGCATTTACCAGGCCCCAAAGGAAAAGCCTGTAACTTACTGTTTAATGAACAAATGTTAGATATTATCGTCCTTTGTACAAATGGAGAAAACAAGTGAAGCGCTGTGCAAAGTTACGCCAGATTGACAAATAAAACAGAAGTGAAAGCCTTCATTGGGTTATTATCATAATCTGCTTCATTACGTGTTTCTAACTCTAACCAGAGAACAACCGAAAACATGTGTGTTTGTCTGAGAGAAATAATCTGTACTTATCTGTCTATACTTTTTTAAGGAATATATTATAACCTTTCGAGACTGGCTGAATGACGAAAGTCAATGCCACAAAAAAAAAAAAAAAAAAAAAAAAAAAAAAAAAAAAAAACATGTGTGTTCGATTATTCTATGCTCTAACCTTGATGAACTTTGGTCCCTAAAATTTGAGAATGGTGTATTTCGTGCTATGATGTCGCAGCAAAGGTTTGAATTTCTAGCTGTATGCCTAAGGTTTGATGATAAAGAAATAAGAGTAATAAGAAAAATAGTGAATAAGTTTGCACCCATACGCGGATTATGGGAAATCTTTATAAGCAACTGTACATCATACTACACTCCTTTTGAGTGTTGTACTATCGATGAACAGCTCGTAGGATTCAGGTGGAAACGCCCATTTAAAATTTATATGAGTAGTAAGCGTTTAATATGGAATAAAGATAATGATGATGAATGACTCTAAAACATTTTATATGTTTAACGCTATTTCATATAATGGAAAAGTCCAAACAGAATAAAGTGAGTGTCAGCTTTTTATGTTTGAAAATTGCCGGAACCAATCGAAATATAACAGTCAGTACCTCTGGCTGATCAAATGATAGGCTTGGGTACACTGAAAAAAAAAAAATAAACGAGACATTCCACCGTCCTTTCTCCGTAAAAAAGTAGGTACATCATTATTCACATTTGACGAAAATAAAACTCCTCTATTACACTCCAAAGCCCAAAAAAATTGTTCTTTTGCTGTCAAAATTACATCACGATAATTCGTTAAATGCTGTTACAGGAAAACGAAACCTTATACACACTCATAATGAATCAAAAGGAGATACATTTGACCAACTATGCAATTCTCATACTGCATCACAAAAATCCAGATGATGGCCACTAATAATTTTTTCAATATGCTTGATGCAAGTGGTATAAATGCAATGGTTCTCTTTTCTCTAGCAAATCCTGATTGAAAGGAAAATATATCTAATAATAGAATATCATTTCTGAAATCTTTGGGGATGGCTTTAATTGAACCACTGTGGCAGACTTCAAACACTCAGGCAAAAAATTTGTGGCATTCTTCAAGTTGAAAACCTTCCAACATATCACACGTTTAGTAAAGAAAATTAGCTGTTATTTGTGTAAAGGAAAGATAGAAAAACGAAGCATGCATGCTCAGCTTGCCTTAAAGCATACTGCATGTAGCTAAACTATGTTGTGGTTATCAAAATGAGTAAAATTGAAATATCTGGCTAAGAATGAATGAGTTCTAAAATCAAAAAATGTTACCTGTTATTAGAAATACCATTTTGTAGTTAAATTAAGGTAAACTATTTTGAATGTTTCTAGAAAATGTTTTTTCAATATTTTTTTTGTATTGCTACAATTAAGAGAGAAATTATTGATTTGATTAGTCTTGTGTATTCAATAGTGATTAGACAGTACCTGGAAATCATGAAATATTTACTTTTCTTTTATTTCTTCACAATAATCATTGGCTATCTGATACCCATGTATGCAGTTTATGCTAAAAAAAAAGCAAAAAAATAGGTGGGACCTTCCAGGGTTAATTTCGATTCACTTTATTTAAAAATTGAGTTTCCCACATTATTGTCAAGTGTATACACATCCTACTTACCAATATGACTAATAAAATCCGGAATTTTCTTTCATCATAATTTTTGTGTCTATTCCTATGTGGGTTTGTAGTTTAATAAATGCACAGAAATGTCAAAAAAACTTTAATATAAATTCTAAAAAATATATAATATATGTGTACCAAAACTCGATTTTTTCCATAAAATATGTGTGACCAAACGAATTTAAATGCCATGTAGGAATTATTTAAGTATAGTAGAATTGTGGACAACACTTTAACATCATTTCAATTTATTGCATTTTTTGGGTATCTACTTCTAATTCACGATTTTTTCTATCGTTGTAGCAATTCTGTACCACCTGATGGAAGGTTGTAACATAGTAACATCCAAGTAACCTCAGGGGACCTAATATGACAGTCTGTATAATGACTTCAATAGGTCGAAGGGCAGGTGTCATACCAACGCAAAGAGAAGTTAGGATAGTTGACTCAAATCCATAATAACTAAAGAATTTTCCAACCTGAAACATAAAATTTATTAAAAATATCAAAATGTCTGAAATTTGCTGTCAAATATTTGAAATGGATGGGATAATCTAGTAATTTACATACCAGTGCATCATCTAGCAGTCTTTTCGCAACATCATCAGGATTAGCTAATCCACCAGCTTCAGATATAATTCTTGTTTCTTCAGGTTTGTTTTTATTTTCATTGGCAAATCCAGGGGTGTCTGTATCCGGAGGCAATGCTAATGTAACAGAGATGTTATAGGGTTTTGCTTCCATGTGCACAGCTTCTGCAAGTCCCCTTACTGCAAACTTACAACCTGAGTATACTGATAATCCATAAATTCCCATTAAAGAAGCTTGTGAACCTGTAAGAACTACAATTCCATCCTTTCTTTCTTTTAATCTGGGCAAGATAGATTTTACCGAATAAATACTTCCCAAGAAATTAACATCAATCAATTGTTTGATTTCTTGTAGTGTAAGATCTTCTGTTTTTCCACATATTGCCATTCCCGCACAATTTACCATCATATAAATGGGTCCTACCTGATCTTCTATTTGAT
Organism: Diabrotica undecimpunctata; assembly: GCF_040954645.1. Classification (NCBI taxonomy): domain Eukaryota; kingdom Metazoa; phylum Arthropoda; class Insecta; order Coleoptera; family Chrysomelidae; genus Diabrotica; species Diabrotica undecimpunctata. Next base: position 47,082,014 of record NC_092812.1, read on the forward strand.
TTATATTATTATCCAAACTTTCATAATCAGCAACATCTACAGAAAGTTTACTGATTATTTGTTGATCCGCATTTACAACATGCTTCTGTATATCTTGCTTGGCCTCTTCCAATCTATCAATATTTCTTGCAATAATTGTTACGTTAGCACCTTCTCGGGCTGCGAGCATGGCTACGCTTTTTCCAATTCCACTGGACCCTCCAATAACAACTACATGTTTTCCATAAATGCTTTTTTTGCGCAATGGTTGAAAAACCAGAGCCAACATGATAAAAACAAGGGTTGCTACAATTAGGATGGTTAATAGAATCATTCTATTTTCTAAATTTAGAGCGATCACTCCACTTGTTTTAGAAATAAAAATAAAACAGCCCTATGTAGTATTAACAAAAATAAATTCCTAAAACAATTATTCACATTAACAAATTCAGAACTTAAGACAAAACCACCTAACCAAATAAACAGTTTGACTGTTTGACAACATTTTACCGGAATCGATGACAATCGATACTTGTAGCATCGAAAATCATTCTGAGATAGTTTCAGCGAAAATAAGGTAATAATTCTGAAGTTACTTTCATAAATCATGACATATTTTTAATTTCCCTGAAATTGCTATAAAAAATTGCATTGAGGATTGAGAAATAACATAATATTATAGTGTCATATTCACCTTTGCCTACAATCGAAATGAGGAATCAATTACTATATGTGTAATAAGAAGTGTCTACTATTAGGCGTAATTAACCAATCTACAATTTATTTCTAAAAATTGTTTGTAATATATCTTTCCTCTATGTACCATTTGGCTAATTTTGAATTATTTTAAATAATTAAGAAGTCCTCTCAGTTCCTGTTACTCTATTTCCTTCGTAATATGATTTGAATAATCAGTTTTTGCCGTCTACATTTAGGTCCCTTTTAGTAACATTAAACAATGGTAACTTTGAATAACAAATAAAGAATAAAGTACTAAAAAAATATATTTAATTTAATGTTTCAACATGTGTCACTAGTTACACAAAATATGAGAAAATATAAATAAAAATTAATACTGCGTTAGAGCTCAAATATTGGACTGATGAATTTTTCTTCTGTTTCTTTTCTCTATAAGCTTGCAGCATTTTAGAAGCAGTATCACCTGGAGGATCCAGGCATTCAAACTCGCAGCATCTTTCACCAACTCGGAACTTTTTACAAAACTAGAAAATGTAAGGAAATCATTACATATACCATATACATGCTTTTATTTTTAATATTATTCCTAAATTTACACCACATATTTAAATATTTTTGATGGTAACATTTGTCTTTGTTCTATACTAACTCTATCCATGTATTACTCATAACTTGCAGCCCTCTTAAAGTATTAATAGATGAATACGTTTTTGATAAGAAATTTTCTTGCGGCATCTTGATACAGTTTACTATTTTTACTGGGAATAAGCCACAATTTTACCAATAAGTTTATTTTAACGGTTCGGTTACCACTTCGGAAATCGTTGTCAAAATACAAAACATTAATAAATTAAACAAATTCTGTTTTTGTTACTTGGTAAAAAATTCTTCTAGTAATTTAATTTTTGCTGACTTGTTCATCTTGACAATTCAGACATATCCACTCCTGTTCTAGCACTCTAACGAGTAAAACGTGTACCAAGTACAATTAAAATCCAGTTTGCCTTATCGGTAGTAATTAGTGCTTAATTTAGATTTAATAGTGTAATTTCGAAAAGTGATTTTTAGAGAAGTTTTGTACGTATTGTTTTCACTACATTATTAAATCATATAAATTATATTTAATTATATTTAGGTGCATGCCAGAGACTGGTTTTACTGGTCTGCTGGTTTTTGCTGGCCATCCAACTCAATGGCTTTTAATACAATTCTGATAGCAAAACCAGTTAAAGGAAGGATATTAAACGAGGTTACTGTCTGTATCTACATGAATAGTACAAATACAGACAATACTTCTACAGTTTCTACCTTAACCATGGCCCTTCAAAGATCTACAAACAACATTCCAGCAACTTCATATCACTCATACGCAAAATCTACACCAAAACCTTCTACATCTTTTCCAAAACTATAACAGGCAATAGTTCTCCACGCAGAATAAAACCTTAAACTTCTAGACTACGTTAAGGCCATTGGTGATATGATCGGACCAAAAATATTTCCTTTGCATCCAGAATATCTAACAATAGGATCTGCATTATCTAGTGAACTCAAATCTCGTTGATCAACTTCTGAAATCTCATCCAACGGTTCAAATCGAACCACTTATTCTAAGTATTCGAAAACTTGTCTCCCCAACAAAAAGAATAATAATTTCGAATATCTCTCCTTATATTCCCCATGACCTGGCCGAAAATGCAGTGAAGAGTCTTGGTTTTCAAATAGCCTCCCCCGTGCCCTACCTTAAAGCAGATCCCATCCTCAGGTTCCGCCGTTAAGTATATGTTTTTCTTTCCTCTGATAATCTCGAGCTTCACACCTTCTTTGTTAATTTCTTTTGAAGGTAAAGATAATAGAATTTTTCTGTCTGCGGACAAGATGAAATGTTTCTTGTGCAAACAGTCGGGGCATGTTACTTCTAATTATCCCAATACTTCATCTGACAACTTATCATCTCAAAATTCTACTATTTCTCATGGCCTAACTCCCTCTATCGAATCAACGCCACAGCAACCGAATACACAATTTCCCTCTCATTCTGAACCGTGTTCTTCCCAAACAAATTTACTTTTTCTGTCATCCTCTCCAAAAAATTGCGAAAATGATACAATATCTGAAAAGTCAGATAAACTATGTTTAACTGATCAACTTTCACAGAAGAAGCCACGCTTATCTGCATCATCTATAAGCGATCGGAACCTTCAATCTGGGTAAAACCCACCAACAGAAAAAACGATGTTTCCTCCCAAAAACCAGTTCCTAGTTCCTCTAGCCCTTCCAATACAAAAAAGAAACGAAAACATAGTTCTTCTGTCGACCCCAGTCTATCCACTAACTCCAAGCAAGCAATACAAGAAGCCTATAAACAAAACAGTCCCTCCTGATAATATAATTGCCTTTATCGAGAACACTTACGGTAGCTGTGACCCTGTCTCAGAAGCATTCAAATTCACAACAGATACTAAATCACTCATTCAAACTTGGCAATCAATAAACCCAACTTTTAAAGAAAGATCTACAAAAGAGAAAGATCTACAATCAGAATTACACGCTTAATTAAAAAAATTACAGATGATTCTGAAAGTATAGACAGTCTTGATAATTCCCAGGATGCTTGTAATATAGAATACCTGTCCGATAGTTCACAAAACTAGCAAAAATCCAAGCACTGTACATTTAATTTTAGCCTTCACACTGATACAATGGAACTGTGATGAATTTTATCCTCGTCGACCACGCCTTGAACAGCTTATTGCTGAGTTTTCTCCTGACTTCCTATGCCTACACGAAACAAATGTCACTGATAAATACTCGGACAAAAAAAAAATTTACTGATTACCACTATATTCGAACAACCCAACTTCGTGCCAGTGGCGGAGCATCAGTTTTTGTTTCCACTGATATTTTCCGTAAAGAATTTCCGCTAAACACAAACCTCGAAGCTATAGCCGTTACAGCTTGGTGTCCCTAAAAAATTACAATTTGTTGCATATACATCCCTTCAAACTACTGTTTAATAAGTTCCAATCTTGAAGATTTAACTTCTCAGCTTCCTACACCTTTTATTTTAACAGGTGACTTTAATGCACATAATACTGTGTGGGGTTCCGAAAACACATTTGAAAGAGGTAAAACAATCGAAAATGTCCTAAATAATGTAAATATAAACTTACTAAATTCAGGAAGTAGTACATACTTTCACATCCAAACAGGTAGTTTCTCTTCCATAGATTTATCTTTCTGTAATCCCGGAATATTTCCTTTACCTTCATGGTACACATTAAACAGCCTCTATGATAGTAATCATTTTCCTATTCGCATCTCCGACAAGTCAAAATGCCAAGAATTATAACAAAATAGAAAATCACTCACGTAAACTGGGATCTTTTAAAAACCACTATTAACAAAAAAACCGATGAATTTTTTTAACAATGATATAGATAAAGATGTAAGACTATTGAATAACTGTTTAACTGAATCTGCTGAGGAATGTATTGGTAAATACGCGATTGATCCTTCCAGGAAACCTGTTCCGTGGTGGACTGAATCGTGCAAAATAGCTTTCAAACAATGCAAAAAAGCATTAAATAAATTGCGCAAAACCTGTACTACTAGGATCTAATAAATTTTAAAAAACTTAGGGCCAATTCAAATCGTATTTTAAAAGAAAGTCTCATGGAATCAATTCGTTAGTTCAATCACAAAAGACACTTCACCTGCGCTACTATGGTCAAAGATAAGACCTAGGAAAGGTCATAATACATCCAGCAAAATTGCCGCCATCTCCCTGCAGAATCTAATAGTTACCGATGATCAACATATTACAGATATCTTTGCCTTCCACTTTTCAGATAAATCAAATATTCCGAATCTTTCCAATAACTCAGATACCAACATATCCAGCCCCAAAATATTTTCTAACACTAGTTCCATTAATATTGAGTTCTATTAAGTTATGTAATAAGATCTGGTCTCAACGGTTTGGTGACAATCAACTACAATTCCTATCAGAAAGAATAACTCATCTCCAAATCTTGTAAAATAATATAGACCAATTTCTCTCACTTGCTCACTATGTAAACTGTTAAAAAGATGGTCACTAAACGCTTGCTACGGTATCTAGAAAGAAATAATAAATACTTTAGACCATAGTAGAGAGTTTAGAATGTTTACCGCTTTTTTTCCCTGCTGCGTTCTGTTTTCGATGTCTTTTTTGGTAGTGCCGTCTTTAGATATTATAGATCCGAGATATTGATATTCATTACATGTTTGTGTGTTTCTAATTTATAACTCTGGATCTTCTTTATCATCTCGTATTTTAAGATACTCTGTCTTTGACATATTCATATTGAGGCCCCATTTTTCATATTCTTTCTTTACTTTTCTAAACATGTATTCCATGTCTTCCTCATCATTCGCTACGACTTACTACCTAATTTTTACTAATACTAATACTAATAATAATTTTTACTAACATAAATGACTTTTACTCATATATAGAACCACCAGTTAGGTACTCAATATATGCTGATGATATTATATTATACTTCTAAGACAGAGTCACAGCTACGACCAGCAATTTGCTACAAAACGCAATAAACAAAATATACACCTGATCTACCCGTGCTGGATTTGTATTTTCAGCTTCTAAATCCAAAGTAATTCAGTTTACCAAAAAGCATAGACCTAATCTACCTTCTATAACTTTAAACGGATTTCGGTTACAAACTATTTAACACTTCTTGGTATCACCTTTGACAAAAAAATCTTGTCTGGAGACAACATAATCAGGAACTTAATGGTGGCTACTCTTGGGAAGCTGATGAAGAATCTCTCCTTAAAATATATAGAGCAATAATTCGCTCTAAGCTAGACTATGGCAGTATTCTTCGTATGGCATTTAGTAGCTCCTTACTAAAGTCTCTAAACACGTTTCAAAATACATTCCTACGACTATGTCTTGGTGCTTTCAAATCAAGCCCCGCTGAAAGTGTTTGTGTTGAATATTCAGAGCCACCACTACATCTTAGAAGGTAGCAACTTCTACCTTCATATTTTATAAGAATATTAACAAACACAATTAACACGGTAATAAATCTAATCAATCCCATAGAACCTCTCCCTCCTTGGATGTACAATCTTTCAATATTCAATACTGATTTATGCAGATTCAATAAAATAGAAACCATAAAGTCAATCCTCAGAAAATCCTTCCGAAACATCCTTTGATGACAACACAATTTGATGAAATTTTAAACATTGATGCGTCCAAGAATGAAGACTGTTGTGGCTGCACTGTATTCACAATGACGATGACAATAAGCTCTGTGCGACTACCCATCTAGCCTACCTACTGCCTACCTAGGCATGAAAGACTTCAATCCACCCTACTTCAAATGAAAGCAAAACAATTGCCATTTGTACTGATTCTCTTTCCTCGATTTATTCCATAAGATGCATCTTCTCCAAAAATCCACTAATACAGGAAATACATAACATCTGTAACCAACTATATTCTGCTACATAACATTATTCTGCAATATAACAGTCATAATGATCTGGACTCCATCTCATGATGGTATATTGGGAAAAGCAGACCAGGCCGCTAAAGCAGCATATTCTTCTGACTCAACCTTCAAAGAGGTCCAAACTCATACGGATCTTAAGATATTGATAAAATAAAAAATTCTCAGTTCATGGATAGAAATGTGGAATAAAACAAAAACTAAGCTGCACGATGTTCAACCCAACTTATCTCGCGTCAATATGTACTCTCTGAACAGGAAAGAAAAATCAGTTATTCGCCGACTACGAATAGGGCATACACGTCTCACACATAGATACCTTATAGCATCAGAAAACCCTCCAGTATGCCACTACTGTAATACACCTCTTTCCATCAAACACGTGATAATGGACTGCTGCCAGTTTGATTCTTCGAGAAACAAGCACAACCTAAAAGAAAACTAGAAGACATTCTGAGAGTTCCAAATCGTTTTGACCGTGTTATTAAAAGAAACTATTCAGCTTGTACTTTCGGTAAACTCAACCGAAGCATATTAATTTAGCTAAACAGTGCATAGTGATAAGTTTTATTATTGAACTTTTAAACAAAAAATTGTTCATATCAAATGCTTGTATATAAAATATGTATAATGTTGTAAAGTGTATCCGTGTCAATGACTATAAGCTGTCGAGACACGATAATTTCAAATAAAACAAAATTCAGACATATATTATATATTTTAATGTAGGTGATTATAAAATAATATTGTCTGTATTTTTGAGTTGCGTTCCTGGAACGACTTTATTGAAAGATAGTTCATTCGATTACATGAAATCAACTTTAACCTAAGAATACCTTTCATAAAAATCATAGCATGTGATTTGTGTTTAAAAGACAACCATATGCAATGATGACAGTAAAATTATTCTCCTGTTAGTGATCCCATAGTAAATCATGAGGAAAAGACCAGGAAAAAATTTTATGATACTATCCCGATATGGATAATAATTCATTTTCATAATTGTATTTCGGAATTTTTTCGATAACCAGTCTCAGATTAGAAATTGAAACATTGAAACAAAAAATGTAATTTTTATTATAATTTATTTTGGCTTATTCTCGTATATAGAATATTTAGTAAAACACATACCACAAAGAAATAGTGGTTCAGAACCATTTTTGCATGATAGGATTTAAGTTATAACCATTGAGGCTCTATCATTTGGCAAAATGATGAAAGAAAAGATCCAAAAATAAAGGAAATGCCGATTCTGAGCACCATAAAAGTCTTATGAAACAATACATTATGTCAAACTGTTTCACGTCGCTGTGTGAAACGTCGCTATCCATTCTATATACTTCTCCTCTATCTGCTTATGTCTAAGCATATTTCGTCGTGTCAATTTTTCTCGCTCATTATTTTCTTTATTTTAGTTTCCCAGCTTGTTTTTTGTCTTCAACGGTTCCTCCTCTTGTTTCTAATTCTGGCTGCTTTCTAAATCGCAACTTAAATGAATAACTACATGCACGTGACACCTTAATTGTTGTTGTCCATCATCTTTCATAATTATCTTTTTGACCTCAATAATTTCTATTATATGTTGGTATTCCTCTCATAATTTTCTTGGCATACATTCCTAGTCATCTTTTCCTGTGCCAGTATTAGCTTGTCATCAGCGAATTGTAATGTATATTACACTTACTGTGTTGTTGATTGAATATTCTTTTTCCGATTTATTAGTCCATATTCAATATAATATGTTATTCAAGGGATCTCCTTTGTAGGTTTAATAATCGATGAGTTATTTGTGCCTTCTCCATTAATTTACATACTATAATTTTCGGTACATTATCATAGGCTTCATTTAGTTTTCCGTCTAATCGTTCTTGATACAGTATTCTGATGTTATCTTGTTAAAGGCCTGTTAAGTTATATTTATTGTTTCTGTATTGTCTATCGGTTAGTATTCGATTTCTTCTGTTTCTGATTTTGACTTGTAATATGATAAAAATTAAGTTTTGTCTGTAACAGGTGATGTCTGATGCGATTTCTACTCCTCTATATCGAATTGATGACTTGTGTTGCATGATTATATAGTCAGTTATTGATTTTTGTTGTCTGGTTGATTGTACCCTGTTACAGTAAACAAAATTATATAAAATATATTTCTTACTTACGTATGGAGGATCACAGTAAATTGCCTTGCACCACATTGGTTCACTGTGGTAACACACACACATCGTGCATACTGCAGGACCTGGTACATACAGTACTCCATGTTCAATGGTTTGTCCTTGGAAATCTGTGCAATCTTCTTCTATTGCTCCTATATTGAAAATATACAAAGCTTTATTAAAAAATCAATAAATATGTAAAATATGACATGGAATTCCAACACAACACAAAGTTAAAGGAAAGAAACAGATGAAAAGATCAGTCAAAAGAGTATAAATAATTTTTTTTAATTGAGTATTAACACTTTGTTGTCAATAGGTATTTCAAAAAAATCATTTCATAACTTCTTTAATTAAATGAAAATTGTTACCTCAATTAAGCCAATTAAATTAATTACGAAGCATCATTACAATCAATATTCCAAGCAGATCGTTTAAGAATGTCAAGGTAAAACTAATAGATGTCAATGGGAATGTCACATAAAGTATCTTAATGTTATGTACATATAGTTCAATGGCGTTAATCAATTTGGTGACAATTGACAAAAAGATGAGTTAAATCATTTAAATAAGGATATTTGGCTTACCTGCGTAATTTAGAGCATACAATAAACAAAATATCAAGATGACCCATTTCATTTTGACTTGCAGCGGTCTACCAAATCAAACAGTTTTTGAGTGGTCAATAACAAGTGATTATTCCCTTATTATCTTATTGCACTAGTTCAAGTTCGTAGACAATCACAGATGAACACAGTGTTGGACTAAAAAAAGTCACGTACGTTTTTATATAGTTCCAAAGCTATTTATTATTGAAATCATGGGTCAGCCTGTTGAGTATAAGGTTGAACAGAGTTCTCTCTCAAAACTAACCATTATCTTTTCTTCAGAACTGCCTATATTCAGTTTGTTCTCACTCTTTTCACGCTATGCAGTGTGTAGATGGTTTTCCTCTAAAGTCTTTGTCAGTTCTCAGTCGCCATTCGTATATTTTCTTTGTCTACGTGCCTTCATGACCATGGCCAGTTCAGTTCTACCTTACTACCCACTTCTTTGTTTGTATATTGTGTTTCCCTTATCCAATTTAGTTCCTCAGTCCTTTTTAGGTCATCAATTTTCTCTCATAGTTTTTTTTAATAAAGGAAATACTACAAAATGACATATATGTACAAAATGATATAGGCGGGTTATTTTGAATTTGTCGGACTTGACAGTTATACCACGCGGCCATAATGGTACCATATAAGCTATCAAATTTTGAACTCATCCATTCCTTCGTCTTGGTGTTATGGCCGATGAATTATTTATTTACAAATTTTATTGTTTTAAATATAGCTTTTGTCTTATATATACATAGGTTTCTTTTTTTCAGATACCAAAATGCCTCGTGATTTTAAACGAACGACTGATCAGCAATTTTTGAGTACGGTGTCAATGAAAAAAGCCATCAACAACAAACTTATAGATGAAGCTCCTCCTGGCACTTTAGGTGTAGCTCAACAATCAGGCTGGATGACCATCGAAATATTTATGAAATAGATTTCCATAGTTTTGTAAAAGCAATAATTGACGATAAAGCAATTCTAATGGTCGGTGGACATGTAAGTCATAAAGATAATGAACTGTTTGGACCTGTATTTGTCCTAGTGGGTTCCTCCACCATTCCAGACATTTATGAGCTATACACTTTCTTGTAAAATAGTTCGGTGTCCGATTCTAGTTCCATGGACTTTACTTCGTCTTCTGTGGGTCCAATACACTATTGGACAGTAGTCCTTACAAGTTGGCTGGTTACACCTCAAGAGGGTTGTTCCTCTTCTTGATCCACCATATGTAGGGAGTTTCCTCTGTTTCACTGAAGCGAGTTGCTACTGACTTTTCTTCCAGTGTATGTCTTCCCTTCCTTGAATCGGAAAGTTAACTTTCTCAGTCCAAAAAAGGGTGACAGTTGGAGTTTCCGGAGCTCTTCTTGAGATTCAGAATCTATTTACAAGGTTCATAAAACTCTTTTGTTTGAAAGTTTGCTATCCCAGACTGTTCATAGATGTGTGCTGTGCCCATGGTTACTTATCCTTAGTCTATTAAGGATCCTTTTAGACTCAAGACGTTCCACATATTCATCCTGTACGAATATACGGTATGAGTGCCATTTGGGTAAATTTTCTGCCTTCAAAGCCCTAAAAGATGTATTCTCCCAAGGCCTTAGGGTTGGAATTATCTTCTTTAGCCACGTCGCACTGGTGTCATCTACCGGAATTTCTTGATAAGCCACCAACATGGCTTTTTGGACCACCTTAAGGTTATCCACATCCATCTTGGCTTCTATGAAGCCTGTTAGTATTGTCGCGACCTTAACAGAAGCGGTAGCTTCGCTGAAAGTCCTCGGTTCTTGACTTTTTCCCTTTGCGTTGGCTTTCGGGTGGTGGGCTTCCGTCTGACCTTGGCCATTTTGAACCTTTGGCCTTCTGAGTTAGTTTTTCTTTGACATGGTCCTTGTGGCTTGTATGTAATCTTGGACTTGTATCATCAGACCTTAGTTTTTTCTTTTTTCCATTTGTTCCGATATTCGTCCTACGAGTAGATAGGGAAAGACAGTCCATTTCTCGCAGATCCCCGCTTGCGAGGGTAAGGTCTACATAAGGTTCAAAGGAACCATTTGCTACACTTTCAACATAGGAACCACAGTGTCTCACGGCTTGGCTTGGGATTATTTATCGACTATTTCCAGTCTAGATCAACTGCTGGGTTTAGTTTCAACAGGGCCACCTCCAGAAAGGTGCAATTAAAGATGACACACTCCCAACCATTGTTGGGAGTACCCAGCGGTCTTGGGCCGGTTTAAGGAGGCACAAAGACTCTCCATGCAAAACTCGTCTCCTGGGATTATTTTTGTCCTCTTCTCTGCTTTACGCAGATTAGAAAAGGAACCTATCCCTCGGCTTCATCGATACTTCTTCTAGAAGTAATACGAAATAAATACGAAATTACAAAGCTAAAGAAAACGCAGTATACGACGCCTCTTAATTTGACGGAGTCAAGTTTGATACCACAACAGGAATAATATGCCTAAATTCTGGAATAAAGTAGAAAAATCAGAATCTATTTTCTTTAATATTACTAAAAACAATTAATATTGTTCCAAAGCTATTTTATTGTGGTATTTTAATATTATTTGCTATTTTTAATGAAAAATAACCACACTATTATTAGAAAATACGTTTGTTTTGATGTTTTGATTTCCACTTCGAAAATTTATGAAACCGCAGTGGAAATTGAAACATCAAAATAAACATATTTTTAACTGATATTGTTATTAATTCTCATTACAGATACTAAATAACTAATAATAATGATGATAATGATGATTTTACTTCTGTTTTGTTAGGAAGTAGCTTTAATATTAGCTGGAAATTAAAGAAATAATCCAAAGAAGAAGAGCAAATTAAATAAAATATGGCGCCACAAGCATCGCACTCTGTAATGCAAAAACATGGAGATCAAGCAGAATATCACGACGAGATAGAGTTAAAAATGAAGAAATAAAAGAAAGCATTGAGGTCGAAAAGACAATCGTGAAAGATGTTGAACAACAAAAATTAAGATAATATGGACATGCAATGAGTAACGACACCACATTGTACACACTATGCTTTGCAGATGACCAAATAGTCTTGGCACAGGACTACGAAGATTTAGAATATATGACACGCTAACTTATTCAGGAATATCAGAAATGAAGCTTAGAAGTAAATATCAAAAAACAGAATACATGTGTATAGGAGGAAAACAATAAAATCAAATTTTGGAAGAGCAAAACCAACAAATAAATCACTGTAAAATGTATAAATATATAGGCACACACATAACCAATAACGGCAATTTGGATGAAAAGATTAAACACAGAAATAACCAGGGAAGACAAGTCATTTGGCAGTTGAACAGCATACTGTGGGATAATTAATTTAGGGAGAAAATAAATACAGAATCTATAATAGCATTATCAAAAGCATTTTTACATATGGAAGCGAAATATGGCCACTGAAGGACAAAGCCATAAAGACTTTAAAAGCAACAGAAATTAATTATTAGAGGAGAGCGGCCGGTAAACCAAGATTGGACAGAGTAAGAAACGAGAGAATTCAAGAAAGCATGGGCGTTAAACATAGAATAACAGAATCAGCCAACTAAGATGGTACGGGCACGTACAAAGAATACATTATAGCAGAATCCGAAAAAAAGTATTTAACTGCAGGGAGGACGAAAGAAGGGCAAACCGAGATTAAGTTGGGGAGAAGGAGTCGACAAGGATATAAAAGTGAGAGGAATAGAAGAATACCTTCTGAATGACCGAGACCAATGAAAACTGGAAATCAGAAAACGGCAAAAACGTTATAAACTAATTATGTTAGAGAAGGAGAGACATAAGGAATTATAAAGACATGCTTGTAATGATGACGGCTAATTTACAACAGAATCGTCTTGATTAAAAATACGAAAAATCCCAACTCAACTAATAAATACTGTGTGTTCTACATAACTGAAGATATTGACCTCTAGCGCACTATTTGTTAGCCCCTTTATTGAATGAATCAGGCAAATAAAACAATTTATCGGTCCGGTGCTGCACAGGCTGGTAAAGTCACGAAGTCAATTATACTAATATTTTTGCGTCCGGTAATCTTTGATGAATTATCGGGACAACGTAGATTTCTTCTCCGCGACAGATTATATTTAACTGTAAACAACGCATTTTTTAAATCCTTATACTGACTTAAAAACACGGAAATAGTAATTATTAATTATAAGTTGTAAATAAATTTGATGTTTTATTAATATTGATTAAATATTGAAGGTATATCCTAACAAAACGGTAATAAAATCATCATTATCAGTGGTCCTACTACAGCACTATAAGTTATAATTTATAGTGGTTTACTTCGCCAATCGTTTCTATTCATTACTAACCATTGCCAGTTTGCTGCACTGATCCTTTTCGCGTCTTCGTCCATACCATCTCAGTCATGGTCTACTCCTACTCCTATTTCGTACGTAATAGGGTTTGTCTGCGTGAGTAGTTTTCGTTTGCTTTTGACACATGTACAGCCCATCTAAGCCTATCTATTTTTGTGAAAGATATTATATCCCTATCATTTACTGTTATTTTATAATTTGTTATTTTACTAGGATGTATTGAAATCGCTGGTTAATAACAAATAATTTAATGAAATATATGTATTATTGAAAATAAGAGACCTCTTGGCGTGACTCATAGATGTTATCAATTCCTGAAAAAATTCTCTTACCTTGTTGAAATGTGCTAATTGGCAGGCAGCAACGGCAGCATATAAGATCGACGATGACGTCGCGATGCAGACGGATTCGGTGTAATACCACCACGAGAAGAAGTCATCGCGAACGCCAAAATGTAGCTCTGACCATCTCAAATACTTGTGAGCTACTCCGGGTGCCCAGTTTGTGTACATAAATCACCCCTATTAGCCCCCTTTCAGACGAGGATACTGTATCCGAGATACTGTATGCGAGATACAGAATTTTCGATGGCGGCTGTATCGGATTCACAGGCATGCTCGTCAGTATGAAAATAGTAGCAGTGCAGTGCGGTTATATTTTTGGATTATAGATGTAGAAGAGTGTGTTATGCTGTGCTAAACGTATTAAATAAAAAGAAACTGAAAAGACGACGTAATTTGTGGGTTCATCCTATTGTAGAATTAAGAGAAACCAAGGGAACGTATAGTTTGCTGTATCAAGATTTATTGCAAGATCCATCGAAGTTTTTTAATTATTTTCGAATGTCTGTGAAGTCGTTTGAAGAACTTCATAAAATTTTGGAAATTCAATTGAGTAAAAAAGACACAACTATGCGTAGAATTATTTCATCAAAAAACGGCTTTCTATGACTTTTTAAAGTTAAAGTCTATGACTTAAATTTAAAATAAATATGTGTACTTATCTCCAATTTGTAAATTGTTTACCTCGCCCTAAATAAAAAATGACCGTATTCCTTTCACAATAATGTAGTTTGATATTCGTTAAATAATCAAAATTCCAATTAGAAAACTTTTAAAACTAAACTGTATACGTATGAAACAAAATATTAAAATATTCTACTATGTATTTATAATAAAAACACGTTTATTTCTTACCATATTCATTTTGCTGTACTGCAGTCATGGCCTCAAAATTGTCGCTTAGAATTTTCGACCCAGCACTGCTGCTTTTTATTTCTATTGCAGTAATCTGGCGATGCTGTATCTCATAGACAGGGATTTGATTGTACCAAACAAATAAATTTGTCACTATCAAATACAGTACGCTCCATTATTTAACTATATTCAGAAAACACCGTCTTTCTTTCGTTGCTCATTCACAATTATTCGACAGAAAATCGCGCGTCTATGGAATGTGGTGCAAAAGTATTCGTGTCTGAAAGCGTTCATTTAACGTAATGTTTCTTCTGTATCTGGGATACGCATTCAGTCGTCGGCGACAGGAAAGTCCGAGATACTGAATTCGGTATCTCGCATACTGTATCTCTCGCGCGTCTCGTTTGAAAAGCTCCATTTGAGTCTATGTAATATCTGCGTCTCGGATACGCGTATCTCGGATACAGTATCCTCGTCTGAAAGGGGGCTTAAGGTGATCGAGGGATATTTTCGGACGAAAGACGGTAATAAATTAGATTTTAACGCTGTAACTCGAGCCTTTTGTGTACAATAGTGTATGCATCTTATTATTGAGGATAAATGAGAAAAGATCTCAAAAAGTAAAGACCATCTCAGTCTTGGTCTATACCTATTCCTATTTCTTATTAGTAATAGGGCTTGCCTGGGTAGGTAGTTCTCCTTTGCTTTTAATACATGTCCAGCCCATCGAACCCTATCTATTCTTATAAAAGATATTATATACCTACTATTTACTAGTAGTCTAGGCGGAATCTGTTTTGGATTGGACATTTTCCATAGGAAGCTATTTTTTTGCTGGAATCCCTTCAGGATGTGCCCTATATCGATAATCACGATATGCGCCAGTCGCAAACCCTGTGCTAAATTTTTTATTTAACAAAATCTGAAAACAATTGAAAATTTCTCATTTTTTTGCTCCTATTTTCGTTTATAATTCGGAAAATATTGATCCTAGAGAAAAAATTATACGAAGTTAAAAGTTTCGTTATTCAATTTTACACAATATTTCGTTAGCTAGAAATTGAAAATTTAATGTTTATTGTTGAAAAAATAGCAATAATTGGAAAAAAAGTACAAAAAAATAAAGTTAATCCTTTAAATGTTTTCGACTTTCTTTTTTTTCCTTTTTTTTTTTGTTAGCACTCAGACAGTCGTGACACTTCTCTCTCTCTTTCTTTCGCACTCAGCGGAGGCGACAGAGTGTTTTTTTGGTAGACAGTTCCCACCCAAAACACAACGAATGGCGTGTCAACGGCGTCTGAAAAAAACCGAGACAACAAGATGGCTCTTAGATTTTGTGTTGCTCAATATCGCTCTGTTAATTAGTTTAACTAGTTTAGTGCTATATTTTTGTGTAGTGTTTATAGTTAATAAAGTTATTACTAATACCGAAAACCGGCATTTATTGGCAAACTTCGATAGCTCTCTTTGGGGTAGGGTGTCGAAAATCTTAGCTATTAAAATTAACTTTCTTTGCACAGCGGACCGTTTAAGTCAAAGCTGTAATCCCTAATCTAAAATAGGAGAAAATTTGTGAAATATACTGCAGGAACCAAATTGGACATGATCGAGTCCAGTCTGGACTTCGAATCTCTAGACATTTTTCCCCGTTGTGTGTTTTTCCGACCTCTTTGTAACTGAAAATTTTCCACTGTGCCGAAAATTTACTTTAATCATTTCTAATGCTAATTAGAAAGTGAATGAAAAATATTCCATTTATTTTAAAATATCTGACGAAATTTTTATTTTTAATTGTTTATAAATAACTTCTTGCTAAAAGATTAAAATTAGTTACTTTACCTTTCCATTGACGTAATGATTTAATAACGTTGTTCACTATAATTAAACATATACTTAGCCATTTCAAAGTTTTTATTTTAAATATTTTGAAAACATACTTTTGGACATTTGAAAACAATTGTTTGATCAGAGTGATGGCAAACAAACTGTTTTAGTAGTTTTCAAACAAAATTAGAGTCTGAGTATATGGTAAAGGTATATTTTCTTTCTAGGCTATCGTTCTTCAGCCGCTTTTCGTGGACTGGTTCGTTTTAAGTCCTTGGTTATAAAAATTGTTGATGTTTTACGGTATCACACAGCAGTTAAATCAATATAAGCACACACAGTTATTTTACTCTTCTTAAAATAATTCTCGATATGCTGTACAAGGTTCAAGATTTGGCTGTAATTAGACTTCGTAGTTCTAAATCTAGACTGCTCTATGATTAGTTTTTCATCAATAATAATCAAAGAGATTATAGATATTGTAACCTTTTTAAATAAAACGAGCGGTTCGAATTTATATAAATATATTTTATATAAATATAAATTATAATTTATAAGTTTACAGCACGAAAATATCTTATCAACTCCCCTCTACTCATAACATCGTTACATATATATACCAAAAGTATTGTTCTAGAATCATCTGGAGTAGTCCCACCTCTAATTCGCTGTTTGACAGATCGACCTCTCCCGCGCTCCATACATCTGTGGAAAGTTCTCGGCGCTTTCGAGATGCAACCGTTACATGGGCCACGCCGAATGCATGTTCGTAACAATATACAGAAATTTCTGCTAGACAGAGAGCTAGACACCATTTTCATTACTTCCTCATCAAGCTCAAGTATCCTCGGTATTTACTACAATATATGGTAAATCTTTCGAGCATCCTGGTATACACTTACAGTTAGATATACACGAACTTCGTTCTACACCCGTAAGTTACTCGTTATATAAGTATGTTACATGTGTTTTTCTTCAACAATAGGTACAGTTTAGTTAAGTGATTTTGTTTTTGTATTATTACACAACGTGAAATTCTAATGATGTTTACCTACAACCCCTACAACATAAAGTGGCCCAAAGTCTGGAAACGGCTAATTATCTCGTAAATTCTTCTTCTTTATGTACCATGTCCTTTCAGAACGTTGGTTACCATCATAGCTATCTTAATTTTATTCACTGCCACCCTAAATAACATGCTTGTATCAACACCATACCAATCTAGCAAGTTCTTCAACCATGAAAGGTTCTTCTTCGTCCTGGACTGCGTTTGCTTGTAGTAAATTGCTAGTCATAATTATACACAATTTGGAGTACACCTATTTCGGAATATGGAGATTCCATATTTGATATTTGTAACTTTGGTTTTTTAAATTCATCACCCTACATATTCAGTCATTATTGCAATCTCCTATTCAATACGAGTTCAATCATATGTAACACTTATGATTTTATGTAGTCTGGAAAATAAATAAACAGAAGTCTGGCAACGCGTAATTGTGTCAATAAATTTTTTAATACTAACTATTTTTAACTACACTAGTGGCCAAAATTCTGGAAACTTTACAAAAATTATCGTTTTTTTAGCAAGACTCGTCTCATGATTATGATTTATATAGTTTACCATTACAATTACATTTTTATTTTATTGTTTTATATTCCTGCATAATATTTTATGTATTTCTCACTCTTTTTTTATTAACATCATTATTTAATAAAATATGGAACCAGATTCAAGCGAAACGCCGAAAATCCGAGATTTGTGAATGGCAACATTGGCAATACTGTATTGCGTCAGGGTTTTGCTAGTCAGTCAACAACCCAACTGGAAGCGGTTAGGTGGCCTTTAGTACAGTTTCGTGCGGCTTCCAGTGTTTATTAGTGACATCAGGTAGTTGTTACTAAGGTGATATTGTTTAATTGTCTGAGAGGAATTCATCAGCGTCGATTCAACGAAAATGGCAATCAGAAACCCAAAACGTGTTGACTGGTCGCCAGGAAAGAGAGCCAAAGCAATTATTCTTCGAGAAGAAGGTTACACTTATCAAGAAATAGCAAACAAAATGGGTGGTGGCGCCACAAAATCAGGTGTAATGAAAGTTTGCAAATCGTCGCAGATCCGCAAAAGATATTAACGGTATTGTCAAATCAACTGGATTACAAATATCGAACCGCACTATCAGAAAAAAGTTGTGTGAAAATGGATTGCGAGCACGAATCTCCTAAAGAAGCCGTTCCTGAACAAAAAAACAGAGGCAAAAACGCATTGATTGGGCTTTGGCACACAGAGGGTGGACAGAAGAACAATGGAGTAAAGTAATTTGGAGTGATGAAACGAAAATCTCTATCTTTGGGAGTGACGGAGTGAAGTTTGTTCGCCGCCGACCGGGAGAAGACCTTTTGCCCCAGTGTACCTACTACGGTCACTATGAAGCATCCTGTGGGTGTCATGGTATGGGCTTGCATGACCATTAATGGAGTTGGACGTTTAGCAGTAATAGAGGGCAATATTAATGCAAAAAAATATCAGGAAGAGATACTGCAAGCTAAACTGCTGCCGACTATCAGAGATTTGTTCGAAGCGGATGCCCAACAATGCATCTTCCAGCAGGATAGAGCGCCTTGTCATACGGTTAAGACTTCTATGGAATGGTTGAGAAACCATGATGTTACTGTTCTGCCTTGGCCTGGAAATAGTCCCGATCTATATCCAATAGAAAATTTATGGTCAAGGCTGAAAGTCTTAGTATCACGCCGAAACCCAAGCAACAAGAGAGAACTGATAGAAGCCATTATTCAAAACTGGTTTAGAGTTATTACACCAGAAGATTTGGCTCGTCTCGTCAACTCCATGCCAAATACTAATTTTATATCATTGTACCATTTTTTTTTAAATATATCTACTAATAGCTAACGGCTATAGATGGAAGCATAAAACGATGTAATAAAGTTATAGATAAACGTATAAATAACAAGTCTTGTGAAAAAGAGGAATGCTGATAACAAAACTAAAATTTTTGAAACGTTTCCAGAATTTTGGCCACTAGTGTACATTAAAACGTAACAATTGATAGATTACATTTTTTAACATAATGGTTACTTTATCAAGTGTTCAAAATGTGCTCCATTTGTGAGTTGACAGTACGCTAGTCGATGGTAGACTGCGTGTACCACATTTCTCCATGATTGTCTAGAAATTATTCGAGATTCATCGATAATTCGTTGCCTTAGCTCTGCAAGACTTGCTGGTTTAGTTTTGTAAACTGCATTTTTAAGTATCCCCAATAAAAATAATTTTTAAGATTGAAATCAGGTGAACCTGGAGGCCATTCAATTCTACCTTGTCTACCAATCCATCGTCCAGGAAATATCTCATCTAAATAACGCCGAACATTTACACCAAAATGAGCTGGAGCACCATCTTGCTGAAACCATATCTGATTAAAATTGGCCCCAAACAAGTTTCTCAGTGTAGGTACAATTTCATTTCTAAGTAACATTTCGTAACTACCTGACGTTACATTTCCTTCAATAAAAAATGGCCCAATTAACTGTGTACCTACTCTTACGAACATGCATTCGACGTAGCCCATATAACGGTTGCATCGCGAGACGACGAGAAGCTTCCAGATGAATCGAGCGCGGGAAAGATCGACCCGTCAAACAAACGAATTAGAGGTGGACTACTCCAGAATATTATAGTACATAATAACTTTTATATATAAGCAGACCTTCTATGAGTTAAGTTAGTTGATAAAATATTTTCGTGCTGTAAACTTATAAATGAATATATTTATATAAATTAAGAACCGCTCGTTTTATTTAAAAACGGTACATTACTATACCTGACCATACATTTAATTTTTGTGGTATTTGAGTATGGTTTTCACGCATCCAGTGTGGATTTACGTCACTCCAGTACCTTAAATTGTGTCGATTTACACTTCCACACAGTGTAAAGGTTGCTTCATCGGAAAAACATATTCTGTTAACGAAATTTTCATCATTTTCAATTTTATCCATCATTACCTCAGTAAACTCTAATCTACGATCGAAGTCATCTTCACTTAATTCTTGCAATAAGTTAATTTTGTATGGTTTAAATTTATTTTTACGTAATACACGTAAGACTGAAGAACGACCTACATCATGTACTTGTGCAACCTTGCGTGAGGATGTATGTGGATCTTCAAAAAAACTTTGCATTATATTTAAAGTTTTGTTGTCATTCATAACTCTTTTCGGTCTACCTGATCGGTATCTATTTTTTACTTCTCCAGATTTCTCAAATCGCTTTACAGTTTTTTGTACCCTCGCCTTATGAATAGGAGAACGGTTTGGGAAAGTATCATTGAAAAAGTTGGCTACTTCACAATAAGATCTTTTTCTGTCACCGTACCCTCTAATGTAATGGTAAATGCCAAAATTACAGCATTCTAGATTTAAATATTTAAATTTATTAAAATCTACATATTTTGCACTGTTTTATGTATTTAAGACCTTCCAGACTACATAAAATCATAAGTGTTACATATGGTTGAACTCGTATTGAATAGGAGATTCCAATAATGACTGAATGTACAGGGTGATGAATTTGGAAAACCAAAGTTACTAATAATATAAGAGAAACGGCAAATCTGGCAACATTGCAAATATTAAATATGGAATCTCCGTATCCCAAAATAGGTGTACCTCAAATTTTGTAAAATTATCACTAGCAATTTCGAAATAATTGGTCGTTTCCAGGCTTTTGGGCCACTCTGCATATTCTATCCAGCAATCTCTTGGAATAAGCTAAAGTAAGGCTTTTCAATCGCCATAAGTCTTGTAATATATTCTACCCAGCAACCTCTTGGGATACTATAGAGTTGTACCGTCTTCTGCATCGCTCTCTATTAAAGGAAGGTATCAATTTGGGATCGTGAATTAGCTGAAGATATTTTTATTTTATTCGGACACTCCAGGTTTTTCCCATTCTAATATGTGTCATTATAACCATAGGTACTAGGCAGTTTTTTAAGTATTGCATTATGTTTTTGGTTATTGAATTTGGTTTGTGCTCGAAATAAAAATTTGGTACTGGGTGTCTTTACAACGAATTTTATTGCACATCTTCCTTAACACACGGAATTTCAATATCGTTTTCGAAAGTAAAGTAAGTAGATCCAACATTTATATCTGACCTAGAAAAAATTGTACTTTTATAATGATCGTAAGGTCTTCCAAGAACTAGTTTCATACTTTTTTCTTAGGTCTGCGCTCCTTAGAAGTGAGATAAATATATCCGTATATAGGCAAAACTGAAGATATTTAAGTACAAGAAAATCATGAATCCTTAACCTAACCGCTACGGTGAAGAAAAGCAAGGTTTTCGTTTATACCTGATACACAAAACATCCCACTTTGTAATATAAAATAAAAAATTTAATTAAGTAATTGACGAACTTTTTATTAAAAACAAATATATATATATATATATATATATATATATATATATATATATATATATATATATATATATACATATATATATATATACATATATATATATATATATATATATATATATATATATATATATATATATATATATATATATATGTATTATATTTTTTCAATTCTACTAATATCCTAAGATTTTTAAAAGCATTGAAACCTTTTTTAATTTTTGATACTATCGAAGACCCTATAAGTAACAATAAAGTCCGTAGTTTTGTTCAAAGGCGCAAAAATTCTCCACATGTTCATTTATCACTAATCATTTAATTTAATCTTGCCTTGCCTCCTACATATCAATTTGTTATCAATTGGAATATCCGTCGAAAATTTCTGGTTTATCTAAATTTTACTTTCCGCATTGAAATGGATGTTGATATTTTGGTTACTATCTTCACGTAGTTTAGTTTTAAAAATTGCCTCCTATCTCTATTTAAAAGATTAAATTTTAACTAAGTTTTATATTAGTTTATTGCTAATCGCTATCAACCTGGTAGACTTACAAGACTTTTTACGAAGAACAAATAGAAAAGTAATCACTATGTACTGAGCATGAACCTGAATAAAACCGAATATATCATTATTATTAAAACCTGTATTAAAGACAATAATAATCTACCATTAAAAATTTAACGATTTTATTATTGAACGAGAAAATAATAATTATCAATACCTGCATCAAAAACTGCATTTTTCAAAATGAGATAATTTCTTACTAACAGCAATCCTAATTTAGAACTGAAGAAAAGTAAAATTTGACCTCACTCTTACACTTAAAAGCCGGCTGTAAAGATACAAAACAAACATTATTTATTCAAGAAATAATATAATTTGTAAGCCAACAGAAAAACGTTGGCGAGTTCAGCTAAATTTGCAGCTCTGTTCAGCTCAAATCTGCAGCAAAGTAATCATCTCCGGCTGAGTACCACTCTCATCACACGTACCACGTTGACCACGTTATAAATGAGACTAAATAATATCTGGGTTTTTGTAATAATTCAAACCACTACTGAACAACACCATGTTTAGCTTTGGAGGGAAACTGGGCCTACTAGTGCCGTAGATGTAAGTTATCAATTACACTACATCATATGAAGGTCAGAGAATATGTCCGACTGTGTAAACAGTCATGGTGGTTTCCAATCCATGAAGAAGAAGAATATGGAGTTAACTTACTAGACTCAGAATTGATTACTATGTAAGTCCAACTTAAACAGATGGGAGTATTCAGAGAAGTGCAGACAGTACTGTAGAAAAATACAAAACTTACAGCAGTACTGTTTATTATCCAAGTAGAACGATAATCGCATAATGGCAGCTAATCACAACGTCATTCAAGCAGCGAACTTTGAAAAACTGATAGAGATACGAAAAGTAAGTAAGCACCAGTATTTATCAGAGATGTGAGTGAGAAATAGAGTGGTACTCTTGAAAGGATTTTTCTAATTACACGACATTGCTATACAGTTCGGATTAATTGGGACAAATGAAAAATGTTTTTCTAAAACCTTTAATCATTACATACGATAAGTAGACTGAAAAATTATTAGTAGGAAGTATGTCCTCCTTTAGCAT
The DNA here is from genome assembly GCF_040954645.1 of Diabrotica undecimpunctata. Taxonomy (NCBI): domain Eukaryota; kingdom Metazoa; phylum Arthropoda; class Insecta; order Coleoptera; family Chrysomelidae; genus Diabrotica; species Diabrotica undecimpunctata. The sequence continues at coordinate 47,105,435 of NC_092812.1, forward strand.
AAATGACCTCTCCAACACGTCTTGGCGTTGACTCCACTAGTTTAGCGCACATGTTCTTCATTTCATCATCGTGGAACCACACTTGTATATCACTTTCTATCATTTTTTTGTAGTGCAATTTATCTTAGCTAAACGTTTCTTGAGAATATGCCATAAGATACCAATGGGATTTAGGTCTAAATTATCAGGCCAATCAAGCATTTTTACTTTATTTTCCCGCATAAAAGTCTAAACCAATTTCGCATTGTGACAAGAAGCCAAATATTGTTCCGTTTAATGTTTCCATGAATGGAACAATCCTTCTACAAATATTTTAATATATTTGGCAGAATTCATCATGGCTTTAATTTAAACTAAGCTTCCAGTGCCATTTGTTGTGAAAAAACCACAAAACATCTGTTTAGAAGGGTATTGTACAGTCTGTTGGATGTGATCTCGTCGCAGAGGTTCACTTTAACTTCAGAGAGGTTCAGTCTAACAAAACTTGATTTATATTCTGCAAAAATAAATGTGATGTGAAAATCACCTTTTTTCAATGTCAACAGTCAATGATCGGTATTTTTTGGCACATGCTAACAATTATTGAATCATTTTTCTGTGTTAGAAATTGATTTTTCTTCTCTTTCTTGATTTTCGGTCAACTTTCAGAAGCCATTTCAGTACAGATGAGGTACTCATTTCAACCCCATAATCCAATAAATCTCTTTGAAGGTCTGTTCTTGCCTTTCTTGAATTTAGCTTGTTATTTCTTATTAGAATTTTATCAGTTTCGGACTTGTTTTTCATTTGTGCCCACATTTTCCTTTTATTTTTGGAGGCAATGATCCAGAATCTTGAAATGATTTTAAAATTTCTGAAACATTTGAAACCAACTGTCGTAGCTATATCTCTCAGTCATGGACATAGGTTCATTTAGAGCGATTACTTTAGCACGCTTCGTAGTTAGGTGAGGGTGAAAACGCCAGGGTGGTAATAATGCCAAGTTATGATTTCTCATCAAGTATTGGTGCTAAGTGAAATATGGCAACACGGGTTCGTTCATCGAAGTCTAACAAACTAGGTAGTCGTATTTATTGGCGACATAAGTTCCCTGGCGGTGTACAAAACAGATGATTGTTGCGTATTGAAGGGGAAGCTTTTATAGTTTCAGATGTTGTATATTGGATTGGAGTTACATTATTGATGAGTCATATAATTCGAATTCAGTTTTCTATAGCTTTTCTCCTGTAGAATGAAATATTGCAATCAGATTTTGATGATAGTCTTGGTTACTTTAGTAAACTCGATAGAGAGACATTTAAGTACTTGTGAGTAATATCGTCAAGTCTGATGTACGGTAATTGCGCCATGGCGGTATTATTGTACAGTGGTAATGGTGGCAGTTTACACTAATTACACTAACTTAATGAATAATCTAAATGACTAGTTAATAGCTACATGGTGTTCAAATTATGAAAAGTAATATCCATACGTTCTACATACAGATAATTTATTTTTTTTTAATAACAGTTTAACTATGCCGAAATACAAAAACCGAGGAATAAGAGGTAGATGACAGGAAGAGTATATGCGAAATAACTTATCAGCTGTTACAGGTGGATGGTCTGTAAATAAGGCAAGTTATCACTTTTCACGTAGGGGCCTGCGTAGCGCAAGCGGTAGGATGCTTGCCTCGCAAGCCGGTGGTCCGGGGTTCGAATCCCACTGCCGGCAAGAACATCTAGACATTCTAAAAATGTCTATAGGCCCCAGGTCGACTCAGCCTAAATAAAACTGAGTACCTTGGGTAAAACCAGGGGTAATAATAGACGGTTGAAGCGTAGCACTGGCCATGTTACCTTCCTTGTATACCGTAGGCCCTAGATATAGCAGACTACCCTGCTATAAACCCAAAGCCGCGACAGCGGTATAAAACGGGAGACTATTATTATATCACTTTTCACCACGTAGAACTCTAAGGGATTACCTAAAAAGTAATAACATGACCAAATGCACAAGGGGATGCAAATTTGTTCTAAGTTCAGATCAAGATAAAGGTCTGTGCAGAAGGATAGTTCGTCTAGCAGAGATCGAATATCAGTTAAAGAGTAGAGCTTAAGAGAATTAAATAATATTCAAAATCCTTTTTCTGTGGAAAAACAGATGGCAGGACGTTACTGGCTCAAACGATTTTTTAAAAGGAATCCAGAAATCAGAAACCGAAAAGCACAAAATATGAATCCTGCTAGAGCTCAAAAATTAAACAAATTCATCGTCAAGGACCATTTTCAACATCTTCAAAAAATACTCATTAATGATAATCTTCTGGATATACTCCATGGACGAAAACTGGACTCAAAACAAGAGTCCGTTGGGTCGCTTTCCGGAAGCTCCCCTGGTCTACCTCAGCGACCTAGAGAGATCTTATCTGATCAAAGCTATCCTTCTCAGGAATCACCTCGTCCTGGTACATTCAAGCTAAGAACGGAATATCTAAACAGTGCAGTGCTTTGGAGTTGACAAGTAGCAGTGATTCTGAAACCTTAGATTTAAATAATAAGGAAACATCATACAAAGAAAAAAGTGACATCGAGAGCATAACAATCATGGAAGAAAAGATTAATACTTCACTTTCTGATATGCTGAGCACTCCAGATATGGCAAACAAGTCTATACGACTAAAAAGAAAATGTTTATTATATTTTAGTTATCAACAACAAAAAATATAATAAACAGAAACGAGTGTCTTTCTGACATAAATCAAACATCAACATAATCAATGTCATAATGAATTTGTACAAAATTAAATAAAATTAAAATATTGTACTTAACATAACTAGATAATTTTAATAAGTTAAGTTTTAATGTTTTGTTAATTTGAAAATTTAATGGATTAACCTCATGTTGTAAGTTTTTATACTAGTTTTATATAATGCTATTTAATTTTAATTTCATTGTATTTACTGATACCATATTTTAGCATATCCTGAAGAAGCAAATAAATTTTGCGAAAGCTAGATAAAGAACAAAGAGTTTCACTTTCCTGCCCTATTAATGACTGCAACCCCAAAATAAAACTTTATTATATATATATATATATATATATATATATATATATATATATATATATATATATATATATATGATGTTCTTTAAGGTTAAATAAAGTCCAAAATAATGAAACATCGTTTAATAAAAAATTACAAAATACAAAACTTTATCACAAACTTAAAAGTGTATAATACAAAATTAATATGTCGCATTTGATATTATTTAAAATATATTCATAGATATAAATACAATTTATTCTGGCTTTGGTTTAGATATCAGCTATTATCATACTATTAGTAAACCGGGAGCGTAGGATTTCTGGGCCACGAGTAGACTTACTTTCTAGTCTTCCATATTTTGACCGATTTTGAATAACCCACTTATACTAATTACTAACCTACAAATTAGATAACAAAAAATGTATATTATAGAGTATAGTTTTATAGGCTTGCTCACCCGTTAATACTGTTTATTTAGATATTCAGTAATTATTTTTTAAAGGTCCGTTTTCCTCTTGACGATTTGTCCGTCGAAATAATTATTATTGACGAGTGATGATTATATTCACCTCACATGGTAATCACTTTTCTAGGCCAACTTATCATCGCTAAAGATTGCTTCACAGTAGTTTAGCACACGTCTAGTAGTTTAGTTGAGTAATTAAGTACTTAACTTGTTTGAACACTCATTTTAGCCGATCTGACTACAAGAGTTGACTAAATAGAACCTTATTATATTTTATCGAGTAGGCCACCCCCACTACATTTTTATTGGACTACATGTGTCACTAAATATTGGTCATTTGTAAATAATTCATTTTACTCCACTTGATTTAGCAAACTCTGCTAATTTACTCTACTTTTGCGAACAGTGACTCACTCGATCAAATTAGTTTAACCTACTAAATCACTGGCTATTCCTGAACTAATCGATCGTTGATCGATAATCGATCATCGATCGATCATCGTGACAGTCCTCTTTAGGAAAACGTATTTTAAAACCGCAACACACCAATTTTATCTCATTTTGCTTAGTACTCTGATACCTTAACTTAAATAAATATATAAAGAAGTCATGGAGGGAGGCTATTCGAAGGCTGAGTAGCATTTTTTCACAAACGCCCAAGATACTAGGATTTTTTGTGATATTTTCAATATAAGAAAAAAAATTGTATTCGTTATTTTCAATTAGGATCTGTTAAAAAGTAGTAAACAATGTAAACGTAATACATGCCTAAAGTTTTTCTTGTATGATCCAAGAATAAGCACCACTGCGTAGGCAGTCGTAAAGAGAAACTGTTTACACAACAGAACAATTCGTAATACAATTTCCGTTATTTTTTGTTTTTGAGATGTTTTAGAGATAAATAGCCATGCTGGTTTGAAAAAGTCTAATAAAAACAACATTATTGCCCTCCTATTGACTTACATAAACCTTCTACAATTTGGGTCGGATGGATGATCCGTTATAATATTTACAAGCTATAGACTCTAACAAAATTATTGTTCCCCTGTGTCGTATAAAGTTTTTCGAAGTGTTTGTTTAGGTACAAAATAAAAAATTGTTCATGACGCTCAATAAATTCAACAGCAGCCTTATTACCAGCAATCTCTCACTGATCGGCCATCTAATCAAGTCGTTGCATATCTCTATGGCACATGGATGATCCTGAGTAGGATTATGGCTTACAAAATATTTTTATTTTGTAGTGCATCAATAATTTAAGAGACCCTGTTTTTTAAAATATGGATCATTTGATTACTCTACATAATATTTTTTAGACTTGAAGTTATTTTTATTTTCGTGGAGACTATTTTCCGAACAGAATATGACTAGTTGTGGATATTTGATGTGAACTTAACGATGCATTAGGAACTTTCAGAAATATTACTAAATATATATTGCAATATTTTGATTTTAACTCAAATGAGACCTATAGCGGTCTAGGCCAGCCTCTGCGTATCCCATAACCATTCATATTCTGGTCGATCAGTACCAACAGTGTAAAAAAATTGTTGGTAAAGAACCGCATAAGGGCAAGTTTAGACACGGCAAAACCCGCGTGGTTCCAGTCTGCGCATAAAAAAAATCAAAAGTTATCATAAGTTCGATACGATTGGTTTCGCGTATTACATTATATTCGTATACCGAATCCGTGCGGAATCCGCGTGTATACATTTTCCATCGTTTGAGTGGCGGTTACCGCACAGAGACATGATCCGCGCGGTTTAGTGAACATCAGTTCGGAATAGCGCGGAATCCGCCGTGTCTGAACTACTCCTAAAAATAAATAATATCTATTTGTAAATATTTTCAACAGTTTTTCTCCGTAAAGGAGAATCATCTCCAATACTATCCAGTGTTTTGGTCTGTTTATTTTTATGCTTTCTATTTTTTCGACAGTATAAAAATATCAGGAAACTCATTATAATAATAACAGCTGCTGTTGCTCCTGCGCCTATACAAATCTTTTTCAGTAAGTTATTTCTTTTAATTGCTTCAAATTTTATATTGCATTGACTGAACAACTGTAAGTCTTCATCCTTCAAAGTCACGGTGCATTCTAAAACAAATAAATTAAAATATTGCTGATGCATTTCGCGATACCTATTAAAAAAAAATAAAATACATGTTTATATTTAGTGAGTTATTATTGGCGGATGAAAATATATTCATAAAACCCGATTATTGTCAAAAATAGTTTTCCCATTAATGAGAAACTTTTGCAGATATTTAGAATAAATCGCACTTCCTACAATCTTATCCAGTGCTCAGACACTAATGATCGAAGTGATTGAAGAACTATCACAACCAACGAACGAACAACTACATCTTCAAATCGTAGGAATCCCCAATATTAATCCGTGATCCCAATCATCCACTTATAAATTAATACCATGACTTCCCACTCCCCTAAAGCAGATACCAAACTCAAAAATCAACCTCACGATCTCAAATCCACAAACGCAAACTTCAAAACCTAACCTAACCTATTTTCTATTCCTCTTTGCCGACGTAAACCAGTGAAGAGCGCCTTTCCACGTTCTGTGAGATGTCGGCTTAAAGGATGCCTGAATTCCTGTGTATGGTGGAAGTCAACGTCCTTGTTGTACTCCGAGTATTGTTTCTAAAGTTAGTTAAGACACTGAAAATATTCTCTGGAATCAAATTCGATCAAGGTTAATGCCTCAATTGTGAAGAAAACTATGATTGATGAAAATTTGACGAAACGGGTCAGAGAAGAAGAGGATGACCCAGAACAAGGTTCCTTGATAACATCGATGAAGAGATGAGGAATATGGGAATACGTGCTTGGCGGAGGAAGGCGATGAAATAAAAGGAAAAGAGAAGTAGGGGGCAATCACCAACCCGATGGACTTACACAGTGGAAACACAGCTCGAAATAAAGAAAGACGGATAACCAGCATCAAAAGAGTTATAAGAATAAAGGAAAAACATCAACCATATTATTACTAATAGCACGACGCGTTATAAGTTGTAACCTTCTAATGCATTATGTAGTATTCCCATTAAAAGCACTGTGAAGGTAATGTAGTGACTTTATTCTAGTCGATAGTCCTACAATATAGACTATAACTATACGTGTGTAAGATGTGCAGAATCAAAAAATAAGAAGTGTCGTACATAATATAATTTATACTTACGTGACTCAGCTATGAGGCAAATAAACCTAGTAAACTGTACTTGTCTGGTTTTAAGCCAGTAATTCACTCTCCAACAGTCACATGTATCATTAAAAGCAACAGTGACATTATCGTTGATTAACTTTTGCAAATTGCACAGTCCCATAAATAAACCAGGTGTTACATTAAAATAAAAATTACCAGTTACATTCAACGTTGTTAATAATGGCATCAGTCCAAAATTGGGAAAGTTTGTAGGGTTTTCAGCGTCAGTCGTTTTACTAATATCGATTTGTATAAGAGGACTGGAAATAGGGCTCGCAGCTTCTACAGCCTTTACTATATCTATATTTAAATTCTGTTTTAGGTACAGTGAGTTTAAATATGGCAGGTGAAAGATGCTTGGAGGTATGCTAAGAATAGCATTTAACGACAAATCTAAAGTTGTTAAGCGATATGCGTCCTCAAATAGGTCTTTATCTAATTTAGAGATAAGATTGTCTCCTAAGTACAAGAATTTTAAACTACTGAATTTGCTAAGGTCACTTCTTGTTATTTTCCTTATTCTATTGTAGCCCAAATCGATTACCTATAACAAAAAAGAAAAAACATCTAAGTATAGTCCGTCTAGAAAGTATCCGGAATTTTATATTTTTCCTAATTTTAATAGATTTCCTTTTTGTAACATTTTAAGACAAAAGTAATGCATTAAGTAGGTTGTGCCGATAGTAGGTTATGGACAAAATCGCATGACAACACCATCTGTCAAATACTGTTGTTTGTAAACAGACTTAAGATTTGTGAAATAATGTGGCAAGTAGAAAAAAGAAAAGTGGTGGAATATTTGTATAAAAAGGGTGTCCGAATCAATAAAAAATTAGTGCAATTGACTGAAATCGGAAAAAGTGCAGTGTATAAGACAATAAAGAGAATAAAAAATGGCATAGATATGAGACATAGACCAGTTTTGGGTAGACCGCGTCAGATTCGCGGAAACAATTTAAATGCTTTAGTGGCTTTAGGACGACAAAATCCGCGCCTAGGGTTTCGAAAATTAGCGAACAGATTTGGAAATAAACGAAGAACAAAAGTGTGCCCAAAAACTGTCCATATGTCACTGAAAAAGCAAGGCTACATATCAAGGAATCCACAAAAAATCCCTACAATGACACCTCTGCAAAGCAACGAAGAATAGATTTTTGTCAACGTTTTCGACAAGATAATGTTAATATTGTCTTAATATCTGATAAAAGTTGTTTCCAGCTTGGTGCAAATCATCTAAAAGTCCTATCAAGAGAAAATGTTACCGTTCAAATTTCCAAATTTCCCACTAAAATAATGGTTTGGGGAGCAATATCTTAGCGTGGTGCTACACCTCTCTGTATAGTTAATGGTACTGTTGATAGTGCGAAATATTGTGACATCCTAAATGGTTTTCTTCTTGAAACGGCTCATGTTTTATATCCAGAGGGGTGGCGTTTTCAGCAAGATAATGCAAGATGACAAACTTCTGCTTATACTCAAGCTTGGATGCAAGAACACGAATTGACAACAATTCCGTGGCCAGCAGCATCTCCAGATTTTAGCCCCATTGAAAACATATGGGGACTGATGAAGATTGAAGTGGAACGAGCAGTGACACGAGATAAAGAAGGTTTTATTCGGTCAGTTTTACAGGCCTGGAACACCATTACCGAAAATTATGGCCTTGACCTAATTTAGGGTGTACCTGGACGTTTAGTTAAGTGTTTAGATTTAAATGGAGGTTGTATAAGTAAATGAGATGAATTATTTGTTGAAATTTTATATTTCAAGTGATATAAATAAATACCGTAAAATTATAATTTTGCTTTCTTTTTCCGGATACTTTCTAGACGGACTATATATAGGAAAATGTATATCAGATTAAAAAAATTTTATTTAAAAAATTACTTTATAAAAGGTATAATAATAAGTAAATAAATATTATTGTACCTTTTATAAAGAAATTTTTTAAATACAATTTTTGTGATACATGGTATACAGCCAACTACAGGAATTTAGTTTCCTTGGGGTACATCAGATTGCTGAACTAAATTTTAAAAAGGTAAAAACACAGTTTACTTCGTTTAGCCTCTTCTACTCAAATCCGACTTTCACCTTCACACTGGTGCCCCCTGTGAAACCTATCCACCCATCTGTAGAATTCAGTAACCAACCTTAGTGGAAAGTTGGGTCGGAACTGACGAGAGCGGGTGATGGTTCTAAAAAAGGGGGTTTGGTGTTGGACTAACTATTTAACTCTGTATAAAAGCCAATGTTATGAAAGCTACAAAGAAAGAAGCCGGACTATTTAACCTACGACTAACTCGGAAACGAAATAAGGAGGATGATTTGATGATTTGTACGTGGAATGCAAGAAGCCTTTATCAACCTGGAGCTACAGCTCTACTCATACAAAAAATGTATAGAGCCAAAGCAGACATCATTGCTTTACAGGAGATGAGATGGAGTGGTTCAGGAATCCTGGAAAAAAGAACTATAATATCTTCTACAGCGGACACCCTACTCCTCACAAATTTGGTACCGAATTTATTGTGAGCAGCAGGACGAAACGCAGCGTAATTAATTGTAAGGCTATTGTACACATAATATGTCGATAAGAATTAAAGGAAAGTTTTCTTATGATAGCATTATAAATATTGACACATAACCGAAGAGAAAGATGATGATGAAAAATATGTTTTATGAGGCACTGGACCGGAAGTACGACCAGGGCCCAAAACATGATATTTAAATATTAACAGGAGACTTAAATGCCAAAGTTGAAGGCAGGGGAAAGTGTCCCTAGGTGTTGGATGGGGGAACACCCTGGCAAGTCCTAGAACCAGCGGGTAGGTGGGAAATAAAATACCTCCTGGGAACCAAAACTGACGAATTTATGGCAACCCTAAGGCTCTCCAGGTTGGGGGTTGGGCTTAGGGCTAATAACTCTATCTCGTAAAAAAACTTTGTTACGAGATCTACAGCTAAAGAAACCGAACGGAACTTACGACGACGACCAATGCAACGAAATAAGGGCAAAGATTTATCAACCTGGAAATCTTAAAAAATTATTAGACTAACTCAATATAAAGCACACATTACTGCTGTGCAAGAAGTAAGATGGACTGGCCAAGGGATTATCCTAAAGAGACAATGCGATATTTATTACAGCTGTCACTGCCCACGAATATGTTGTCTAAGAGTAAGCGGTAAGTTTTTTAACATCACTCTAATAAATGTACACACTTCAACCGCAGACAAAGAAGAGGATGTCAAAAATCAATTCTATGACAAAGTAGAGATTTTTTACCACAGATGCCTCAGAAAGGACATCAAATTCATAATTGGAGATCTTAATGCAAAAATAGGGAAAGAAAATCTATATATATATATTCCATACATCGGAAAATTCAGTGCTCATGATAATATAATCATAGGATTTGCAGCTTCCAAGGGCATAGTCCTTGGAAGTATCTACTTCCCCCACAAAAATATCCATAAAGTAACATGGACTTTGCCTGACTCAGACCACTTCTTGGTAAGCGCAAAAATAAGAGCAAGAATTTCAAACGCAAAAAAACTAAAAGGATAAGAAAAGGGCCCGATACAATTTAAAACTCTTGAAAGAGCCTCGTACACTAGAAAAGTGTCAAAATTACCTTGAAAATGAAAACACAATAGACGATAATATTTAACAGCTAGCGAGCAATGGGATATGTGTAGAAAAACAATAAGGGAAGCTACAGATGACGTCATAGGACCAGAAGAACTCACTCCATGTAATGATTGGTTGATGATGGATGTGAAGATATTACTAAAACAAAAAATTAGGCACATTTATTTATGCAACAAAGAAGAACACGGGATAAGGAGCAAACGTACAAAGAACTCAGGAAGGACGAAAACCACGTGCATCGAAGAAAAAAGCGGACCTAGGAAAACCAGGTTATGCAAGAGCTTTAATTACTAAAGGGAAAAATGAAACTAGAAAATTCTATAATATCCTAAATAAGACAATAAAATTATTCAAACCACAGCTGACGATGTGTGGGGACCAAAATGGAAAAATAATTAGTATCAGTGACGCAGCACAAAGCAGATAGGTTGGGCACTTCAAAGAACTAGTACTATACCTCAGTACCGAAGTGAAAAATGATGGGTCACCCCAAAGCCATGGACTACATGGCTTTAGGGTGACGCAGATGGACAATCTCCAAAACAAACGCAAATCGTCTGCTCCTCTTCGAAATGAAGATACTACGCAGAATAATGGGCGCAATCTGTGAGATTTGTATTTGGAGAAGGCGGTATAATTTCTTTAGATTATGAATCTAAAGAAGAAAATATTTTGACCATATAACATACATACCTCGACGTCTGAGGTCAAGCATTGTGGAAATTCTCTAAACTCTCTGTTATAACAATCAGCTGTTTTCATTTTGTGCGAACGGGTGATGAGACATGTTGGTCCTTGGTTGCAATTTATGGCATATATATACATTATTTGCAGGTTCAACAGCCATAAAATCTCGATTTTCATATCTGGTCCCCCTCAGCACTGAAACATAAAATCAATTGTGAATAAAGTAGTCATCAAACACGAGAAAAATTAGTATAATAAAATATAGAAAATAACTATCGTGTATACAGGGTAATTTTTTGGGAGTTTCACTTCCAGTTATACTAAAACTTCTTTATTGCGTCATGCGCACTACTTAGACAGCAGCTGTGAAGGCTCTACTAGGCCTGCCTTCCTTGAATTTCATAATACAAGGGAGAAATACTTAAAGCCCAACTCCAACTAGAAATTTAATTTCAACATATATTGTATTGTCATTTATAAAATGTTTCATTTATTCATGACCAATTCACAACCTGGAAAATATTGCAAAACGTGTTGTTTGTTCATGTAACATATTTGATGATTATAGTTTCCTACAAATCTTTTTGATTGTCGCATGAAGATACCTGAGAAACGAATTAAACAAAAGGGTATGAGAGACTGGGAATTTAACGATATAAATAAATAAAAAAGCTTGATCCAGAACATGCAGTGAAAACTGTAAGAGCCTTGAATACAGGAAGTAGTGATATATGTTTTAAATATTCAGTACAATCTTTGAATTTTTTTAATACAACCTCGTATCATTGATTAAAACTACGTATTGACCATCCTTTTTAACTATATTAATTTGACTTATATACAAATTTAATTAAGTTTTCCTGTTGTGCCTAAACAGCAATAAAGGTATTGTATTCCTATTTTAAAACTAAATAACAGTAGAGGGAGTGCCGGGAGTCAACCATAACAGTTCTAAATAGAACTAAAAATACATAAAAGTGGTAATTGTAAATTTTTTTATGTTACAAAATTATTTAAATTGTTGTTGATGACTTTGCATATGATATAACATGGGGTAAACATACAAAACAACGAGAATCGGGAAAACATAATAGGTTATTATTTATATACATATATATATATATATATATATATATATATATATATATATATATATATATATATATATATATATATTGAAAAAATACAATCGTCTTAATTTAAATATACAAAAAAGTGGGGTAAAAAATCTCACTGCTATTATTGGTCACAAAAAAAAAGAAAATAGTGACAATACTCTACATAATTAATTATATGAGCCAAACTTGTAACAAGTAAGATACTAACTTAAAAGCTAACGAAATGGACATGCCATGAAAACACTTCTAAAAAAGAATTATGTAGAGAACTTTTTTCAAAACCTAGAGGGCAAAGTAGTAAACAAAATAAACATGTAGACGAGGTAGTTCTAGTTTTGTTTATATAGTCTATGTTTTATCGTACCTTTTTTGACAGATTTTTCGTAGCCTAAACGATTTTTAAGGGTGGTTTGTTAGAAGTTATAGTCAGGTGCGTTGTAAGTCATTGATTTGGTGTAAATGTAAATTAATTTCAGGGAACACGGGAAGCTTTTTTATCAATGCTAACATTACGTCAAAGATCATGGGAAGTACAAAAAATAATTCTGTTTTATAGATTTTGAAAAGGCGTTTGATTGGGTCCAACATGATAGGAGGTTTGATTATCTATACTAATTGGAATAGATGATATAGAAATAGATCAAAATTTTCATTTAAAGAGAGGTAAGACAAGGTGGTGTGTTATCGCCAATTTTGTGTAACATGTACTCGGAAATAATATTAAATGAAGCCTTGGAAGGGCAATGTGGAGTTCGAATTAGCAGTAAACTATCAACAACATTTGCTCCATGCTCCAATAACGGACTAAGAATCAGCAGAGGTAACGAAGCACTAAGCCTACCAATTTTCCGCAGCAAGATGAATCGCTATGAATTATTTTAAATTCGATTCGGGAAAATGCATTTCCAAAGTGCATCGCAACTGAAAAATTTGCAACTCGGAAAATCTCGACCGAAAAGTTTAATTTTGTTACTCAAAGGTTTTCAAGGTCGCTGAACAAGAATATGATAACGATGATGGTCTCCGAGGAAATACTCCGAGAGGAGGTCCTTTCCTGCAGTATGTTAATTTCATTCTAAATCAGTCGACAGTCATTAGCCGGTCGTTTTTAAAGTCGGTAAACACGAATATGATAACGACCATGGTTTTCGAGCTACCTGGTGCTCAGGTTGGACCTCATCTCCTGGTGGTTTATGTTATTTTTATTCGAAATTAATCGAAAATTATTACTCAGGGGTTTTCGAGGTCGCTGAACAAGAATATTATGACGGGGATGCTCTTCGAGCTATCTGGTGTCCAGGCTGGACATCATCTCCTGGAGTGTTTAATGTTGATAAATAAATAAATAAATACCTAACATAAAACTCCCGGAGACGAGGTAGAGATTGGGCATAGGTAGCTCGAGGACCATCGCCGTCATAATATTCGTCTTTACTGATCCCCCGAGTAATGACTTTTGATAGATTTCGAATGAAAATAACATAAAACTCTGGGAGATGAGCCCTACAATGGGTACCAGGTAACTAGCGAACCATCTTCGTTATGATATTATAATAATCTGTCGATAATGTAGATATCATAGTTGCAATTTTTTCATTTTCTATGCACTTTAGAACAAAATTCAATTTTTCAAATATTATAGTTTGGATGACATAATTTTTGATGTTTTCCAATTTAAGTGTTTCTCCCGCAATTTCAATTTAATAAATGTCAAAAAATTGTGTAATATATTGTACAAATAAACCATTTACATCATTGTTTAATTACAAATAAGAGTGGTCAATATTTAATAATCTAATTTAATGATAACCTAATTGGATCTATTGTCAAATGTTATTGTAGGTATAATAAATAAATGTGTTAAATTAAATTCAAAGAATTAACGAATTTTATTAAAAAATTAAAAAATCATAAAACAGGAGTATACTCCAATTACCATATCTGTCACAAATACAGATATTTTATACTTTTGTGAAAGATATTTTGTTGTCTGTCTATTTTTCTATGTTTTGTCGTACCTTTTTTCAGATTTTTCGTAGCGTAAACGATTTTGAAGGGTGGTTTGTTACTCTCAGTTTTAGAAGTTATAGTCAGGTGCGTTGTAAGTGATTTATTTGGTGTAAATGTAAATTAATTTCGGGGAACACGGGAAGCTTTTTTATCGACGCTAACATTATGTCAAAGATCATGGGAAGTACAAAAAATAATTTACGTCTGTTTTATAGATTTTGAAAAGGCGTCTGATTGGGTCCAACATGATAGGCTGTTTGATTATCTATAATAATTGGAATAGATGATATAGATCTAGATATAGATCAAAATTTTCATTCAAAGAGATGTAAGACAAGGTTGTGTGTTATCGCTAATTTTGTTTAACATGAACTCGGAAATAATATTAAATGAAGCCTTGGAAGGACAATGTGGAGTTCGAATTAGGGATAAGCTATCAACAAGATATGATTTGCAAATGACACAGTGATCATGGCTGAAAGTATCGAAGATCTTCACTTCCTTATAGATCGAGTCGCTAGAGAATGCTCCAATAACGGATTAAGAATCAGGTTTCCAAAATTTTATGTGTATCTTGTATTACAATATGGATGTGAAACCTGGATCATGAAGGTTAATATGATGAACAAATTAGAAGCCTTCGAGATGTGGTCATATCGTAGAATGCTCAAAATATTATGGGTTCAACGCATCTCAAACATACAAGTCTTAAACAAAAGAGGTCAATGCGAAGATGACTTGACAAAGATGATAAAAAGGAGAAAACGTGAATATTAGGGTCATATAATGAAAGCGGATACTGAATACTGCAGTTATAGAGAGAGAATAATGTAGCGGCATTGATAGTCATGGAAGCTACCTACACCCAATTTAGACACAGTACTCAAAGAAGAAGAAGACTGCTTTGTAGTATTTGTAGATATTTGGTTAAACAATTTTTAATACGGGGGGATGAGGCATTGTGGAGCATAGGGGCAATGTAAACCACACAGTTTATTTTTTTTTAATTGGCAACACTGCATCTAGTAACTACCATAAATATGCGTAGACATCTTATCTACTTTTAGTATGAGCTTGAAACCACGGTATGTATGTTTAGAAGTGTTATAAATTGAAACACGTGTTTCAACATCTAAGGGATCTAAGGAAGGAACATCTGATCTAAGAAATTTACTACTTTTGACTAAAGATTATTCGGTAAGTAGGCATATTTACTTTAACTATGTACTTTTAATAATTAACTTGATAACTTAATAATTAATTGACGAAACAGGTTTAGGTACAGTCCCCAAATGTAATAGTTAAATCTTGGCGCATAAAGAACGGAAACAAGCTGTACGGCTGACTTCTGCTGAATGTTTCTAATGTAACGAGTGGTTCTCCTCATCAGCCGATGAAGAAGGATGGGTACGTTGCTCGGTTTGTCTGGAATGGGCTCATGAAGCGTGTGCGGGAATAGATCCAGAAGATTATAAAAAAATTTCAGTGTGAATTTTGTATTTCTGAATAAGTATAATATGTATCTATTTTTACTAATGTTCTCTTACCGGTTTTCTAAGTTTTTTTGATAACAAGTTACTTTTTCCTTAATTCAATTTGCAAAACATAGCCATTAGGTAATGAAATAGTTTGATTTTTCTTAGTAGTTCTGACTTATGTTAGTTGTCATTTTTTGCTGCAAATACGTTAAATAAATTCAGTTTCAATTGCAACTAAATGACCGTTAAATGTTTAATGAACGTTCCTAATTGATTAAACAAAAAAAAATTATTTCTGGTTTAACTATATGTGCATATCTTCCTTAGATGGTTCACAATGTCACATCCTCCCCTAACTAATATTGATCGAATTGAATATTGGCATAATTATAGGAAAAAATGTATTAAAACATCTACAAATGGAAAACCCTCAGGAACTAACGATATTGATTCACTGATTTTCGGTATGCTACATTGACCTCTCTTTGGTATACAATAATATTGGACACTCTTGACAAATATAAACAAGATATCGCTGCTGTACAGAAGATAATGTGGAAACGAAATCCTAATTATACTGGAAAGAAAGAGACATAAAATTTACTTCAGTTGTCATGTAAATCAACATACTCTCGGGGTATGATTCATTGTTGGAACCAGATAAAAACAAGCTATAATAAGCTTGAAAGTCATCAACCATCGAATATGTTAATTTAATAGCAACAAGTAAAAAAAATTAACAAAAATAGTGAAGTATATAAAAGGATCAAAAACATTCGGGCTATAATAAATCAAGAGAAGGCAAACTATATGATAATGGGGGAAATATAAAATTAAAGAAAAAAACTTTACAGTTCAAGTAGAAGGTATTCAAAGGAAGATCAAAACACGTAGTTCAAACTCAAATACTACCAATGCTCTTCCGAAAACTAATATAGAAGAGAAGGAAAGGCAGACCACGAAAAATATGGAAAGATAGTGTTCTTGAAATCTACTCAAGAAGATGAGAATCTAAACGAAAATTTTGAAATAAAAGTCCTAAGAAAAATACATGGAGCCATTCACAACGAATTATGAAGGAAACAATATAATTTTGAACTATCACCTATATAGAGAACGAAATATCGTAAAAACAATCATAATTAAGATGATTGGGACGTGTGTTAAGGATGAAGTATGAAGATCCGGTCCAAAAATCGATTATTGGAAAACCTGTGATAGAGACAACGCAGAAAATCAAAAAGGGACTTCCTGAACGATGTGGAAGCACATCTACAGATACTAAGAATAATAATAATGAGAAAAGTTGTCGCGGATGGATTCTATTTCGTATCGTTACGAGATCTTCTAGTCTAATAGCAGACCATGTCAACATGAATGGATTGTTAACGAAGATTCTCCCTTCCGGTTAGTGAAGTGCGTGGACTCCCGAATACAAATAACCCTTTTCAAATTCTTCTTCTTCTTGTAGTGCCAACCGTTTCGGATGTTAGCGACCATCAAAGATTTGTGGTTGTTGTGTTGAACCACGTACGTAGATTTTTCAGCAAGGAAATGTTTCGCCTTCCTGGTCCTCGTTTTCCTTCTACTTTTCCTTGAAGAATTAATTGCAGCAACCCATAACTTTCGCTATTCCTCATGATGTGACCAGTGTATTCAATTTTGGCTGTTTTTATTGTGGTTTACAGCTCTTTTCCTTTTTGCATTCTTAATAAAACGTCCTGGTTAATGTGGTAAGTATAGGATATCTTTAGGATTCTACGATAAAGCCACATTTTAAAAGTCTCAATTTTCTTACAGATAGCGTTTGTGAGAGTCCACGACTCAACTCCGTACAACAGTATAGGAAAGATATAATATCGTAGTAACCTGATTTTTATGGGTACTGATAAATCGTGGCATTTGAATAACTTAGCCATTTTTTGAAATGCAGATCTTGCTTTTTCTATCATCATCATCATCATCATCAATGGCGCTACAACTCTTCGTGAGTCTTTGCCGCGTTTATTATTGCCTTCCATGTTTGTCGGTCCTGTGCCAGTAATTCCCATTGTCGCACTCCCATTTTCTCTAGATCTTCTTTGACTGCATCTTTCCACCTTTTTCTAGGCCGCCCTACAGACCTTCTTCCCTCTGGCTTTTTCCAGAACACATTATTTATAAGGCGATTGTCGTTACTGCGTATCACATGCCCTGCCCATCTGAGTCTATTGGCCTTTATATATCTGACTAGATTTTCTTTTCCGAATAGGGACTCTAGCTCGTTATTGTATCTGCCCCTCCATTCGTTTGTCACGCTGTCTCTGGAAGGGCCATATATCATTCGAAGAATTTTACGTTCCCACACCAGCAATTTATTTATTTCTCTTTTTGTTAGCGTCCATGTTTCGCTTCCACACGCGACTGCTGGTCGTATTATGGTCTTATATATCCGGATTTTTGTATCTCGTGAAAGAAGTTTTGACTTCATTAGATGTTGCATTGCAAAGAAAGATCTGTTTCCTGCCATTATTCTGGTTTCAACTTCTCGCTCTAATTTGTTGTCATTTGTGATTGTTGCTCCTAGATATTTAAATTCTTTAACCACTTCGAAGTTGTGATCATTTATAGTAATGCTTTGCCTTATTCGCCGTCGCTCTTGTTTTGAGACGACCATGTATTTTGTTTTGTCTTCAATTATTTTTAGACCGATGTTTAATGCAGCTTCTTTAAAGCTCGAGATAATATCCTTAATTTCTAATGTTGATTATGCTACTGCGTCTACGTCATCGGCAACGGCGAGTATGATTTTTGCTCCCCGAGCAGTTATGTCTGGTTTGATTTTTGGATATATTTTTCGCATGACATATTCTAAGGCCAGGTTAAACAGCAATGGGGACAACGGATCTCCCTGTCTCAGTCCAGAATTTACGCAGAAAGCATTTGATATTTTTCACTCCATTCTAACTTGTGCAAAAGAGTTACTTACACACATTTGTGTTACCGCAGCTAGTTTCTTGGGTACGCCGAGCTCGATCATGCCTTCCATAATGTTGCACGATTAATTGAATCGTAAGCCTATTTGAAGTCTATAAAAATCTGATGCACGTCGTGATTATATTCCCAATACTTTTCAAGCATTTGTCTTATTGTAAATATTTGATCAATAGTCGATCTGCCAGGCCTGAAACCACACTGGTAGTCACCAACTATTTCTTCGGCGTATGGTACTAATCTTTTTAATAATATCGAAGCCAATATTTTATATGTAGTGTTGATTAGTGAGATTCCTCTGTAATTCATGCATGATTCCTTTTTTCCTTTCTTGTGTATTGGTACAATAATACTACTACACCATTCTTTCGGCATTATTTCTTGTTGCCAGGCCATTTCTATTAATTGATGGATTTTACTTATGAGTTCATGACCGCCTGTTTTAATTAGCTCGGCATCAATATTGTCCAGGCCAGGGGATTTATCGTTTTTAAGCGTTTTTATGGCATGCGTAATTTCTTCCATGCTTGGTGGGGGTATTTATAATTCGACCGTTTGATACTCATCTTCTTCATTGTTTCCACCATTTTCATTGTTTTCATCAGTGAAATTTTGGATATTTAGGAGCTCTTCAAAATATTCAGCCCATCTTTCTATTATTTTGTTTTCGGCAGCCAGCATTTCTCCATTTTTATCTCTTACGAAGTTTGGTGTGCTTATGTACGAGCCTCTCTTATGTTGTCTTACTTCTCTGTAGAAATTTTTATTTTGATTTCGTCTCTGTTCTCCTTCTACTTTTTCAATTTGTTGCTGTAGATATTGTCTCTTTTTTTGTCTAAGTATTCTTCTAGCTGCAGCTCTCTCCCTGTGGAATCGTATACGTTTTTCTTCTGATGGATTCGACAGAAACTCAATTCTTTTGTTTGCTTCTTTTAGAGTTCTTTCACATTCGTCGTCGAACCATTTTTTCTTTTTTGTTTTTTTAGTTTTTCCGATAGATTTCTCTGCTGCTTCTGTATTAGTTGTTTTTATGGAGTTTCATCGCTGATCTATATCTTCACTTTCATTTTCAATTTTCAATCTTTACTTTCATTTTCTATCCTAGATTTTATTTTTATGGAATGGTCCCAATTTTCATTGACGTTCGTACCAAGGTAGGTGTATGCTTTTATTCTTTCTATTGGTTGACCATTCCCACTGATTCTTTCAATTTGCTGTTCCTTCTTAGAGATCATCATAAATTTTGTTTTCTTAATGTTCAGTGAAAGTCTATATCTCTGAATCACTTCTGTGATTCTATTCATTAACTGCTAGAGGGCTTCATAACTGTCAGCGAATACCACCGTGTCATCGGAGTATCTGATGTTATTGATACATTCTCCGTTAATTCGAATTCCGGCTTCAACATCTTCTACTGCTTCTTGAAAAATTTCCTCAGAGTATATGTTAAACAGCGAGGGTGATAGTATACATCCATGTCGGACCCCACGTTTGATTTTGATATCATCGGATTCTCCTGCATCTGTACGGATAGACGATGTTTGATTCCAGTTAATATTGCTAATAATTCTTAGATCACAGGTGTTTATTCCAATACTTGTTAATATCTCCTATCAAATGCTTTATGGTAATCAATGAAGCATGTATAAATATCACAATTCAGATCTCCACATCGTTGAAATAGCATTTGTATGCTAAAGAGAGCCTCTTTCGTACCCACTGCGTTCCGAAAACCAAACTTTGTACTGCTGATTTTTTCTTCGCATAGTCTATTATTATCCGTTGATGTATGATTTTTAGAAATAACTTTAAAATATGGCTCATTGAGCTGATGGCCCGGAAATCATTGCAGGATACGGATTTTGTTTTCTTTGGTAGAGCAATAAACGTTGACTTCAACCATGATCTTAGTATTACTCCTTTTAAATATATATCATTGAATATTTTTAAAATAGCGTTAAATAGTGTTAAATAGCTTTGTGAGTTCAGCATATGCATTGTCAGGTCCAGGAGCTTTGCCATCTTTTAGTTGTGATATTGCTTTTCCAACTTTATCTGATGCGATTGGTAAGTGATTAATAGATATGTAGGACGGGGGTGGTTCGGACCTATTATCATCAAAGAGTTCTTGTATGTATTTGGCTCATATGCATATTTCTTGATTTTTGAAGACTAGCTGCTTGTTTTTTCCTTTTTATGCATATTAAATGTATCGTGTGTTTGTTCCAACAACTCTATCTCTTTACACTGTGTTTGTAACCAATTTTCTTCTTCTTCTTTCTAACAAACAACCTGACAAGCCACAATTAAAGTTAAGTGAGTTTTGCTTGATATTTCAAGAGGAATTTTTATCATGTTCTGGCAAAACCAATGCCCCGACGAGTCTGTATCTAGATGGGGGTTGTACACTAGCCATAGCGTGGGGCTCCCCTGCTCGTCGAACCTATCTTGCTACACGAACACCTGCTCGGTATCCCGCATTGAGCGAACCAGTGGCAAGTGGGAATAAGGTTCCGACCTCGCTCGTTAAACAAGTACCCGCCGACCAGCCTACTCCTCTACCACTCATATCCATAGTGCGGCACATCCTGCAAGCACACGTCGAACTTGAGGGGACTAGACATATTTGAACTTGCAGTTACAGAGGTTATGCGCAATGAAAGCAGAGTGGTTCCACGTAAGCTCGTCTCGGATACTAAAAGCACAAGCCCATTAGTCTAGTTAAAGCAGACTGCTTGGGCCTGGCCGCTATTAGACAGCTGGAAAGATCTTTTAAGGGAAGCCAAGGTATATTTTATTATACATATATTTATTATATATACTATTTATCAGTTTTAGAAGTTGTTGTCAGGCACCTTGTGCGTGATTTTTTGTATTTCTACCAGTAAAATCTACTAGTTTTACAGTTATTATTTATTTTTGAACAATGATAATTTATCAACAATTCTGATTAATATTTGGTTCACTGTACTTCCCAACTTATGCAGATATTCGATTAAAGATGTTTATTAAAACTCTTAATAACTAGATATATTATATATATGTCAATATTTATCAATTACTTGCTTTTTATTATAAAAAATATAAGAGCAAAGTCTTGATTAATATCTCTTACTTATCTGTTGTTTACAAAATGTATAATGCTATTAATAAGAGTGTTTTTCACAATTAATTGAAAATATTGTTAATTACATGTAATATGATATATTTTTTTATTTATCTGTTGATTCTGATAAAGAAATTTTGTTATTCGTTATTTTAAACCTTATTAAACCTCCCAAAATATTTCAATATTGCTTAAATGGACAAAAATTAAAAAGATTATATAAAATATTGTCGACATTTGA
The DNA here is from genome assembly GCF_040954645.1 of Diabrotica undecimpunctata. NCBI lineage: Eukaryota > Metazoa > Arthropoda > Insecta > Coleoptera > Chrysomelidae > Diabrotica > Diabrotica undecimpunctata. Next base: position 47,127,422 of record NC_092812.1, read on the forward strand.
AAGTATTATGCTATTTTCGTTACATCTATCTATATCTGGACTGACTTATCTAATTTCATTTCCTAATGTTTCTATCTTGCATTTAAATTTTACTAACATAATTTCCTGTGTCGTCTACTGCCTCAAGTGCAGTGTTGTTTATAATTACATCTTGGACATCCACTAGTTCGTTGTACATGGTTTTTGTTTTTGTTAAGTTCATTTTTAGGCCAACTTCATTGCTAGCTGCATTTAGGTCGCTTATAAGTTCTTGTAGTTCTGTAAGATTATTAGCAATCAGAACGAACAAATCTTAGATGGCTGAGGTTCATTTTGTTCAGTTCATTTTGTTGAATATATTTTCTAGAGTTGCAGTGAAGAGTTTTGGTAATATTGCGTTTCCTTGTCAGACGCATCTGGTAGTGGGAAATTCTTGAGAGTTTTCATAAATTTTTACCTTAGCTTTTGCTTGTCTATATAAATTTGCTAAAGTCTCTGTATACGGTTTGCCGATGCCTTGGTTGGTCAAAACTTCAATTACTTATTTCACATTCCTTAGCTCTACTCATTAGTTCTCGAAGCGTATGAATATGATCCATTGTACTGAATCCACTTCTGAAGCCAGCTTGCCCTCTTGGGTGTGCAGCATCTAATGCATTTGTTAATCTGTTGTTGCTGATACTTGTGAATATCTTGTATATGATTGGTAGTAGACTTATAGGTCTGTAGGTGATGATATTCTCTTTGCTACCTTTCTTATGAACGAAAATTATGTTTGCTATATTCCAGTGGTATGGTATGCATCTTGATCTTAGGCAGTTCATAAATATGCCTGCTAAAATTTTCCAAGTTTTTTTGCCAGCATATTTAAGCAGTTCCACTGTTATGCCATCTATTCCAGCTGCTTTTAATTTTTGTAATTATTGTCGATTCTACTTCTTCAGGAAAGACTTCTGATACTTCTTCTTGGTTACTAATTGCTTCTTCAAGTATTTCAGGGGCTTTGTATAGTACGCTGTAGAATTTAGTTACGAGTTGTATTATTTCATTTCTGTAATTCTGGTGTTTTTGTTTGTTAGAGCGAGGATTTGCTTCTTCCCAATAATCAATGCTTTTCTTGTTTTCTTATAGTTTTTTCTGTTTTCGATTGCATTTTCTACCAGTCTTTCGTTGTACTTTTTTATGTCTTCCTTAATACTTTTCCTTATTATCTTACAAAGTTTTTTGTATTGTCTTGGTTTGTATTATCAATAGTCTTTTAGTAGTGATTTGAGTTTACTTTTAGATCGTTAATATTTATACCCGTTACTGTTGGTTTTGTGATTAATTTTATTCTTTCTAGTTGCAGATTCAGAACAATTGTTGTTTTGATTAGTCTATGGTCGCTGCCTGTTTGAAATTTATATAACTGCAGGTCGTTAGCGAACCAGGCAAGACTCATAGAGTTAGAAAATGAAGCAGTCAATATTAAATGGGATGTCATCGGAATAAGCGAAGTAAGACGAAAGGACGAAGAGTTAATAGAACTTGAATCGGGCAACATCCTCTATCACAAAGGAACAGAAAATGGACGAACAAGTGGAGTGGGGTTCCTAATTAATAAGAAATGGAAGGATAGGATAGTCGACATAGCAAGCACCTCAGACAGAGTAGCTAGTCTAAGTCTAAGACTATCCAGAAGATACACCATCCAAATTGTGCAAGTATATGCACCAACCATATCCCACTCCGATGAGGAAATAGAGGAATTCTACAATGAAATAACTGAGGTGTTTAACAAGAACAAAAGCCAATTTAAGTATCTAGTCGGGGACTTTAATGCCAAAGTGGGTAAACAATCAAATCAAGAACAATGTGTCGGCAACTTTGGCATTGGAGAAAGAAATGAAAGGGGAGAGAGACTGGTTCAATACGCACATTACCAGAACCTCTCAATCGCCAATACCTATTTTAAGAAGAACCTCAACAGGAAATGGACATGGTTAGCTCCCAATGCAACTACCAAGAACGAAATAGATTTCATCCTAACTAATAAGCTGAAAACCATAAAGGATGTAAGTGTGCTCAACAAATTCCGAACAGGTAGCGATCACAGACTAATTAGATCTCGGGTCGTTCTAAACACTAAACTAGAAAGAATGAAATTACTCCAGAAACCAACTGCAGGGGTAAATATTACTAACCTAAGCAACAACTCGGAACGCTATCAAAATTTAATTCAAGAAAAATTACAAGACCCAACGAATAGCACACACTTAATGGAAACAATCTTAAATTGCGCCAAAGAAGTTGGAGGATCACAAGCACACAACAGCAATAGAAAACTGTCAGATGAAACAACAGCTCTCCTGAAACAACGAAGAGAAATGAAAATTAACTCCAATATTAATAGAATTGAATATACCGAACTGTGCAAAGTAATACGGAAAAAGATCGCAGAAGATATAAAAACCTACAATGAACGACTTGTACAAAATACAATCGAAAACCGTAAAAGCTATAGGAAAACCAAGAATAAGTTGACAATCGGTAGAAAGCAAATAATAGCATTGGGAAACAACAACGGAAGGATCACAAATAGGGATGAAATAATAAAACATGTAACCGAATTCTACGAGGGTCTATATAAAGCTACGGAAGCACAAGAAATAGGCGAAGAAGAAATTGCGGTTCAAGAAGATGTACCAGATGTTCTCGTGGATGAGGTAGAGGCAGCTCTTAAAAGCATGAAGAACGGCAAGGCAGCCGGTAATGACGGTGTTACAGCCGAACTTCTAAGGATTGCTGGTAAAACAACTTGGAAAATCCTAGCAAAAATATACACAGACTGCCTAAAATCGAGACATATTCCAAAAAAGTGGAATTCAGCCAACATAATCCTTATTCACAAGAAAGGTAGCAAGGAAGACATTAGAAATTATAGACCGATCAGCTTGCTACCTGTGATATACAAGGTATTCACCAAAATCATTAACAACAGAATACAGAACACACTTGACGCTGCACAACCCCGAGAGCAAGCAGGCTTTAGAAGTGGCTTCAGCACAATGGATCATATTCAAACATTAAGGGAAGTAATGAGCAGAACAAAGGAATATGATCTACCACTGGCGCTAGCATTCATAGACTTCGAGAAGGCATTTGACTCCGTATACCCAAGAGCAGTCATAGAAGCTCTTGTCGACCAAGGAGTAGATAAACCATATGTCGAAACGCTAGCAAATATATACAAAGAGGCCACAGCTAGAGTAAGCATATATGAAAATACCCCAGAATTTCCCACTCAGAAAGGAGTCCGACAAGGAGACACCATATCCCCTAAGCTCTTCAATGCAACCTTAGAAAATATCTTCCGGAAATTAGACTGGAACAACCAAGGTCTATGTATAGATGGAGAATACCTAAACCATCTTAGATTCGCTGATGACATCATTCTAATTGCTAGAAGTCCTGAAGAATTACAACTGCAAATTAATGACCTTAATACAGCCAGCAATGAGGTAGGCCTAAAAATGAACCTAGCAAAGACTAAAATAATGTGCAATGATCTGATCGCCAACGTGGAAATAAAAATTAATGAAACCTCGCTAGAAGTAGTAGATGAATACATATACCTGGGACAGCTCATACATAAATCGGGATCACTACTTCCGGAAATCAACAGACGAATAAAACAAGCGTGGTCAGCATTCGGACGAAATTCCATAGTCTTCAAGTCCAAAATGCCACTATACCTCAAGAAGAGAGTATTTGATCAATGCATATTACCCGTCTTGACATATGGATGTGAAACTTGGATATTAAAGAGAGAAATAACGTCGAAACTCCAAGTAACTCAAAGAGCAATGGAAAGATGTATGCTAGGGATAACAAAGAGGGATCGTAAAAGAATTGAATGGATACGGAGGCAAACCCAGGTGACTGATGTAATCCAAAGAATAAAATCCCTGAAATGGCAATGGGCAGGACATATGGCAAGAAGAACAGATAACAGATGGACCACTAGAACAACTATGTGGTACCCCAGGAACGCTAAGAGACCAAAGAGGCGCCCGAATCTCAGATGGGATTATGATATTAGAAAATTAACAGGAACAACGTGGTCTCGAATAGCACAAGATAGAAAAATATGGGCGCAAATGAGCGCAAATTATTAGAACAACGTATAACTAAGACATCGTCGAATAATAATAAGAACATATAACATTGAAATAAGGGAGGCTGCACCGTAATTGGAAACGGTTGATAAAGCTGCACATGATGATGATGATGATATATATATATATATATATATATATATATATATATATATATATATATATATATATATATATATAAAGCAATCAAAATATTATGGTGAATCATGTTTTGGGAAAAATGATTAAAAACAAAGCATCATAGAGTTTTTAGAAATATGTAAAAATGGCTCCAGGGACAACCTATTGCTTGTTATCTTTCGAATTGTTTTATTAGGATCATAAGACTTCATTTAGATTAAATTTTAATTCCATTGGACGTTATCTCTTCTATAAAATGTGTTAATACCTGATAATATTTTTATTTGGGTATAAGAATTCAAGTGTTTCTTAATAAGTACTTGTTTTAAAGTAATCTAATGAAATCCAATATTTTATCTTATTGCTGTAATAATGTATTATTTATTTATTTAGCTTAAGAGATCTTAAAGTACAATAATAAATCATCCGATACATAATTTTAAAACGAAGTACATCTTATAAATAAGAATATTACAAATTAATTTATTCTATTTTTCTACCATATTTTATTCAGAGCTCTCCCCACGTTTTCTCATAATTTCGTTCTACGTTTCTTTATTTTGTGCATTTTTTCAATCTTGTTTCTTTATAACTTTTAAGTCTTCTGTAACCAAGAATGTTCTTTATTTAATTCTTTCTTTTTCTTCTTCTTCTTCCTTCTTGTATGTAAGCTTTGAAGTCTGTTACTTCTTCAATATTAGCCTCCCAAATTGTTTAAATTATCGCACCATCTTTTTCTTGGTCTGCCAATACTTCTTCGTCCATTTGGTAACTAATCTCGTGCTATTCGTACTATTCTATCCTCTGCCATTCTACTAATGTGTTCGTTCCACTCCTGTTTCCGTTTTGTCATCCATCCATTTATATCTTCTATATTGCATGCTCTTCTTACGTTTTCGCTTCTCTCCCTATTCAACAGACTTTTCTCTGATATTCGTCGGAGTATTTTCATCTCTGTTGTTTCTAGTAGTGGTCTCCTTTTAGATGTGTCAGGTCTTATCTCCGCCGTGTATGTTAATATAGGTCTTATTGCTGCTTTTATAGATTCTTGTTTTTGTGTCTTGTCTTAGGTGTTTGTTCTTCCAGATTGTGTCATTAAGAGATCCCGCAGCTTTACTTGATTTTAAGTTTTGTTGTCGTACTTCTTCTTCAACATCTCCGTAACTAGTTATATCTATCCCCAGATATCTAAACCTTGCTTCCTGCTTTATTATTTTCCCATCAATTTCGATTTTACATCGTAGTGGGTATTTAGATGTTGTCATACATTTGGTTTGTTCTGCTGATATTATCATATTATATTTCTTAGCTGTTGTATTGAAGATGTGTGTTAATCTGTTGAGCTCGTCTTCTGTCTCGGCGATTAATGCGGCATCGTCTGCATAACATAATATTTGGATTTCTTTGTTTCCCATTCTGTATATAGTCACCCTGTCTGACTCCGATTTGTACTGGTATACACTCTGTTAGTTTTCCATTTATCTTTGCCTGTATTCGATTATGGAAATAGATGTTGATCGAAAGCCTTTGTTAGTTCTATAAAACATAGATATGCTGGTTTATTGTACTCGATGGCCTTTTCTGTGATTTGTCTTAGTACAAATACATCGTCTACGCAGGATCTTCCGTATCTGAATCCTTGTTGTTCATCTGATAAAGTTGTCAGTTTATCGATTTTGTTGGTTAGGACTTTTGTGGTAAGCTTAAGTGCGGTATTCAGTAGATTTATACCTCTATAATTGTTGGGGTCTTCTTTATCTCCTTTCATGAACACTGTTATTCTTATGCTGTTTCTCCATGCGTCTGGTATCTTGCAGTGCAATATTAGTTTTTGTATAAGTTTTGTCATCTCTAGGGCTATACTTTCCCCTCCGTATTTTAGAAGCTCGTTGGTTATTCTGTCTGGTCCTGGTGACTTTCTATTTTTGAGTGAACTTATGGCTATTTCTACTTCCTGAAAACTTATTTCTATTTCGTGTCTTAATTCAAGTACGTTATTGTATTGATTATTATTTTCCTTTGCTCTAAATAGTTCCGTTAGGTATCTTTCCCATTCGTTTGCTGGTATGTTATTGTATTCCTTCAATTATGCCATTTCTTTTCGTTGGCTTCTTATGAATCTAATATGACATTTAATATTTGGTAGTCCATTGTAATGTTCATGTATTATTCTTTTGGAGATATAACGGCAGTTATTTACGTTGTCTTTAAATTTTTTATGGACAAGTATACTTACGCCTGCTCGTGCTCGTTCTTCTTTCTTCACTCCACTGTATGCTAGAAAATATTAGTTATAGTCTCTTTGGCCTTTACCTTTCTTCTTGGTTTCTTGGATTGCACAAATGTCTGTGTTTTTACTTATCAGTTCTTCTATTATCTCTTGGTCTTTGTTGTTGAAAGAAGTAATGTTCCATGTTGCTAATCTGATTGTGGGCATATTTTTCCTTTTCGTTTTCCTTTTCTTTGCGTGGTTCATCATGTTAGGTTCCGAGGCCTTATATCGGTTCTTTGAGCCCTGTTTTCTTTTACAATGGATAGGATGCTAACCTGGCCCATCAACCCTCCTCTTTTATCCGGGCTTGGGACCGGCTGTGGGCATAAACGCGGCTTCTGAGCTACTCAATCCACCCAGTCATCGCGCTCATAACTCCCAGGCAGAGTTATTTCTTTTAATTATTCCAATCTTTATAATTCTTAAGACGCTACAAATTATTATGAATATATCAACGAACGTAGGTAATGTGGTGACAAGTTTATAGCTGGAAAGAGGAAATACAATTGAAGAAAGTGTCTGACAATGGCAAACTCCTAAGAAACTTTGTAACCCTTAATCTGAAAAGATAAAACGAAAACTTAGAGGCCGGGACATTGATTCTGATCATTTTTTAGTAATATCAACAATTGTATTTTAGTTCTTGAAACCAAGGACCAGAACAAAGTTGGTATTCAGGTCTTCTTTGGGCTTTCTCTCCTATTTCTCCTAGAAACATGCACATCAGCAATTATTCTTATTGGAAGAAATTCTTAAGATAAATGAATATCACATGACCGTTTTTTTCTTGACTCTTGTATTTTTCCATCAGCTGCTTTATAATGAAATAATTGCATCTGTTGTTGATCTGCCTTGCATAAAACCAAACTGATTATCGCATATTTGGGTTTCTTCACGTATCAGCCTATCAATTACTATCTCCCTTATTTTCATGGTGTGACTAAGTAGTTTTATGGTCCTGTAGATTGTGCATTGTTGTACATATCACTTGTTTTTGTAAACAGGTACTCATATACTGCTTCTCCATTCGTTTGGAATTTGTCCCACTTCTATAATTCTATTAAATAAAGCTGTTAGCCAACTTGTTTCAGTCTCTTCTAATGCTTTTAACAATTTCCCAGGGATATCATTTGGTTCAACTGCTTTACGTTTCCTTATCCTTACCCTTGCCCTTTTGAAGTACTTGAACAACTTTCTTGATATTCTTTTCGTGAGCTATTTTATTTCATTTCTTTCATTAATTTTCTCCTTTCTTTTTTTTTAAACTGCGTTTGACCACCACTAGCACTGTTTATCCTCAAACTTCTTTCTTGAGGTTTTTTCTTCAGAATTTGAATACCAGTATTTCTAATAATACTGGCCGTATGCCTGCAAATGGTATTAGGACATACTTTTGTGCTCCAACACGTTGTTTTACAATTTTAAATCTTCTTTCTCACATTGTAACATCCATCACTTGATTTTTTGTGGTTTTTTCCGATATTTCGGTTTAGATTTGCTATTTTACTTTGATATCCAGCACAAGCAACTCAAATGTTGTTGGCTCACAGTCTCAAACTAAACTATTATCTTACATTCACGTATATCTTCTTTTCTTGTCATGAAATAAACTACTTGGTAGTGATTTTATCCACTTTTGTATGTAATAAATTGACTGTCTTTCTTTTGAAAAAATGTGTTAACAATTGCCATATCTAATACTAGTTGCTATTTCTAGCATATCATCTCCAGCTTTAGTTTTAGTTCCAAAGCCTATTTCTTCATGTATTGCTTCATATCCTCTCTTGAATTGACGCACAAGTGCATTAAAATCACCTTTTATTATGAGTTTCTCCTTTGATGGAATATCACTCAGTATGTCTCCATATTGATCATAGAAAGCTTTTCGTTCATTCTCACTCAGACCGATTTGAAGAAAATACACACAAAATTGAACAGTTTTTCTTTTACTACAAATTGCATTGTCATTATTTTATCACGCGTTCTAACAACTTCTATTACATCATCTTTCATTTCTCTATCAGCAATTATACCAACTCTAGTGTTACTTTTTCCTACAACCACGATTGTATTCTTCGCCTAAATCCTTCGCCATTTGTCAATTTACTTAGTATCTCGAATGCAAGCAATTTGTATTCTTCTTCTTTTAAACGCATCTACCTACTTCATACTCTTACTGTAAGACTTTCAAGATTCTAAGACCGCATACCGATTTTTGAAAAGACTTGGGGCCTAAAACCGAAAATGACCCTCTGGTCATATAAAACGATTATTAGGTTCATGATCACATACGCATTACTCGTATGGTGGCCAAAAACACAATAAACAATAGCTAACACTAAGATGCAAAAAGTGCATGGGCTAGCCTGTCTGAGAATCACAGTTGCAATGTCAACATGACCCATTGTAGCTCTAGAGGCGATGCTGAACCTTCCTCATTTGCAGTTCTGCATAAGGAAGGAGGCAGTAACCACCGCCTTAAAAAACTGTGATAGACAGAAATAATGAAACCTGGAGATCTAATTGGCCACCTAAAAATCTTGGAAGAAATTCTATTGGATTCTAAGGACAGGCCGGTAAATGCCATGCCAGTGAAATTCGACTTCGAAACACCCTTTGAGGTGATCGTAAAAAACCACCAACTTGGTGAAAAAGTTGAACCGAAACTGGAAGAAGGTCCACTCGTTTGATATACGGATGGATATAAGATAGACAAAAGGGCAAGAGTGGGAGTTACTGATCCCAATTTCAGGGTATATAAATCTTTTGGAAACGCCATAACTATATTTCAGGCAGAAATACATATTATAGACATAAGTGCCCAAGAATATCTCAACCGAGACACTCGTAGGACATAAGTCTTTATTTGTCATTTACTTGTGAGTCAAATTTGGTTTGGAACTGTAAACAATTCCTCAAGAAGCTTGCGGAACGCAACAAACTAACTTTGATGTGGGTGCCAGATCACAGGGAAATTGCAGGAAATGAGGAACCTGAAAGTCTCGCAAAAGAAGGGACTTATACCCTATTACAGGTTCTAGAACTCTTCTGTGGACTATCGACAAGCCACATCAGAGAGGAACTCCTTACCTGGAAACTCAATCAACTAAGATTATTTTGGTCTAACATACCAGGAAAAATGCAAGCATAAAAGTGTCGCCTACTGCAACAAACTACCTTCTTGAAATAAGTAAAAAAGATATCAAAATGATCACTGGCCTTCTCACTAGTCACTGCCCTCTGAAATATCATCTCAAAAAAAAATAGACAAATCAGATAGGGAAGAAGAAAAAAAGCTCCTCTTTCTTTTGTCTTGGTTTTAGTAAATAGTAGTTTTTAGTTAAGTAAATTTAATTAAAAAATAATAAAAGTAATAAAAATTAAAAATGCACATTTTGTACTTAATCGACGAACAATAATGTTAAATGTAACTTTTTCCACTGAAATATATAACAAATATTGTCATGGAATGTAAATAGCTGGAATTTTACAAGCTATTAGCAAAAAATTTTGTTTTCGTAAATCTTAACTAATTAAGAATATTTATTTATATTTGATTATAGAAAAAATCATTACGAACTCATTACTAATTAGCTAGTTAACCATCTGATGATATTAACATATTTATAAATGTGAAATAGATCTAAGGCTCTGATAAGACAACGATATTTTTGTTAAAGCTCTCAGACATAACTTGTTTTTCTTATATTTTATCATAAATTCCAAGATCACCATTTCCTACCCAGTGGTTATTGTTACCACAGGCTTATTGATAGTAATAAGTACGATAAGGACGAGAAATAAGTACAAGTGGAGTGTTTCAAGACTAACTTTTGTTATTAAAGAAATGAAAGAATTAATAGAACAATATTTAGACACAGAAATATTTCAAACAAAAACGCTTAATCAAAATACGCTGTTTTAGTAGGTTACTTGTCGAATATAATTAAAAAATAAGAAGAAATTTGGAAAACTCTTAAAAGGAGGAAAAATCTATTATTGGACATAAAAATCTAAACAAAATAGAAACATAGCAATCGATATCCTACATAAAAGACCTTTATAATGAAATCAATTTTATGACTATAGAAGTTGAAGAAAAGTAAGAAAAGGGTGATGAAGTCAGTAAATAAGTCACAAAAGAAAACAGAGGATTGCATATATGATTGAAAAAAAAACAAAGCATTCCAGAAATACATTATCGTGTGTAAAAACCTTGTCAGAAAAGCATTTTGTTGTTTCTGGTGTTTTTAAATCTTCTTTTGCGCTCTCCATACTTTTTGTGCGATCTTCTTATACGTTTGACTAATGATGTAACAACTTACAACTTACCTCAAAAGTAAAAATGAATGTAGTACAAGTCTAAGCATTTACAGCTTGTGTTACTAAAAGTGAAGACAAGGATATCGAAGAAATTTAAACAAGTCATATTAAACAAGTATTAAAATACATAAATAGTTAAAAGTTAAAGTTAAAAAACATGAAATACTTATTATAATGGGTGGTTTTAATGGCAAAGTAGGCAAAGGGAAATGCGACGATTTGGTTGGAGAACATAAACATGTAAACACTAACTAACACCATTAGTTAATAAGATTTTGTTTAATACTATCCATGACGAAGATATTTCACCTTCCTTCGCGACTAACAATGCTGATCCTGATGTCTTAAGTGGGAACCCAGTCTCGGATACTCCTATAAACAAATATTTTTCATTACCATATTTCAGAGATATCACTCCGGGGTTAACAAGGATTCTGAAAAGTGTTGAAAATAGCTTTGGCAATAATAATAACAACATTAAACTTAATGTGGCTTGTAGATCAGCCCTAACAATTAATAATCTTTATTCTAAGATAAAAGATAAGACTCCCATAGATAGGCTTAGTAATATTGTCTACAACATTCCATGTCTCTCTTGCAACAATTCCTACATCGGTCAAACATCTCAATTATTGAAATCACGTATTACACTACACAAAAGTGATTCTCGACTTCACCCTGACCGTTGTGCATTAGCCAAACATGTCCATTCCACTGGTCATCCCATGGACTATACCAACACCACAATTCTCCACCGTGAGAACAATAAATCTAAAAGAGAGTTCATTGAAATGTCTTATATTTTCCTTAACGATTTCTCCATTAATGTTAAGAGTGACATCAAGAATCTAAGCGATATATACCACCTGTTACTTAAATCAGATACCAAGAACAATACTATATCACAGATAACTAACTTGACTGATATATCCATTAACAACTAACATACCTTTATAATTAATTTTCATTAACAAAAAATATATAACATTCCCTTGCTTTTCTTAGATACATCTCAATAAGATTCAATAGTACATGAACAATATAATATAATTAAATAAAGAAAATCAAAATAATATTTCCCTTTACTGGGATTTAAATTCATTCGTGTCTTACCAATGAACCTTAACGACATAAAGATTCATACGAACTAATGAAGTTGTCAGCGCTTGCGTTCTGGCTCAAACAGAACCTCACTTTTAACTGTCTGAAAATCAAAAATTTAGTTATTGCCGACAATTCAAAGAATTACCTCCTTTTAAATGTAGTTACATTGGGTTTTTCGATTAACCTTGGGTAAGCCTTTACGTGTCAAGTTCAAAGCTACCATTCATTTCAAACCTTATAAAAAACTTTTTTTGCACATAGTAACAAAAAACACCACTATGTTACTAGCAAAGTTTTTTAATATTCTAACTCTACAATTCTAAGTTACGGTAAGATCAATAATGTTTTAATAGATAATATATGGTAGCTAATTATAATTTATTCTCTTTCAGCCCTGAAGAAGCCAAATTAATTCTCTTTGGCGAAAACGTTCGGCGAAACAATTGATACACATTAGAGTCTTACTTGCAGATTTCCCCAATATTTAAGAGTTTACTATATATATATATATATATATATATATATATATATATATATATATATATATATATATATATATATATATATATATATATATATATATATAGCTACATAAAAAAACTATATCTTGATAATAAACTAACAAAAAAAAATAAAATAAAAGACAGATCAAACAAAATTAAATTAGTATACTACGGGTATGTTAATATTCGCCAAATTAAGATTTGATTTTATTGTATTCTATTTTATTCTATTTGATTCTATTTTATTCTATTTGATTCTATTTTATTCTACTTTATATCATTTTATTCTAATTAATTTTATTTTACTGTATTTTATTCTATTTTACTCTATTTTATACTATTTTTATTTAATTTTAATTTTATTTAATTGTATTTTACTTTATTATATTTGCTTCTATTTTATTCTATTTGATTATACTGTATTCCATTTCATTCTATTGTATTCTATTTCAATCAATGTATTCAATAATATATTTCAATGTATTTTATTCTATTTTATTTTAAGAAACACTGACTTATCACTTATCTCTATACTTAAAAACTACCTAACTATATATTTGGTGTTAAGTCTCCCTTTAAGAAAAGGTTTAACATTTCAACGTTCTCGTTGGTGATCTTTCATGAAGTAAAGACGTTGTCCATTCACCGGGTGAACAGCTTAACTAACTACAGTGGGATGCCGTTTGTGTATGAAAAATAAAAAGATTCTCCAAATTGCCCCATCGATATATCTTATCTGATATTTTGAAACTTCGTTATTATTACTGAGCCGCAATACCAAATACTTACAGCACTGCCGTTATGTCAATCTCTCAAAACTGACATTAGAGAGTTATGAAACCGTAAAATGATAGCCGTCCTTATTACACGATATTAATAAAGTACAAAATACTTCATGACTAAAAGAGAGTTACTGCTAACATGTTAAAGAAATCTTTTATGCAACTACTATTTTAATTGGAAATAAGCGACAATTTCAGTTTAAAATAAGTTTATTTTTGGCATTTCGATTTCCTTTTTTGATTATAAACTTAAATTGTGGCTTATTCCAAATAAAAATAGTAATTGCATTAAGATACCACAAAAAAATAGCTTCAGAACAATATTAAGAAATCTTTTATTTTGACAAATGACATTAAATAGTCTTGTATAATATAAAAATAACCTATAAATCTTTATAAGATCTTATTTTTTACTTATATACTTAATCTTAGATTAAAAAATAAAATAAAATCATTGAAAAGAGTACAACGTTGAATTTAATTAAATTGTTATTTAAAGAATACTATAATTCATAATTATCACCTTACAATATGGAAGAATAATTAGATATAGCTACTTTAGCTGACGCAAATGATGAAGAAATCGAGTTGTCAGAAATACTTATAAATATTATCGGTATAATGTAAAACACAAATCATGAAAATTTACTAATTGAGAATAATAATAATACTAAAAACAATATTCATTAAACAAAACAAAACATACAACAAATTTGATATATCTATATAAATATAAGTGAAATTAGACATCGTTTTTCCACAGTATAGACAACAACTTGTTATCTATACTGTGGTTTTTCTTTCTACACGTAATTTGACAGGTTACGTCAAAATAAGGGATCTTTAAATAGAAGTTATCTGGTCTGTATTTTATTTAAATAGAGAGGGCGTTTATTTTATTAAAGCACAGTAAAAAAGGACGCATAACTGCACATGAGTAAATGTTAAAATGGTTAAAAGGTGCTTTTGTTAAAAGATGACATAAAATAAGTCTTCAATAACTCTTTATTTATTTTGTTAATCATAGCTTCCTTTGTTAGTCATAGTATCGTGCCATCTATTAGTTCTATTGCGATTTAAAATGACAAAAAAACTATTTTTAAGTTGTTTCCGTACAATTCTTTGAAAATTACCTTTTACACAAACTTTTTTCTAATAATAGCTAATACAACAAAAAAGAATTATCTAATTTGGTGCAGTCGTTCGGAAGTGATGCCCGTACAAACATTTCGGCCATTTATACGGCAAGTTTACATTATGGCTACCTAACCACCTAGTTAACCTAATAAGAACTGTGTATGATAAAAACTCAATCAAAGTTAAAATACACGAAGTATATTCAGATGCATTAAAAACAAAGAAACGAACTACACAGGGCTGCATACTAGTATTACCATTATTATACAACATATATTTTAAATATGTAATGAGAAAAGTACTAGACGAATAGGGTGGGGGAATCACTATAGGAGGCAGAAAAATCAGCAACCTGCGATACGCAGATGACACACTTATACTAGCAGCAAATGAAGTCGAAATGATTATCAGAACTGAACGGCTAAGCCGGATAAGCGAAGAGTTTTGATTTCAGATTAACACCGGAAAAACAAAAATGCCGATCCTAGACAGAGCAAACATTAATCTACTGCAGATACAGCAAGTGGCGAATTTCGATAGACAGATTTGGCGGTAGACAGATTTTTATACTTGGGCCCCCTGATAACCAACAATGGCGATTGCTCCTCAGAAATCAAACGTAGACTAGCAGTGGGCCGAACAGCAACAGCTAAACTGGAAAGAATATGGAAAAACCGAACAATAACAAGGAATAGGTTGGTCAGTGCCCTTATTTTTCCCATTGTTACATACGCAGCTAAGACATGGACTTTTAAAAAAATCAAGAGGAATAAAACCAAAGCCTTCGAAATGTGGGTATGTAGAAGAATTCTACGCGTGCCCTGTACAGAACATAGAACCAACGTGTCAATTCTGGAAGAGCGTCATGTAAAAGACAGGCTATTAAAAAAACGAGCATACCTAATTTACTTCGGCCACATAGCTAGAAAAACGGGGACCATGGAACTATTGGTAGTAGAAGGAAATATAGAAGGCCGAAGACCGAGAGGGAGATCTCCAACACGATGGGCAGACTAAATGAAGACTCTACTGAAAATCCCTACGTGAAGCCGTACATATCAGGATGGCAGCCAATGGAGAGAATAATATTTAGAGTGTCACCACGTCCTGACAAGGACTCAAGGATTGAGTAGGAGGAACTTATTATTCACGGCCAAAATATCAGAAAAAGGCTTTCAGATATAAGGCTATAAAGAAAAATCCTGAGAATATCATTCGTAGACAGAGTCACGAATGAAGAAGACTTTCAAAAGAAACAGAGCTAAATAATGAAATAAAGATACCAAAACTACAATACCTTGACCATGTGATGAAAGGAACAAAATATACCAGCTTCTGCAAAATATCATGCAGGGAAAGATTTTAGGAAAGCATAGCGACTCATGTCGACGCGTCGACCTTAAAAGGCGGCGAATGTCATGGCAGAGCAATTCTAGAGAGTGGTTTAAGTGCTCGTGTAACCAGATTTTTAGAGGAGAAGTGAACAGAGTTGAAATAATTATGATGATCGCGAACCTTCGAAAGAAGACGGCGCCTTAAGAAGAAGAAGAAGTAAGAAAAAGTTAGTTTCCAGTGAAGAAGTAATTTTGAACAAAAATTGATAGGAGGGTAGGACATTTTTTGTAGACTCGAGGAGAAGACTGGTTTGGACACGTGGAAAGTATTCTTCCGGAGAAACCGAGAAGGAAAATATTGTACTAAAGAATGGAAGAGATAAGGAAGACATTGAGAGTGCTGTAGATCAGTAGGTGAAGAGATGTAGCAAAGAGGGCAAAACCAACCATAGGTTGTAGAGTCGAGAATGATAACCATGATGATAGAGTTAGTTCATTTTGTTTTCAACTTTTTTTTGTTGAAAAAAGGCACACATTAAATATCGAAATCAACATAAAGAAACAAAAATACTTATAAGAACAGTCTATATATTCTGTGAAGAAATTAATACGGTTTTTAGCATACCAACAAAAGAGATTAACAGGCACCGGGCCATTTTATTTTCTCCTTGAAGTGCCTGTATATATCAAAAAAATAATATAAGTATTTCACTATATATATATATATATATATATATATATATATATATATATATATATATATATATATATTAAACTTTTTCTCATTTCTGCTACGCCCATTGTTGTTTTTGTATTTCCTTTCTTTATATTACACGTTCCATTTCCTATTTGTCATGGTCTTCCCTTCTACGTCCTTCTGGTTTTTAGTTTTTACTGCCATCTTTTTTCATTGACTCTGTATTATTCGCCCATTAAAGTATTTTCAACTACTTAATAAATTTTTTCAACCAATTCAAGATTTGATTCGTCCTGCTGGTTTTCACCTGTTTTTATTCTTTAATTGCTACCTTTTAGTTATTACTTTTACCCTTCTAAGATATTTTATTTCGATAGCATGAAATGTACTCTTTTACAACGTAAATACCCATGATTCACGACCCAAAAAATATTGCCTTATTGAATTAATTTTCTTTTCCTTGTAATTTCGTTTCACGTCACTAGTCAACTTGTAAGTGCATAACGACTCGTAGATGCAAACAGTCTCTTAAACAACTAGCCAAACACAACAAAGAAACATTTTTATTGGTACCAGTCAATAAATGACTTGCTGGTAACAAAAATGCTGATAGTCTTTTTAAAGTAAAACCCACTACACCTTTTATCAGACCAAAACCATTTTCCAGGAGCTCAAACAGCCGCATCGTGTAAGATGTCAGAAAATGGGAAAAAGAACTTTGTGTAGCTGAAAGGCCAGCAAAAAGGTTATTACAACCTTCTGCTCGCATCTTTTTTCTACATAATTTTCTTGTTGTTAAGAAGTATTTCGTTAGTATTTTATATATATTATGAATTTCAGACTTCTTAAATATTTAAATATTTAAATATTTAAGTCCCTTCGGTGGTTAAAAAATTTGTTCAATAAAAAATAATTCTACTTACCATGTTATTCTACGATAAAATGAGGAAAAAAAAACAAAAAATCACACTGTCAAATCCAATTACACACTCACCGTCACAGCACTCCAGAGTCTAGTACTAATAAAAATTAACTAGCTAAATTGCGGAATGACTCTTAACTGATCCATCATATACGGAGATAAACAATGCCGTAGATATGCAGCGGTTACACTTGCCTTTCAGAAGCGACTATCCAAAACATCCGCGCGATGAACTGTGTTCATTTTGTAACAATTTTTTCAAAAATTATATTTTATTTAAGAGTCATAGGTTAATAACTGGTAATGGTTCTACTTATTTACTAATTAAAGATACTTCTTTGTCTCGTTATCATTACTTATCACTTATAAATATAAATGTTATTTTATACAGCTTATGACATTGTATGTTTTTATCTTAATAGTATAATTATAGAGGGTTACTTCGCTGATATACAGGGCGTTGACAATCGACAATGATCTATCCTATAGAGGTTTCATTAATTGATGATTTTGGATATGGGAAAAGTCTTCTTCTTCTTCTTCGTTTTATGTAGACATGACTCTGTCTGTTTTTCAATGTGCGTCGAGTAAGTCGTCGTTCCATCATTTTTGGTGGTTTTCAAACTGATCGTCTTACTATTGTGGAAAGGTCTCTCGTCGTCTTTACTACCTTAATTGTTGTCATTTGGCCTATATGATCGTACCATTCTACTCTTCTATTTCTTACCCAGTACTTGATGTTCTTTACCTTGCATCTCTGTCTTATATCTGTAAACCTAAACTGTAAATTCTAAATTCTAAATTCTAAACTTCGTGGGGCATGGTAGATATCTGGGTTTGTTAGAGCATAGGCACGGATCGCTTAGATCGTGGCTTCAAACTTCCCTAGTAACGTTTAATAAATAGCAATAGGCTAATGGGTAACTGCAAGACTTGCAAGACTCTTGCTGCAAGACCAAGACCAAGACCAAGACCGAGAGTGCAATACCAAGACCAAGACCAAGACCAGGTGTATTGGCGCAAGACCAAGACTGTCTAAGTCTCGTCTTGTTCTTGCATTTGAGTAACACTAATAGACACTTTGTACATGAAATCAAATCTTGACTGTCTTTTTCATTTTATTCGAATCTACTCTGTATGAGTACAAGAAACCAATTCGCTAAGGATTTCTGCTTAGTTGAGGAGACATGTCGTGGAATGCAAATTTTAGATTCCCCATGTCTCTATTAACATCTTTATCAACGTCTGTTTTGCCTTGCAATTTTTAGAAGGCTCAGATTAAGACAGAAATCTGAACTGTGTTTCGAAACTATTTTACGGATTTATTATCAGATGTCGCTATTGCGTCTATATCGAAGCCATTTTAGTGTTGCTTCTTAAAGACAGAAAATATTTATTTTTCACGTTGAGAAAGCCTACGAATATCTGTCCTGATGAGCCCTATTAGGGCGAAATACGTATAAACAGATACATAGACACTTTGTACGTGAAATCAAATCTTGACTGTCTTTTTCATTATATTTATTTATAGTTTACAGTTCGGTACTCTCTTATCAACTAAAACTCTACTCCTAATATCGTTACATATATATACCAAAAGTATTATATTCAAGAATATTCTGGGGTAGTCCCACCTCTAATTCGTCTCATCGAAACCGCATCGAAAGACGTGCGCTATTGAAATGCCAATTCTTACGTTTTCTAGATTTATCCTTCTCAGAATTACGACGTATCGGAGATGAGCTATTTCGTTACAATATGATCTGTAAGTTTGACTCGCTCAAAGTGCTTATTTTTGGAAAAATTTGCTTTTAAAATAAAATTCTTTTTTTAAATTTTGAAAAAAGTGCATTGTTTTAAAAATAAACTAAATAGTATTGTTAATTGTTACGGAAAATCTTGAAGCGTAAAAAAATTTAAGTTTTGCTTTTCTGAACATTTTGTTTTTTTTTATTTCTTTTTTTTATTTTTTTTATTTAAACACAAAACCACATCAACCGCGCAGGGTTATTAGTGGATATAACAAATACATGAAATATTACGTTAAATAAAATTGAATAACTTGATGTCTTTTAAATAGCTTAACACTGTCGAAATTTTTTTGGTGAGAACTGTCTTGAGACTATCATCTGTGAATCCGTGGGATCTTCTTTTTTCCTTGAATTGAGGACAATTAAGCAGGATGTGTTTCACAGTCAGTGGGTTAGAGCAGCTGGAGCAGATAGGTAGTGGTTCTTTTGTTATTAGGTATTTGTGTGTTAACGCAGTATGGCCAATTCTTAAACGATTAATAATGACTTGGTTTCTTCTGTTTAAAGGAGTCTCCAGGACATCAGTTATTTTTGGGCAAATTACATTTAATTTAGTACCTAATTTTTCCCAATAATTTTGCCAAGTATTAATACAGTGGATTTTAACCAGGTTTTTTAGATCGGTGTACGGATATGTCTTCAATTTTGCAGGATGTTTTGAGTTCATTCGACTTTTGTTAGCCAGTTGGTCTGCTTTTTCATTTCCGTAAATACCTGTATGTGAAGGTACCCAAATAAAAGCCGCTTCCTTTCCTAATGTTCGAAATTTTTCTAGTTCGTTTTTTATACTGTGTATAACAGGGTTGTTGGTATATATTTGTTTCAGTTCCAGTAATGCATTTAATGAGTCTGTTACGATAATGCACTTCATCGTTCTACTCTTTTCTAAAAAGATTAAGGCTTCCAAAATAGCTGTGGCTTCACCTGTTAGTATACTGCAGTTGGTTGCTATCGATATGCTATAAGAATTTTCTTTACAGTAGTAGGCAGCAGCGTGACCATTTGGAGTTTTAGAGGCATCGGTAAAGATTTGCAAATAATTAGGATAATGGTCTAGCATTTCCATGAATAGAGATTTTATTATTGTGGAATTTGTAGTTGATTTGGGATACTTGGTAAGTGTTACGTCAATAGTTAATAGGTGGCTTGTCCATGGGGGATAGTTTGCATTTATATTTAGCGATACATTGAGATGATTCATATCGAAAGTTGTGAGCTTTATTCTTTCTATGAGGAGTATTATTGTTAGGAGGAAGTCCAGGGTTGCAGATGTGGAAAAATACAGGATGCTGTTTCTGGGATGATATCTTTGCAATGTAGTTCAAGGACAGTTGCTGTCGTCTTATATGTAAGGGAGGTTCTCCAGTTAGAACTTGCATACTACTAACCGGACTAGTTTTAAAAGCTCCCAGTGCTAATCTCAATGCTGTAGATTGAATACTGTTTAGGTTTTTTATAGTGGTTTTACATGCAGCATCGTAACATATGGAACCATAGTCGATTGTAGTTCTAATTAGCGATTTGTAAAGCCTAATTAATATTTTATATTTATTTTTTGTATTTCTGTAAGACATAACATTGGTTAAGATATTGATGTTCAAAATTTGAAAACACTCGTAATTAGTGACTTGTTCAAGCCCTTTCAACTACATCCCTTTCAAAAATAAGGGTTTAAAAAAATTAATTAAAAAATTTAAATGATCTTTTTGCCGTTAGCAAAAACTACAAAGTGGTTTCATAGCTTAAAAACTAACCGAGTTATGAGTAAAAAACCAATCACATATTTTAGGAGATATCAGAACGTATTTACTGAAGAGCATTGTAAGAACACAATGTGCTATTAAGGCATATGTAGACATACACCCTTACAAACTAATAAGGGTTGTTGTCTAAGTTGAAATAAAATAAATTTATAATATTGTGATTAAAAAAATTATTGTATTTATAGTTTCAATTAAAAAAGAAGACTACAACTAGGTATTCGAATTTTTTCGCAAGGGGTGGTTTTTATAAGGGTAGAAGTTGCGTGGTAAAAAATTAAAACAGAAAGAACTCTAAATTTAATGTCGCTGTATAATTAAATAATTCCAAATTGCTTGAATTTACAATTATAATAGGATTTTTTTCTAATTAGGGTTCTTTTCACCCGTAAAAAATAAAAAGCAACCAACGGATCAAATTCAATTTTTGAAGTGGAGTGTAAGTATAACATAAATCTAAATTTCCATGTAAATCAGTGGAAACAAGGTATTCAATGACATTGGTTTAGTTATAACTAACCTATGGGTTGAGATTTAGGGGTTAAACTGTGATAAAACTTAATTTATGTTGTATAATGTTAATTGATATTCATTCACTTTATTTAAAGATGATTTGAATTAATTACGCGCTTTAATATACAATTATACGATGTTTTTCTAATAGAAGTAGTTTTCCCCCCTAAAAAGTGAAAAGCAACTAACGGCATAATTTCAAAAGTGAAGTGGAAGGTGATTAGAACCTAAACGCAAATTTTCATGCAATTCGGCGGTGATACGGAAAATTACACGGTATCGCCGCATAACGCGTTCATTTACTGGCCTAAAAATGTTTCCTTTGTTGTTTGAGGCTTGTTATTTTCTAGGCCGTATACTCTGACGATGTTAAGGTCTTCCTTCTTCGTTTTTATCTTTGCTGTAACAATCCTTTCTGGTATTTATTGAAATTCTTTGATGTAGTTTTGGTATCTTTTGTATATTAGTAAGGCTACACCTTCTTTGGCTCTGTTTTCTTTTGCTACCCCACTGTAGATTAGTATTATTCGCCTAATTTTAATTGTAATTTTCCCTTCTTGTTGTTTCGTGTAGAGAGCATATGTCTATTTGTTTCTTTTTCAGCACTTGGGTTATTTCTTGGTCTCTTGTGTTGAGCGATCTGATGTTCCATATAGTAATTCCCATCTGGATTTTGGATATTTTCCTCTTGTCTTCATTTCTTGCGGTGGTCGTCTTCTAGTATCAATCCGGTTCCGAGGCTTCATGGGAAAAAGTCCTTGAGATAAATTAACTTTTAAAAATTTTTGTGACACGGTATCAAATCCTATCCCGAATATATTCGCAATGTAGTTTATTTATTTTAGTAAAATGATTGTCATTTTTCCTTTTTTACTCTCCTATTTTTCAAATGGTATAGGGCAATAGCTATGCCATTACTGTATTAAAACTACAGTTGAATGACTTCTCAAAAGTCTTGGTAACAAATACTTACATGCAATAGTTAAATTTTGGTTCAATCGGCTGTGTAACTGCGATCTATAATACAAAGAAAAACCAATACCGTAAAAGCCTCTAAAGACAGTATAATTATAGCAAGTTCGGTAAAATCAAAGACGCCTAATCCATGGCAGACGTTAAGTAGTCAAGGGGCGCTAAGAATTTCTACACAGATTACCAGGAACAAACCGAAATTGGAACGAAATAAAAATCAAAAACCAAAAATTGGAACTTTTTTAAATAATTTCATTCTAGAAGTTAGATGGTCTGGATCGGGACTACACACATGGAAAAGAATAATAATAAAAGAAGACAAGTATATATTTTGGAATTATAGGTCTAGAGAAAGTTTTCAACAGGGTGTGAAGAAAAAATTATGGAATATACTGCACAGGAGAGGTGTCGACAATAGGATAATAAATAAATAACAGAAATTGCCATCATTCACGACTCAGAACGGATTAGGCAAGGTGCAGGATTAATACCTGCGTTATTTACAGTATTTATGGATGGAATAATAAAGCAATGCTCAAAAACTATTCGTCGGATATAGACCTTCATAAAAAAACAGAAATCAATTTCAGAAGAAGCATTTGGAGGTAACATAATAATAATGGCCGAAAGTGAGAAACAACTACAGAGGATCTAGAGAGCTGAGATTTGGCTTCTTCTTCTTAGGCTGCCTGTCCGTTCCGAACGTTGGCGATCATTCTGGCTATGATGACTTTATTGGTTGCTATATGAAATAGCTTTCTATACATGCTCTCAGGTTAGCAAGCCACGATATTCTTCTTCGTCCTGGGGCCCTTTTTCCTTCAATTTTACCTTGCAAAATGCATTGAAGTATCTCGTATCTGCCTTGATTTCTCATTATATGTCCCAAGTACTGCAGCTTACGGCTCTTCATGATGCGATGTTGACCAAATCCGCAGTTGTGTTCATCCTCCGCAGTACTTCTTCATTGATGACTTTGTCCATGGTATCTTCAGGATCCTTCTGTATGACCATGGCTCAAAAGCCTGAAGTTTTGATAGAGTGTCCGCCTTCAATGTCCACGTTTCTATACCGTACAGAAGCACTGAGTACACATAACATTTAAGAAGCCTTATTTTTGTTTCTAGGGTGAGGTCATGGCTCTTGAACACAGAACTCATAGTCAAGAATGCACTTTTTGCCTTTCAGATGCGACATTGCTGATATATTTAGTATATTAATTTTTGATGTTTCTTTGCAATAACAACATTTTAATGCTACAGATCTTTTAAAGGTAAGATCATTTACTGAATGGTTTTTTCATATTAGATGTATCGCTAATAACACTCTTTTAGATGAACTGATGATGCTTATTGAACAATGGGCGAAACGTCTTCAATAAATAGATAAAGTAGCACAACTCTTATCTTTTTTATCTCCAAGTTGACCAAAAAAATCTCATTCACTTACGAGTGCACATTTTTTTATATATTATATATATATATATATATATATATATATATATATATATATATATATATATATATATATATATATATATATTGCTACACTTCCTTGAAATCAATTTTATTCAAACACGAACTTGTTTACTTGTTTACAATACGTACTTTAACAGACTGATAACTATAAACTTCAAAAACTCAGTTATATCAAATTACTATAAATGTATTTATATATATATATATATATATATATATATATATATATATATATATATATATATATATATATATGTATATGCATATAGTATATGTGTATGTAACGTATATATAACTAGTCCTGGTATAAACATAATTTAATTAAAATTGCCCAATCTACTACACACTTCTCTTAACAATGTTTAAAAGTTACAACCCATCCCTAAATTTACTGTATGTGTTCTATTCTTACGAAGAACAGTAGAATAAACGCGGGAATTCATTGTAAACGTCATTATCTTGTCATAAAATTGACCAGTGACCCTGTTAATAAAACGTAAATTACTTTTTGTTGATTCATAGCAATTTCAGCCAGATGTGCTTTAATATTTGATTAAAACTTTTTAATAGGAATATTTTATTACTAACGTAGCATACATACTGTTGTAGTTCATTATTTTATATTATTCAGTTTATTCAAGAAAATAGTATTATATACTCACCCAACTTACAAAATAAGAGACAGGTAAATATAAGTTGCAGATATATATGAAAACGCAATAAGAAATCAGGAAAAAGGATGAAAAATAACAGAGCAACTTCCTGAAGATATACCTGCAGAATTGCTAAAACACGCCCCTTCGGCTTTAATACACGAATTAAAACAAATATTTTAAACATACTTATTCCATGGAAAAATAATGAAGAAATCGAAAATGGACTTCTTAAGCTCCATTCATTAAAAGGGAAACAAAAAACACCCCAATAATTATAGTAGAGAGATTTATGCGTTGCACCTTCTGTGGGTAGGTTGTATGGGAAAACCTTCAAGAAAGGATGAAGGAACAGCTGCGGACTTTAGAAGAACAGAGTTGTTTTCGTCCCGGACGCTCTAATACTGATAATATATTTTCTATAAAACAGCTTATAGAAAAAACAATAGTATCCAACGCCGAATTGCACATTGTATTCGCCTCCAAAAGGCCTATGATAGTGTTCCAGTTACTAACCTATGGAAAGCAATGTAAAATCACGAAGTAGATAACACATACACAAATGCCGTAAAAATAAAAGTCAGACAAAAACTACTCAGATTTGTTTAAAGTCAACGCAAATAATGCCTCTCTTGTACCCATGCTTCCTCTGAAGCCAAACTGCGTTTCATCTATCTGCTTATCACATTTCTTATAAATTCGGTTTTGAACAATTTTCAAGAGAATCTTTAAAGGGTGGCACATTAGGCTTATCAATCTATAGTCATTACATGATTTGGGATTGTTGTTTTTTGGTAGAGATAAAAATATCGATTTAAGCCATTCTTCCGGGATGTTGCCCTCTACATATATGTGGTTGAGAATTAGGGTGAGTCTCTTTATATTACCGTCATCTAAGGCTTTTAACAGTTCAACTGGAATTTGATCAGGACCCGATGCTTTTCCTTGTTTTGCATTCTGTAGGGCATTCTTTACTTCTGAGGGTAAAATTTGTAGGTATTGTTCTTCTTTACCTATATCTTGTTCATTTTCCCTCTCGTCATGGAACAGATGGATTATAAATTGTTCCCATACTTCCTTTATTTTGCTCTCTTCAGTAAGTATTCCTCCATTATTATCTCTTGTTATGAGTGTTCTTCTTTGTCTGGTGTTGCCTGTAAGTTCTTTCATTTTTTTATGTATGTTTGAGGTGTCATGTTTGTTGCTGAGTTCTTCCAATTCCTGGCATTCTTTGTTCATCCATTCCTCCTTAGCCTTTCTGATTTCATATTTGATTTTATTCTTGATGGTTTTATATTTATTTTCATCTTTATTTTTGTATTTTCTTTTTTCAGTTATTAGCTCAACTATTTCCGGTGTCATCCAGTCTTTTTTAGTGGTTTTCTCTTCTTCGCCTAAGACCTCCTTTCCCGCTTTTAGTATGACTTTTTTCATATCTGCTTATTCAACGCTTCCTTCAGTTAATTTATTTATCTCTGCGTTTAGTTGCTGTTGACAGTTGTCGTCTTTTAGGTATTTGATGTTTATTTTGGTGGTTTTAACTTTTTTCTCCGGTTTTCTGAGTTTAATGTTGACATTTGCTAGTAATAGATTATGGTCCGTATCTGCATCTGCGCTTGGATAGGTTTTTGCACTTTGTACTCCATTACGAAACCTTTTGTTAATCGTTATAAAATCTATTTGGTTTCTGATTATATTGTTGGTGTTATCTTTTGGAGAAGTCCACGTGTATAATCTTCGTAAGGGTAGGTATGTATTTGTTATGACTAATTCTTTCTCCTGGCAGTACTGGACTAGTCTGTCTCCTCTTTTGTTTCTTTTACTTAACCCAAAATTTCCTACTATATTTCCAGTTTTTCCTCGACCGACTTTAGCATTAAAGTCGCCCATAATTATTTTTACCTCCTGCTTCTTTATGTTTTTTGTTAACAGTTCTAAGTCCGCGTAGAATTTTTCGACCTCAGCATCATTGCTATCAGATGTTGGAGCATACACTTGGATTAGATTTATGTTTAGAGGTTTGGCTTTCAGCTGAAGTAGCATTTGTCACAAACTCTTTTAAATTACTGTTGATAATAATACCAACACCATGGCTGTGTTCTCCAGTGCATTTGCCTGAGTAGAAAATAGTATTATTATCCTTGGTGTAGTTTCCAGACTTTGGCCATCGGACTTCTGAAAGGCCCAATACTTGTATGTCTAATCTCTCCATTTCTAGCATGACTGTTGTTAATGTTCCTGCTTCATAAAGTGTTCTTATATTCCACGTTGCTATGCGTTTTAAATCGCTTACACTAAATTTGTTTCTCCAGCCGGGGACTCTTCACACCCCTGTCCCATTAAAGGGACGCCAGGCACTCGGGGCCACTGTTTGATTTACGTCCATTTGTGGTTGTTCTGGACCATTTGTGGACCAATCGTTAACAACTCAAAATTGAAATACGTACCTGGCTATACCTACTTTGTATCATTTAGTAAAGTACCTTTAAACTTTGGATAGAATTTAAAATTAAACTTAATGTAACGAAAGACTAAGGGTGACTATTCGTTACAGCATTAAGGGAGTAGGTACAGTCATTTTGTGCTTGATATCGGCCCAGTCTCTTAATCTGGGGAATTCCATCCGAATGATCTTGCAACGGATAGTACTTATTTATTATTATTATTTTTTTTTTAATCCGAAATTATACTTCACAATTTCGAATTTTCAAATTACAATTTATTGAGCTTTCTCTCCCGGTGACTGACTTTGAATTAATTTTATTTATAATTTATAAGAAGAGAGTTTTAATTATATTAATATTTGTAGATTTATACATATTTATATTAAAAATTTGAATCATAATATTTTTTCTACAAAGATTCATTTATTAAAAGTTGAAATAATTTTTTGTTTTCTTCAAAAAATTTTATAAAACGCAAAAATTTAATGCTATTCTATGAGCACGCGGCATCTACATTTTACATTATCTAAAGTTGCATTTGTTGCCCCACTCAGCCCACTCCACGGCTCGTAGGAACCGTGGCCCCACTCTTTCTTATTTTAGAAGCAGTAATAGCGCTGACATGACCGCTCCCTAGTGGTACAAATAAGGAACTAAAATCATGATCAACTTCTATTGTTTTGTGTATAGCCTAGACAAAATTTTTTATCTACTATGGTCAAGGAACTTGTCTAAGGTATTTTTAAACAATGGTATAATCTTTGCCGATGCTGAAAAATGACAGTAAAAAATCCTTCTATATTCTTTGTATATATCCCTATAATATTTGAATCAACGTCTATATTCACTTTACTGTTCCATTACAGTTTGCTTCTTTGCCAGTTCTGCTCTTATGGTATTTACTTCATATACGGCGCTGGCTGTCCAGCCAAATGCTCATGTACATAATAAAAAAATAGAATTTATTAAATTATCACTTGATTTGATTATATATTTTTTGTTGTCAAAAGTCAATCATGTGTTTTGCGGTTTAAATTTAATGTGAATTTGGTGAATCAATGTTTGGGTTTTGCTACAGGTAGTGGAGATAATTTATTTTATTGAGAATGTTATGCCATAGACTTTTTTTATTGCACATTCCAATTTAAGGAAGGCTTGAAAGACTACTGAAAATTTGAATAATGTTTATAATTCGATGGCTTATTTTTATTATTGTTTATCATCCAAAATTTCTTGTAACTTTTATTGGACTTATATCAACTACCTGCCTCATTTTAACACTTTTCTTAAAATCGATTCCGGATTTCAAAGAACCACAACTGGTGAGTAAATAACAAATATTTTTAAGTAAATTATCTGAATGTTAAAAAAATAGGTTATCTTTATTTTTTCTGGAAATTTGAACAAATAAATTGGCGAAATACTCCAGTCATATTTTACATGCCATTGGGCATTTTCTTCAATTAACAACACTAACAAAATAGATTAGAAAATACAAAATAAAGTTAAGTAAATTGAAGTGAACACTTCAGTTAGTATGATAAATATAACCACGATGCAATATGTTGGAAATATAGGTGGTATCAGGTTTAGTTGAGTAAATAATGAAGATAAGTGCAAGGAAAAAAATTACTGTTAAGTCCCAATAGGAAACAATAAACATGAATCCCGATATATTGGAATTTAGCAAACTTGAGAAGGCCAAGATTAACATTGGAATATGAAATCGGGGTGATAATGATGTATTTCTACAGAAATGAGAATAATATTAAAAATTTTTATCTATATAGTGAGCAATTATGAATATTTACATGTAATGAACCATAAATGCAACTAATCTTCTATCTCTAATAAACTAAAGAAGTAAAACATAGTAGTATTCTCATTTTTTAAAGAATTTGTGAATTGTTAGTAAAACTATGAATGCATTATTTCAGGGTTTTAGTACAAGAGGAACATCTATTGCCAATCGTCTAATAGCTTGGCAAAATATAATAAAATCTATTGACCCTGTCGGGCCTTACACACAAAATCCAAAAGAATACAGGTTAATGAAACAGAGGGAACAGCAGACTATTGGCAAATCAGTCAGGCCATTCAACAGCTCAAATTCCACTAGGAAATCTGGAACGAACCATAAGGGCAAGAAAGTTATTTATGGGAAAGTAAGTAGTTGGATAATTTTTACATGTTTGTACATAAATATTGATACTCCTAATTATTGAGGTTTACTTCTTGAAATTCCAAGTTCTGTAATTTTATATGTGATCAGATATTGCAGTTTCTTCTATTTTATTATTTTAGTTGTGCCATTTTACATTAAAACAGAGTCATTCATAAAATGTTTAACACTTTAAGTGCCACCATGTTAAAAAGAAACGCAGTTCTGGGGCCACTGTAAAATTCATAAATATGTATTAAAAATGCCCTACTTAACTGTGTCTTTAATTTATATGTTATAATGTTATTTTCTCATAGAACATTGTTGTATCGAAATGGATACAAGTGGCCCATTTTCATAAACTGACGCTGTTGGCCACTTTATCAATTTGGATTCAGCATTATAAATATAAAAAGGGGACCTTACATTCAAACAGAAAAAATAATCCTCCTGAAGTTGTGAAAGCAAAGTTACAGAAGTATCAATCTATGAGTTTACAAAGCAACACAGGTTGTACTGTTTTAAAATGGAAGGACAAAAAAGATGTCTTGGTGATTTCAACAAAACACAGCAAGGCAATGGCTCCTGTAAAAATATGTGGCGAGGAAATAGAAAAACCGATAATAATTTTAGAGTACAATAAATGTAAAGCCTTTATAGATCTTCCTGATCAATTGAAGGGATATTCTACTAGTTTACGAAAGGCGATCAAATGGTATCGAAAATTAGCAGTAGAATTACTAACAGAAACTACGCTAATAAATGTGTAATGTGTACATCAGATGGTAACGAAGAAAAAAAAGTCCATTACCAAATTCAAAGAACAAGTTGTCACTCAGCTTTTGGACGAAAATTTTACAAGACCTTGTCCGCCTAATAACATAAACGAAAATCATATTTTAGTGGATGATAATAAGAAAAGAAGATGTATGATTTGCTACATCCACGATTGGAAATATGTCCAAGCCAAATCTTCGCAAACTCGCCACAAATGTAGTGCTTGTAAAAAAAATTTTTTTCTCATAAATCCGAATTATTAATGTAATAACATTCATTAAAATAGTTTTTATTAATAGCTACTAAAAAATAAATGTGTTATTTTTTTATTTAAATTAATTATATTTTATTTTTAACAAAATGTGTTTAATTATCAACTTGTAAAAAAAATTTTTGGCCAAAAACAAATTTTGGACCAACCGGCTCTGTTTTATAAGCCTCATTTAATTAAATACAAACCCTGCATTCTTTTGAATTCAGCTAGCCTAAAGTGAATGTATTCCTTTGTATCCGTTTGGATACAGGTGATCAAAAATGATCAAAGTCATTTGTATTTAATAGGATACAAATGGCGCTTAAGGTGTTAAAATAAATTAGGCAGAAAATGAAATTAACAATATAGAAATAAATATAGGTATTAACTACATACCTATAGAATTGATCTTAACTTATTTAAAATATTGTTTTTAGGAAGTAAAATTGGCTTCCAAGAATGACACGAATTGGATAGATATGGAAAAGTGGCGAATATTGAAATCAAAACATGTAAAATCTGCTAAAAAATTGGCTCAACTTAGAGATGACTTCTTTTGTGGTAGTCCAGGTAAAAAATTTTTTATTTCGACATTCACAACCTATCTATACCCTGAATTCAATAGGATTGTCAGGGCAGACATTTTGTAGTTCGTTAACACTCGGGGATAAGCGGCTATATATTTATTTCTTTATTAGCACACAAATCCACTTCTCAATTATTATTTTTGCTGGTTACATCTGTTGGAAGTCCGAACTAGAGAAGGTACACTTGCCTTGTTGCGAAATTTATTATTTAGTACCGCTTGCAGCTTATCCGTGCCATTGAGGTATACCCTGAGTGCCAATAGAGAGACAGGCGGACACCGTTATTTCTTTCGAAAGTAATATTCTTAATGCAATACGGCAACATTGTGAAAACTCACCCACAAATAACCATTAAAATCAGGTGTCTGGTAGTATTTCATGAGCCGTACCGTCGGGTAACATCATGGCATCAAAACCAACGTGCAGTACATCTGTTAATAAACAAAGTAAAAAATGGTTATCTATGGGAGAAAACAAATGATAAAATCGGTTTATGAGGGATTACGTAGAAGATATCTAGATATGCTTATAGAGGACGTCGCGGCATTGTGTGGAGATTTAACGAAATTATCGGCTCGTACGGTTTTCCGAATAGTTCAAGGTTACAAACCTATCCAAAAACCAATCCATAAAGGACGTGCAAAAGTTGTATTGGACGATAGTACGAAAAGTATAATCTGAAGGAAGTGATTCGGAATAAAAATATTTCTTGAAAATAATAACTAATAGGTACAGTTCTAGTGATTTTTTGTTGCTACATTCGGAGACTACCTGTGAGATCCTTCGTCCTACCTGGTTATAATTTTCTAAGTAGGTATGTACGTAATAACTTTATTATTATGATTATGGCAAGTTTGTTTTTCACAATTGCAGTTTACATTAGGTTGCTGGGTCTAGAATTATTATTTTCTGTAAAGCAGTTGGTATTTATACTTGAATATGAATTTTATTTAAAAAAAAATAATGTACATTCTACCTGCTATAAGTCGATAACAAAGGGAATAAGTTATTTCGAAACTATTACCTATTTACAAATTCATTCTCATTTACTTAAAACTCTCATGTAGAAATTGGTTGTAAATAAAAGTTCAAAAGGAAAAACAAGGTTGTTTAGGGAATTCTATTATTTCCATTTTAATCGTATTTAATTGGAAATTCCTAGGTATTATATTTGTGTTCTTGGAAATTGCTCAATTTGAATGCTACGTCGTGTTTAGTTTAAAACGCATATTATGACTAACGAGGGTTTTTCAAAAGGTTAATCTGACAATTCATCTACATTTTGATGTCTTAATGGTGAAAAATTTTATAAAAAGTAGTGGAAGATATTCTATTGGGGAAATGCAAGGCGATACAATAGTTATTAGTTATTCTTACGTTTATTACTAAGTTTTGTTTATATTTTTAAGTTATTTTCTTTCTTGTTTGTTATGAATTTAAGATATTTATAAATGATAGGTTTTGTTTATTACAAATTATTACGAACCAGAAGTATATTCGTAACATTTCATTATTATAAGGGAAGAAAGTTTTGGATTTAAAATATAATATAATTTAAATGAATGAAAATATTATGTGTACATCTGGCTTACACAATTAATTGTTAAGACGTAATATTTTGAATATAATATTTTTACGTAACATTTTAACAAAATATATTTAACATAAATTAACAATTTGACCATTAACGCAAAAATATTTTTATGTGCAAGTTTCCTATTATTTCCCTTATTTTAAAAATATACACGCCACCATTGAACTACACACGTTTCTCATCTCGGACCCCTCGAGGGTCTATCATTTCTAAGCGATAACCTGACCTGTCGTATTGAATTCCGACTATAGTGAGGTACATAAAGAATTTTATTAGTTTTGATAAATTAAAAGAATATTAAAAATTTTTAATAAATTACAGTAAAAAATAGTTTTAAAACGTCTGTATTAAAATCTCTTCTCTTCTCTTTTATATATTCTGCAATACATGTAGTTAAAATTTCTTTTTGTTTTCACATCACTTCAGGCTAGTGCCCATATTGAGTTCGAAAGTTGGTCTTCAGGATAATTCTATTTTGTTTTTTTTTTCGTTATATATCGTGAAGCATATGCGCATATTAAATCATCTTTTTCAATTTCAACAATATAAAGTCTGGTCTCATTCTGGGAAACACTTCTCTCAGTTTTGGGTTTATTTCTGAAAAAAAATTAAAAACATATTAGCTACATTAATACTCCAAAAAGTTAGATAAATTAATAAGAAAAAAAATAAAACCTGTAACATAGTTTCTGAAGTACTCCATGTTTGGTGTCAACTTTGTAAAAACCTTCGTCATTTGTCTGAAGAGTAACTCCAATGATGTTTCTGAGATCACCTTTGCCTTTGTCAACATCTGGAATCAGTATAGTCACATTATCCCCAATATTGGCTGGTGGATGAGACTTGCCAGAAGTTAATTTCATATTCTTAGCCTGTTTCACAAGATTTTCTGCTGCGCTTTTTGAATGTCATTTTCAAATAAAGAAACTTGTTCTTGGTTACTAACTTCTTCAACGTTATCATCACTGTCTTCTCTTAGGTTAACATTGCAATTATCATCTATTACCTTCCGAAGTCATCTTCATCCTGAATTTCATTTATGACTTCTTGCTGCAAAAAGGAAGTCGAAAGTCCTACTCTAGGTTCTATTCCAAATAATGCCTTGTATGGTGATTGTTTTATCCCTGAATGACCATTTCATGTCAAATTTGTCTTTCATCCAAGAATATATCATATTCTTAAAATCTTGATTGGTATGTTTAACAGAGCCCTGGCTTTGACTGTGTCTAGGCCTTCCGTTCACAATTTTGAGTTCTGGCAAACTCACTTATAATATTGTTGACAAATTATCCTACTCTACCGTTATCAAATTGAAGAATATATGGCGCTTTTATAATTAGAAATATATCATTCAAATGGTAAGCCACCTCTGTCGCTCTCTTACATTGTAAAACGTGTAGCAGAACAAATTTTGCTAGATGGTCTTGTTAAACCATAATAAATTTAAAATTTCCATCTGGTTCTCTCTGAAAATCGATCAGATCTACTTGGCACCCACTATTCATATCCGAATGAAGAATGGGCTTAGAAACTAATTTTCTTTGATTATTTGTTTTATGACAGACACTACACATAGATAAATACAGGCTTATCATTTCTTCATTTTTTTTTTGTAATATTGGCATATTTTTTTGATGCTTCGGTTAACATCCTATCACGACTGCCGTGGCCGATAGCCACATGAGCTGCCTCAATCACATCATAAAGTTTATTGGATGGAATATATTATTTTATATTAGCTTCACTTGGTGCGATGGTAATGTATTATAATAGGTAAACCTTTAACTTTAAACTGAAGTCATTAACTAAACACTTTACGCACGGCTGGCAACTAGACGTAAAATGAGTGTTTAAAATGACAAGCGAGGAGCGGCGCGGAGCGCTGGGGGCGTGATTTGGGAATTCCCCGCATGTACAAGTCCTGACATGTTCGCCCAATTACTTTCGACTCTGATAAATTAGTTAATTGGAAACTCGGATAATTTTTAATGGTATTTGCCATCAACTGCCTGTTGAACTTTGAAGAGAAATCAGTTAAGTAAAGAAAACTACACAAAGCACCGGCATACCATGTGATTGATGCCGAACTATTGAAATGTTCAGAAAAGCCATAGTCTTATTGACTATAATATATAATAGTATATTAAGTTTATCCCATTTCCCGATATAATGGAAGTGTGATCAATATAATCTCGATCCTGGAATTTAGAAAACCTTCTTTTTATCGACTACCTTATTGGAGAAGTCCCATTATGTAGAAATTTCACGTTTAACGTCAAATATTACGTGTTAAGCTAAAACGTTACGTCAAATGTTACGTTTTATGTCAAGTGACTCACGTTATGTCAAAACGTCACGCTTCAAGTGGAATCTGCACCAACAATACCAATGAAACACTTAACTTGTCAAAAGTGAAGAATGATCACAGGAGTATACCCTATATCCATAACCATTGCAAATGAAATCATTTAATAAAAACTATAAATCTAATCTGTATTAACTAGATTAAAAATTTGCAATACCAATAAAAAAGTGTTATTTTTCTTCTTTCTGTTACTTTGAAAGTCAACTCTGAAATTGGCTAATGCCTGTAGTAGCAACAAGTGTGAGTCATACGAATTCAATTTATTGTTCCATTTCAGATTCCCAATATGCTAAACTTGTGATTGCTTCAGAGGATGGCCATGATCTTTTCAACGCGGAAGATCTAATAAAGTTATGTCATTTACAGAAGAAACTCACAAAAATTAAACATTACAAAGAGCTGTGCGTCCAAGATAACAACAAGAAACCTTGCATACCTTGGTCACTCACAAACTATGTCGCCTACTTCAGCCTAAAATCGTCGTGTAACAAAATCAAGGTATGTATGGTTAGTTTAAAGACAATAACATCGATTTTCGATTCGTAATGTAGACTCTTATAAATAAGTTTTTTATTAATTTGTAGACTGCCATTTATGTTTTTCTTAGAGACGATAACAAATTTAAGCTTTATGTTTAGTGTGTGACCATATTCGTTATTTATCTCTGCCATCTTGATCAGTACAATTTTTCGTTTAGAGTTTACACATTTCTTCCATTTTTAGAATAGTGTTTTGTCTGATGCATTGTTTCTTTTTCTATCGACTGTTTTTTGTCATTTTTCTTTCAGTACTATTCTTCACAGCTACGCTAGTTTTCTGCACGTGACTAAATTTTCTACCTAACATTTTTCTCTTACTTTTGTGTATTTTCCTGATTTCTTCAACTTTCCTTGTTAGGCTCCTTACATTTAACATTGGTTATACTCGTAGCATAGTACTAATAAAATAAAAAAACCGTTTTTTATAAATTCTTTATTTTACAGCAAAAAGATGTGGAATTCGTAAAAACCTATTTAGCAAACTGCTCGACATACTTTCATTCATCAGAATTGGCGAGTGGATCGGATGTAGTTCCTCTGGAGTGCCGATTATATGATTCTGTATTCAATGTTTTTAACTACATCAATCCTATTACATTCCTGCCTGCAAATGTAAGTAGTGTATTTACACATGTAAGTAGCTGTTGAAATATCAAATAAATTTCTACTTTAATAGGTGTTTAGCACTGTTGAAACACATGACTATAATATCTCCGGTCTCCTCGCACATTTGTCTGCTACATGTGATTTTCGATTTAGTTTGTATATTATGGAGGGAAGGAAGAACTGTGAAACCTTAACAGAAAACACATTGTTACTTTTAAACTATGATAGCTAAAGTAGTTTTGATAACGCATTCATCGTCTGTGTGAAAACGTGACGTGGTATCAATTGTTTTGGTCAATAGAATATTTGCATCTCTTAATCGCCCATTCTATAACATTTACCTCAGTATATGTACTTTTTGTATTATTTCGTCGAGTACCACATAATTAAAATGGATTGATCCCCTTGTGCCGCCCTCACCACAGAATAAGAATAATTAGAAGGTTAACTCACAAATGCCACCTTTGATCTTTTTCTTAAAAAACCAGGTCCCTTGGCCGTCGCATCGATCATGTTATCGGCGGATAAAACATCTACAATTTCTTTTGATTTGTTGTATACAGTATGACCAAAAATATATACCTGAGGCTACTTTTACCCTTTATTTTGATTATGAAACTGATACACAACTGAGAAAGGAGGCTACAGAAGTTTGACTAGAAATAAACATAAAAAAATAAAAAAACACGAACATAGACAAGGGTAAATAGAAGCTAATTGTGGAAAAAGGTTAAACCACAGTTACAATCTTTTTTGTAGCTTCTTGAGCTACTACAACTTTTTTTTGTATCACTAGATGGGGAATCTGCTAACAGACACCGGTGGTAAACATTTCCGACAGTACTGGGTTCCTAAAATTAAAAACCCATTCAAAATCACGTTGACCAGCTTAGCCCCTCCCTGCCCTCTGTAACTCCTATGTGGCCCGGACCAGCTAAACCCCACCCCTCTCATACTAGGGCATCAAGTTGGGATTGTCCGTTAGAACATAACTTCTCCCCGATGTCCTTCTTTTGGCCGATTCTCAGTCGCTCGTCATCACACATCATCATCTTTCTCTCACACTCATGCGACCACCACCACCACCTCTGTCTAACCAGATTTTCTTCTTCGCTTTCCTTCTTACGCATACATTCGTACCTTCCGACCTTCGTTATTTCAGCCTCATCGCGGTCCTGTCAAGTGGAAGGCAGAACCGGTGTTCGACACTCACCTCATTCCACTTGTACTGTCGCTCTCTCCGTTGAAATATCCTTTCTTTCTTTCTCACCGACACATGTAAGGGGACACAGCCAGTGATCACTCACAGGGCAGCAGACTAGTTCTGTCCGCACGTACCAACAACCTTTTGTACGCCTGTGTTTCTACAGTCGCACTCCATACTGGTGCCGCGTAGAGAATGATAGACTGCACAACTCCGTGTAAAATCCTCCTCCTTTCGAATTTGGGTCCCCCGATATTGGGCATTTCCCTCCACAGCGCAGCCGCTCTTTCCGTCGCCTTACGGGTCACCTCCTGGACGTGCTTTCACGGAACTATTCATATGTAAGACCACCCCCAAGTACTTAACGCAACATACAAAACCTCAGCAAAGAAATAAAACGAGATGCAAGGCTGATAAACAACATTACTATCAC
Source organism: Diabrotica undecimpunctata (assembly GCF_040954645.1). Taxonomy (NCBI): domain Eukaryota; kingdom Metazoa; phylum Arthropoda; class Insecta; order Coleoptera; family Chrysomelidae; genus Diabrotica; species Diabrotica undecimpunctata. The sequence continues at coordinate 47,164,902 of NC_092812.1, forward strand.
AATATACCCAAAGAAATTGAGAGCCACGATCAAAACAATCAGCCAAGAGATCTATTTAGAAAAATAAGCTACATAACAAGAGAGTTTAAAACCAGAACTTACACAGTTGAAGACCACACAGGAACCCTGAGAACCAACAGAGAAGATATAGCAGAGAAATGGAGATCTATATTGCCGGGATCTATATAAAGATGAACAACGCCAGGAACTTGTTCACCATACCCCTGAAGAAATCGAAGGATCTAATATACTCGAGAATGAAATAAGACTGGCGATCATAAACTTAAGTATAACAAAGCACCAAGTCCAGATATGATAACAGCAGAAATGTTCAAAGCCACAGAAGAAACCAGAATAAAATTGCTTCTCTTGGTCTGTAAAAAAATACGGCATTCCGAGCAATGGCTTAATGACTGGACAAAATCTACAATAACGACAATACATAAAAAAGCAAATTTCCCCTCCCTTATTTCTCATGCCAGAGAGACTAAAAACTTTCTTACAAAGAGAAATACCCCAAGAGCAAACTGCAAACCGGTAGAGGTACTCGAGAACATCTTCTGAACGTAAGACAAATAATAGAAAAATCTAGGGAATTCAATATTCCACTATAAATTTTGTTTTATAGATTATCGCAAAGCGTTCAACATGGTCAAATGGCAACAATTATGGCAGATAATAAAAGAAGAATGAGTACCACAACACTTAATTTCGCTTTAACTGAACTATACGAACACACTATCGGAACAGTTAAAGTGCTTGGATACACTCTCAAACGAATTACACCCAGAATGAGGTGTCAAGGATGTATACTGTTTCCACAATTATTTAATATATATGGGGAGCATATTATGAGAAGAGCGCTTGAAGGTTGGGAAAAGGGCATCTGAATAAATGGCTGAAAAATAAACATCCTACGTTTAGATAGGAGATAACATAAGATACTCTTGCAAATAGTCAAGAAGAGTTAATTGATCTCATAAGACTGATTAAAAACGAAAGTCAAATATTTGGTCTGCAGTTAAACATATCAAAGACAAAGATCATGATAGTATTAACAATCATCCACACATAACCACGATTGACCGGTTTGAGGTTGTAAGCTCATAATTATATCTGGGATCATTGATCACAAACACAGGTTCACTACGGGAAGAAATAAAACGTAGATGTGATCTAGCAAAATTCGCTGTAGGAAAGACGGTCAAAATATGGAAGGACTCAAATTTCACAAACTCTAAAAATAAGGTTGATCAACTGCTTAATATTGCCTTACTGGTATACGGATGTGAATCTTGGATCCTACGACAAGTGGAAAGAAGAAAGATAGACGCCACTGAAATGTTCTATTGGAGAAATTCCGTGGACTGACCATAGGACAAATAATGCAATTAGAATTATATATAGAAAGATAGAAGGCCGAAGATCACGAGGAAGATCCCCAACAAGATGGATCGACCAAATTACCGGAATATACAAAAGACCTATGAATGAGTTCATGATGAAGAAATGACCAAAGACAGAGATCTTCGGAGACAGACCATACACGACATCCAATTTACTTTCAAAATTACGTGACGCTATAACAAAAGTAGTGGCACAAATAATTGCATCAGGTTATAGGTATGTGATTGCAAAAGCTGCAATGGCTCAAGTAGGCTTCAAATTAGTTAAACATCCATCATATCCTCCAGATTTGATATCCAGCGATTACCGATTGTTCCCAAAACTTAAACAGCGTTTGCGCGGTATGAGCTTCTTTAGATAATTTTGAGGATTTGACTGGCGTATTTGCCAATATTTTTATTTTGATATCAGGGTAACAAACGGATCAGGCCTGTTTTAAATACTTAAAAAATCACGTATCAAGCCTTGATAAAATGTATAAAAAATAACTGTTCAACTAGAATATCTTAAATATTTTGTTCTAGGGAACTTCAAACGATACAAAAGTTACACACACCATGGTCTTTCTTCCACTTGCAAGTAGTACAGCTATTATGCCATATTATCGTGAACTTATCAAGTCAGATTTGACATATAATGGATTTAAAATAGTAGCAATGGATATGGGACTAAAAGATTCTCTTTTTGACGAATATTTGGTGTGGGATCTCTACTTGGTTTTAGCTGGAGCACTATTTGTCTTCTGTTGCATTTGGTTTTACACTGAATCATTAATCCTCACATTAGTATCGGCAGTTATAATTTTTATGACATTGAACATAGCTTATTTTGTATATGCAGTGGTTTTGGACATCAATTTCTTTCCGTTCATGAATCTTCTGACAGTTGTAGTTGTTCTAGGTAAGTATTAACTCTTATAATATTAGATTTTCACTACATTGATTTTTTAAAACTGAATTTGATTAATTTTTCCAAAGTTTGTGCATTAAAGACAATTTTTTTTTGAAGTCGAAACGTCAAATAATGTATTTCTAATGCATTTGTGATTAAGCCACAAAAAATATTTTATAATAATTCAAAAATATTGGGTACGTAAAGTACGCTGTTTTATTCTAGCCAGATTTTTGTATGCAGGATAAATCGGATAAATCTTGTTTTGTAGAAACTAATAGGAACTATAACTCTGAAATTTTCGAAATCAATTTTGTGATCCGTATGCTACTATATAAGGTGATCCATTTTTATGGCAAATTTTGTTACATCTGTTATTATAAAAGATCCAAAAAAAGTTATTTCCAAAAAAAAGTGAATGGATCTATAGTCAAATTCTATTTTTTTTTTCAAATTAGCTTATTTACTGGCAAAAAACTGTGTTTTGGATTTAAGTTAGTTGATTTTATTTCAAAGTATTTACTTTTAGTGAAGTAGTCAGTTGGATTTTTTATCTACAAGGTAAGTAATTTGGTAAATAAATGGGAAATTACAAAGTCGCATTAAAAAATAAAACCTTTGCGTTGCGGTTCCTCTATGTAGATTTTTGTAATAGATAGATGTAAAGAAAGATTTTTTAATTACCTCAGAAGAAGGTTCCTGATATAGAAATTGTAACGTAAGATTTACATTTTTTATTTTTAAATATGATTTTAATTTCCTATGTTAATATATTTTTTTTTAAATTGTAAATGTCATAAGGATTTAGGAGGTATATTATAACTGATTTTTATATTATTTTAGTATAAGTGATTTTATATTATTTATATTGTTAAAATAAGTAATTGTCACTAACATTAGTTTTTATATTATCTATTACTGATGAGTAAAAATATTAAGGCGAATCTATGGGCGGTAAATGAAAATGGTGTCTGGAGAAGACGATACAACTTCGAACTCTATCCACCTAGAAAAAGCTCCTTGATAGACCTATTGGTCAAAGAAGAAGAGGAAGACCCAGAACAAGATTCCTAGATAACATAGATCAAGATATGAGAAATATGGAAATACGTGCTTGGCGGAGGAAGGCGATGGATAGGGACGACTGGAAAAAAATTCTTAAGGAGGCTAGGACCCACACAGGGTTGTAAAGCCAAAATGATGATGATTACTGACGAGTACAACGAGTTGACATGGTTTTTCTTTAGAGTCTTTTCACTTAAACTATTTAATTTACAATAAATTTTTTTAAAAGAATAAGTTTTCGTTGGATAATTTTGAAAGTGGTATATTTGAAGAGATTAATGCACAGCACAAGTCTTCATTAAAAGTATCTTGTTCGTTTCCTTATACACATACATAATATATGAAATACGGTAAGCAATACTTCCGGTTTTCAGTCGATTCAGCTCAATCAATCGGTTACTTGTAATTTGTTTTAAATGGCAATGAAAAGTATTGAAACGAACGAACGATTGAAATGATTCGATCGATTCAATTAACGTTTATGGATTTTATGTAATTTTTTATATAAATATGCAAAATCATCAGATATTTACATAAAATATGCAATATATGCATTTTGAATATTTGCATGTCTAATTATTATTAATATCTACTTTTAGGAATTGGATCTGACGATGCTTTCATACTTTGCAAAATTTGGAATCTCCAAAAAATGGAAAACTGCGATAACGAAGCTTCTTTGGAACTTATGATGAGTACTACATTTAAGCATGCATTAGTCACACTTTTCGTCACAACTTTAACCACTGCAGTTGCCTTTTTAGGTTCTTATGCTAGTTACGTCACAGCTGTCAGCTGTTTTAGGTAAATATTCCATTTTTGGCAATACATATTTGATCGTTTTCCGTCGTGGAATTTTTTGATTTCTTGTTCGGGACTAAATTTGCTATTCCCTATGTTTTTTCACACAACTCATATTTCCTTCTCCGTTATGTGACATCTCCTAGTCCTAATACATAAGTCTTCTATTATTCGACACAAAAATTAGTTTTTATGAAATAGGAATTTTGACTGTATTAAAATAAAAACATTTGCACGCAAAACGGTAGTTTCCGCAATATAAAATGTAAAACACCAGTAGTTTTTTTTTTATTTTTATAATTAAAATGTAATTAAATCATTACGTGGCACGTACACGTCAATCAAGTCACGTGGCAACGAACACCAATCAAATTGCATGACGTCACTTGTTCTCAAACTTTGTCACTGTCAAGGTACTCTACCTCTGTCACTCTACATCTTCCCTTCTGGTAAATTGTACTTTTCCAGCAAAATAAACTAGACTAATAAATGTTTTTTCTTTTTTAGTTTATTTACTGGGGTGGCGGTAATAATAAACTTTATTTTGATGATAACATGGTTTCCTGCATTTGTAGTGCTTTACGAAAATTCTAGATTTTCAAAAAAATCATATACAACCTTCTTATTCAAAAAGTTATTCCGAAGATCATTGGTCGACAGATGTAAATTAAACCCTAAAGATTATATTACAGTCCAAGAGAACGTCCTAACAGAGTCGATTATTCAGCACCGTTATATTTGGTTTTTGTTGCTGTTGATATTAATGATTGCTGGTTTGATTATTCTGTTTGTATACCCAAAAATAGAGTTTCCAAATAGCAGTGAATTTCAACTTTTTAAGAGATCTCATCCATTTGAGCAATATGACTTTGTATATAAAACTCAATACTGGTTTGTGACCAAGGAAATGGTAAGTATTGATGTTTACTTTGTATATTTAATACACTAGGTAACTACCATATCCGCTAAATATTTCATCATATAAATTCATTTTAATAAACCATTCTTGCAGATAGACCAAATATTTCCCCGTATAGATTAATAACCTTTGGTTTCTAAGTAATAGATCAAAACTAAAGATACTAGTTTTGAATTGTTGCCTTCCTTCTTGGTTAATCGGTGATTGGTCAAAAATGGGTTCGTGAATGCCTCCGCGGTTAATTCAATCAAATTTACAACTAAGTTTAGTATTATTGGAAAAAATAATGCTAATTTCATTCAGTTTTCGGATTGTGTCGCATCGAAGTTTCGACTCCCCTATGAAATCTTCTGGGCCACAGTCTCTTGAGTCTCCACTTCACTATTACTCCTACTGACACATTTCTTTAATGCTACTTTTATTTATACTGATGGTTTTTTGACGTTTGATTTCCACTCCGGACATCGTTTTTAAAAAAGTTTGTTTTAAAAATGTGAGCTGTTATTATAACCAATAGTTGTTTGGCGGTTATTGTTTTCCAAATTAACGGGTGACTTACTTGGCCTCGATCTTGTAGGCAAATAGCCAGTCTCATCCTTATCTCCATTATTAGCACGTATTTTCATGGAGCAATTCGAACAAAACATTATACATAAACATTACCAAAAACCCAGAGTATGGTGGAGATATGTCGATGATGTGTTTGTATTTGGTCTATTTGATCTTACGGACCAGAAGCATTTGAATACATTTCTATGGACTTCTTCTTCTTCTAAATGTGCATATCTTCTAGAGATGTTGGCGACCACATTGACCCATCCTATTCTATTCACAGCAGGTCGAAATAGATTAGTTGACGTTAGACCAGTCCACTTCCTAAGATTGACTGGTAACCTCTGGTTACCAATACTAAAGAAAGAAGTCAGCAACAAAAATATACCAACATTAGTGGATTAATAGAAAGTCAGATCCACATCCACAATTATAAATGATACAAATACAACACACAATACATAAACATATAACACATAATAAATAAACACAAATAATCAGAATTTGATATCATCCTGAGGGTACAAAAGGCACCCTCAGAATTTTCAACTAAAAGCATGGCTATTTGCATTGCAAGACCAAGTAAGTCACTCGTCAGTTTGAAAAACAACTGCTAAACAACTTTTGCTCATAACAGCTCGCATTCATAAAATAATATTTTTTGAAAACGATTTCCGGAGTGGAAATCGAAACGTCAAATAACAATTATAAAGTGTAATTTTCCTTTTAATCAATTGTGGCGTAATCCCATATAAACATAATATTTATCTTAGACATACCGCAAGAAAACAGTTTCAGAACCATTTAATGGCTTGTTCGGAAATAATGCTAGGCTAGCAGAAAATGCCTCTGGATTGAAATGAAATATATAGATTTTGTTTTGAATTCTTCGATTGGTTTGACTTATGTAAGATAGTGGACAGTTTTCACAAAGAATTTCATAAACTCAGTGCTCTTGGTGTTAATTGTTGTTTTTTCTTCTCCCTTACTTCAACAACTTTCTTTTCATGCCAAAGAAAAAAATTCAAAATGTATATATCTTTAAATTGAGTTAATAATTTTTAGATGGAGTACCGAATGCCTATGAGATTTGTCTTCGGAGTGAAGGCTGAAGATAACGGTCGCTCTTTGGATCCAACAGATTTGGGAACACTAGAGGAAGATAGTAAATTTGACATAACTGCCCCAAGTATCCAGGTATGGTTTGTGGAGTTTTGCCGAGAGTTGAGGTCTCAAAATTTCTATCATTTGACGCAGGGTCCCCTTTTAATGAATTGCTTCTTGGAAACGTTTATGAACTCGATGGATATAAAATGCGAGGATGGTTTTTCTGGTAAAAATAGGACCCCATGCTGTAATGCATCCAAATTTCCGTTTGGCAGAGACGTTTTTGATAAATGTATTTTGGAAGAAATTGCTGATATTTATAAAACTCCTAATGTGTTTGCTGGTTCATTTTCATCAGGTCCAATATTTTCTAAAGAGCAGAATGCAACTATAAAAGTTGCGGTTGTAGAATATGACAGCAATTTTATTTATAGTATGTCATTTGACGATATGAATCATTTCTACCAAGATGTTACAGAGTGGATGACAAAGAAAATGGAAGCTGCTCCAAAAGCTATTAAAGACGGTTGGTTTATTAGCGACTTGGGATTTTATGATTTACAAAGAGAGCTTCGGAGAAGCACTGAAGTAGCTGTTGGAATATCACTAGTGCTCGCCCTAGCAGTATTATTTTGTTCTACAAGAAGTATTCTCATAAGTCTTTATTCAATTTTTGCCATATCATCGGCCATTGTTGTTACGATGGCGAGTCTTGTATTATTAGGCTGGCAATTGAACGTTCTTGAATCTACAGCACTTTCTACAGCTATAGGTTTGACGGTGGATTTCAGTTTACATTATGCAATCAACTATCGTCGATGTCCTAAAGATGTTAGCAGCGATAGAAAAGCAGCTACTAGATATGCTCTCAATCACATGGCTGGTCCCTCATTCATGGCTGCAGTAACAACTGGATCCGCCGGAGCATTCATGATACCGTCCATAGTTCTTCCTTACGTTCAAATGGGCATTTTCCTCGCCTTAGTTATGGTAGTAAGTTGGATTTATTCTACGTGCATGTTGGGATCCATGCTTGCTATTGTGGGTCCTGTCGAAAATTGTTGCAAGCGTAATGGTTTTGGAGCTAATAGGCATGCTGAAATAGTTTTGCCAGAACCACTTTGTTTATCTCAAGAGGAATTTTTTGATGAATCTTATTCTCATGAGTTAGATTCCTTAGCAACATCTACAAGACAAGATACTTCGTAGATTAATAAATGTTTTCGCAAATACTAACGACAAATATAACCTAGTAGTCACGAGATTTTCGGTAAATCCACTTCAACAACAACTATCGTTATGGAAGGTGGTCATTCAAGGTAATATATAACCATTAAATATTCTGTGATATATTTTTTTGGTATTTATTAATATAATTTCCATCCTTTTCTATTTTAGTACACATAGGGAATGCATAAACATAAACAATAAAAAATCGATGTATATCTTACAACTTTCGTTCATCTTGATATACAGGGTGTTTCTTTGGGAAAGTAACCTAAATTTACTGAAAAAAGTGACACTTGGCCAATCTCAAAAATCTTATACATAATTGGTCTTACTTCATCAGTAACAAGGATACTGTTTTTTTCTGAGGGTAGAAATTTTCTAAAAACCATAACAGGTTAACCCATCCCTAGGGATGGCTGGCATGTGTCGGATTCAGGGTAGAGAAGTACATCCGAGCCCATTTCCCCATAAAAGGAGGTCCTGTGAACGGATGCCTTACTGTTATCCTGCCTACCAACTAAAACCACTCTCTCCTACTTGTGCGCAGTTGACTGTCGACATCCCACTCCGAAAGTGGGATGGCCGCTGTAAGGCTGACGACACTTTCGGAGCACTCCCTTCTCTTTTCTACATCTTATTCCGGCTGTTGTTTCTCTTCTTAATGACTGTCTGATGTAATTGTGTACACTATTCCATTCCTCCTTACTTCCCGTCATATTTACGATAATTTCTTACACAGTCATAGGGTTCATACCTGTTTCTGTCCACTGTCCATCTACTACACTCCAGCATTGTGTGAGTAACAGTGTCGGAGTTTTAAGCATTTGTTTGTATTTGTCTTTCTGAACCTATGAAGATACGCCCTAAAACCTAAATCATCATCTTAGTCTACTGGTCAACATCTTCCGTGCTGTTCCACTCTTCTTTTGCCATCTTTCCTTTTTTCTTCTTTTTTATGGCTGTAGTCAAATGCTCTCTTCTCTTATAGAGATGTCTCAGTTCTACTGCCAACACGTGCAGAGGAACGTAACCCGTGACCACAAGGTTCCCGCAGATGCAGTCCTATAGGCGCATGCTATTCGCAACAGACTCGTATTATGAGCCCTTTCTAGGTCAGTATCTCTACCGCCCCACTCCACGCAGGAGCCGCGTAAAGGATGATGGACTGCACAATACTATCTAGGGCCCTCCTCCTTTCTGATGTGGGTCCCCCAATGTTGGGCATCACTCTACCCAGCACAGCCGCACTTTTCGCTGCCTTCCGAGCTACCACTCGTATATGCTCCCCCCAACCGCCATATTGGTGTAGCGTCACTCCCAGATATTGCACAAATTTCTTTGATGTTGGCTGTTCTTTGATGTTATCTATTTTGTAAACTTATTTCATAACTGTTTAGCCACGCTGTATATTTTCCTTTATATTTGACACCCGAATATACTTTAAGGTGTTCAATCGATTAATTGATTTAAATTTTAAGAAATCCAGGCCCGGATTAATATATTAGTCTATAACATTTTTAGAATGGTGCAACTCGTTTGAAAAATAACCATTGATCGTTGATTTAAATCGTCGAATTGACGGTTAGCAAATCAGTTGATTTACAGTCTGTTGGTGCAACTGGGCATAAATTTAGTTTTTCATCCCCTTTTCAAATGCAGAATCCTTTTTTTAATCCGGACCTGAATTTCTTATAATTATAAATAAATTAATCCATTGGATACTTTAAAGAATATTCGCATGCCAAATATAAAGAAAATATACAGTGTGGTCAAAAAGTTATGAACCAAATAAAAAGTTTGGCAAAAAAACATTCAGTATCTTTGTTATTGACGAAGTAAGGCCCATTAAGTATATAGTTTTTGAGATAGCCTAATTGTCCACTTATTTCAGGTAACGTATGATACTTTTCCAAAGAAACACTCTGTACATGGAAAATTATATTACATTCTATTCGTAGCTACATTAAAATCCACCCAAAATTGTGTATGAAAATTATTGAAAATGTACCAAGAGTACAAAGGAACTTGCAAAAATGACCATATTATGGACTGAAGACAGATATCTCACATTGAGTACAGAGAATTAATATAAATATAATAGATTAAGATTGAAACAATAAAACCAGTCTAGTATAAATTTAAAAAAAATGAAGGCCAGCTATAAATATACATTAATTAATAATTCATGCGATAAGTAACCGAACTACTAATTATACTAAAGTACAATTATTACAAGTACAAAATTAATAGAAAACATTACGGTAAAATTGGTCTATAACGTGTCTTCTCCGCGAGCTCGATGTGATGATGCCTGCTCGAAGACCCTAGTCGCTGTAAGCTGGCGGATTCGGTCTCCTTCGCTGTATGGTACGCGCAGTTTGAGATAAACAAAACTGCAAGTTTCAGGACCGGCTGGAAAAAGATCGGGCTGTTACAATCTTAAATTAGTAATTTAAGCACTGCAAACGAATCTACTGATCTGCTCTCATGATTATTATTGCAAATAAATTGAAAGATTATAGTTTTTTATAAAAACTGAAATGGGCAAAATTCAATTGAAATAACTAGAATCGTCACAGATTAATGATAGAATCAATGTTTATACAGATATGGAAGTCGAAGAAGTACACAGTTTTAACATTGGATTAAATAGTAAATTGCCTGGAGTTCCAATCCTGTATCGTATTTATTTATATGCATTATTTAGATATATCCCTTCAAGTTAATTATTTCGAGATAGCTTTAATCAATTCATTTTATTATTTGTATATAAGCGAATCTCGTCGTTGAAACCGTGGACTGGTAAAATACTAGAACTATTCAGATCCACTGTAAAGTAACTTATATTAGCCAGAATGATGAACGTCCATTTAGGATGTTGTGCTCGAAGAAGAATTTGTAAAACACATATACGAAAGGAAAAAGTCACATGCCGATCTAAATATAAATTTACCATAGCTGGATTACTAAAATTGCGTTGTTTTTAGAGATTAAAAAGATAAGAATGTGAGTTAGCAGCTCAAAAATGAAATCTTTAAATAAACAAAAATATTTCAATCAATTTCCATCTAAGAGGACTAAACGATATAAATGTGTATAAATGCCAGTAAAATACTAAAAATATCATAATACACTCCCCGCCCATAAGAGGGAAGAAGAAGAAGGATGAAAAATAACGTAAACCAAAGAAAATATTAATAATTTGTGAACTGTCGTAGGATTTCAAGTAAGTAGTGTTAAACGAGATTTTTTAATTTTTGTATTCATTTTTTATGTTTTGGTAATATTTAAATATATTGTTTTAAATTTTATAGGTTATAAAGTATTTATTATTCAACCAATTGTCTAGCTAAATAGGTCTTCAACCTAAAGCCAGAAAAAAAAGTATTTATTTTTTTAGGGTTTTAAATATATCCTAATAATATAGTATTTTTCCTTCATCTACTTTAATTAAAAAATTCGTTCATTCATTAAGCTAGGGCATTCCCTAAGGTTAGGGATTATAGCTGACGCCATGGCGTTTAAAGTCCTATACTTTGGTGAGGTGGATTATTCCTCTATGTCATTTATAGCTGGCTGTGGATCTTTGCTGCTGTCTTGATTTTTTTCATTTCTTCCTGTCTTTGCACTGAACTTTTCGTTCTTTTGAATTGAATGTCACGTATTTATTTAGAATAATTAAGTGTTTTTGTATTTACAGTAATTTTTTTAAATTTTTAAACATAAAAATAGTTTTTATATATTAAAAAAGATGAGAGACTATGATAAATTTTATCAACATTATAACACATCTTCGTTGATACAACCTCGTTAAGTTTCTCCCTGATGAAGGACATAACCAATGTCCGAAAGCTTGGAATAAAAATTTAAAAGAGTACACGTTTCATTTTTATTGCTGCAAACCCACTATTTAACGTTTACTTATATACAGATTGAACGAATTTAAAACGGAACATACGAAATCAATGTATTTCGGCTCAACTCCGCTCTAGGTGGTTGGCCAACAAAAGGTTGTCAAATAATTATACTATAAAAATCCAATACTTCAGCGGGCTGATGGATTCTGAATTCATTCAAGAACAAGTCAAAACTCCACCCAAATAGGTTGCCTAGAATCACTGTGAAAACTAGACTGTCAAACCACCTATGGCTTCCTTATAGTCCAAGAGATAGAGCCGAAAGTTTGAACTGATCAGTAATATGACATTTCTCTATTGGAATATATTCATTGTAACTGGGTTAAGACTTTGCCTTACAGGCGGACGCTCCTCGTGGTACCGGGGGTGGCTATACAGGGATGAAATTGTAATTTTTTTCGGAAAAATTAACGATCGATAATATGGCTGAAAATTTGCCCAGAGTAAGATCTTGGTATAACTAGACGAAATCCCAAAGGGCGGACGCGAGAGTGGATACATAAGGGGTGGCGGACAGGGATGAAGTTGCAATTTTTTGGGGAAAAATTAACGATAAGTAATATGTCCGCCATTTTCATGGCTTATTATTTAGCCCCTAAAAACTCTAAATCCAAAAGGGCGGACAACTGGGTTGGTACAGAGAGCCATAAAACGGGTTCAAATGTACCACTTGACTGCACATTTTAGGTCTCGGTAACAATTTTCAAACTTATTTTATTATAATCTTTTTATACCGATTGATTTGAAAATTTGTATGCTCACTTCTGTTACTATTCTGAAAAGCGTCAAGTAGAGTTTTCCTCAAAATTTTCCAAAAAAATTTCCGTAAATGAAAATTTTCGTAATTTTTTGAGGTAAAATCTAATTTGTAGAATCCTTTCGATTTTCTGTATGTTTTTTTTACAAACTAAAGTCATATTTACTTTACAAATCACATTTTTTTCTTAAATATAAATATTTTATGAATTAATTTTTAATTGAATAAATGTTTGATATTTGATATTTTATTAAATTAAAGTAATTTTATAATGTTAAAGATAGTTCAAACACTCCTGACCATGGAGCTGCGCGAAGGCGGAGTCAAATTGACGTAAAGGCAGAAAGGTTCTATTGTAAATGGAATTATACAGTACATAGTACAATGCGTTTCACATGGAAGTGGGGACTAAACCAAATTTCGTCTACTGCGCCGTGGTCAGGAGTGTTTGCACTATCTCTAACTATTAAATATTTTTAGTATAACAAATAGTAATTTTACTTATTTTTTATTACAATAAAAAGGTTTTTAAATTTATATTGCATAAATAATGGTTGTTCAGATATAAGAAAAATTTGATTTATTATTAAATTAATAATCAAATACAAAATATATTATTTCTATTTATCAATAGGTAAAATTAAATTTGTAGAATTCCTTTAACATTTTACAAATAATTATTAATAAAAATCAATTTAATAGTGGAATTATCAATTTTTTAAGTTTTGAAATTTACTTTGTAGATATTTTCAATATTTTTTTTTAACTTTTAAATTGATTGAATTTTTTTTTCATTAGTTAATTATAATTTTACAAATTCTGTTTGGACAATAATTTTGCATCATTATTATTTTAAAATATTAAAATAATAATGATGCGCGTTCCATTTAGATCAGTAATTCTAGACGCATGCGCTAAATGTAATAAGTATCAAGATGCTTTTATCCAACTTGGTGAAACTGACTTCGATTGTAATGAAGTTTTTGAAACCTTAGAAACTTTCATATGTTACTTACATGGAACAGGACTGACGAGAACAATTCCAAAAAGAAAAGTAAACGATGTCAGATTTTCACTATTTAACCGGCAGTATAAGTTGCATGATGTAAACGAGCCTTTTAAAAAAAAAACTAAAAAATTTCGATGCTTCAAGCTTACCACCATGTCAAGA